>NW_027256881.1:292786804-293433679 GCF_029215685.1 Pituophis catenifer annectens
TTTTTTAACTTGCCTTCTATTTTACTGAACTTGGTATGTATTGTGTTTTTATACTTTTATTTGTAAATTGCCCAGAATCCCATTTCATAATACTGGAGAAAAGTTATAAAAGTCATACACGATATGATATACAATATACATTACATATGCAGAATCATTTAACAAGAAAAGACACAGATTTAATTGAAGAATATTAGCTTTTATGTAAATTAGAAAAATGACATGAGTTTGGTCAAGTGGTTAGATCTGTACAATTTACAATTTTATGTACAAAATGTATAATAAAATACAATCACTTCCTGAGTATTGATTTTACAGATGTTTTTATTTTCCACAAATTAATAAATGGGAATACCATACTCATCTGAACATTTGCTTTACTTCACTTAATATTGAATTAAAGGACAATAGTTGCCAGCATAATTTAAAAAAATACTATAATGGTTGCAGATTTCTATATAAAATAGGTTCCATTGTTGGGTAATTGTGATTGCTTATAAATGAAATCCTTGATGCTCTTTGAACTTGGTTGTTGCTTGCAAATATTTTGTTAACAGATTTTTATTCTTATAATTCAAACTGCAGTTCAGTTCAGATAAAACTCACTTTTGAAAAAGTAATCCATTCCCATTGGAGTCTTTGATATTTAAATGCATGATTGTACATCAATGTTTCAAGACTATAAAATGATTACAATAAATAATGTAATGCCTCATATATGATGGTACTGCCTCAAATCATTTTCATACTCTAAAAAGATATGTAAGCCTCAATGATCTGCTTGGCAGGATACAATTAAAATCAAATAAAATGTATTGGTAGTAAAAAGCCCCATTGATATAATCATAACCAGATGTGCTTAACTTTGGATATAAAAATATTCAAAACTACAGAATTTATGAGTGAATTCGTATCATAAAATGTGTAATTGCTCCACAATTCATTGGTAAAGCTATCAATATTAAAAAGTGGATTTTCGTTATTCAACACTAATTTTATGTTTCTGTAGGTTTCAAGAATAGTCTTTTTACTTAATTAGGTCGTGACTAAATTAGCATAACATTATTGTATAGAACTGTAAAGAATTTTGGGATTAAATTTACAATTAAAATGGGACAGAAAAATTAACAATTTAACAATTTTTAACAAACTAGTCAGTTTAAAAGAGCTAGCCATGTACTTTGTGTCATTAATTCTAGCATTAGAGGTAATTTTCCCTACTTATCATCTAAAATGTACAGGCAATGCACTTCATGGAGCCAAAAGTGAATATACACTAAGTAGTTCCTTTGGGTTTTTGTTTAAAATTTCATACTAGCAAATTACAACACACAAAAAAATCATTACAGTTAGTCCTTGACTTAAAGCTGTAAATCGTGGTGGCGCAGTGGTTAGAATGCAGTATTGGAGGCTGACAGCTTACCGCAAGGAGTTCAGTCCTGACTGGCTCAAGGTTGACTCTGCCTTCCATCTTTCCGAGGTCGGTAAAATGAGGACTCAGATTGTTGGGGGCAATATGCTGACTCTGTAAACAACTTAGAGAGGCTGTAAAGCACTATGCAGCGGTATATAAGTCTAAGTGCTATTGCTATTGTTTAGTAACCATTCAAAGTTACAACAGTGCTGAAAGTGATTTATGACTGATCGTCCCACGTACGACCATCACAGCGTCCCCAGTGATCAAAAATTGGGTGCTTGACAATGGGCATGCATTTACAGTGGTTGCATTTTTGGCTCATATGATTTCCATTTATGACCTTCCCAGGGACTTCCAACAAGCAAAATCAACCCGGGGGAGGGGGGGGGCGGCGGGGGGGCCCAGGTTTGCTTAACAACTGTGATGATTTACTTAATGACCAAAGCAAAAATGTTGTAAAATTAGGTGTGATTCATTTAACATCATCATCACTTAGCGATGAAAATTCCAGTCCCAATTGTGGTTTTTAATCGAGGAATACCTGTATAGCAATGCATAGGAGCTTCCCTAGGCTGGCGTTTGTGCCAAGATTCAAGGCTGAAATAAATGTAGCTTTATTAATATAAGTGTATCAAGATGTTAACACATTTGCTTAAGTCTTCAATATATTTGATTCAGGAGTGTTATATGTTGCAAATAAAATTAAGAAAATTGCAACTTTTTAAAAAAGTAGTGTAAATATACATTTTAACAACTGAATGGCCATCCTCTTATTGGGAATTGTATTTGCAAACAGATATGGTAACTCGTACTATAGCTTTAGTTCAGTAGCTTTAGCAGTAAAAGGCGTAGCAGGTACTGAGTCAGTCAGCTGAAAGATAGATGGGTGCATGAATGCACTTCTCTGGAACTGGAGCATTATACAAAATTAAATAATGCATAATAGAACTGAAAACAAAAATCTCCATGATAGTACTTGGGGGTGGGGGGGAAACCCACTTTTCAATATAACCAGGGTGCTTAAGATTTAGAAGTCCTTTTCATAGAAAGTTAGTCTTTAGTTGAATACTTGAGCCTTTCCCAGGATTCTTTGGAGGCTTAGATGTTGACTTATCCTTGATGCTTTCTTGATTTCCTTTCACTGCTGACTCAAGTCTTGCTTTCATTGATGGGCAAGAAGCCATTGATTTTTTAAAGGCTGACGTATACTGTGGACCAATCTGCATCAGATAATGCAAAGCAAACTCATGAAGATATTTTGCTGAACTTGAAACTGATCCTAGGGCGTTTTCATCCAAAAGAAAAGATATGAGGATGGGAATAAAACAAGCCACTAGCTGACTTCCTGTGAAAATTGAAAAGAACAATTTATTCAGCAATGATAAATAGTTCCATAATTACCCATTTTTAAATTTAACTCTTAAAACATTTGTACCGGAAACTCAGTATCATTTGATACAGTAGAATGTACTTTTCAATAAACATGCTTGCTTGTTTAATTAATTAATTGTAAATAATTAGCATTGCTTTAACTTGCTATTTAGGATATTATGCTGTTCTGTCTTCTAGCTGTAAAACAAAAACTTAGCAAGAAGCAAGCAAGAGATTTTGCAATGATGAAAACCCATAATTTATCCCTGCTTCGGGTCTGTATTCTTATTCTGACTATCTTACTACCATTTCTTCATGATATTATGAACAGACCAAACACATGCACACATTTCCAAAGAGTATTTTTATGTCAAGAAAATGTTTTTTTTCCAACTTAGAACAGAATAAAAACTTTGTCACTTTTTAATGTACACTAATCATCATACACTGAAATGAAATTTCATTGCATTCAGCTCTCAAAAGATAACCATTATGCATATACCCACTTACACACATATATATGAGACAGAGAAACATCACCGTCTAGTTCTGGCGTATACATATACATGGTGGAAAAAAACCCTGCGAGTTTACAAGATGGATGGCATTAGGAACAAAGCTGTTATAGAATCTAGTAGTCCTGGTATAGATAAATTCACAAAAGTGATGGAAACAGTTTAAAATCTAAATTGATGCATTAAAAATATTTGATTCTGGCTGTAGTCTGCAGCCACTTACTCTCATGTTTGATGCAAACTGTTTCAGTGACATAAAACCGATCTATTTAAAATCAATAAACATAGGCAAAATTAAGCTATGCTTCTCAGAATAATAATTCTGAGGAAGGGAAAAAAACCCGAGGCCCCCCATATCACTCGGTCACAGTACTCCTCAGCAAAATCACACATAGGTTCTTGGCAAAGCAGTTTTAACATAAGATTGTTAAACCTCTGCAACCTGCAAGGTTCATTATTTTCTCCTAAAATGCCTTCAAACGCTGATCTTCTAGAGCAGTGATGGCTAACCTTTTTACCATTGCATGCCAAAAGCAGGGGGAGTGTGGGGTGATTGCGCACATGCGTGCCCACACCCATAATTCTATGCAACCTGCCCCCCCACGCATGCATGCATGACCCCCCCTGTGCTCTCCCCATGTGATGGCCCGGTGGGCCCGTTTTTCACCCTCCCCAGACTCCAGAGGCTTTCTAGGAGCCTGGGAATGGTGAAAACAGCCTTCCCTACCCCCCCCAGAGGCAGGAAACATCCCATTTGCCAACTTCTGGTAGGCCCAGAAGGCCTGAAAATCAGCTGGCCAGCGTGTGCATGTGTGCTGGAGCTCACCTAGGGCAACACTCTGGCTCCCAGTGGTCTTCCGGGTGCGCTTCAAGGTGTTGATTATCACCTTTAAAGCGCTCCATGGCATAGGGCCTAGCTATCTTCGAGACTGCCTGCTGCCACCGACGACCTCCCATCGACCTGTGCACTCCCACAGAGAGGGCCTCCTCGGGGTGCCATCAGCCAAACAGTGTAGGCTGGTGACCCCCAGGGGGAGGGCCTTCTCTGTGGGGGCACCTACCCTCTGGAATCAACTGCCTCCAGAGATAAGGAGAATCCAAGACCTCAGTGCCTTCCGCCGTGCCCTTAAAACCTTTCTTTTCCAGCAAGCCGGGCTGGCCTAATTTTTTAAGTGTTTTTAAGTGTTTTGTTTATTGTTTTTAATTAACGGGGCCAAATTTATATATGTATATTTTTAACTGTATTTTAATATTTGTACTTGATGTTTTTACTTGGCTGTTCACCGCCCTGAGTCCTCAGGGAGAAGGGCGGTATACAAATTAAAAATAAAATAAAATAAATAAAATAAACACTCACGTTTCCACAAATATGGCTTCATGTGCCACCTGTGGCACACATGCCATAAGTTCACCATCACGATTGTAGATGGTAACGGCATAGCAGAAAGGCTAGAATAATGTCACTAACTAGAAATCATCAGATACTGTTACAATGTTTTATAGGCAGGACAATTGAAAGGATATGCAAAGAACACTTACGATGCTCTTCCTCAGCGAGGGCTATAACAGCAGCCACTACCTTTATTCCTTCTTGAACAACTTGAAGTTCGGCAGAATTCTCTGGTTTAATTTTTTCTGTTTCTTGTAGTTTGGCCACTACTGAAGATATTAATGAATGAATGTAAGGATATGATAGAGTTTGATTGGGACACTGGAAAATGGAAAGGAGCAGCTGGTAGCATTTAAGTTGTACCTAAAAAGAAAGAACTGTTTAAAAAGGTAGTCCATCCAAATGTAAAAAAACAAGTTAAACCTGCCATTGTGAACTGTTATTTGTATAATTATTTTATGTACTAAGTACTACAAGTTTCTACAAGTTTTTTTAAAGCTAATTTAGCTAATGTTAAAATCCTGAAGTTAACTTCGAGAGTTAATTGCACAGTCTCCCTTTAGATATATATATATATATATATAAAAATAGAGAAAACAGCAGATGAAAGAAGTAATGGTGGTATTGTCAGGTACCAATATAGGCTAACACCAGGATCTATCTCCCCCCAACACTTTTTTTCCTAACTCAGTAAATTTAGGAAAGACTATTTACTTAAGGACACCATACATCCTCAATAAAAGCACCAAAGTTGTGATTTGTATAAATGCTTTCACAGCAAGAGGAAGAATAAATAGCCTTGGAGCCCAAGATAAGCATATTTAAGGAAGTTTATATAAGGAAAGCTTCCTGCCTTGTAACCATTTGCATTTTCCCCAAAACCTGGGAGTCATTCCTGAACAATATGGGATGAAGCAATTGGAGTTGCTAGGTGGGGAAAAGTCTGGGAAAAATTTCCATTTGTAAACTTCCTAATGTTAGAAATCAAGTCATACTTTTCACTCCAAAAATTCAAAAAGTTGAAGTAAAAATGTCAACTTCTGTGAAGATCCCAACTTCTCTTGATCAGACATTTCAGATTTCCTAAATAATTTGTCAGGATTGATGCAATTTTAGCACATATTGACTATATAAAGTAGAATCAAATTCTAAATGGGATGATTCAGGTGGTTGTTTTCATTAACAAAGCTGTGGGCTTATAACAGGATGGAATCATAGAGGATCATTTACTCTATGGTCACCCATCTCACTTTCAATGGTGGGAGGCACATGTTTATTCAGTGAAAAGAGCTACAGAATAACAGAATTGGAAGGGACCTTGGAGGTCTTCAACCCCCTGCTCAGGAAGGAAACCCTATTCCACGGGTGTCAGATTAAAGGCCCGTGGCTGAAACTGGCCCGCAGAGTGCTTAAATCTGGCCCACAGGGCTGGCCTGGAAATAGCAAAGGACCGGCCTGTAGTGCCTCTGACAGCCAAAATGGGGCATGGGGCCACACATGCCCCCCATGCCCTGTTTTGGCCAGCAGGGTGCTGCAGGAGACATCGGTCCTGTCTCTCCCTCCCCCGCCCAGGCGGCCCGCCCAGGAGAACTACAGTGTTGTTCTGGCCCTCGAAGAAATCCAATTTAACACCCCTGCCCTATTCCATTAGGGCTAAACAAGCACATAGAGCAACGGTAGCAAGTCTCAAACCGAGTTTAAGTCGTACTTACAATGGGATCTTTAGATTCCATAGCTGATTTAAACTTCTCAATGCACTGTCTTTGAAGACATTCCATGGTGCTAACTTCTGGACTTGCAGACAAAATAAATACAGTGATCGCAGTCAGCAGACTACTTTCATCCAATTCTTGACCAGCATCATCTACCAATAATAAGACATTTTAAAATATCTGAAATGGGACTAATTATAATGTCAAAATATTAAAGTCAAGTTCTGATATGGATTTGAACCAAACTGTAAAAGATATTATTAAGCATTCAAGGTAATTCTTGACTTACAACCATAATTGAGCCCAACATTTCTGTTGCTACGCAAGACAACTGTTAAGCGAGTTACGCCCCATTTTAGGATGTTTGCCATAGTTGTTCAGCAAATCACTGCAGCTGTTAAGTGAATCATGCAGTTGTTAAACGAATCTGGTTTTCCCATTGACTTTGCTTGTCAGAAGCCAGTTGGGAAGGTTATAAATAGTGATCACATGATCCTAGGACAATGCAATTGTCACAAATATGTACCAGTTGCCAAGTGTCCAAATTTTGATCAAGTGATCATGGGGATGCTGCAACTGTCATAAGTGTGAAAAATTGTCATAAGTCACTTTTTTCAGTGTCATTGTAACTTCTAATGGTCACTAAATGACTATGACTACCTGTATCTATTATGTCTAATACATACTTGTACAGGTAGTCTTTGCTTAACAATTGTTCTGTTTTAACAACTGTTCGAAGTTACCATAATGCTGAAAAAATAACTTCATGATCAGTTGTTTCATTTACGACTTTTGCAATGTCCCTGTGGTCATCGGTTCAAGCTGAGGATGCTTCGCAACCGGTGGGAATTTCTGACCATTGCAGCATCTCACAGTCATGCGATCACCATTTGCATGCTTCATATCCAATTTCTGACAAACAGAGTCAGTGGATAAGCTGGCAGTAAAACCGCAAGTTGTGGTCACGCGATTTCTTGCTTCATTACCATGTTGCTGAGTGACAGAGTTGCTTATTCCAATAGGGGTTAAGCAAGGACTAAAGGTAAAGTACTACTGAAATATTTAATATCAGGCAATAAGATTTTTTTTAAATAAACTGCTTATATTTTAATCTTGTATTAAAGCTGTAACTGCAAAAACATTTTAAAATGGTATAATTCCAGTAACACGCTATATACTAACCACATGGGGGCAGTGGCGTGTAAGTGGAGAATTAAAGATTTACTTCCTGTTCCTTTTGTCCAATAGATTGCAAATCTCCATGACCTATAGAGTTCAAAGTAATAGAGTTGGAAGGGACCTCTGAGGTCTTCTAGTCCAACCCCCTGCTCAAGCAGGAAATCCTATACCATTCCAGACAAGTGGCTCTTCAATCTCTTCTTTAAAATGATACAATATCCACAACTTCTGGAGGCAAGCATTCCACTGGTTGATTGTTCTCACTGTAAAGAAATTTCTCCTTAGTTCTTTCTACCTTCTTTCTCTGGTAAACTGAGCAGGTACTCTTTGATTCTCTGGTAGGATATGGCTAGCCAGGTGCCAGGCTTTACCTATTATTATGATCTACTCCCTGTACATAATTTCCTTTCTGTTCTAGCAAATCTCTTTCCTAAATAATTGCTTTCTACTCTCAGAAACACTCACACATTTCAGCCTCCAACATTTACCATTTCTACTGCTGTTGGAATTCCAACAATCTTAACAGCGTAGCATCTCTATCAAGACAACTTCAGTTGGCAAAATAATGGGCTTAAAATCCTTCAGATTGTTTCGTGCATGCAATCTATCCAACAAAATCAGAATGCCATGTACAGTAATAAGAAAACCAACATTTGCATTACTGAGATACTCAGATTTAAATCACAAATATATTTTTTCTACGTTTTTCTGCTAATAAATAAATAAGTAAACAAATTCTAGATTCACACCTTAAAGCTTCTAAAGATTTTCGGTATGTGAAAGAGATTAAAGGTTGCTGGGTATCTTAACTTTGAGAAATGTTTATTTACTGTACTTTATTGGGGGCTATTATTTCTTGCAATGTTGAATGGTGAGAAGTCCACAAATTTAGGGAGGATCTCTCCAAATTTGTGGACTTCTCAATTCCAATTCTGTGCTTTTCTATACAGTTATGAACCTGCTACACTCAACATTGCAAGAGATAATAGATCCCAATAAAGTGAATACCTAGCCCAATTAGGGTAGGCAATTTAGAACTAGTGATTATGCCAAGGTTAGAAAAAGAAAATGGAAAAGAAATATTTGTGGTACAGTTTGTGCAAGCTAAGATTCACAGAAAAATAATACTATAGGGGACTGCAAGAAGTGAACTCCATTAGGAAAGGAACAAAACAGAGGTTATGAGGATAGAAAGGAGCAAAAAGCAGGTTTACTGAAAAGAGGAAACTTGCACCCTCCAAGTAACTAGGGTTGTTTTTAAGCAGTTTTTAATTATTTTGTGCCCCAGTAGCATATTACTAGTCTGAGTGTGAAATTATTTCTTATACTCTATATATGATACTTATATCATGTATCTGAGCAACCCTTTTTCTTCCCATTTATACTGTACCTTGATCCCAAAAATTAAGAATGGTGACCAGAGCACTACGGAGCAATTCATTCCAAGCCATTTGGCTCTTCTCTGCCCGAGCCATGGGTGATGACAGGACTCCTTTAAGAGCTTGAAGTGATGCAGCAACAGTCATGGGTAAGTGGCCACTGGGTAACTTCACAGCAGTTTCCCTGAGGACTCCAATAATCAGATATAAGATCGTAGGAAGAACAGCAATGCTTCCTGAAGGATATAGCAAATGCATGGTATAAATATGATGGTTGAAAATCTTGCAGCATGTACCGAACAAAACATGAATTCCATCATGCATTTATTAGTACTCCTTTATTTCGAGCTCAGTGTTATATTTAATAAGAATTGTCACTTCTAAATTAAGCTTCAATTTAATGCTAACACAAATATTTGAGATGAGATTAATTTAGGAAAAATAATCACTCTGCAACTAACATATAACATAGGGAAACCTTACTGATATTTATTCAACCACTGATCAGTATGAAATATTTGGAATTAATATTGATTAACAAAATTGACACAGATGTCACGTGCTGGCAAAGAATAATATTTCTCTTCTAATTTGATGAAAAAAGACTCTTCTTTTTTAAAAATAATTTTCAAAGCACCATTTTTTCTGTGTATGCCTTAGGTTACTGCTGTTACTTCACTCAGAATGGCCCAAGGCCCCAAGCTAAAGGATGGTGGAAAATACATTTCCATTTCTGGAGAGCACAGCTTCCCATTGTTGGCTTAAACCAGGGTTGTCAAACTCGCGATAACACGTCGTCATGTGATGTATCACAACTTTTTCCCCCTTTGCTAAACTGGGGGAGGGCGTGGCCAGTGCATGACACATCTGGCCCGTGGGCCGCGAGTTTGACAACCCTGGCTTAAATTTATTCAGAGGTGCTCCTTCACTGCACAAATACCTTCAAATATGTAAATTAAAATATAGTACTGAAAGAAGCATGTAGTAATCAGCTCCATCCATCTGCATCAGCCCTGAATAATTAGGAACTCGTAAAAATAATGACAACAGATCAATAGATAGCTCCTACAATTAATCTGTATAAAAATGGTAAACCCACATCATCATAAACTGTGATTTCACTTAGTGTACCTGATATAATAATAATTTTGTTACTCCTACAGCATCTGATGTGAAGGAGACCAAAGGGAACGTCACACTTTAAGGATTTTGCTTTGTCTCTTTTGTGTGTGTTGCTTGTTTAAAACTTGAGAGTATAGTATATTATTTTATTTGTTTTGTAAAATTCACTAATGTTCACTATTATGGAATGCTTATGGCAGCTAGAGCTGGAATCTGCAGCTAGATACGGTAGTATGCTGAGCTGAGGGGTCCTTGGTGCTCTCTGAGTTTGGTTATTTTCTTGCAGATGTTTCATTACCCAAACTAGATAGCATCATCAGTGTTAATATGTTAACCTAGTTTGGGTAATTAAATGTCTGCAAGGAAACAACCAAGCTCAGAGAACACCAAAGACTTCCCATTTCAGCCCTGAGCTACAAATGTTCTCCTTTATTAGTATATAGAACTATTATATTATGTTTCATTCAAATTGTTATATTCTAATAAGCACACAAAAAGAGAATTGTAAATAGCATTTTAATTAATAATTCTGATATGTTAAGAGTTGACTTCCATAAGAATGCTTTTGTATGAGATGACTAAGTGAGAATTGCAAAAGATGTTTTATTTATGAAAACCTTTTATTGATTTTTTTTTTAAAGCACAGACCAATTGCTTGAAGTTATGTGAATTTACTGCCTTGCACTATTTAAGTAAATTACTTTCAATTCACAAAATGAGGAAAATAAATTAAGGCAAAAGAAATAAAAATAAATAAAAATTCTGCAATGTATAGCGGAATTTCATCCTACCTTCTGGTGAACAGACTGCAGGAACACCAGAGAGGATTCCCAGAGCTGCTGCTACCAGTCTGTTTCCGTCTGCTGATAACAACTGAGGTTTTCCAGCTGTAATTCCAGGGCTACCTGTTATCTTCAGGTTTAGCTGAGGTAGCTGCCTTACAAGAATACACACACACATTTCTAGTGTTGCAAAGACTAAAGACTTTCCAGGTATAAGTCCTCCAGTATCTTTGCCTTCTCCAAACTCTGGTAATGTCTCCTTTTCTTCAGCCCCGTCATCAACTATAGTGAAATAAAGGGTAAATGTTATGTTTTATTGACAAAAAAATCCTCTTTGAAGCTTCCTAAATAGCTTCGGTTTGAAGTGCTCTTATTTTTTGGATAGAATACATCCCCTATAACCACTGATGCGGCATGGACAAGCCATTGATCTACTATATAAATAATCTATGCTATCAGAAGAACTTGGAATACTGCATCTAGTTTTGGTCACCATCATACAAAAAAGATGTTGAGATTCTAGAAAGAGTGTAGAGATGATTAGGAGACTGAAGAGTAAAACAGGATTGCAGGATCCTGTTGCAGGATCTGGGAATGTCTAGACCCATGATGGCGAGCCTATGGCACGCGTGCCACAGGTGGCATGCGTAGCCATATCAGTGGGCATGCCAGCTGAGCTCTGGCGCACATGCGCGTGCCGGCCAGCTGATTTTGGGGCCTTCTGGGCCCACCAAAAGTAGGTAAACAGGCTGTTTCCTGCCTCCGGAGGAACTGGGGGCTGGGGGGTGGGGAAGGCCCGTTTTTCTTTCTTACCTGGCTCCAGATCCTCTCTATTTATGTGGGAAGGGCGAAAACAGTCTTTCTCACTCCCTCGGAGGCCCTCTGAAGGCCTGAAACGGCCCATTTCCCAACTCCTGGTGGGACAGGAAGTGACTTTTTTGCTGTCCCCAGCCTCCAGAGACTCCTAGAGAGGCTGGGGACAGAAAAAAACGTCACTTTCTGTCCCACCGGGAGTTGAGAAATGGGCTGTTTCAGGCCTTTGGAGGGCCTCCGAGGGAGTGGGAAAGACTGTTTTCGCCCTTCCCAGATAAATAGAGACGATCTGGAATCAGGTAAGAAAGAAAAATGGGCCTACCAGGCCATCGCATGACAGGAGCGGGGGGGGGGAGAGGGGGAGTTGCGCCTGCATGCGCAGGGCGGGGCACATAGAATTATAGGTGTGGGCACATGCATGCGCGACCCTCCCCCACCCCCCTCCCTCCTGGCACACGATGGCAAAAAGGTTAGCCATCACTGGTCTAGACCAATGAAAAGAAGGACTAGGAGTAACATGATAGCAGTTTCCAATATTTGAGGGACTGTCATAGAGAGGATGGGATCAACCAATTGAAAGCACCTGAGGGCAAGACAAGAAATAATGGATGGAAAAGCTTAGCAAAGAGAGATCCAACCTAGAACTAAGAAGAAATTTCCTGTCAGTGAGGACAATTAATCAGTGGAACTGCTTGCTGCCAGAAGTTGTGAGTGCACCATTACCAGAGGATTTTAATAAGAGCTTGGAAAGCCAGATAAATGGCTGCTGTGGGGGAGGGGAGGGTGCACAAGGGGCCAATACGGCATAAGGGCTCTGAGTCTTGTGGTGACTGCTGCCAGGCACAGACTTAACTGGCCAACTTGTAGCCTTCCCTATCAGCTTTGTTTATGTGAAATTAGCAGAGGTCAGAAATGGTGATCATGTTACTATGGGATGTTGCAATCATAAGTGCACCAAGCACCCAGATCATCAGCACATGACCGCTGGGGTGCTGGCACAACCAGAACTTTAAAGACCAGTCATAGGTACCACTTGTCCAGTGCCAACGTAAATTTGAACAGTTGCTGAATGAGTAGTGGTTAACTGAGGATTACCTGCAGAGCTGAAATCTGCTGCAGAAAAATATTTGATAGCATGGATGACAGATTTTTCTATCTCGTTTACAAGACAATGCAAAATTTGTCATTATTTAAAGTACCCCTTTTATGTACATAGTGTTTTACAAAGAAGTGAATTCTCATCTATCCTGAATGCTAGAAATTAATTTTGTAAAGATGCTGAGAATTCTTTGTTGAGCAAATTAAAGTTCCTTGAAAAATTACAATGTCCACAGTTACTCATAAGAGAAGCCACATCATTTTATTTGTTTGGGACTGGAGAATAAAATAGAATACCGTATTTTCTGGCGTATAAGACGACTGGGCGTATAAGACGACCCCCGACTTTTCCTGTTAAAATATAGGGTTTGGGCTATACTTGCCGTATAAGACTATCCCTCTTCCAACGCACACCAAATAAAAATTAAAAAACATCAACTGGCTCACCTACAATGTAAAAGCAGCTGTGCTAGACCCAAAATGGCCCCTGCAACAAGGAGGAACCTCACACAGCCACAAAAAGCCCCAAAAAACAACTTTCACACTTTACACACACAAAATTCCTCATACAGCTTTGTGAGATTTTGTGTATTTGTGTAGTTAGAGTGAAACACTACAGAAACACACTAAATCTCACAAAGCTGCACAAATATTATATTATTTTATTTTATTTTATTTTTATTTTTATATGAAAACTAAATTTAAAACTTCCTAAACTTTAAATGGCTAGGTCTAAAAAAGAACAACTAAAAAAAAAACCCAATTAACTATTTTTTTTAAAGCTCCCAAAGAGGAAAAAAACTTACCCAATAGAACAGGGGTCTCCAACCTTGGCAACTTTAAGACTTGTAGACTTAAACTCCCAGAATTCCTCAGCCAGCTTTGTTTTGCTGGCTGAGAAATTCTGGGAGTTGAAGTCCACAACTCCTTGCCTGCTTGATTGCAGGCAGGGAGTGGCTTCCTGATGGAATGGATTCAGGCAAGCGAAGCAAGGCAAGCGTTGCGACTAGCAGCTAAGGTAAGCAAGCTGGAGGGGGAAAACTTTTTTCCTTTTACATGGCTCTGGCGATTCCAGCTGCGTTGCCTGATTAGCAGGCAACTCAGCTGGGATCGTCAGAGCTTGGATCGCCAGAGCCATTTAAGGCTCGTCAGAGCCTTTCGGGCTGGTCTGCCTGGTTACAGGAGAACGATACCCGGCGTATAAGACACCCGACTTTTAAGAAGATTTTCATGTGTTAAACGGTCGTCTTATACGCCGGAAAATACGGTACCTTACTATACGTAAAAGGTAAGACAATTATGAAAGTAAAAAATGGAATTTGTTAAACTATTCTTTGCTAAAATTATCCCTCCCCATCCTACCCTCAATTTTAATCTGAGAAGATATACAGAAATTATTCAAAATCAAGAATTCAAAATATACTACTGTGAGTAAATGAAGCAACTGCTGTAAGAAGTTTGATCAAGTCTATTATATGACTCTACCTTCTGCACTTCTCCGTTTTTCCTTGACATGCTCCTGTGCTGCGAAAAGAACCTGCTGGACAACTTCTAGAGCAGCTAGTTGAATGTCTGGGGACTCTCTGGTCAATAGAAGTCGATGTAAAACATTCAACAACTCCACACTCAGTTCCTATATATGGGAAATACAGCAGACTGTTCACTTAAGTTTTAATATCATATATTTAATACAATTAAGATAGATTAGAATGAGTGGAAGAGAATTGCTCCAGAATACTTGTTTCGATTCAAACCTGAAAAGTTCACATTTTCAGGGTCAAACCCTATAAAATATCATAACTAGGATACATGTTGTGTTAAGAGATTTTTCATGCCTTTCCATAGGCACAGCTTTTAAAAATAATTTTCATCTTTGTAGTGGATTCAGTGGGAATACAAGGAAGAACTGTCTGAAGGAAAAACAAAGGCAAAGTTTTTAGCCTGTGCTTTTTCTTTCTTTAATTTTTAAGAGGAAGGTTGCAGGATTCTGTGCCATTATTGATTTTATTGTTTATTGCAGATTTCAGCTTCATGATATTGGAGAGAGACAAAAACCATTAGAATAAAAGGGACTCAATACTGTAGGTTGTCCACACTTGGGCTAATGGCTTTCCTGTTCCTGAATAGGAAATATTTTATTTCTCTTCCCATAGTCCAAAAGTAACTTATACTTCTCTTTTCACAATGTCCCAGAGAATTATTTTAAGACAGAACAATAACACTTTAATATGTATCTGTTGAAGTTATAACAGTAGTAAAATTAAAAAAAAAAATTGTAAGCCATGCAACTATATATTTCATAACAAAATGAAATGCATAGTGTAGTGTTAGTCACTGAAGCAGTAGGCGTGAGCTTAAATGGACTCCAGAAGATGGTAGAGGACAGGAAGGCCTGGAGGAACATTGTTCATGGGGTCATGATGGGTTGGACATGACTTTGTAACTAACAACAACAATGAATAGTGTAGTGTTCTTTGAATGACTAATGAATAAAAACTGCTGTTCTTGATACAGATGTCATGGATCCATGTATAAGTGCCTTCTTAATAGTAAATGTCCCAGGTGAGTTTATTAATTATAATAATGATTACATTAGTAATTAATTAATTATACTCTGCCCACATTTAAAATTATCGATTCCCCTACTGATCACAGAGGGAAAAAATACAGTTGAAAGTGACTCTGTATGCGGGATACAGTAATTCCTACATAAATTACTTTGTCACAGAGACTATTCAAACAGCTGTCACATTATGCC
This sequence comes from Pituophis catenifer annectens, assembly GCF_029215685.1. Classification (NCBI taxonomy): domain Eukaryota; kingdom Metazoa; phylum Chordata; class Lepidosauria; order Squamata; family Colubridae; genus Pituophis; species Pituophis catenifer. Next base: position 292,802,341 of record NW_027256881.1, read on the forward strand.
CATATCATAAGGTAAGAGAGACATAAGGGAAGGCATAGTTTCTACAGACATTTGGCAAAAGCATTCATAATATCCAGCTGAACTAACTCAGAAGTTTTGAATGTTACCTGATCACTTCCAATCTTTGATCTTGGCCAGGGAACTTCAAGCAGGACCTGCAAGGCATCTAGACAAGCAGTAATGTTCTCCATCGCTTCATCTGACCGGGGAGAACAGAGAAATTCCACACTAATTCCTAAAGAAAATTGCGTCAGGGAATATTAGATGAATTAAATATGAAGTTTAGAAATATAAAATTTATATTTTACTTTTAATTGAGAAAGCAAACGGTGATACCACTAATTAAAACAATTTACAATGAAGTCACTGTCAATGACAGTCTCTAAAAATGCCCACAGTGCAGTCAGAACAATCAGAATAATGAATAGAAAAGAGGTAGCATGAAGTTGAATTAATGGCGTGGCACATTAGTTGGCAGGAAATTCAAGATTTTGAATCTTGTATCCTGTATCTAAATTGGCCTTTCTTATGCGGCCTACCGAAACTGCTTAGCCAATGTGGCTTTCTTAATACTTTAGAGGATAGAATAAGAAAAAAAAGGTACTTTGTAAGATATCCAGATTTTAAACATGGTAAGACTTGTGATATAAGGAAAAGTCATTCTATTTACAGTAATTGTAAATAAAATTGTAATCTATTTAAAGAAATTGTTGTGAAGAGCCCAGATTATGCACCTGATTTGTCAGATGAAATGCACATTTGCAAGAAGCTGGCTATTTATCTATTTCATTTAAAAGCTGCCCAACTCAGAAACATTAATGCTCCTAATTCACAAATCAGAGAATTACTAATTCTGCCCCTCTATCTTGCCAGGATTTAGCCTCATTTTATTGCACTTCATTCAGTCAAAATAATAATGTTTAACTATGTATACAAACTTTCATAAACAAAAATAAGACACAATAGCAGAAATTCAATTACAAACATGTGTTCTATGTGCTCATAAGTCATGTGTCTGACTCAGCAGAATGGATCTTCTGAACTAATTCCATGCAGAAAGGCAGTTTTATTCATTGTGGTCTGTAGTCATTCTTGATTTAAGTGTAACAGTTCATAGCAAATTTCAGTGAACCTGGCAAAAACAGTCTTTGAAAAATACAGTAAAGAAAAGTTTACATACTTACTAACCCAGAACAAGATGAAATCTATCAGTATTCACATCTTCAGGTGATTTTACCGTAGCCCTAGAGGTTGAATCTTGACACATACTAGTTGGAGTAACAGGTCGTGAAAGATTAGTTAGACCTTCATCTGAATCACCAACCAGAAAACCAGTGCTAGTAAGCCATAATGCAGTAGCATGAAGAATCTGAGCCCAGGCATTTTGATAATGCGGTCTTGAATTTTCAATTGTTTCTGCAGTATAGAAAGCACCACCTACAAATAAAACAATACATATTCAATTTGCTTCAAATCCCTCCACATATTTTTATTGTTTGTAACAAAGTGATGAGAAGAGTCAGAGACATGATTCCTATCATTCGAAAAACAAAGAAAACTTATTAAATAAGCTTTCGGTAAACATCCTTGCTTTCATTCTGCAAGCTTGCTAGTAGCTTCTGTTGATATATCTTTTATTACTCTAAAAGTTTGTATTTTATTTTTGTTCTGTTTGGTAGCAACAGTGCTTCATGTTAGGAAATGAAGCTCGATTTCTGCAGAATCTATACCTACCAAATGGATTCAATAAAAATATTTGCTTTATCTGACTTCTTACCTTCAGAGGGAAGTTGAGAAGCAAATTCTGAAGGCAAAGTTAAGAGAGCAAAATCCTGAAGTGCAGCAAGCCAGAGTTTGCTCAGATTCCCTAGATCCACTTGGACTAAATCCAGAAGTTCATCCACTGAAGAGGATGGATCCCGGAAACTTTCCTCTGAAATGTTTTTAACCAAAAGTGGACTATTGATGTCATTTTGTTTCTTCTGTCTTTGTAAGGCAACTATATAAACCTGTTTGAAATAAGGAGAGCAAATGGAACTTTAAAGTTCTTACCAAATAGAAAATTTGGATAGGAAAAACTGAAACTAGTTATGGTGCCCGAAAAGATTACCAGCAACAGTAGAGAAAGGTTACTGTTTTCAAGCTGTTTATTGGTTTTCATGAAGTCATGATTTGTTTGTAATATTCTGATAGTATAGCCAGCTGCAAAAATCTATTATCATACATGTCTAATATTAATAAAAATAAAAGAATTAATTCATGCTCACAGGAACTGAATTATTGTTTTGAACTTGCTAGAGAGAGCAAGAAGCCGGTTTTGTGTAATGGCAGCTGGCTCGAAATAAGAGAGACTGTGAGTTCTAGTCCTGATTTCATTCAGCAAAGAGCCAGCTGAATGACTTTGGGCCAGTCACTCTCTCTAAGCTCTAGAAAGCAGGCAATGGTGAGCCACATCTGAAAACTTGCCAAGAAAACTGCAGGAACTAATGTCCAGGCAGTCGTCAGGAGTCAACACTGACTTGAAGGCACACATACAAAGCAAAATATAACAAATCCAGCCATTTTTCTTATTTTTTTTCTGAGACAGATTGAATTTGCCCATCATTAAAGAATGAAAACTGATACAAGTAATGCCGGAATAAACAAGTTGGAAAAGATCCAGGATATTGTTTTCTCTGTTAGTAGGAATAGGATTTCTGTAAGCAATAACAATGCTTCTTCTTTTGTTGTACACAGTACACTATTGGACAAAAGGCAAGGGAATTGTGTTTCCAATAAAAGGCTTTAATTTATATTGCATACGTTTAATGTCAAAACAACATTTCATTGCACACAATAGATAATTTATATACATCTGACCCTATTAAAAATAGCATGCATTTATTATCTCAACTTGAGAACAAATAGTAGATAGCATATTTCACTTGAAAAAAGCTCTTTAATTCCTAAAGTTATTATGTTAAGATTAATTTCTAGCTAAGAAAGTTATTGTAAAAGGCCTAGTTTGAAAATAAATCAACCTCTAATTTCAGTTTTTAAACTCACAGTTCTTTTCCATAACTATTAATTCCAAAGCACTGATGAAATCATCTTTGTTAAAAAATACCTCTGCCCAGGCTTTTAGTACAGCGAGTATTTCCATAGTAGATGTCCCTTCATTGTATAGTTGATTTTGTGCTTCTTTTCCGGCCTGTACTTTTGTCAAGGATGTCACAAGCAAATGATGAACTCTTTGAAGGTCATTAAGATCATTTACTACACCACTTGCTATCCAAGCACTGCAAACCTATAACATCAAATGATGTGGTTACTTTTTCTCTAGTGCAATAAACTCCTTTATATTAGTTACTGAAATATGGGTGGTGCTATCCTCTTGTCTTATGTCCTATTTGTTGGGGTCTAGTTGGTTACCATGCCTATAAAATGCTGGATTAGATGGGTTATTTGCTCTGATCCGATTGCTCTGATTGCTTCTTGTTATTCCTAGTGCAATGCTACAGAGCATGCATATAAAATTATCCTATGTTTAGACATTTCAATTTATTTATTTACTATAAAGTTTTCCAATATATAATCCCTTCATGACGGAGATGGGCGGTTCTTAAATATGATAAATAAATAATTAAAAATAAAAATATAATTATCATTCCTTTAAGAAAATTAAACTAATAATTTCTACAAATGAACTGACGGAAGGAGTTATTTTAGAAATAATTCTAAAAATGAATAGCAATAAGTACAATGAAAAACATATGAATATGTAGCCTAAACAATCCTCTATCTCTGATGTGATGATCCTAGTTCTTATGGACAAATAATATCGCCATTATTATTTTTTATCTGTGATTGGCCAAGAGTTTGACACTTACATTTTAAGGACAGGAGGAGGGAGGAGGAGGAGGGTCAGTAGAAGCTGTGAGGAGAAAAAAAGCAACTTGCCTGACATGCTTTTGCTGTTACATCAGGTGGTGTTTCTGGGGTAAAGGCTGGTCTAAGAGCAGCACCAACCTAAAAAAAAGATTTGATAAAATGATATACAGTCTAACATCTGAATAACTGTTGTTTAAGGAAGCTAATCTTAAAGTAGTTATTTGAGACTGTTGAATAATAACAATGATTAAATATCCATCCATTTGTTGTGTTATAGTATTATCAGCACATATCCAAAGAAAACACATTTAGATTTATTAAAGTCATGCATTTTATGGCACATAATCAAACAGCCAATTCTAAAACACTAGAAATGTTATTTTCTGTGACCTTAAATACTAAAAAGCAATAATATGCAACTTGGTCTTTCTATTTTTTTGGCAAACTCTTCTGAAGATTTACTTACAATGGCTTGGTATTGCTCTAGTATTACATGACCTGGGAATTCTGGCTCTACTACAGCAGCAAATTTTCGAATAAGAATTAACAACATCTGAAGTCCGGAAAGACGAAGTTGGTTGCTGTGATCAGTAGCAGCCATAAAAGCCATACGAATTAAGTCAGCTAAATATAATACCAAGAAATCATCTGTATGTGATAAAAAGGAAATGCAGTTTAGATAACATGAACTTAAACTCTGGTACTTTAAAATATTTATGCCCATTACCTATTCCTTTCTTATAATAAGAAAAGAAGAGTAGGACTAAATGGAGAATTTTCAAAATGAAGAGATATTCAAGGTGAAGTTTCTTGAGATTAGTATAGGATCATTTTTTTTTAATTTATAAACTGGAGATATGGATAAAGTATATTGATCATACTAATATGTTCAGGGTATTTCAATGCAATTAAAATAGGATTCCTAAGTGCTACAAAGTATGCCTATATAACTGGGTGAATGCTTCAAAAAAAGTGTATGCAATTCCTGTAAATATACCGTTTCCCCCAAAATAAGAAATCCTCTGATAATAAGCCCAATCGGGCTTTTGAGCACATGGCAATAAGGCCAAGCATTTATTTCAGGGTTCAAAAAAATATAAGACAGGGTCTTATTTTCAGGGAAACACAGTAGGCATGGTGATGTACATTGACATAAAAATTCCAACTTTATATATTAATGGGCCTTGAGCTAAAATGGGATTGAGCTAAAAGGGATTTTGGAGACATGATTCAATGGTCAACGCAGTAAGAAGCAGTGTTGGTCAGGCTAGAAGAGACATGCTTTGAATCATTTTCAAAGGAAATAAAAATGCAACACTCCCAACAAAAATTTATAATGCAATTCTCCTTGGTATACTGCACATTGTTCTGATAAAAACAAAGAGCTAGTGTGGAGCTGGGGGAAAAATGCAAAAACAAGCCAACCAAAATAATTAGGAGTCTTAATCAGGTTCCCTAGAAGGAAAGTCTGGGATTTTTAAGCTCAGAGCAAAGGGGAGAAAGGGGAGACATGATAAAAATATATAGAATCATATTTAAAAACTAAAAGGAAATTGATAATATTTAAGTGGGAAGATCAGGGACTAGCATTCCTAAGAATGGTATTTTTAAATAGCACCACTTAGAAAGCAAGTGGATGATTTTCCATTTTTGTATTTTCTGAAAGTATATAGTTGTATATTGGTATAAAAGGCTTACCAGCAATGTAAAGTATTTTCTTACCATTTATGCTGAAAGTTAGAATTGGTTGTGCCAGTAAATCAAAAATTACAACTGTAGATTGTCAAACTTTTGTGTAGAGAATATACATCTGTGACTTTTATGTTAAGATTACATTCAGCGTAGTATAGATGAACAGTTTATTGTGGAATAAAATTCTGGGGAATATGGTTCACATTTGTCTAATGCTCAGAGCTGTCATATATATCCAAAGATAGAGACACATACAAATAATAAACAGTGTGTCATGAAATGTAAATATTATAATCTTTAATAAAATAAGTGGGCAGTCCATCCTTTGTCTTTAGAAGTGGTACAACAGTTAACATTTAACAGAATTGTTTCACTGAGTCAAAAAGTAGTAATTTATGTCTAAAAGCACACAGACTTCTTGTCAATTGTGATAAAAATGATAATGAAAGTGGTTATTCATCAAAATTAAATTTATCTATGCTTTGAATTCCATGACATTTTCCAGTTGATATTTAAGTCAAATCAGCACATACCTCTTGAGTCCCTTTGTTTCATTTCCTGTGCTAGAGCTATGTCAAAATGAGCACTGCCCGCATTCTCACACTGGGTGATAATTTTACAGACACATTCTGCAGCAAACACTCTAGTAGACCATCGGGGATGTGGGAATGGATGTGATTTATCCTTCTTTGCCAAAGTGAATGCCAATTCATCATCTATTTGAGTACCCTCTTCTTCTTGGCTTGTATCCACTGAAGCTACACTTGTAAAATCTGCATTAAGACACAAAGTGGAAAGCAAACTGTTTGCGGAGCTTGCTAACATGGTTAAAATAGCAAGGTGATGATGAAGTCATAACCATGAAAGGTCAGAGTGAATAACCAACCACATGTGGAAGGAAGCAGGAAATGGAGAGGCAAATGAATGGGAAAGGAAAAGATATTTAAGCTGCTATGCAGCTATGCAGCTATGCTATCCTACAATGTAACTGTTTCTTCTGATGCTAAAAAGTACTAGGAAGCCTTAAGATTAAAAAAATAACAATATTTAGATATCAATACCAAAAAGAATCATTCGACTGTCTTCGTGATAAGACCAGGAACGTGTAAAGGGGTGGGGTGGGGGGGTTGATAATGATCTTGGCATCCATACAGGCTGCAAAAGCCAGACATTATTTCAAATGTCTAGTGGCCAAAAAATTAGGGCTTCTTTCTTCCTTTCCATAATCCTCCACATTAGGTGATTTTATGAATCATATTGTTTAATTATATCCAAAATAAGTTGAGAGACGTCTGAAAGCCTCCACCAAGGAGGATATTGGAATAGGTGACTACTGAGATCTCTGCTAACTCTATCTTTCTATGGTTGCATTATTCTCTTCCCTGATGAAAATACTGTGATGCCTATCTAGGCAGAAGGTATTAGCATACCAGCAGAAGCAGCCAGAACATCTTTGCAGAGTTTCAGCCAAAAAGAGAGTTTTCCAACCGTCATCGATATAAGCATATGGGTCAGGGTTTCTCTGATATCTTGGCACAGTTTTGGGTCCAATTCTTTGTCCAACAAGCTCAGCAAAGCTCCTTCAAGGCCTATTTCACCTATATTAACACCTGCGTTTTTTAGATAAAAAAAATTGAACATGATCAGCACCTTTCAATTCAAATCAAATAATGAATTATTGCAATTGAAAGCTTTCAAAATTACATACTGCAATGAAATGATTTTGATAGTGTTTTAGAAGATAGCTGCTGATTTAATGTCTATGAAGATTCTCAGGGTTGTCCAAAAGGTGCTTTTTCCAAAAGGCAACTGAGCTTTTTATCTTTTTTTCCTCTTTGAAAACCTTTTTCTTCTCATCCAAGAAGCTTCTTCAAACTGAAGAAAGTCTATGGAGATTCTCAGTCATCCAGGTCATTGTTGTCCCAAAGGTGCTTTTTCAAGAGGCAACTGGACTTTCTGGTTTTTTCTTTGAAGACGTTTCGCTTCTCATCAAGAAGCTTCTTAAATGAGAAGCGAAATGTTTTCAAAGAAAAAAACCAGAAAGTCCAGTTGCCTCTTGAAAAAGCACCTTTGGGATAAACTGAAGAAACTTCTTAGATGAAAAGTGAAAGGAAAAAACCAAGAAAGTCCAGTTGGAAAAAGCAGCTCAAGAATTGCAGAACCTTACCTACTTACATGGCTAATGTATTACTCCAATTTTTCCTAGTACTGTTAAAAAAATCCTTTAAAAATGTGGCTCTGTACCATCAAAAAAGCTCAGCTATGTTTAGAAATACCACAATGTCTTAAATTGACATATTTAATTGTTTGAGGCTATTTGGTTGTGTTTTCTTGATTAGTGCCAGTTCTATACATTATCTTTCTTTCAGCATCTAGATGAGATCTATACACAGATAATCACAACAGACATAAAGCACATATTCAGAAAAATAATCATAGGATTATGCAAATCTATTTACCAAAACATCAGGCCATAAATCAGCACTAATACTGCTGACATATTCCAAATGAAGCATTGTTGCATATATCCTTGTTATTGCTACTGTGGTTTATTTCCAGTAACTCCCCATTCCTATAGTTACTCCACTATTTTGATTTATTTTGTAGCAGAAATTTAGTCATGGATAAAATTGCTGTTTCAACAAATCATGAGAGTTTCAGCCCAGGCTGCAGCTTGAAGTGAGAAATATATTCCTGCAAGTCATTCCTTTGTTTGATGATATAATATGGGGATTACTCTTACATTCTTTTAAATACTCATTCATTTTCTTACTTACATGCTGTATCTCCCGCAGACACTCAAAGCACACTTTGCAGATAAGCAAACCCAAATTATCAAATTTTGAACAGAACAGAACAGAACAGAACAGAACAGAACAGAACAGAACAGAATAGAATAATAGAGTTGGAAGGGACCAACTCTGGGTCTTCTAGTCCAACCCCCTGCTTAGGCAGACTACCCTACACCACTTCACATAAATGGCTATCTATTGTGAAGATACAGCTCCCTTGAGAAGTTCATCACACTGGGCTGAAGGAGAAAAGTATGATCATAAGCAAGTGGTGGTGGACTTGATTACATCGATGATGGGTGCACCTTTAGAAAATCTGAAGGGCCAGAATGGTTGCTAAAGGTTGACATTGATGATATCACATAATCAGTCAATACTTTGCAGGAAAACATGCAGACTGAAAGATTCCAGTCAAACACAAATTATGCATTTGTTACACCGTAATTTAAATTGGCAAAATTTACAAATTGGTAATACCTTGTTTCTGATTTTTTTTGAAAATATAGATAAAAATTAGAGGTTTGACTTCCTCATATATAACATAGCCCCTATATTTCAAACTAGTAAAGAAAAATGCCCCAGAATCATATCTATGATGGAACTAGGGTTATAGGGGAAATGAGTAATTCACATATTTCTTCTTGAAATATTTAGTTTAGTTTAGTTTACTTTATTATAAATTTCAACCCCTAACAACGAAAATTAAATGTCATGTTCAGTGTACATTATAACTATAAAAATAAAACACAAACACACATTCTTCACATTCTATACAATTGAATTAAAAACCCGATATTGCATTAATATGGCACTAACCAGTAGAATTCAATATAGTTACTGCCCTGGGATAGAATCTGTTTTTCAGCCTATTTGTCCTTCTTTTTATTATCCTGTACCGTCTGCCAGATGGTAATAGTTAAAAAAAAAAAAGGGTGCCCAGGATGAGATGGATCTTTAAGAATGTTTTGAACTTTCTTAAGGCAGCGGGAGCTATAAAGCTCTTCCAAAGAGGGGAGAGAGCAACCAATGATCCTCTGGGCAATGATGTTAACTCTCTGGAGTGCTGTTCTATCTGCCACTGTGCAACTGGCAAACCATACACAGGAGCAGTAAGTTAAAAAAAATAATTGTTATATATTAAGAAAGGGTTTCTGATGCTGTGCAGAAATCATATCACCATTCCTGCAGTGCTAAAGGTTTGTTATATGATGGGTAAAACCCATATTTTAACCTATGGGTAAAACCCAATAGGTTCTATTGATGAAACCTTTTATATCAATGGAACAGGCAATTCTCTTTTTTTTCTTTGCAGGGCGTCAGAAAGCCACAAAACTTATTCTTGGGGTTGAGTCAGCAGTGAAATCCTACTGGTTCGCACCGGTTCAAGTGAACCGGTAGTGATAAAAACTACCGGTTTGGGTGAAGCGGTAGTATAAAAAAGCTACTGGTTCCACCGAACCGATATTTCCAACGATCAGCTGTGCCGCACGATTTAAAATCGCTAGAAAGCAGGAAATCCTGCTTTCTAGTGAATCTAAATCACGCAGCACAGCTATTTCCCTCCCTTGCTGTTCTACTTACCTCCCCAAGCCTCCTTTTTCCATGCAAAATGCGCATTTGACACCTACTGCACATGCGTGCACACGTGTTTTGTGCGCACTGTGCATGCATGCGCATGTGTTTTGCGTGCACTGTGCATGCACATACACAGCATGCATTTGCTGTGCAGCACACATGCACAAGCAGCGAACCGGTAGCAAACCAGGGATTTCACCATCGGGTTGAGTGATTCCCTAAGGAAAGCCTAGTAGGAAAGTGAAATGTGGAAATGAGAAGGAAAATAAGAAAGATTGTTGCCAAGTGGATTTCAGCTTGTGTGACAAATGGATTCGATTCTATGTGTCAGTGTTTTTCAACCTCAGCAACTTTAAACTATGTGGACGTAAACTCCCAGAATTGCCCAGCTAGCATGAAGTCATATAACCTAAAGTTGCTGAGATTAAGAAACACTGCTATAGACTGTTTGCTTGGAGCAGGTCTGAAGTGTGTTCCTCAGTATACGGAGTGAAAAATACAAATACTGCAATGGCCTATCTGAAAAAAAAAAAATTGTATCCTAAAGATAAAGAGCTTAATATTACCTGGAGTAAAGTCTTCTCTACCGTCTTTCGCAAGGGCCACTGCATGTTCAGATACTTCAACTGCCTCTCTCTGCACAAGCTGATGCAAACAAGCTAGAACTGCACGTCTCAATAATAGATACGAACTAGAGAGATTCACCTGAAAAGTATACACAAGAAACAAATTTAATAAACCAGATGGTATCCTTATTATTGGCATTCAGAGGCACACTCAACAATAACTGTTTGGATTTCTAACTTTGAATTAGCTCTTGGTTAGACTTCATAGAAGATTCCCTGCTATAGGTAGCTCTCAACTTTCATTCATTTAGTGACAGTTTGCCCTACTGTTACAATGCCACTGAAAAAAATAACTTATGACCACTTTTCGCACTTATGACTATTACAGCATTCCCATAGTCATGTGATCAAAATTTAAGCGCCTAGGGCAATGCATTTATGACAGTTGTGCTGTACTGGGATCATTTGTACAACCAAATGAACCCAGGACAACCAAAATCAATGGGGAAAGCCAGTTTTGCTTAACAACTACATGATTCGCTTACCAACTTCAATGATCCTTTTAACAATTGTGGCAAAAAAAGGTTGTAAAATGGGGCAGAACTCATTTGACAACTGCCTTGCTTAGCAATGAAAATTTGGGACTCAATTGTGGTTGTAATTCAAAGACTACCTATATTCTATAACCTTCAATGCGTAGAAGTACAATGTCTTAAAGAAGTAACTCAAAAGTATTTATTTTTAACAAAGAAGATAAGAAAGTAGGGGTATTTCCATGGTTTTTTAAAATCAGGAACCTTCCCATTTCAGAACACTTTTTCTCATCCTCGGGAATCTTTTGTTTCTCTTAAGGTAAAGGTAAAGGTAAATGTTCCCTTCGCACATAGGTGCTAGTCGTTCCCGATTCTAGGGGGCAGTGCTTATCTCCATTTCAAAGCTGAAGAGCCAATGCTGTCCGAAGACCTCTCCATGGTCATGTGGCCGGCATGACTAAACACCAAAGGCGCATGGGTATTATTTCCTGCCTTCAAAGAGTGTGATATGTTTGTATGGATCTTCTAATGAAGTAAATGATTTCAGGTGGTCTGTCCTATGCTGAGAGTCCAAAATACATTCTGCCTTCCTCCCAGAGGAAGGAAGGGCAAAAGCACCCAAAATACAAGGTGGGGTAGACATTCCAAGGTGATTAAGGGATTCTGGAAAATAGTTTAATTGTGCCTAGAAACTATGACAGAAGTCCACAGGATTGGCTGAGAAGAAACCACATCAGCTGGTCTTGGATCATTGCGTACCAAGAAGAAAAATGGATGAAAGCCAGATGTGCGTTTCAGCAGAAGACAGACACTTGTAAGAGGCGTTAGCATAATGTAGTTGGTCCTTACAGAGTTGATTGAGCAGCTTAAAGTTTATGGATAACATGCAAGCAAAGCCTTATGTTGAGAAGTAATTTTTAATAGGTACAAATAGCTATAGATAGCCTGAAATGGCAACAGCTGATTCAAGGTCTGAACTGAATTACACTATGTAAACTCAGCCAATAAAAAGATCAGGCAATTTACTTGCTGGTGGTTTAGATAACAACAATAGTATTAATGTAAAGTGGCTTTTGTCCTGTTCCCCCCCGCCCCACATCCAGCTGTAGATGATAGGCAGAGGTGGGATTTTACCAGGGGTGAAATGCTCCCTGTTTGGACCGGCTCGGGCGAGTAGATAGCGATGGTGGCAGGCAGTTTGGGGAACCGGTAGCAAAAATCCCTGCCCCCACCCCCCATGCCCAGCTGAGCCACGTGATCATCAGAGCCTTTTTGATAACATTCCTACTTATGCATTAAAAATATGCACAACAGCTGAAAAATAAAATTGGATATTTTTGCTCTCAAATAATTAATCATTCCAGAGTAATGAATAGGAAGAGATTTTTGGAAAAGGTGGTGTTAAGAGCATGAAAGTGATAAAGACACATGAAGGTTATACAAGGACACATGAAAGCTACCCAAATCTTAAAAACTAATACCGTGTTTTCCCCAAAATAAGACTGTCTTATATTTTTTTTAACCCCAAAATAAGCACTTGGCCTTATTTTTGGGGAGGTCTTATTATTTTGGGGTGCATGGAGCAAGATGGGGCTCCTCTTGCTGTCTTACCTGATTTCCAGCTCTGTGTTTGTTTAAATATTTTTGAGGAGGGCTTATTTTCGGGGGAGGCTTATTTTAGTGCATGTGCTCAAAAGCCCAATTGGGCTTATTATCAGGGGATGTCTTATTTTCGGGGAAACAGGGTATTTAAAGTCATCAACCTTCAACTACAGCTTAGAAAAAAAGTTGACATTACATTTGCAAACAGTTGAGGGAAAAAAAACCCCTGCTTTACTGTATGGATGCAGAACTGAAGATTCTGAATCTGAAATTAGTGATTACCAAATACAGAAAACTAATGGAAAGCAAGCAGCAGAAAATGATGTCTTGCAGTGGTCAAGAGTGACTGAAGGCAACTATAGAATCTAGATGATGATAAAGAGCAAGAGAGCAGCAGAAGCCATGGCTGGCAAAAAAGGAAGAGTTTTGTACCTGGGGAGACAGAACCATCAAACTAGGTTACTTTATTGGTTTTTAGGGCTTGTTTTAATGCTATCTTTTACTAATTCCTCCTCTGAATTTGAAGTTCCATCTCATTACCCCAATTCACACACTCATTAGGAGATAATCACAGAGAAGCAACGTGCCTCTAAGAATAAATTAAAATTGAAAAGGTTCCTTTCTTCCAATAAATGTTATACGTTTCTCATGTGCTAAAAATAAAGCTAAGCACGATGTAGTTAGTTTTCTCATGTACTACTAAATGCTTAAATAAGTAACATTAATTGAAGTTGGCTTTTTTCATGTATGAGTGTGTGTGTTTTGCCCTCATATGGTAAAATTTTGAGCTAATGAATGTTCAAATTTAATAGACACCCTCTGTTAAACAAGTTTTACTTTAATACGCAGTTAATGAAAATTACTACATTTATAATTGGTGTCAAAAATAAAAAAAACCCTAACAAAGGATACAGCATGTTTTTGTTTTTTGTTTTGCTTTAATTTATATGCCGCCCTTCTCCGGAGACTCAGGGTGGCTTACAATGCGTTAAGCAATAGCCTTCATACTTCTGTATATTTATACAAAGTCAGCTTATTGCCCCCACAATCTGGGTCCTCATTTCACCTACCTTTGAAAGGATGGAAGGCTGAGTGAACCTTGAGCCTGGTGAGATTTGAACTTGCAGTAATTGCAAGCAGCAGATGTTAATAACAGTGCTTTAGTCCACTGTACTACAGGCTCCTATCAAAATACATCGCAGGACAACAAAAACACTGCTACGAATAGGTTGTCTAATGGTGCTGTGTTAACATTACTTTCAACATTTATTAATTTAACAAATAATTTATCAAAATGAATTGTTTTATTTAATTAATTTAAATGTGCTAATGCTATTCTTATTTTCTTTATTTCCTCAATAACATTTATATATCACTTGAATTTAAAATGCTCTAAGTGGCGTACCAGGTCATTACAATATATAACATTAGAGGACTCCCCCACAAGTCCTCATAATGGGCCAGAGCTCTGATGTAATACCAGTTTTCAACTATTTTTGAAATTCCAGAAAAGAAGGGGCCAGGTATACCATTTGGGGGGGGGGGGAAGAGTTAGTGTATTCTATAACAAGGACTGCTACTGAGAACTGCCCCCTTGTCTGCCCTACCTGGGTAGGACCTTATGACAATTATGTAATAAATCCTCAGGAACACTTGTGGAACTCCATTTTCTATCTAAACAATATCAAATGACCACTTTTCAGGATTGAATCTAGGTGCTGAAAATGATAATGGAGGAAACAACTAATGAAGAGTAACTTTAAGGTGAGTTGTCTCATGCAAAGGTTGGACAATAGGCAATAACCAGTGTCAGTTATTGAAAAATCATTAGCGTGAAAGAGAGGCAAAAGAAATTAAAAGCAGGCCCTAAGAGAAGGTAAGGCAGAATTGCAATTTGATAACCAAATGAATTGTGATTTAATTTTCCATATTCTGTTACATGCACTCTAAAGAAATTATTGTAATAGATACAAAAATATGTTCTCACATTTCTAAAAAACTGAAATATACAACATTAACAATTTAAATACACAGATAAATATTTTATATATATATATTCAAGCTGATGTTTCACTGTGTTGAGATTTAGGCATGCTTTTTAAAAAGGTTCTTCTGCTTTCACATGAAAAAGCCAGAACAAATAAAGCTCAACTGCAAGACAATGCAAAATGCACATTTCCAATTTATTTCATTCTTCATATTTTAAAAAGATAAGGAAAAAAAGCAAAAAAACAACACAGAAAAAGCAAGCAATACAGACAAATTATACACACAGACAGACAATTGAAACTCACTCCTTTTGCACTTAATATGCTAATGCTAAAATAATGCAAAAATAAATTACACACAAAGTTTGAATGCCAGTTACAGTAAAAAGATGTTAAGAGAGAATTTAGTTCAGCTCAAACAACACATCACCCAACATGCTAAAAATATTTTATTTTTCATTAATGGTTAACTTTAGAAATAAAGGAAGAAATTAAAATATATACACACACACAGAGACTGAAAATTGCTGATGTGTTAACAATGCACAAAGACCTACCAACACAGAATTTTCCAACAAGATCTCCTGCACAAAAACAAATGATAATCCAGTCATGATAAAAGCTAGATATGAGAATCCAGTGATCCTTACTTCGACAATACAAAATAAATTTACTGCATCACTTTATTACAATAATGCAGTAATAAAATATTTCTTTATTATTGCTTTATTACTTAATATTTTATTTAAAATTAAGAATGTTATTATAATAGTTGTTCAAAGCCAAATATTATGGTAAGTACTAATTTGAAACCATACTGGAAACTACCGTAGCTATATGTACTTTTTTTTTTAATATTAAAAATGTAAATCTCCCTATGATGAAAATTCATTGGCCTCAGATCTAAAAGGGCCAATTTCGCATCAGCAGTGGCAGATTTTGAGCCAGGTGGAAATAATTTACTGTAATTTATATCTGTAATATTGGATAATACATTCAAAAGTATTTAATGTTGACTGTTATACCTTTTCACAATCAAAACCAGAGCTAAACAAATAGCCTCGTCATCATGAGGTTTAGTAGAAAAGTATGATGATTACCTTTCCAAAGGCTTATTTTAAAATCACTAATAGATTTTTTTTTCTCTTTAATATTATTTAACTTCAGAATTAGTTCATAGCTCAAGAAGCACTAATTTCAAAATATCAATGTTTTAAATGGCAAAGATGGCAAAAGTATTCACTATTAGGCTCCATGCTAGCATAGGCAATACAGGTAGTCCTCCACTTATGACCATTTGTTTAGTGACCGTTCAAAGTTACAACAGCAATGAAAAAGTGATTTATGAGCATTTTTCACACTGATGACTCTTGCAGCATCCCATAGTCACATGATCAAAATTCCTACATTCCCACTTGGCAAATGACTCATATTTATGACGGTTGCAGCGTTCCCAGGTAATGTGATCTCTTTTTGCAATCTTTTGACAAGCAAAGTCAATGGGAAAACCAGATTCACTTAACAACTGTGTTACTAACAGCAGTGATTCACTTAACAACAGTGGAAGAAAGATCATAAAATGGGGCAAAACTCACTTAATAGCTGTCCTGCTTAGCAACAGAAATTTTGGGCTCAATTGTGGTCATAGGTCAAGGGCTACCTGTATTATTTTCCAACCTCTTTGAAGATCATCCACTCCCTTGTATTCCCCCATAGGATTATACAGATATATTAACACTTGATAACATTTTCCTTCTGCTATGCATACAGGCCAAATTTTTATACAAAAAACAAACATATACTAGATATCAAAACACCCTTTTAAAGAAATGAATGAGTGAATGTTTTGTCTCCCAGACTTAAAACTGTTAATAATTTATATTTCACCATACCTAACCCCTGCCACCTCCCCCAAAAACTTCACAGGGAGGCTGTTGTATGAATTTGCTGAATTATAACTACTCAATTTCACGGAATTAATTTTTATCATAATCAGAAGTCTGAATTTAACAGGTATTAAGATGCTTTGGTCTAATGGTTAAAGGCATCAGGCCTTTAAAGCAAGAGACTTCAAATCTTGCCTTAGCCATGAAAGCTAGCTGGGTGACTCTGGGCCAGTCACTGTCTTTCAGCCCAACCCACCTCACAGGGTTGTTATGGGGAAAATAGAAGGAGGAAGGTGTGTGGATATGTTCACCTCCTGGAGTTATTTGTAAAAAATAATGGAGGCAAGATACAAATAAAAATAATAATAAATTAAAACATAAAAATATTCCATGTCTGGCAATTTCTATTTAGAAAATATATTTTCTTAGAGATATCTGAACTTCAGTGAAAAAGACAGAATTCTTGATATATATGAAGGGTCTTTTGCTGTAACCCTTCACATAAGCCTGATGATGGCAGATGAGATTCTGTCGAAACGTCGCTTCTACCCTTTATATATATTCTCTCTCTCTATTCAGGAGGCTGATACAAAATGTCCTTCACCAATTGGTAAATTAATTGAAGAAGTGGAACTGAAAAAAAAAAAGCATTTCACCAACTTTAAGAGGTGCTTAAGTGAAAATTCACAAACTGCTTGGTGGAGAGGAACTGCTTAAAAGAGTTCGTAATGAGGCACTGAAAAGTGGCTTTCTCTTCTTCCCACTGCACTTATACATATGTGTATGATTCAGTAAATTTTTTTACTACCAGTTCTGTGGGCGTGGCTTATTTTGTGGGCATGGCTTGATGGTCATATCACAATTATTTAGGATTTAGCAGAGGTACTGGTCTACCAGGCTTTTAACTGCTTGCAGAGTGTACCGATCTACCCATTTATTTTTTGCAGGCACTGGGCTACCCATTTATTTTTGCAGGCACTGATCTACTCATGTATTTTTGCAGGCACTGGTCTACTCATTTGTTTTCTTTTAACACTGATCAGCTGTAGGGCGGCCCTTTGAAGCCCTGCGGCAAGAGTTTAAACAGTTTTTTTCCCTCTAGCCATCAGCTGGGACTCAGGAGACAGCAATAGATTGGGGGTGGGGCCAAATAAAAGGTAAGAATAACATGGGGGGTGGGTGGGTGGGCACGGGAGTGGTTTGGGGACATGGGGGGGCAGAACAGGTTCAGTGACGTCATATCGTCACCGCTACTAGCTCAGGAGAACCGGACCGAACCGGGAGGAACCCACCACTGGTATGATTGTATATGTGTGCAGTGTGTTTATGTATGTGTGTGTTTGTGTGTATATGTGTGTGTGTGAGAGAGAGAGAGAGAGGAGGAGAAGGAAACAACATAGAAGTTAATGGTCAGTTAGCAGATCAATCAAGTAATTAACTTCCCACTTTTTAACCAGCAGAGAAAAATAATCCTGCTAGGCACATTTTCTTCCATTTGTTCTACTCCTACCAAAACTAACTGACCTGTTATAAGCCTACCCTTGTCCTTAGGCAAACAGGAAACAGTCATTTTCATATGGAATATCATAAGGAATTATATACCTTCTCTCTCAAAATACTTTCCACACTCCCCCTACCTTTCTCCTCAATGCTCTGAACTCATTTGGTTCATTAAACTAGAAAACAAGACTCTTTATGTTTTACATGCATACCAGGGGTGGGTTCTAATTTTTTTTACTACCGGTTCTGTGGGCGTGGCTTATTTTGTGGGTGTGGCTTGATGGTCATGTGACAATTATTTAGGATTTAGGAGAGGTACTGGTCTACCAGGCTTTTAACTGCTTGCAGAGCTGTACCAATCTACCCATTTATTTTTTGCAGGCACTGATCTACTCATTTGTTTTCTTTTAACACTGATCAGCTGTAGGGCGGCCCTTTGAAGCCCGTGGCAAGAGTTTAAACAGATTTTTTTCCCTCTAGCCATCAGCCGGGACTCAGGAGGCAGCAATAGATTGGGAGTGGGGCCAAATAAAAGGTAAGAATAACACGGGGGAGGAAGTGGGGGGTAGGGGGGCGTGGGGGCAGAACCGGTTCGGTGATGTCATATTGTCACCGCTACCGGCTCGGGAGAACCGGGCCGAACCGGGAGGAACCCACCACTGATGCACGCGCACATGCGCGTGCACACACACACACACACACACACACACACACACACACACACACACACAAACCACACTGTAGACACCTGTAAAGGAGAGGGTCATTTTGTGATATTGTACTAAAATCAATCATAAGACTTGGCTAATATAAAGCTTATATTCACATTTCTGAAAGCAATGGATTGTATTATTTCAAAATATTCTGCTGAATTTGGTACACAAACTGCTTTTCTTTGAACCACTAATTTGAACACTAATTCTAAAGTTGCAAATAATACTGAAAAAAGATTTGTAACATACCTATATAACTACATAATCGTATAGCTGTGTGATTATATACTTACACAAAGGCACTTGACAAGACTAGACAGGTTTACATGATGAGGAGCAAACATGTGAAGCTGCTGAAGGCAAGAGATAGCTTGAGCCTGGACGAGGCAGTCAGGATTATCCTGCATCACTGCGCAGCCAAGGAGACAGGATGCCCTTAAGGCCGCAGCACTGCTGCCTACACATAAGGCAAATAAAGGGGAAAAAATATGTTGCTCCTTTTATCACTTTCTTCATTAGTCAAATAACATTTCAAAACAAATAAAAACCAAACTACAATAAACACGTTCCTCAAATTATTAACATGTTTTTAAAATCTACTTAGGTCATGCTTTACTAAAAATATACATTTCTTTCCACAGCACTTCTATTATATAGAAGGATATCAAAAGAAGAGAATATATGTAGTTAAGGATTGAACTGTGGGCTCCCTAGTGCTCCCTGAACTTGGTTGTTTGCTTGCAGACACTTCATTACCCAAGTAGGTAATATCGTCAGTGCTAGTGAATAGCTCTTAAGTAAACCAGATTACATCCATGAATGCCAATTAGCAGGCAAAACATGTGACATTAACTCCTTAAATTCACAGCACATTGGCAGAATGAACATAGTTTCAATTGGGATACTGAGAGCATCCTAGGTCCAAAAATGCTAGGGAATTCCTGGAAACTTGGCACTCAGACAAATCAGTCATCATTAGGCACATAAAGATAAACCACATTTACACAGCACTCAAAAGAGACAATAAAAAAGCTAAGAACGAAACAAAAAGACCAGAACACATGCCTCCAGCATTCAGCACCCAGATAAGCAGGGGTTAACATCAGACAAAGAAGCAAAAAACAATATCCTAATCAAGGAACTACCGAGGAGAAAACCCATAACCTCACCAACATGGCTGGGCAAAAGCTATTGTATTTAAACAAGGAGTAAACGCCATATTGACTAAAACTGATGTTGTTACCTGCAGGCAAACAACCAAGCTCAGAGAGCAACAAGGACTCCACATGTAGAAAAATATTTTATGAGCAGTGAGAGAATTCTAGTGTTTCTTGTAGACAACTTAGTTATAATTACACAAAATAATCTAGTAATCTAGTCTTTATGGATGTGTGTGCATGCAAACATGCTCAGAAGATACCTTTGCCTTGAACACAAGGACAATTACTTTGATCAGAGTTCTTCTCTGTCTAACCTGAGAAATATCATTTTTATTCTCCACTTATAACTATAATTTGTCAATAAGTATTGGCTACTAGAAATTTCTCTATGAAGAGGGAGAAAAAGAGCATTTCATTATTTGAAGATCTCAGATAAAAGTGTGTGTAAATCACACCTCAAGTAGAAGACAAATAAGATTGTGCATGACTTTGTAAAAATACAAATACTCTAAAGCTTTTGCCATGGTTTTCCATGCTTATTTTGGTAGCAAATTAACTCAATGATTATTATCTTGACTCCTAACTATCATTTGTCACGAATGTATGCATACCTTGCAACTCAGGACCCAAAGTGGCTATAAGTGCATTTAAACAGCGACCAAGGCTTTGATGGACTTCAGTATAAGCAGGAGGCACAGTCAACAACAACATAAGAACAAGAGAGAGGGTAGGTTCCACATGCACATGATACAAAGGACCAGCAGAATCAATGATCAGTGACAGAGAATGTAGTGCCCACGTCTGTAAAATACCAAAAATGTAGTAGTGTCACACACAGGCACAGACACAAAACGTGTGTAATGGGCATGAAAACAAATATGAAATAATTTGCTAAGAATGATAAAAACCAAAGTTCTGTGTAAAATAAAAGCATTTAAATGAAATGGTGAGGAATACTATGCCAAGAACACAGTACAATATAACGTGTAAAATACATA
The DNA here is from genome assembly GCF_029215685.1 of Pituophis catenifer annectens. Taxonomy (NCBI): domain Eukaryota; kingdom Metazoa; phylum Chordata; class Lepidosauria; order Squamata; family Colubridae; genus Pituophis; species Pituophis catenifer. Next base: position 292,823,216 of record NW_027256881.1, read on the forward strand.
TACAGAATAAAGCAATCTAGACCATGGTTGTCCAATCTTTTGGGGGCTCTGCTCTGCATGTATCATCTTCCTTCAGTGTACTCACACCTGCCTAAATTGGCAGCAGTATAGATGTGGGAGATAAGAGAATGGATGTGTCTGTCACAGTATCAATTGTATCACTATAAACTAAGGGAATTAGTTTAATTCTTAATTATCTGAGATTCAAATTTCTAGCATGTGTAGTATTTCTTCTTTCCCTGTTATGGAAGAGGTGAATAAAAAGAAGGAAAACAGTCATTTTTAGGATAGTTCACCAGAAACTTTGAACAGGTGCCAGATGATTAGTCTTTCTGCTATCAATTCTGCTATCACTCATAATTAGGCTTTATGCCACCAAAAAGTTTCAGAACAACAAAAATATGTTAAAAGTTCAAATAATATTTTAAAATGTATTTTTTTAATAAGACAACATAAATGGTAATTTTCATTCCATAAAACAGGAAATTAATAGAGCTTGTGTGTGTTGTGTATGTGTGTAGGGCTTCTTTTTGCTTATTTATCATCATCATCATTATCGTCATCATCTGCAATACATACCTGTACTTCAGGTGAAGTGTTATCTTGAGATAAGGTAGAAAGTATTCCAACACATGCAGTAAGATGATGAGTGGAACTAATTCCTCCTGTGTACTTATAAAGAGAGCCCAGAGCCAAAGAATGTCCTGTTCTTGATATCACATCTCTTGCAGATTTTAGCCTAAGAATTGTAAGAAAAATGGATTAAAATAAAATAATTGTAAAATAATTGTAATTATGAAGTCTAGTATTAAGTCTACAGAAAACTTATTAACCAGCCTTTTTCTCACATCTGATGCCCTTTAAATGTCTTAAAATTATGAAGATTAACACGATGCTAAGAACTGTAGTGCTAACATATTCCTGAAGACACCAGCCTTAGAAAGGTGTTGCAGAATCACTAATTTTTAGGCTTTAAAGAAGGAAAGGGAGAAGAACAGGAGAACAATGGGACCATATTTATATCATCATCACCATCAGTGACAATCATAAAAATGTAATAACACTGAAGTTCTCAAGAAGAGGATAGCTGAATTTTGGCAGCTAGAGTTCTTATGACTGCCTTGGTTTATACAGCCAGGATATCTATAGAGTGAGGATGATAAAATATGCACGGTCCAATAGTAAAAAAATATTTCAAGCCCACAACAAACAACATTTATAAGCAGCTCAAATGGAAACTTCCTAATTTACTGAAGCATAAGAAGGGCAGAAAGTACAACAGAATTGTATTTGCAAGATTTTGTTATTATAGTTAATCTCAATGAAAGTAGTTTTAGTCAACTTGTGGAGTTAATTTTTTGATCTAGTCTACCTAACAGGGCTGCCAATATCCGAACTGAACTCCATAATACTTCAATATTTTTGTATAGTTTCTACACAAATTACCAATTTTAAAAAATGTAAACCCCCGTCATGAATATGTCATTAGTTAAATTTCAATGACTGAAATGTATATGAGTAAAATTATACTGAGCTCTTATTCATATTTTTTTTTTTTTTAAATTTGATTTCTATGCCGCCCTTCTCCGGAGACTCAGGGCTGCTTACAATGCGTTAAGCAATAGCAAATCCCATTATAAGATCTTCTAAGTAATCCCCAATAAATGTGTTCAGAATTATTGCAGACATAATATTTTTCTGCCAGGAAAAACAAACCACCCTTTCTGATGCAATTTTAATGGCTGCTTGAACAATTCCCTGATGCATTTTTTTTTGTCCAGGAAAGCAAAGGGGAAAATATATTATTCAGAGATATACCAGAAATGTTTTATTTCTTAAAAGTGATGTGAAAATAATATATATCTAATATAGACTACAGTAGTTGTAATTATACTTTGTGGATTTTATTGTGTGATATATATTTTTCATTTCAGAAAATTTCAAACAAATTTAAATTCAACTGCTAAATGATTGCTGTATAGTTTTCTGACATGAATTCTGAAGAACTTTATATTTACTAAATTGACATCTGTAAATGTTTGGTGTAAAGTGCTAATGAAGGAAAAAAGCAGTGATTCTCAGTTGACAGGCAATCTATGTAAATATGGAATGAACATTTCTGGCAGAAATGAATAGAGGGGCAGAAGAGGAAAACAACAGGATAGAACAAGGTGTGTGAAAGAATGATGCTGGCTGGGGAATTCTGGGAGATGAAGTCTACACATCTCAAAGTTGCCAAGGTATTTGCTTTTGTGCCTCCACTCCTTAAATACTTTCCTTTTTATAGATTAAAAAAATCTGTTCAGAATTGAAATCTGGTCAAGTTCACGGCAGGCAGGCATAGGCCCAAAGGGGCTAAATATATGCCTATTTTTTGAAACAATGCAACAAAACCATATTATGAGAAATTGCTTACTTGTCAAAGCTAATTTGTGCCAATCCAGCAGTGAAGGAATTATCAGCTACCACCTGTGCGAGTCTGGCTAGGGCTTCAACAGCAGAACATCTTAGAAGTGGACTGCTACTTTCCAAGGCACTTAGGATCAAGCTCAAGGTGCAGCTTTGGATTTCTTCATAACCTAAATTTCCCTTATGGCTAGCCAAGTGCTAGATATAAAGACGAGTATAAATAATACCACATTACTGAACAGTAATTATTTTCCTTCTTTAAAGAGACATGCAAATAGGAGAGGAAATGAAAATCAATATTACTTGTTATATTTGTATCCTGCCCAAGAACAAATCCTCTTAGAGCAGCTCACAACATAAAGTTTAAAAGCATAAGCATTACAAAAAGCCATAATAACCTTTTAAACAAATCAGTATAAGTTACATAATAGATTCAAAGTAAAATCTGTCTTGGGAAGATTTTAAAAGAACATCTAAAACTACTACTGTTTTCTACAGAACTCTAGAGGAATATAAACTCTACTTATTATTATTCTGCTGTTCTTCTCTACTAAATTAGATCCCTAATAACTAAAAATAGGTGCACAAATATTTTAAGGCTAAAGGGAAATTAATTCCTCAGTTATCTCTGGGAAGATAAAATTATACGCAGGCTATAATTTCCCCTTGATTCTAGATGCCAAATTATGTTGATTCTAGATGCAAAATTATGTTCTCAATCTAAAATATCTACAGATACATGAATGTTGCCTTTTTTAGGCTTTCCAAAGCATAAAACAAAGTGATATCCTCTTTTAGCTCAGATTTTTTCCGTTATAATTCAACAAATACATCAGTATTACTGTATTTATTGAAATGTACGATCACCCTTTATCCTCAGGATCCAAGGTCCACATAATTCTGCTAATACTATATAATATATAATAATAATGTATATTATATAATAAGAGAAAATAGAACTGCAAGCCAAGAATTATTAAAGAGAGATGATATACAGCAACTGGTTTGAATGCTATACTAAATTATTGTTCAGCATAAAATCTTGAGCATGAGAGAGCCAGAGTGAATCTGTGAACATGGATTCCCTCCTGTAGTTGAAAGGTTTTCAGAGGTTTGTGTCATTAATGAAAAGTAATAATACTTTATTACTATAAAGCAATACATTATGAAGACTTTGTTTAACATCAAAGCAAGGCAAGTTCAAGTTATTTAATATATAGTAGTCTGTTGAAATAACACTTAGAACTTCTCTCAGATGACCTTAAAATTATAATGAAGTTTTTAGGGAAGAAGAAAATGCATTAACTCTTCACACAATGAGTTTTATGCATGTTATAATATTAAACCAAGGCTAAATTCATCTATAAGGCTAAGCCATACAGGGTGGTTCACCTTTTATTTAAAAAGCAAACAAGCAATTGGTGTTATGTTGGAAGTAAATACTTTGCAAAATGAAACAGGTATCATCTAGCTATAGATGGCATTCAATCAATTCAACTTTAGAAGCACAACAAAGATATAATAGCAGTTTAATTCATCTATTTGTTTTTTAAATTATTATTTTTTCAATAATAGATAAAAGAGACAAGATTCAGTAGTAATTTCAAAGAAAACAAGACAGCAAACTTGTTTCAGATTCCCCTTAAATGATTATGATTGATATCACTGACTTTCATAATAAACAGAAGGGCAATTCTTACCTTTAGGGCACTGCAAATTGCTGATATAATATTTTGCTGTATTATCTGCTGCCGTGATCCTTTGGTTTGTTTTACGGATGCCAATAACTGTTCCAGCACTTGCAGCCTTAAACACATACAAAATCAAGAGGAAATGGATTTCTCCCATTTCATATACTGTAGAGACTCCTGTTTCATACACTGTAAAGTCTACATAATATGGCTCAACAAGATGTTTATTTCTCAATATTAATTTCTAAATTCTCTCTTAATATTTGTCTATATATCTTTGTCAAGGTTATACCTGCCTCTCAAAAGCATCCAAACCACTACTGTGGCATATATACAGTATATTTCAGTGTGTTTCTTATATCCCTAATTCAGGGATTTATGGCTCGAGGAAACTTAGAAAAACCCGTGAAATATGTAAGAACTTTCTAATTTAAAACACACACACACACGTTGATAAAGTTGCATCCACAATTTATTTCAAATCATATTTATGTGGAATATAAACAAAGTTTTTCCAACACTTTCATCTACCATATGAGAATAATAAGTAAATTCAGAGTTCTTAAGAAGTTCTAGCAATAAACACAATACAGTGCTTTTCAGATTCATATTCTAAACTTTGCAAATATAATATGATAAAATCAATTCATATAAAAAGTGCAGGTTTATGACATTGTTTTATACAACTCGAGTACTGACAGTCCAATCAGTTTGCTTAGTAGCATTATTATTGTCACCTAACACTCAACACACTGCTATACTTATCAGAGGGAAACCCTTGGCCCTGTAATATGTGTATACATACATATACATACATACATACATACATATGTATAGTATATAAATTAAGATAGACAATTCCTATTATAGTTTACTTCATAAGGCAAAAAAGAATGTTTAGATATAATGCATGTTTTTGAAAAATAATGTATTTCCCATGAGTAACTAATCTGAAACTGAAGTCTCATCTGTACTCTCTTTACCTTTGGGTCTCTGTGGCTTGTGAAAATATCACTCCAAAGAGACGGGTTGCTGCACTGACAATGGATGAAGTTGGAGACAAAGGTTTAGGCACTGAATCTCCATGCACAGCCTTCTCATAGATTGCAAATGGGTCAAACTCCAAGCTTCCCACAGCTGTGTTGTTAACTAAGAATAACTGCAAAGACAGAAGAAATGCAACTGTCATTACAGGACATGGTTTTTCTCCTTTATGTGCATAGTCACTGAAATATGATACCTGCTCTTCAATAAATCTGTGTTCTGTCTCCTGCAGGAAGGGATCAAATAAGGGAAGTTCGCAGTGGTGGGAAAAGGGCGGAAGATATGCAGCAGAGGCAGCTGCCTGATTATCGAGTTGCGTCAAGTCTTGCACTAGTTCTTTAAGAACAGCAGAGAAACTTCCTGTAATTTTAGAAGTGAAAGAAATAAATTATTTTATGCATAACTGGTACTCAAATACACTACTGCCACAGTATTTTAAGGACGAGAAATATGATTTCTGATAAATGTGTGGATTTGTGGGTCATAAACCTGAACAATCTCATATGAAATATTCTATGCCAAAAAATGAAAGGCTTTCTAAAACAAGAATGTAAATATATCATAATCAACTGTTAGAAAGAAAAACTGAAGCATTTATTTCCTCCAGAATTATTGCAGTGCAGCAAAAATTCTTTTGAACACAAATATAACTTAATGAAGAAGTATTTTCTTTTTTAGGTATTATTTGAAAACAGATTTGGCAGTACCAAACATCAAGTAACTTTTGAAATAAATCTGATATTGAAAAATTGATACTCTGGTGAAGCACCAGATTCAATATTATAAATATCAAGAGAAGTGTTTTTATAGCTAGAATTTCTTTTCATTTTCAGTGACTGGGTAGTCTATCTGAAATTAAAATAGGAAAATACAGCTCATGTTTCTAAACATGTAGCATTTATTAGTGAAGGGATTATAATAGAAACAAAAAAGAAATATGTTAGCTTGTAATATACTATTTCCATTACAATGCCTTATAATACATCATGCCCTAGGACAAAACTACAAATCAGCTATGAAAAACAGAAAACGGTCATTACAGTAAGACAGGATAGTTGTATATTTTTAATTATTTACCCTGCGGTTTAAATTGATTTTGTGTGACAGTTTAAGGTTTAAAAAGTTGAACTGCTGTGTGGTCTAATGTCTGTTACTCAGCGTTACAGCAATGCCTCTATTTCTGAATTTCACTGCACAAAGGGATACATCTACAGTCTCTATGTGCCAAGTAAAAATACTGAAAACAAAAAGCAGAGGAAGACCCATAGAGCAAAAAGTTCACATGATTATTTAGATTCTGAATCATAATGCACACAATGTACTCTATGCTCTGCTGTCATGCCTGAATTTATAAAGGCTACCAAGGCAGCATTTTTATCCGTTCTTGAATACAATACACTGTTTTTTAAAAGCTTAACCTTTATTCTAATTATGCTTTCTCGGTCTCTATTTCTTTTTTACTAGTATTATGCATGGAATTCATTTGGTACAGGTTTTTCAAATATCATTCTGTGTTAAGGCTTTTTCTTACATATAATTATATTCTGTATTGCAATGCTTTACTTCTTTTGTTACTAAAAGAAGACAAGAAATATTTTGGGAAGAAGTATACATACCTTCATAACTCTTGGGAGGCAACAAAGCAAGCAGTTCATAAAGTCTTTTCCTATATGTCACTGATGATAGTTTTAAAGCACTGCCATACATTTTATTTAGTGAAGGAAGCCTTTAAAGGTTAAAAAAAAATCTTACTGTTACAACAAAAGCTGTTCAATTAATTGAGTCATGTATGTAAAATGGGCAGCCTATATAATAAATAAATGAATAAATATGCTATTGATTTCATATCTATGAACAGCTATCTGAACTGAAAGGGAAAAAGGTGATTCAGAGCAAGGAAGACAATTCCCTTAAAGAAATTATAGCCTTTCCTTTGCTTGTTCAGCCATAGCTAGCACCTGATCCAAGAAAACACTCATGATTTAAGGTGGTGCCAACACAGGGGTGAAATGCTCCTGGTTCGGACCGGATCACCTGATCCAGTAGCGATGGCGGCAGGTGGTTCGGAGAACTGGTAGCAAAAATCCCTGTCCCCCCCCCCCCATGCCCAGCTGAGCCGCGTAATCATCAGAGGCTTTTTTTATTTTATTTTTAAAAGCATTTTTTCTATCTTCGGCCAAAAAAATGCTTTTAAAAGTAAAAAAAAAAGCCTCTGACGATTGCACAGCTCAGCTGGGATCGTCAGAGGCTTTTAAAAGCATTTTTTCTACAAATTTTTCGGTCGAAGAGGTTGTAGAAAAAATGTTTTTAAAAGAAAAAAAAGTCTCTGACGATCAGGCAAGTCAGCTGAAATCGTCAGAGGCTTTTAAAAGCATTTTTTTTACAACCTCTTTGGCTGAAGAGGTTGTAGAAAAAATGGTTTTAAAAGTAAAAAAAAAAAGTTGGCCATGCCCACCCAGTCACATTACCCCCCACCAAGCCATGCCCACAAAACCTGTAGTAACACATTTTACATTTAACCACTGTGCCAACAGATATAATGTATACTCCATATACACCCTAGATCACCTTTTATCAGTCCTATAATGATTAAGATATAGATCTAAAAATACTTTTATTAGAACAGTTATAATAACAGAATCTTGCTCATGCAACCTTTCCTGCCTCTTTTATTTTCAGAGAAGGGCAGGGGGCTGCAGGGGGCATTTTCTCAAATTACATTTTTGAGCTGGGATCGAGTTTCATTTATTGATAGCTGCCTTAGTCCTTCAAGGCCATCTTCTTTATTCACTGTGCTTTTTCCCTTTTCAATCTAGTTCACTGCCTCATCCTGATAAACAAACATGCAAATAACCACTGTCTTTAAAACTAAAGTGATTACAGAGAGCACTCACTTATCAGTCACAACTGCGACTGGCAACTCCATCATTCAACAATACAGTCGTAGAGTAAAAATCATGTGATTATGCCAGACTTACCTCAGTTTGTCAGTTCTTATTGCAGTCATAAGTGAATCACTGCAGGTTACTAAGCACTAATCATGTCACCTGATCATGACTTGTGACTTTCTGCTGGCATCCCCACTGATTTTGCCTGTCAGAAGCCAGCTGTGAATGTCACAAGTATCAATCAAGTGATTGTGGGATACTGTGATCATCATAAATATGTGCCAAAATCACAATGCCATAACCATGAGGATGCTGTGACAGGTGCAAATTTGAGGACTGGTTGCAAGATTCCTTTTTCAGCACTAAATACCGGTAGTCCTCAACTTTCAACAGTTCACACAGTGACCGTTCAGTTACAACAGCACTGAAAAAAGTGACTTATGACCGTTTTTCACAGTTACGACCTTTGAAGCATCCCTATGATCACGTGATCAAAATTCAGATGCTTGGCAACTGGTTCACACTTATGACCATTGCTGTGTCCCAAGATCACATGATCACTTTTTGCGACCTTCTGACAAGCAAAGACAATGGGAAAGCCAGATTCACTTAACAACCAGGTTACTAACTTATCAACTGCAGTGATTCACTTAACAACGATGGCAAAAAAGGTTGTAAAATGGGACAAAACTCACTTAATAAATGTCTCGCTTTTATTTTAGGCTCAATTGTGGTCGTAAGTCAAGAACTACCTGTATACATTAAAAACCAAATTATATAAATTATACTATATTGTACTCATTCTTCTCTTCATAATATGAATCTTACAATCTTAATAATATCATGGTTTTATAGTTTCCTTTAGTAGATTAAATCTTAAATCTTAGTTATCATATTATGTAGACTATACTATCACAATGGGATGGCTGTAATTTTCTCACTGAATGCTACTTTATGTTGATTGAGGATGAACATAAAAATATTATTACTTACTGTGTCAGTAAATCAACAGTACATGGGACAGGAGGAAGCAGTCTTTGAATCACTTCATCTGTAAGGAGTCCTCCACAATAGAGAATAAAGCTTTTGATAGCTGAGAATAAAGCATATTGATTGCATATCAGTCTATATACACAAATCATAATACAATCTTCTTATAGAAAGAAGTAGAAAAAATAATAAGATAAGAATGCTATAATAAATTATACCAAATTAATATATCTGGGACACAGTCTTGAGAGATGGATGGTATATAAATACATGCAATTATGAAACAACAAATAATACTGTTGTACTATGGAATATAAAAGGTAGCTATTCTACATACTTAAATATGTAGTCAGATGTTCACTACTTTTCAGCCAGAAGTAGTGAAAGAGATAGATTATCTCCAATGCTTGAATAATGAATAAACAGTCTGATGGTCTAATTAATATATCAGAGCATTAAATTGAAAATTAATCTGCAAGGTTAGTATTGATTAGTAGTTAGTACCTCTCTTATTCACCAAATGTCCGCATGTAATATAGCAATAAATAAAATTTTATACTTGCAACCAAATAAGCTACAATTACCTCATAGTCTAGATATTTAAGTGTTATGTAAAGATCTGGAATTGGAAATCAATGGAGAAAAAGGAAGACCATTCTTTACTTTTATTGCTACTGAAAGTTCAAAAAAAGTAAAAGTATAAAGAACCATGATTTTTACCCACCACAGAGAGCACCTGCTCGGCTTTCCAGTGTAACTTGCCATGTAAATGAATCACCACGTTTCTTCTCGGTTTCTAAGTCTTTAGGACATACCGGAAATGCACATTTCCATAATAACAGCACTCTAGGAAGATGATGCTGGACCACGGCTGGACCTATTATTTTTAAGATTGGAAATGTTTTTTTTGTAGGTAGTATTGATTGAAACATTTTCTTTAATGAAAGTATTTTATTCCCCCTTCATCCTGAAGCTCCTTGCAAAATACTCTGAAAAGGGAAGAGACCTTTTGAAGCAAACTTTGATGGGTATGAGAAATTGAAGTGGAAATGTTCGGATGTGTGAAAATATTTTATTTTACTCAACATTGCTTTCACCTATTCTGAATCATTGTAGTCAGACAATCCATGGTTATGACAGCAATTGGGACCGGAATTTCCATCACTAAGCAATGCAGTCGTAAAGCGGAACATCGTGTGACTGCATTGCTTGTCGATAGCAATCTTGGCAGTCCTGATTGCCACCGTAACCCTAAGACAGTATTGTGAGTTGTTAAGGCAAAAGTCTGGGGGTTTGTAAGGGTGCCAAAGGCAGATGCTAAGGTACCGAGGCAGATGCACAGATACTGCAGGGAGGTAGGGACAACATGGGCTGTTGCTATAACAAAAAATGGTGGGAATGACTTCTGACATCCTGTTGACTTCCCCATCCACCATTGACTTTTCATGTACGAAGCCAGCAGCTAAGATGTAATTATGCTCACATATTCACAAGCCATGCACTGAGTGCCTGGATTGCAATCATGTGACAATGGGGACAGCTGGAACTCTAAGGACCAGTTGTAAGTCCTCCTCGTTCAACACTGTTATAGCTTTGAACAGTTTCTGAATGAGTGGCTATAAAGACTATCTGTGTTAGCAATACAAGAAGTAAATAAAGATAATTGGTTATTCTTCCATTGCCCTTTCACTGGAGTTCGGGAAAACTACCGTAACATCCCAATCAAGACTAAAATTCTCCTCTGCATTGTTCTCATGTTCTTCCCATAAGCTATACAGTGGACATTATGGAAAACAATACTTTACAGCCCCATGTTACACAAATGTTTTGCAGGGGCTGGAGAGAAAACCAAAATGATCTTTAATCCACATATTCATATTTCTTTTTAAAACTGTTTGCTTCACCCTTGAAAGTGTGGTTGTTTGCTTATGATTCATATATAACATAAATGTTATTGATATAGTTTGTGTATTTGTTATACTGGAAAATTCCCTATGGCCTATGACAAGGAAGTAATAATTTAAGTTAACTATATTTCTACAGCTATGAGACAATTAGAACTTGTTCATATATATATATATATATATATATTGAAACAGTGACACCAAACAAGAAGTACAGAAGTGGTCAACTTTTATGATGAAGAAATGAAGATATATAGGTGAATAATCTTACCTAATGTCATTAAAGCAGCTATCAAAAGCCAACCTGACTGCATTCTTTGTACTGAAATCCGACTATTCTGAGAAGCCGAACGCAAAAGATCCTCAGCTACCATCATGACAACCTATATGAAAAAAAAAATCTTCACTATTTCAAGAGCTGAAATACAAAATTAAATTCTTATGAAGGGATGCAAATACACTACTTCTCCATATGTGCCTGAGGAGCCTGAGTGGTGTAGAAGGCTAATGCCTCCTAAGGCAGCATTTAACATCCAGCTGCCTGCAATTACTGCGAGTTCAATTCTCACCAGGCTCAAGGTCGACTCAGCCTTCCATCCTTTCTAAGGTGGGTAAATTGAGGACCCAGTTTATGGGGACAATAAGCTGACTTTGTATAAATATACAAAAGTATGAAGGCTATTGCTTAACGCATTGTAAGCCGCCCTGAGTCTCCGGAGAAGGGCGGCATATAAATCAAATTAAAAAAAAAATGTCATGACCCACAAATTAACTTTCTCATGTAACTACATGGAATAAGCTATTCCTTTTGAGCACGAAACTGAAGATGATAATATGTTGCGTGGCATAGCTTTTTATGAACTAGACCAGGGGTGTCAAACTCGAGTGCTTAAATCTGGCCCAAGGGGCCGGCCTGGAAATAGCAAAGGACTGGGCTGCGGTGCCTCTGGCAGCCAAAACAGGGCACGGGAGAAGGGGGGTTGTGTGAGCCCCCCCATGCCCCGTTTTTGGACTGGACAGCCTCCTGGAGCACTCTGCCAGGCAAAATGGGTGCGGGGCCCCCGAGAGGGTTATTTCACTCTGACACGTTCTACAAATCACCTCTTGCAAATGTTTGCACATGTCTAATAGACAGATGGAATAACTAAACAGCAATAAGAATTTCATTATTAAAGTATTTATGACTGGTTGATGCACGCTGTAAAGCACAATTTGTTAAACTGAACCTATTGAGCTACAGTCTGTGAAATGTTACACGTTTCTGAATACAGAACCTTTATCATGGACAGGTTTTCCCTGTAGAATTTGACACTGCAATACCAGACAAACTGTTCTAATAATTACCTTCCCTTTGCCGTGAGGAATTCCTAAAGGACATTCTCTGACAGCTCCTAACAAAGCAGCAATGGCAAAACTATACCCAGTCACTGCTTCTGGGGAGGATTTCATTGCTGTCAGGCGCTCAATACAGCTATCCAGAAGTGGAGAGAGATAGCAGGGTAATGCTACAGCAATACATCGTAAGCACCATGCTGCTGCTAGCTGAACTGAAATGCAGGGATGAAGGATAATGGAGATTACTGCATCCAGGACTCCTGGAAAATCGAACATATTACAAGATTAAAACACATATGAGAATGCTTACTGGGACAGTAAATCAACAGAGCTTCCACTTTTTTGCCCTTATATGTCCACTGTAAGCTAAAATAAAAAGACTTGCAGAATTTTCTGAATTTTCTGGGAGACTGATAAAAAAAGAAGAAGCTACTCAGTGCAAACCAGGTGACCACTGCCCCCAAGTGTCCCAAGTGGGGACACTTGGGGACAGTGACAAGTGACAGGCCTGCCAAGAAAAGCTAGGCAGATTCTTGTCCCTGACTAGCTCCTCATCAGCCTTAGAGTGTATTTGTGGCATGTGTTGCAAAAAGGAGGATAAATCCCACTTCAGCAGCAAAACTGCAATTTTATACAAACATCTCTTTAAAACTGTTCCCAAGAATTGTGCAGTAAATGAATTAGGATCATATAGAACTGTGGCTTTGTTTGTAAAGCCTCCTTTTATTTGAGCCATTTCTTGGTAATTACCCAGAGACATTTATATTGTTTTCTTGGCAAGATTATAAAAAAATGGTTTATTAAAGCTTTCTCTCAGGGGATTATTCAACTTCTTAATCCACCTAGTCTGGGATTTCTTGCTTGTCTCCCATTACTAACCGGGTGCGACATTCTTGGCTTTTTAATAAAATTATCCAAGTTAGGCTAACTGCTGTCTCATTGTGACAGAGTCCTTATATAGCTCTGTGAAACACTCTGAAATCTCAAAATGATATAAAAATGCAGTCTTCCCTCTCATCGCTAAACTAAGAACTGATCCTGACAACATGTTCACAATAGATTCCCTATAATGATATGTGATGATTCAGAATCTATACACAATATTTTAATTCATTAAAAGAAAGACTACTGGAACTCTCTGAACACTCTCTTTCTGTAGAATACATTCTGAAGCAATTTGTGGTACCACCACTCATTTTTGTGTTATTTATCCTATAGCTTAAGACTCTATGAGAGTATTACCTGTACTAGAATCTTGCAGAACAGGTGCAGCAGTAGTACCTAAGCCATGTATGAGGTTTCCAAGCTCTTCTAGAGCACATATTAACATATGCTGGCTTGCTATTACTTCTGTTGTACCAATATGGGTTTCGACATTACAGTTACTCACTGCAGCATCTGACAACAGAAAATGTTATGTTAATAAAAGAAACGAATAAAAGCAAGGGATAGGGGGGCTGACACATATTAAAAGTAAAATGAAGCTACACTTTGGACTAGATAAATTATTGCATAATAATTGTAATTTCCCTCTACCATCTGCAAAATTGATTAAGATAATAAATAAGACAGCAACAAGTTACTTTTAAAAAGCTAAGCTTTATGATCAGGGTACTAATAGCTGTCTAACAATAGCCACTACAGAAATCGTGATTCTAGAATCTGGCTGCAATAATGAGCAGTTTCCATAAATTAATCTTTTTTGACCTTCTTATGCTGCCTGAATAAGCTACATTAAAGAAAACCTAGACGCAGTCTGCTCAGATTCAGCAAACTTTCCTGGTTACATCATCTAGATTTCAGCAAACCTTCAAACTGGGTAAGATGAATGGGATCATTTATTTCAGCGTGACTTGCTAAATGGAACAGGAAAGCTTGCAATTAGTGAGAATGTTGTGCTTGTGATTCCATCATCAGATATACATGTTAGTGGGGTGTAATATAAAATTGTGCTGTCAAGCCTATAGTCAGCTACTATATCTACTTTCCACACATTTATCTAAACCTGAATCATGAGAAAAATTCACGACATTTTAAGTTTAAAAATGATTTTAAAAAGCCACAGTGATATTTGGTTTGTGTGGGAGATTAAATTAGTGTATGACTAGATTAGGAAATAATTAAAGCATTACTGGAACGGACGGTGACGGAGGGAGGGTTAGCAAATAATCTTGTTAGTCCCATACCCATAACTTTGTTCAGTTTCCAGATGGCTTGACAAATCTCCTTGGCAGTTGCAATTCGAGCTTTTTCCCCGAGAAGGCCTCCTACTGTAGCTCGGAGAATAAATGAAATACAACGGCGGCTACAAATACTGTCCATTTGTGTCTGAATAGCCTTAGGGTGAGACTGAGAGACCAGATCGAGAATGTGGGAAAGCAAAGCACAAAAATTTCTTTCAAGCCATTCTCCTCCTAATGTGGAAATGAATACCACATATGCCTGGAAAACAATTGATTAAAAAAAATATTAAAATCAATTTCAACTTACAAATAATATGTCACACATTACAAAAACATTAAACCATTTTAACGTATTTATTTAATGTATTTATTTACACTTATAGCTTCTTTAAGTGAATCAGAGTGAAAAGATTTGGCAGTAGTCATTTGAAAAATAAACTTCATCAAATTAAGCCGAATGCTGAAAAATTCTTTCTCTGAATCAAAATACCAATAAATACCAAGTTAAGATTAACTGCAAACTTAATATTTCAGTGAAAAATAAGAACAATGATATCAGTAGAATTTTATATATAAATTTATATTTAGGTAAGATTGAATTTCAAGAACAATTCAGTTAAAACTGCCATTCTTACCCCTACAAATTTGAATGACTTCTTAGAAATTATCGAAATAGTCTCCTATTTTCTAAATTGGTTTTACAACAATGGAAACCAGAACATAAAGGCAGTGAGCAGCTTGAAAGATTACATGCCAATCAATAAAAGCAATCTCAGTATAGTGAGCTTATAAAATACTGTCCTACGTACTAAAAACAAGTAGTTTGATGTTGATCTTTCATATTTGTAAGCCACTCAGCCACCTATGTGTGATCTGGGCAGCCATAAAAATTTGTTTACTAAATATATAAAATAAATATACTGTATTTTCTGGAGTATAAGACGCACCAGAGTATAAGACACAGCTTAGTTTTTGGGGAGGAAAATAGGGGGAGGAAATCTAGGAACTAGTATATAGTACAGTAACAAATTAGTCATACAAATTTTTAAAAAGTTAAAACACAACATATTTTAACATATACTATATTATCTTTTAACATAATTTAGTATAACTAAATTAAATTAAGTATAATTTAATTATATATAATAATATAACTCAAACCTGAGTAACTCCAACTCTGACATCCCTGCTGACTGAGCTGGTTCCTTTCAAAATATCACCACTGGTTCGTAGAAATCCAGAACTTCCACGGAGAAAACCTGTCCCTAGCAGTTCCAAAGCTTCCGTAAATGAGATTTTGTGAGCATGTTGTCTAGCGGATGCTTTTTCAATAGAAAAAAATACATATAATCATACCCCCATATATACACACCATAGTCTTTCATTTACTTTCATCTTCTATTGTAGGGCTGAAAGGTTGCTAAATAATGTTGTTAACCAAGGATGATTTGTATTGTGCTTTTAGTTTGTGAAGCCAACCAGAGTTGTTGAACAATTGAACAGCCTCTAAATATGGCAAGCAAACAACTAAAGAAACAATCATAGATAAAATATTAAAATCTGTGCCAAACTACATGTCATTTTATGGAAAAGTCTTTCCATAACCAGCAAGATCCTTATCTTTTCTTTTTTAAAAGACAACTATCATATGAAACTAAATCACATTGGACTAAGTGAAAATAAAATATGAGCAACAGAAAGGTTGCTGCAAGGAGATTCTGGTTTGCAACCATTCTTGTACTTCATATTTATCTATAAAACAGTCTGAACTCAGTCTACATACTGGTTAGTTAAGCTAAATCAAGTCATGGTTACAGGCAAGAATTGAGAGGTCTGGTTTACTGTCTAGAACAACGTGTTTGACAAACAACATTAGAGATTAAGCTGTCATGGAAACAGGAAATTAAATGGGTCAATAGTCCAAAACATTGATGTAGGGCAATGCTTTGGCAATGGTCAAATATTACTCTAAATTCAGAAATATCATTAATAAAATAACCATGCCATATCAGCGTAACCATGCATGCAACTTAATACAACTAGTTTACATCATGTTATCCAAATGAAGCCATGTTAGAGTTATTCTCATTAAATTACATAATATAATTGAAAATACTGTAATTATTTAAGTAGACTACCTTTTCTTTATGAGAGAGAAAAAGAAAGGCTAGAGTAAATTTGCTATTATTAATAGTAATTAAATTGGTAAGTCTAATTCTTTCAACGTTATGAAATATTTTCATTGTCGTCAAAATGGAGATAGGACACATCAAATAATCCATAGAGGTACATCAATGAGACTTTGGGAGTCACTTCTGTACTGCAGATTGTTAAGATTCAAATTGAGCTGAATTGAGGCAACTAAAGTACTGGATGGACATTTCAACATCTACCTCTAGATAATTTAAGTAATTACTATTTACAGTGTTTCCTCATATGCTATTTCCCCTTTGATCTGGGTACTTTTAAGTTTAATTGCCATTTAGTTGACTTGTTTCCCCCTTTAATTTTTCCCCACTTTACCACTACAGAAATTGGAAATATTTTCGGTCACTATTTTTATTCTGATATAGCACTCACTAATGACCATATATTTTCTTAAATACAATAATGGTCTGACATAGTTTAGGCAAAATATTCATATACATGTGTGTATATATGTGTCTTTGTATATGTGTGTGTGTGTGTATGTATGCTAGTTGATATGTTATGTTAACATATTAATATATTAACTATTGTCATATGTTAAAATCCTTCAGTGACAGATTCTGAAGGGTCTTTATTACCGGTAGTGCTTAAAATTTCCTGAGCCAAATTAAGGATGAAAAAATAAATCAACTCACCTGTGGCTTGTTTTGATGTTACAGCACTAATCAATACATAGCCTAAAAGCTTAGAAACGGCCATTCGCACTTCATAGTTGGATCCTTCAAAGGATTTAAAACATAGAGTTACTACACTATCTATGTCTGTACTCCACATAAAAGTTGCTTCAATCTGAAGTTCAAGAAGACACTATATTTAAAAAAAAAAGGCAGGGCGGGGAGAGAAGGAAGACAAGCAAAATAAACAAATGAAATAATCTGTGCACAAATATTGTGTAGCTTAAAAAATACCTAAAAAAATGGGTTGCATCCAGCAATGTTTGTCAGGCAGGAAAATAAAATCTACAACATAAATTCATCTTCTCTTCTCTGATCCAGGGTTTCCTAAACCTGACCCAGAAACACATAAGATCAACCAAGAAGAAAGGAAAACTTTGTTCTAGAATGTAGACATTATTATTAGGACTTTGAATAGTATCAATTTATCTGGGGGGAAAACTCATTAGTGGACTTTTTATTTATTTTTACAGATACACACACACACATATATGTACACACACATACACACACACCTCTTGGGCCTCACTCTTTCTCAGCACAATTCACCTCACAGGGTTATTGTGAGAAAATAGGAAGAGAAAGAAGCATTATGCACATATGCTGCCTTGAATTATTTATAAAAAAATAATGAAGGCAGGATTAAAAAAAATCTCAAAAAATCTCAAACCTAGACTAATATCAAAAATATTTATGCGTTGTTAATTATAGATATAAGGATATAAGAGGAAAGAAAAGCATATAAACCTAAGACAATTAAACTTTACAAATGTTCAGCTCTTTTGAAGAAGGAAATAAAATATTTCAATCATTCTTCCATTGGAGGGGGAGGGGCTTTAAATATACACTGGTACCTTGCTCAAACTTTGTTTATGTCATTCTAGAAAGGATCATATATTGCTGGTTGTACTGAATAACTATTCCCCAATGACCATGAGATCCATTTAGGAACAAAAAAAATAAAACACTTACAGAGCTAAAATGCCAATGTTAATTGCCAAATAGGGGAATATTTACTTCAAATGACACAAATTCAATACCCTAAGAAAAATGTATATGGGTAAACAAAGTTCGTTGATGT
This sequence comes from Pituophis catenifer annectens, assembly GCF_029215685.1. Taxonomy (NCBI): domain Eukaryota; kingdom Metazoa; phylum Chordata; class Lepidosauria; order Squamata; family Colubridae; genus Pituophis; species Pituophis catenifer. Next base: position 292,841,623 of record NW_027256881.1, read on the forward strand.
GACTTGTAAACCCATTTTTTTTGAGGGGGGGCAGTGCCTCCAAGTTATTGTTGACTTCTGGTGACTCCCTGAATTAGTCCCTGCAATTTTCTTGGCAAGATTTCAGAAGTAGTTTGCCACTGCTTTTTTTCCTACAGCTTAGAGCAGGGGACTTCAACCTTGGCAACTTTAAGACTTGTGGACTTCAACTGCCAGAACTCCCAATTATGAGAGTTGAAGTCCACAAGTCTTAAAGTTGCCAAGGTTGGAGACCCCCGTCTTAGAGAGACTGACTGAACCAAGGTCATCCATCTGGCTTTGTGTCTAAAGTGAAACTAGCATTCAGTGTCCTCGTTTCTAGCCTGGTCCCTTAATCATTACATCAAACTGTCTTTCTGTAATAAGGATACATACTGCTGTTGTCAGTGAATCTTTATAGAGACATAAGGTCAGATGGCAAAATGTATACCATTTTAATAGACATAAATTAATATACTGAATTTATCTGTGAGGGAAAAATCCTAACAAAAGTATGTTATATTCCATACTTATATATGCCAAAATCTTTCTGGTAATACAAAACAGTGATTGCAATGGATGCTGTTTTATTCTTTGTGTAACTTATGAAATGGTATACAAGGAGATTAATTAAAAAAAAAAGAATAATATTTTACCTTTGCAGCAGCACAACGAACTGCCATTGATCTATCTGTCAAACATGTACGAGCAGCTTTGTAGATATCTCTGTGACAAGGAACAGCAACAGCTCCCAGCCCTTTCAGTATGTTCTGCAAACTTAGCATGATCTCGTATCGTCCTTGAGACTGACAAGACCAAAAAGAAATCATCTTAATGTAGGACAAAGGTACCAGGTTTGTTTTCTATTTTTGCATTTTTATTTTGCTACTCTTCAACAAGCAAAACTTTAGTAACATCATAATCATGTTAGGTGAATTAGATCAAAAATTTTGCCAAAGGTCCCACTGTTAAATTCATGGCAGAAAAGTCATGGCACAGTACTGGAAGCTGACTGTCTCTAACAAGTTTCAGCTCTTTATTACTGAGTTATTGAAAACCTAACTGAGTTCATTTTACAAAGAGTACAAAGAGACACTTGTAGACCACTTCTGCATTGATGAAGGTCCAAGTGTGACTACTTAAATTAACAATACTCATCAGTTTTAGGCAAGCCAATTATTTCACTTAAAGCATTTTCATCATATTGTTCAGCCAAAAAGTCTATGCCATCATCTTTAACATGATTACTATAAATAAAACAAACCAATACTAAAGATTTCCAATAGACACACCTCAATAAAAATATAAAATATCAGTAAGAATAAAAACAGGAAGCAGAGGGAATGGAAGAAAAAAATTAAATCATGGCATCAAATGTTCATTTTTAATGTTAGTTTCGATAAAGATTAAAAAGAGAAGAAAAGTCTTAACAAAGACTAATCATACTTTGCAATTAGCCTATTTATGATTCAAAGAAGTTCTGCAGAAATGTAATTTCTATCTGGCATATCATCATCAAATGTCAAAATCCCATATGCATTAGACTTTCATTAAAATTGTTTTCTTCACTAGACTTTAAATCAATATTTTATTTCAACTTTGAACACCTGCTCATTTACCTCTGCATTCTTCATTGCTTTGAGAATATTTCCCACAGTATTCACAAAGCTGTTGCCCAAAATTCTTCCCAGTTTTTTGTATAAATAGCCCAAACAAACCACTGCAGCGCTTTTAAAACAGAAAAGAAAAGAATGTAGTCAGGTAACGTTATTAATATTATGCTATACTGCATTTTATTATAAACAGATGAAATTCTTAATAATCAATAGCTATTAATAAATAAAAAGCTTTTAAATATTAAATTATTTAAGAAAATTTTCTTAACCTATAGTTTCTAGGTATTAGGTTGCCATCTCCAGCAGTATGTTGACTGGTAATTCTGCACAACAAAACTGAAACACAACCAACTGTATAAGGTAGGTTTAAGATATACATTTCAGTATCACTTTAAAAAAAAACTAAACTAAACTGATTCACAACCTGGTACAAAGAAACATCTTGGATTTGCCTTTGCAACTGAATTTATTACTTACAAGTAGTCCTCGGTTTACAACCATAATTGAGCCTGGTAATTATGTGATGGTCATAAAGCAGGTCATCATGTGACCCACCCATTTTAACAATTTTTTTGTGATAGTTGCTAAGCCAACACCAGAGTTGCTAAGTGAACCCATTGTTTGTTATGAGTGGTTTTTGCTAGAAACTAGAAGCAAATGTTAGTTTTTGACAACAATATTGTAAATCGTGGTCAAATGATTGCAGGATACTATACTGTAAGCCACGATTTCCTCCAAGTAGACTATACAGTTTGCAAAGAAGTGTAGTTTGTTAGGGTTAGGGATGAATCTGTATACAGACGGGAGGTTGAACAACTAGTTTTGTGGTGCAATCTTTTGAACAATCTTTTATTTATTTATTTTTGGCTGGCACTATCCTGCACCTGATGAACTGTGATAAGAGATTCCTTTATTTTGTTTTTATTTGAATCTGCTTTTCTGTCATTTTCTGAGATTGATTAAAAATCAACATGCTATTCTGCACTTCTAAGAAATTCCTACAGAATATCTTTCCTTTTATATAAAGGAGGAATAATAGCATTCTCCTAACTGTCAGACACAAGTACTTCCATTCTTTGATATTCAACATTCCCATGCAAATGTCTCTAATATGGTTTCTAGCATAAATAAATAACATACATACATACATACATACATATCCCATTTCAGTTACATTCCAAAGTATTTCATATTTTTATTTAAAGTTCTATTGACTCTGTTGGAGGCTCCTTGTTTAGTCCCTTTTACCCATCTTCAGGCAACATTTATTTTCATCAAACTCACTTATTCATAATGAAACTTTCACATCCATGTACTCGTCAACTCATCTATTCAAGATCAGACATTACATTTCTGTTTATCTGCTTTTTCTTTCATTCTTTCATTCATGCTCATTACCATCTACACCATCTACATTCAAAGTCATAATTTATCATACGCCATGGTCATAACCAGATGAGTTTATAACTTCCATTCCTTATCATGCCTTTGGCCAATTTAACCTTCACATGATGCTTTTTTAATAATACAGAGGAACCAATCAGGCTATCACTCATAATAATACTCACATAATTCAATGAAGTTCTGCCATATTTTGGACAGTATGCCACAAGCTCGAGCAAAATTCAAATTTTTCCAAGTATATTCATGATATTTTATTGAAGCTACAATTTCTAATCTAAAGATATCTTGCATTTCTATTATTGTCCACATGTCAACAACTGGGAGCTACATGCTATGAACAGACACACTCAAGTTGCAAGATGAAACAGGAGCAACCAATATGTCTTAATCTATTATCCTCTCTCTCAGCTTATCTGAATTGTTTCCTCAACTTGAAGCAAGTAAATAGGAACCACCCAATGTAACTAGTCTTTCATAAAATAACTGATATGAGGGAGCAATTATTTTCTTTAGTATAAATTTATAAAAGATAATGCAATGGGCATATGTTAGAAGAAAGCATTTGCAAAAATGTTTATATTAAGAGAAATTCCATATATGAACTGTTGTTTACAACAAATTTTATGCCCTTTTTAAAGAATGAGATTGTGTTTCAAACATATAAACATTATTAAAATTAAAGCATTTCTTCCATCTGTATCCAGAAAAGGAACACCCATTACTGAAGAATCAATGATGTTATATCCTGGAACTTGCATTTACTTGTGGTTAAATGTTGTTCAACTGTTAAAGCCTATTTTTAGGTCATGTATACTTCCTATTCCTTTGAAAAATCTTACGCAATACTCATAAACTCTAGCTATAACTTAATCTCAAGAATATTGTAGGCCAATGTAAAGGCTATATTTTTATGCTAGGAACTTCTATCTGCTAGTAGCTCACTTGCGAAAGGATGGAGCATTATTGGTGCCAGATTGGAGCTGTTTATTTGACTGTAATTCTTGAGTGCCTATGTTTAAATGCCCGTCTGGTTATCCACTTCAACATATAAATGCCAATCCAACATTTCTAGGCATTCCTCCAATTGCTGTGTTTTCACCACAGTCTCTTTTTCTAAACTAAATTGTTTTGATTATTCTGTTCCCATCATCCAACTATAGACTCAGTCCTGGACAAGAATACAAATAAAAAGAACAGGAGCTAAAAAGAAAGAAATTGCCTTTGTGTTGTGCAAATGGGCAGTGCATGGGAAAACATAGGGAACTATGGCTCTGTTACCAGGCCAACAAAAAATTGGATGCAGTCCTATTCTAATTTTCAAAACTCACACTCACATTGTATGCAATTTTGTTATTTTTATTTAAGACTCTATAGGTTCTATGAGGAAAAAAATAATATTTTATTATGACCATGGTGGACTTTTAAACTTACAGTTTAGTAGGTAGATAGCTTGGTGAATCATCTTTACTGAGAATAAGCTCATTGCATTTGTCAATTGTTTGGTGAACAGAAAAAACATCTCCTGTGCTATACAATATAGCGAGGTTCTTGGCAATGAGTTGTCTAGCAGGAGGTCCTGGTGAATTGGTTAATAAAGATATCAGTTGCTCAACAAGTTTGTTCTGTTTTTCTTTTATATCAGCCTGGAAATATAGAATACATGGTTAACATTCAAACTCTGAACTATCTGAAAAGCTTCAAACCACTTTCAGTTGGGTTCAGACTCATTCAAGTGAAGCCTGGCTCAAAATAGTATTCAATTTCCATTTCCAGTCGCTAGTCAGCTCCCTAAATGATACCCACTCCTAGGAAGAAAAGGAAGACCACAGGAAACAAAAATATCTTCTGTTCTAGTTGTATCATTTTTACCTGATTAGTTGCTGGTAAAAGTTTTTCCAAAAACCTCAGCCATTCCAAAGCAAATTCTGCTTTCTGAAATTCACCCAGTTGATGATAAACCTCTTCATTAAATAGCAAGCTGCAAGCCAACTCCATTCTTTAAAGCATCTCCTGTTCTCTATGTGAAAGCCACTCATGAAGGCACACAGGAATGTTGCTGTGTGATGTCAGCATTTACTGGCTGAATGAAAAAGGGCACCTGAATAAATATATAATAAATATATTTAAGAATGGAAATGACATATTTTAATTTCAGCATTTAATCTCGGGGTGCCTCGCTGGCATTTTAGAAGTATTAATAATTCTTGAAACTTAATGATTAAAATCTCTTAAAATCGTGCAACAAGAAGCCATTGTAGCATAGATCGCTTGTAGACTGTTGTTTGTTTAGATTTTATCCATCATTTCTGTCAAAAGTTCAAGGTGGAGTACTTCCTTGTTTGATTTTTCTCCATAACCTCTCTATGAGAGTTCAGAAAAAGGACAGTAATTTACCCAAAGCCACCCAACAGACTTCAGACAAAGTCTGAAGATGTACTTGAGTTTCCAAAATATTAACCATCACACTACATTAGAAAACTGTGATGCTACCAGGCTTATTTTTTACACAGCCCAGTGTGGTATGGATTATAGATCATGTGTTTCGCCTATGAGAAGTTATTCCCACACTGATAATAGAAGTATTTTGACCCTTTCAACAGAAGAGACAACCTTCCTGTCCTCTGAATTGAAAACATATTTATTTATTTATTTATTTATTTATTTATTTATTTATTTATTTATTTATTTATTTATTTATTTATTAAATTTTTATACCGCCCTTCTCCTGAAGGACTCAGGGAGGTGAACAGCCAAAATTAAAATACATACAATATGAAAATTAAAATAATTTAAAACATTATTAAATTGCTTAACACATTGTAAGCCGCCCTGAGTCTCCGGAGAAGGGCGGCATATAAATCAAAATTAAAAAAAAAAAATAATAATAATTTGGCTTCCCCAATTTAAAACCCCTTACCCATAAAATTGACCAGTTAAAAATTTTAAGCCAGCCTGGCTTGCTGAAATAGAAAAGTCTTCAGGGCCTGGCGGAAAGTACGGAGGTCCGGGATCAGTCGTAACCCTGGGGGTAGCTCGTTCCAGAGGGCGGGTGCCCCCACCGAGAAGGCTCTCCCCCTGGGGGCCACCAGTCAACATTATTTGACCGACGGCACCCTGAGGAGACCCTCTCTGTGGGAGCGAATTGGCCGGTGGGAGAAGGTGGTCTCGTAGATACCCAGGCCCTAAGCCATATTATGAGAAGGCAGAACAGATTTTGCCATATTAAATTGTATAAATGCAGGTTTTTTAGTTGATACTTATTGGAATTCTTCTGCTGCAACTATAACACCCCTTTTAATAAATAATACTAAATATTACTAATAAATATTACAGGAGCTTGAAAGTTTTGTTCTATATTTCTAGTTCAGATTGCTAAGAGGAAATCAGATCCCACCTTGCCCTAGAAGTTTGCATTCAGGGATTCTCAAATTGTAGGTGAGGACAATTGAGTCACAACCAAAACTGAGCCCAAAATTTCCATTGCTAAACAAAGCAGTTGTTGTGCTGTTTTGCCCTATTTTATGACATTTTTGCAAATCACTGCAGTTGTTAAGTGATTAATGCAGTTATGAATCATTGCAGGACAGTGCAATTATCATAAATACATGCCAGATGCTAAGTGTCTGAATTTTGGTTATGTAACCATGAAGATGCTACAACCGTCGTAAGTGTGAAAACAGATCACCAGTACAATATTTTAAAGTCTGAGAATCCTTGGAACATTTAGGTTAAAATACAGTGATTAGAAGTAGAATATTTATTTCTTAATCCATAAAGTCAAAGAAAAACTAGTTTTATTCATATGGGAGTCACATGGATTCGTTTATAATTTTAGAGAACTGCATTATCTCAGCTATTGGGAACTCTTCTTCTAAGAACCAAACATTAAACATTCTCTGCATTTTGGATTGGTTTCTTATGAAAAGAAAATAAAATTCATAAAAAAATAGGATAATGAAAGAACTATATGTGGAAAGGGAATTAAATTGGCTCAGATTGGATAGTATTCATCAAATTTAAGAGCTAGCTTGAGAATAAAAGTACACTTCACTGTAACTCCATGTTTTAGTATGAGTCAATCTTTTATATGGTGATTAATTTATATGAAGCATTGCCACTGATTTCTTTTCTCAGTTTATTGAACATTTATTTAGGACATGACAATATGTAATACATGTTTCTACAAGTATTTTTGACAATTTTGTACAAACATGTCTGGAGTTTTCTTCTGAAAGTTGATTTTCCTCATGAATTTGAGGGTAAATTCTTTGTTCTGTCATAGTCTAATTTAATTGTAGGGAGAAGAGAATTTCTACCATTAAAAGAAGACACAGACATGAATGCAGTTAAGCTGTCCGCTGAGATCTGATTATCTGATGTAATTTAAGAGAACAGGCTTATTAATTATTTATACTGTTATGATAGCTGGTTTCCACTCAGAGGAACAAAGTCCTCTTAGTGTACAAACTAAATTCACTTACTAGGTAATAAGTCCTATTGAAATTAATAACCTCATTTCTAAGTGACATTAGGGTGGCAAATGTACTGCAGAAAGCGCCACACACATTTTATTTCATAAAAATAATGCTTATCACACTTAGGCATGTGTGGCAAAGTGAACAGGAATTGCATGATAGTTGTCATATACTATAACTACATTTTCTGTAGGTATTCTCCACTGCTATTAGGATCTGTATGATAAAGGAGATATAGTCTAAGCAGACCCAATAGCATAAAAACTTCTCCACATTCTGTGAATGTAGTACAGTTGTTTAGTTCATATCATGTAACGGTAGAGCCAAATAAAATGATTAATTTGAGTAGATTGCAGAATCCATTTTACTTATAAAAAAACCAGCATTTTTTTCTATGGCAAGAAAACATGAAAATTTAGAAAACAAGTAACAGCAATTACAATTTTTATAAAAGTATGTGCTAAATATACAAATAGCAAAACTCTTTCAAATATGATTTGGAAATATTCACATGTTTTCTAGCCTTTTTAGTTGCAGGGAATTATTACTGGGCTTTAACTTGGTCTTTTTAAGAGTATTAATAGTCAAACAGTAAACTAACTGCAGCCTTTCTGCTGCTTCTAATCTGGCATCCCATATCTTGAACGTTATCAGCCATAAAGGTGCAATATTTTTTGGGAACAAAGAGCATTAGTGAAGTCAATATAATTTACTCAAATATAAATTCTGTGGTGTGATAAAGCAGATTTTTGAGATTATATTTCAGAGCAAGTGGCTATTTATGCAACTAAATTCATTTCTGATTCCAAACAACAATCAATACTTCACTTTATGATTTATATTTACAAATATGCTTCAGGAACTTTTCTTGCAATGGCCACCACAGTGGAGTAAGCTCTTTAGACTCTTTAGGTATGACATGAATCTATGAGTACAAATTCAACACATATTAGAATTGTTACCAAATAAATGACAGGTGAATGGGAATGTTTAAAAGAGGTGGTAGGAAGCAATTTATTGTACCAACCATCGATTTGGGAATTAGCTTTTCTAATTTAAAACCTTCCCAATATATAAGTGTACAGATGCATCTTATATAAAAATGACCCAGTTTATACTTGATTCATATATAATAAATTCTCTCAGTCTAAAACTGTATAAATGTGATTCATCCCTGAGTTTGAAAATTTCTATGTACTTCCTTGAGAACAAGTGCTACTGAACCAAATGGGGAACATATCTGAGCAAACATCTATTGGATGAAACAGCAGCAGCAGAGGCCCTGGCATTTGTGTGGTGATTTCCCCTTCTGCTCATAAAAGAGACATTCTATTCATGATTAACTACAGTAATGTATATATCAATAACATAATGAACTTTCCCCCACAGGACAACTGTAATAAGGAAACAGGATGACTATTTGAAGTATATTAGAGCTTTGTAACATGAAAAGATTACACATCTATGACTACTGTGAACTATAAAAATTCAAATATATTTTAATGCAATTCTATCTTGACATTTCTTTCATTACCTGAAATTATTAACATCTGTAATTTTTTGTAAAAATATAATGAAGTTAAGCATTTTTGCTTAACTGTATAATAAGACAATATTCAATTCTCACAGATAACTCAAATCTATCATGCAAAAATCATAATTCTATTTAATTACATGGTAGTCCTAAAATGGGAAAAAACATGTACCTAGTTTTGGGCATCATTAAGAACACTAAATCTTGGCAAAGAGAGTATCAATAAAATCAGTCAATAGAACCATTACCCAAGTTCTCATTTTAGTTCATTACCATTAAATTTTAATGATGTAAACAAGAACATACATAAAAATATTTCTGGAATAATACGCTACTAACAAAGATCTCTGTCCTCTCCTCCATCTTTATATCGTTAAAAAGTATTGTGCAAACATGGGAGACTCTGAAGACTTGCATAACTACATAATATTTCAGAGCTGTTCTCCTTAAGCAAAGAAAATCCCCTAATAAATGACTGATCATGATAGGAGGCATAGAATATTGTAAGTATCTGGAAGAAAAGGGAAAGCAGAATAAAATATATTGAGGAAAAAGGTGATTGACAGACTACAAATATCAAGGTATGGTTTCTTTGTTCAATTAATTAAATGTTATAGTGAATTGAAAGGGTAATTAGAGGAACTATTTTATAATCTTGTAACCATACCACACATTCTTATTACTAGTTATTCCATTAGAAGGGAAAGAATGGGCTGTTATGTGCCACCTTGAATTCCTGGAGAAGAGACAAGACATAAATCTAATGAAAAAATAACTATAAGAAACAAAAATAGTCTTGTATCAAGTTTCCTTGCTATTTTAAAGAAATGAGTTGAGCATTAATATATAACATTTAACATTTGAATATACAATCCAGTTGATCATTCAGTAAAGCTAACCATTTTTTAAAATCAATTAGGATTCAGACAACAATATTTGTACAATTGATATTTAAAAAAAAATACTTACAGAAGCTTCACAATTCCTTTTATGTAGTCACTATGCTTACAGCTAAACTATGCCATTAGCTAAGTTTCTTTGACATGTGGTCAAAATAGCTGCTCTGTCTCAAAATAAATTTGCTTATTTGGCAAAAAAAAAGTTTTAGCTGCTAAATAATGGTATTCTATGCAATAAATAATTTCCTACTGAAATCTGAGTTACTTATTCACCCTTTTTTGGTTTTCAGTATTATGACACATGGAATAAGCTTGTGCTGCAAAGTCTTTTTCTTTTATTAATGTCAGACATAAACTGGTCTATTCATGAATTTCACTCAATACTTTCCCTTTCTTTTTCTCCAGCCTCTCTGACATTATGACCTGTGTGATGCTAGCTTTTATTGTTCTGTCTATTGTGATTTTCTGTTGATCTCTGTTAAGATCTTCTCCAATCTTCCTCTTGGGATTTAGAGGTGCTTTTTTAAAAAAAGTGGACCTAAAAATAAATTTGGAATGTTTTACATGTACACTCTATGTCCTTGGCACAGCATATATCAAATTGGACCTTCAGAAAAAATAGTCAATCTTATGTTCTCATGGAAAAAATGTAACTATGGGTCACTCAGAGTTAACACTAACTTGTGTTACTATATTGCTTAAAGAAAATAGCTATATAGATATAAACAGCTGAAACAGTTTATTACAAAATTAAATGTTTTGTTAAATACTGTATATTAACTCCAGTATGGCAAATGAAATCTACTTGAATTTACCGTAAATATTTCAAAGCTTCCATAATTTCGAAGTTCATCTGTTTATCTTTTATATAAAGCTCCCCCAGAATAGGGGGAGGGGGATATTTCTTGTTGTGAAGGGTCTTTGGTGGTCTCTGATCTTAGATGTTTTCTTGCAGACATTTCAACATCCAATTAGAGAACATCATCAGTGTTAGGCACTGATGATATTATCTAGTTGGGTAATGAAATGTCTGCAGGAGAACAACCAAGATCAGAGAGCACCAAAGACCCTACAGTATAACCATGAGCTATAAATACTCTTATGTTGATACTTCTTGTATTATTACAAATTTGAACATATTTGACACTTATCAAAATTATATCCTTATACAATAAACAATCAGAGCAGTGTCCACAGCAAAGTGTGGATTCCAAAATGATGCCATGTACACTATATCATCACACAACTGCTATAACATATTTCCATCCTTGCATCGGATGCAAGTATGCAAGTCATAGCATTTGTGCTATCACATTGTAATTTGTGTGTCGTCATTTTCTCTCTCGCATCCCTACAGGTACCCAGAACCACAAGCATTCTATTCCATATTCAGAATGGATTACTTTGAACATCAAAGAAACTAAAAAGGAGAGAGAGAATGTAACACATCAACAATCAAAAAAACATCCTGATAGTTTAAAAACAATATGTTAATTCTGCAAATAGGAACTACAGTACAGTATCAGGTCCATTCATATTTCCTCCAATATGTATTTTCCTTGGGTCACAGACCCAGAGTTTTTACTTTTTTTTAGAAAAAAAAAGTTATTTCCATTTAACAGGGTCTTTGGAAATGCTTTGATCTACAGTCTTTTAAAAAGTTTTTTTTTTACAACTTTTTTTTAGGTTTTTTTTTTTTACACCTCTTCCTCGATTACGTCTCATTCACACATACAGTAGTTTCGATGAGCGCCTACCTTTGGTTACAATCATTCCCTGGAGAGCTTCTCGCCGCCCGCCGTCTTTCCCTCGCATCGGTTGTTAAACTCAAGTTACCAATGTGGCTTCTCTCTCCTGACGTGTCCCCAGGCTCGGCACGCTTTTTGCCAGCCGCCAACGCTCCCTAAGGAAAGAGATTCTTCTCACCCATCTGCAGCCGCCTCCCGAGTGGACGAGCCCAGCCAGCCTCTCCCGTCCGGCCACAGGAAAAGGAGGCAATCAAGAGCTCCGGCAACTCGGGGAAACTGACCGGCCTGCAGGGAGTCGCTGCTGGGGGAAAGCAGGCGGCACAGGGCGGGGTTCTGATCGGGCTGCCACCGCGTTGGGATCGGAATTCGCCCCTCCGCCTCTGCCTCCGCCTCTCCCGGGGAAACCCGCACCCTCCCTTCGGCCAGGAGGAGGAGTTGGTGGCGGGGCCACCTTCGTCCTCTCCCCCTTCCCCGCTTGGATGGCCATTTAGGGCCGCCTAATCGGCCCCGGAGCCATCGAACGGCGGCGGCCAAAGCGGCCGAGCTGTGAAGTTGTTTTCTCAGACTGAAAGAGAAGCTGTCGGTGGTTTTTTTTTCTCCCTTCCTCCCGGCGCGACCCCCTTCTCTGCAGCCACTCACACGGCCACGCTCCGTGGCTCTCCTGTCACAGCTGCGCTCCGTGGGCCTAAAGCGCCGTGGGTGCTGCACATCTTTTTAAAATTTCAATTATCCTGAACCGGAAGTTGAGGGAATGGCTTAATTTTTTTTTTTTTTGACAGTACTGTAGTGAAGCTGTTTACTTTGGTTTTCAAGCCTTTTAAGTCCTGTGGGTCTCTCGTTTTCCCAGCTGGGCTGAGAAAGCGCTTGTGCTTCAATGCGCTGTTGGAAACCGGCCCAGTTTTTAGCTGAAAGGCAAGTCATTCCACCACCCTGCTTGAATTTCTCTTCAAACCTGTATCCCGTTCACCAGACTCACCAATGTCATTCCTGTTATGTGAATTCCTGTGATGAGTTCATAGATCATAAATTCATAAAACTCTACACATGACTCAGCATATTGTGCAAAGAGCCACTGCATTTGAGGAGGGAATTATTACCCAGCAGAAAATGTCTCCATCCTTTAACACAATATGACCGAGCCTCTGTTCACAAAATGTGTTTATTTCATTTGCGCACCCTGGATGTGCAGATTCTGTCTCAAACCAGCCTCAAATATAATCTGTGTCTCCAGACATATGGGTTATAGCTAGCATCTTGAATTATATTTGGAAAAGAATCAGTAACCATTTCAATGCTTTTAACAGTGGTGTACCATTGCTATAATAGGTGTGACAGGTTCTGTGTGAGCCAAAGATTTAAAACAGCCTATATAGGATGAATTGTAGTAGTCCAAATGACAGGTGACAAGTGTATGAGTTACACTGAATGCCTCTAATTTCAGAATCAATGCCTCTAATTTCAGAAAAGGCAGCAACTGTCGAGACCTGGTTAAAGGGTCTCTTTGTCACAGCCGCCACCACTTTTCCAGTAAGATCTGTGACCTCCAGAATGATCCAAAGAGCAATCAAGCAGTGCAACTTTTAAAAATCTGAACTTTATTCACATAAATCCTGGTCTCTTTTGTAGCCTGAGTCAATTTTACACTTGGCAGGGAGGCAATGTGAGAATCATATTTTATTTCAATTCACTCAATTATGATTCTTGATGAACGTATCTTTTCTTTTATGTACATTGAGAGCATATGCACCAAGACAAATTCCTTGCGTGCTCAATCACACTTGGCCAATAAAGAATTCTATTCTATTCTATTCTATTCGTTTGAAAGTCAAGAGCTACAGAAGTTATACCAGTGTACTGAAGACATTAACAAAGGAGACAGAGGTGGAATTTAGGCCCATATTAGGAAGATAAGAGGTTAATCATGCTACAATCCAGCATCTATAGATACCATAATCCTGCCCAAAGTCCTTCCAAAAATCTCCAGAATTAAAAAATGTTTATTAAGGATTATAATTGCAAAGATAAAGATACAAAAAATATAGAAGAAAAAGAAAAGATGCAGAAAATAGAAAAAAATAATGTAGTAATGAAAAAGAAATATATAAAGAAGTGGCTATCACAAATATAAACAATTTTAGTAATTTATCACCTCTTAAAAGACAATAAATTATCTTCTCTATGGGAAGGGAAAAATGAATTAAACATGGGAATTAGATAGGAATTAAATAAGTAATTTAATTAAATATGGAAACATTTAAGTGTTCTTCTTTAATTTTAATATTTAATAAATCCCTAAAGCCTTGTCATTTCAGTCCTGATCAGCAGAAATCCATTAAGGATTACCAGAAATAATAAAGTATCTATTTTAACATTAATAAACATTGAATAAACCAACTTTATATTCCTTGCTTTTACTTTTAACAATCTTGATCGTCAAATAATGTTTTAGAATATGAGTTCTTTTCATTTTTCCTTTGTGCTTCCTAACAAAATTCTTCAAAGCTTTAATAAGCCTCTTTTGTAAATCCAATATGGGGAAATTATCCAGGTCATTCTCTTAATTTGTTATTTATATGTTCCTTTTAATTAATAAGACATCAGCGGATTTCCTTTGTAGTTTAGTATAGCATCTTTTCCCATATCATTCTTATAGATTATCATTACTAAATATACTTTAAAATAGGTCTCAATGTTGTCAGGCAAAACTTGTTCCTCTTCCAAACAATTTTTAATACTACCGTGTTTCCCCGAAAATAAGACCCTGTCTTATATTTTTTTGAACCCCGAAATAAGCGCTTGGCCTTATTACCATGCGATCAAAAACCCAATTGGGCTTATTATCAGGGGATGTCTTATTTTGGGGAAAACAGGCTATCTAAGAAGCAGACACTCTTAAAATTAGCTCCTAGGCCCCTGGTTCAAAAATATCTTTTAATATATCCAATATTAAAATATTTTGCTTCATTCTGTATTAGTAAGTCACATTTAAGTGTTCTTCTCTTAATTTTAATATTAAGTTCCCTCTAGTTCCCTGTAGTGTCCAACATTCAAAGTCTCATTCCACCATGTTTTTAAGAATTAAAAGAAAGCATTTTCCTATGGTAAGGTTATGATAAATTCCAAAATCTTTTCAAATCCATCCAAACCCTTTGTTTTTAACTTTACAAAATCAAAATTCTAATTACCCTTTTCCTGTTTATTAAAAAAAAATGTATGTGTGCATACATGCACCTCTGAGATTCCTGGTAACTGCCTGGACAAGTCCCTGGAGGTTTTTTGGCAAGATTTCAGAAATGGTTTACCATTGCCTTTTTCCTAGAGGGAAAGAGAATGACTGGTCCAGTCATTAAGTTGTCTTTCATACCTAAGACAGGAATAGAACTCATGGTCCCCAGCTTCTAACCCAGGGGTATCAAACTGGCGGCCCATGGGCTGGATGCATCACGTGTAGGCCACGCCTACCCCAGCTTTGCGAAATGTCACGTGACAGCAATGTGATGCCACGAGTTTGACATTTGTTTTCTAGCCTATGCTAGTCTATGCTAGAAAACTAGCATAGAAAGACTATGCAGTCTTCAAAATTGCAAGCATCTGTGCTACTGCCATTCCTTGCCATTTGAGCCTTTCCCCCACATCAGCACAACAGAGATGCCAATAAAGCAGCAATTTTGACACAGGTGTGGGAGGTGAGGTGTGTTTTTGGAGCTCTGCAGCCACCAGTAAACTGACAAGTATAGCAGCCTTCTGTTTTTCCTACAGTGGATAGTCCAGAGAAAAATATGTACAAGGACCCAGGAAAAGAAAGCACAATTTAGTAAAATGCAAGAGCTCTACCTACTGGCCATTAACAGGGTAGTAAAAAAGAAGAAATCCCAGAGAAAGAGAATAAAAGAATAGGCTCTGTAAGAAGGAAACACTGATGCACATATGATATAGATCATAGTATATAGATAATAATAGTGTAGAGTAGAAGAAACATTGTGATAGCAATAGAAGATAGGACAGAGGTAATAGGAAGTATGTAGTCTGTGTGTGTGCGTGTACACACACAAATATATACATATAGGATAGAGATAATAGGACTGTGTACATACAGTGTGTATGTGTATTTGTATATACAGTATGTCACAGAAGTGAGTACACCCCCTCACATTTTGTAAATATTTAAGTATATCTTTTCATGTGACAACACTGGCTACAATGTAAAGTAGTGAGTATACAGCTTGTATAACAGTGTAAATGTGCTGTCCCCTCAAAATAATGCAACACACAGCCATTAATGTCTAAACTGCTGGCAACGAAAGTGAGTGCACCCCTAAGTGATAATAATCAAATGGGGTCCAAATATGTCATGTGATGCATTAGTGTTACAAGGTCTCAGGTGTCAAGGGGGAGCAGGTGTGTTAAATTTGGTGTTATCGCTCTCACTCATACTGGTCACTGGAAGTTCAGCATGGCACCTCATGGCAATGAACTCTTTGAGGATCTGAAAAAACAAATTGTTGCTCTACATAAAGATGGCCTAGGCTATAAGGAGGTTGTCAAGACCCTGAAACTGAGATGCAGCACGGTGGCCAAGACCATAAAGCGGTTTAACAGGACAGGATCCACTCAAGAACAGGCCTCGCCATGGTCGACCAAAGAAGTTGAGTGTCTGTGCTGAGCGTCATATCCAGAGGTTGGCTTTGGGACATAGATGTATGAGTGCTGCCAGCATTGCTGCAGAGGTTGAAGGGGTGGGGAGTCAGCCTGTCAGTGCTCAGACCATACACCATGCACTGCATCAAATTAGTATGCAGGGCTGTTGTCCCAGAAGGAAACCTCTTCTAAAGATGATGCACAAGAAGCCCGCGAATGGTTTGCTGCAGACAAGCAGACTTAGGACATGGATTCCTGGAACCATGTCCTGTGGTCCAATGAGACCAAGATAAACTTATTTGGTTTAGATGGTGTCAACATGTGTGGCGGCAACCAGGTGAGGAGTACAGACAAGTGTGTCTTGCCTACAGTCAAGCATGGTGGTGGGAATGTCATGGTCTGGGGCTGCATGAGTGCTGCTGGCAGTGGGGAGCTACAGTTCATTCAGGGAACCATGAATGCCAACATGTACTGTGACATATACTGAAGCAGAGCATGATCCCCTCCCTTTGGAGACTGGGCCACAGGGCAGTATTCCAACATGATAACGACCCCAAACACACCTCCAAAACAACCACTGCCTTGCTAAAGAAGCTAAGGGTAAAGGTGATGGACTGGCCAAGCATGTCTCCAGACCTAAATCTTATTGAGGTTTAGGTCTGGAGACATGACCTATTGAGTATCTGGGGCATCCTGAAACGGAAGGTGGATGTGAGCAAGGTCTCTAACATCCACGAGCTCCGTGACATTGTCATGGAGGAGTGGAAGAGGACTCCAGTGGCAACCTGTGAAGCTCTGGTGAACTCTATGCCCAAGAGGGTTAAGGCAGTGCTAGAAAATAATGGTGGCCACACAAAATATTGACACTTGGGGCCCCATTTGGACATTATCACTTAGGGGTGTACTCACTTTTGTTGCCAGCAGTTTAGACAATGGCTGTGTGTTGTGTTATTTTGAGGGGACAGCGCATTTACACTGTTCTACAAGCTGTATACGCACTACTTTACTTGGCTTTACACTGTAGCCAAGTGTCATTTCTTCAGTGCTGTCACATGAAAAGATATACTTAAATATTTACAAAATGTGAGGGGATTTACTCACTTTTGTGACATACTGTATGTCTATGTATGTGTATAAGTATGAGTTTGGGCAGAAAATAAACTATATAGGTTAAGAGGTGGCTGAAAAGATTCATGGACCAAAACAAAAGTTTCTTCTGTTAAAGGTTTTTGTTTTCCATGATAGAATTATTATTTGTTTTTAAAGTATGATAAAGAAGAAATATGCGATAATGTAGCTAAAAATAAATATATTAATGTGGACCTAAAGTTACTGGTGGACATTTCTATTTTCTTTGCACACAAACATTAGCATCAAGTTAAAGTTATTGTTACCTGTAGCACATATGTCTCAAAACTCAATCTGATGAGTGAAAGGTCCATTTGTATCTACTCTTAATACTTGTCTGTTTCCATATGTGCCATGCTTCAGGACTACACCAGCTTCTGCACATTTGACATTAGCAACCAGTTCTTTTTCACACTGAATCACAAACTGGGAATAGAGTTCTAGCCCAATTTCTTTTTCAATGTTGGCATGATATTGCATTCTTCTTCCTTTCAATTTACCACCCAGTGTGGCTTGTGGTATTACAAGTATGCTGCCTGGCAAATCCAAAACAGACACATATTTGCCATTTTCGCGTTCACTTAATTTCACATTCAGGATTGTATTGACTGCAAAAAATAATAGGGGAAAATACTTGATTAGCAGGTTCAAACACATCATACATTATCAATAACACATGTTTAAATTATCTTTATTTATTGAACACATTTTACATTTATGAAACACATTTATTAGTTTTTAGTATGAAAAAAACTTTAAAAGAACCTGTTTGTGGATTAGTAAAATAATACAGGCCCTGCTCACATAGTCTAAAAAACACGATACAAAGGAAAGAATGGGGAGGGGAAAACAAATGAAAACATTCATACACCAGTTCTTAATCGTCAAATACTGTATAAATTGAAATGCAAGTACTGTGAAGTTTCCTATACCAGCTCAAATAAAACATTTATCTATATGCTAGTTCCCCCTACTGGCTCCCTGAAGCATTTATTTTTCTACACAAAGTCTTAAAAAAATTGGAGCAAGGAAATGATTATAAACTTCAACTAGATAACTTAAGAACTGTTCTCTCTAAAAGTTTCCATCCAGCAAACAGTAAGTCCCACGACCCTTTTTCAAACAACTTTCTGTAATATTGAGATGCCATTCTCAATATTTATTTACTAGTTGAAGGTCCAACTAAACTGTTTCTAAGGACTACTTCCTATTTAATTATAGATTAATTAAATTAATTTATGTAGGAATTGATTTTGTCAAAACAATAATTTAAAAACTATAAAAAGATAAAACAGAATGAGGTACTTGTCTAACTTCTGCAGGCTTGGACATAGTGAAAATTGGACTAGCTTAGGTTTGCTGAGTTCTCTGGCACTGGTAGGTAAGTTGTGTGCTTATGATATTAGCTGTCTGCTGTATTTGTGTTGGTAGCACCTATAAAGCTAACCAAAGGGTGCTTCTGGATGGAAAGCACTTGCCGATGATTTAACTGACTCGTATACAATATTGGATATAGGGCCTCAGAAGCAACAAAGGATTTTGGCCTTATCTGTACTTTTAGAAGAGGATGTACAGTAATTGTACAGTACAGCAAAGTAAACTGCTAGAAGTAGTTTATGAGGTAAGAAAATCTCATCCCTGTCCCATCCGTTTCTTAGTTCTGGTTTTAGTATAGTTTTAAAAAACGTAATATGTGTAGTTTTAATGTTTTAATTATTTTTTCTTCTTGTTTTATAACCTGTAAGCAGCTGACAGATGGGCGGCATAACAATTTAATAAATAAACAAATAAAAATAAATAAAATGTTGGTTTTGTGCCACTTCCCCTGTTTATTTCCACAGCAAACCCTAAAAGATTTTTTGTTAAAAAAATTAAATGCACATATAAATGATACTTAGGTATAAACATAAATATAAGAATTGTATTAATGTTTGCTGCCTCTATTAACAAGAACTGGACATACTGTATGTACAATTGCAGTTTAGAAGGAAATGTCTGTTGTGGTTACAGAACAAACTTTTGTTTGCATACAAACACAATAAACATCGTTTTTAATCACTAGTTCTAAGAATAATTTATCTGGAAAACCTACCCATTTTGGGAATAATATCTTCACTGGCCCCTTTGAAGAAACATACATAGATAATAAGACCACGTTGGATCTATATAAAATGACAAAGATATATTGAAGTATTGTTATATATTTGATTGATTTGGACAGTGTGATTTACTGTTTACCGTAATTTAAAAACAATATTCTGAGTCCAAATAGTGCAACTGTACAATCCTACAAACTTCAATTAACAGATAAGATTCACCAAGTTAAATGAAGCTTGATTTCTGATTACTAAGTATTCAGGAAAAATAATTTATTTCACAATACAATGATAAAATATTTGTATGTCTGTTTTCAATGTTCGGCATGCTAAAAGCAAGTTTCACCTAAGACACATTTTTAAAACAAAGGAAACACTCTTGAAGAGTTTATGCTAGACTAAATTTGAAGACTTCCCTATTGAAATTTCAAATATTACACATTTAGAAATATATTTTAGTGACAAAGTTCTAAATATTTTTATGTTCCAGATGTCCTGAAGACCTGAATCACATTTTTACACATATTTTGAAATATATTCAGAATAGACATATGGCTGCTGTTTTTATCAACTGCATAAGAAAAATCGGAAGGTGCCTACATATTTTTGAAAATAAATATCATTCAGTGGGTTTAGTACAAGCTGCAGAAGAGACATGTGCGTTATGTCAATAGATGTCACACTAGTCAAATCAAACGAATTTTCACATATGGTAAAATCCTAAACCATTAAGTATTTTTCTCAGTGCCGGAAATATTTCTAGTAAGTTAGTTTGCGCACCAGAGGGCAGGCATGGTAATAGCCAGGTGAAATACTTCCGTATTATGAAAAATTCGTTACGGATTACTGCAATAATGCACATTATGAGTTCCTGTTCATTTCAGGAAGGCAGATTACATAAATGTGAAAATCTAATCTGCGGTGTTGTAGAGAGAGATGTGAACCCCGGATCTCTGCGAATCTCGGAGACAGGTCTGTAGGGAAGTTGGGACGAGAGTGATACAAGCATGCAGCAAAGCGAAGAGAATTTGGCCATCAACCCGCAAGATTTGCAAATGCTAATATTACCTCTACCCATCTGGCTTCGGAATCCGGCTCAGCAGGCTTCACTTGCAGCTGCGCGTGCAGACACTGCTGCAATAGCACACGAGCTAGTGGACTCGGGTTTGGGTCAGCCATAAACGCCCGCACACACAAACGAGCAACTCAGAGGAAAGCAAACGCGGCGTCTAGCCTTTTTCTCAAACTCCTCCTCCAGTTCCTCCTCTAAGATGACGCAAACTCCTCTCACTTCTTTTCTTTGTACTCCATGGCCACTGGCTCTTCGTTGAGAGAGAATTCGTTTCTCTGCCCCCTTCACACAACGTACAAAATTAGAAAGCAGTACAGATCGTCCATTGAAAACAATAGATGAATTTAGAATTATTTCACAAAACTTGAAAACACAAGAGAATCTAACTGGTTCCTCCTGTTTTGTACATTAGATATATTTATGGAACATTATTAAATGTTCCAATTATTGTTCAATTATTAAATGTCCCATAAATGTTCCATTATTAAAAGAGATTATTTAGTCTCTTAAATGTACTGTGACACAGCCAAATGATTGAAAGAGAAAGGAAAACTGAATTTTTTATAGAACTCAAAGGACTGCAATAAATTTGGGGAAATGTGTGAAGCTGGTTCAAAGACTGGTTAAAAAGACAGGAAATACCTGGGATACTAGGAATCTGGATGCCTGGAGTGTCATTGGCTGAAGACAGAACAAAGTATGTACAGTTCAGGTACAATGAGCAGTGATGCAGTGGTTAGAATGCAGTACCACAAGCTACTTCTGCTGTCTGCCTGCAGTTCGATTCTCACTGGCTCAAGGTTGACTCAGCCTTCCATCTTTCTGAGATTGGTAAAAGGATGTTGGGGACAATATGCTGACTCTATAAACTGCTTAGAGAAGGCTGTAAAGCACTGTGAAGTGGTATATAAATCTAAGTGCTATTGCTATAAGAGGAGATGGGTAACTTGATCATGAAATGAAATCAATAGGTTCTCACTTTGTGATTCTCACCATAGTGTGGAGAGGAAGAAACAAAGCTTCGAGATTGGAAAACATACAAAAAGAAGTGTTGGTGTTGGTAGGAGATGCATACAGATCATGGACTCTGGGATAAGTTAGTTTTGTCCCAGAAGGAAACCAAGCCCAGAAGAAATAGCTAGGGAAAACAAAAGGAAGTGATTAGCTGAGGGAAGCCAAAAAAGAGCTAGAGAGTTCCACTGAGTCACAAGGATTTCTCAGGAATGGAAAAGAAAGAAGGCAAAAGCTGTAGGTTGAGTAAATGGTGACTCCTGCATCAAGTAGCTTAAGAAAGCAAAAGGGAGATAAAGCAAAGGTTCCTTGACAGAAGGCTCCCCCCCCCATGTGTTTATTGGCGTGCCTACCTCCAGCTTGAGCTCAAGAAGGGTAGGTAAATTCCATCCAGAAAGGGAATCAAACCGGTTGGAGAGGTTTGAGGCCAAGAAGCCATTTGTATGAGGGATGGATGAGCAGATCCCTAGAGTCAGGAGGAGGTGCAAGAGGAACTGATGCAATAGCGGAGGAGAGAAGAACTCTGCTGCAGGAGATATTTGCAACACTGTTGAATTGTATCAGTATCTTTGAATGTAAGAATTTCCAAAAAGGGCCTCTGTTGATTTTGGGTGACAGGGAGAGATTGCATTCTCTAAGCAAGCCTCCCAGCACTTCAGGTTGAGATTCACTCCCATCCAGCTCAATAGAAACTGTTGTGTCAAGTCAGTTGTGCATTTTATCTGTGTAAAGTTGTGTGCAGTATCAGTTGTGCATTATGTGTGTAATTTAGATTGTAGTTGTTTATGATTGTCATCTGATGCAAGTAGTAAAATAAAGCTGTTCTGTTTTTGGTTCTGAAACCAAGAAAAATATATAGCCTGTTCAGAACAAGAAAGGTCATGGGTTATATTAGATGTAGAATGGGGGATGCCCTGTAGAGCACTCTGCTTAATAGGAGGCTGAAAAAAGGATTTTGTTTTCAGATAGGAGTCAGGAAATTGACCCAGACTTTTTTGGGAGCTTCATTTGGGGTATAGTTTTCTCAAACTTTGATCTAGTTACTGTGTGAAAAACAGTGTCATCCAAAGAGCTATGTTTAAATGTCATGTACTTTAGAGGGAAATTTATTGTTTCTGATTCCAATCCAAGCAACGCAAAGGGCAGCAGGCACCAGTTGCAATCATTTTTAAAATGTATTTCCTTTCGTGGGTAAACTAGCACAACTATGCTAGGTTACTTGCTTTTTGTGTGAGTGGGAGAAGGTGGGATGGATAAAAAAGAACTAAAAACTTTAAAAGGCAATTTTAAAAAACGATGCCATGGATACTAGGCTATTTTAGAGATTAGTAATATTGGGGGTTGCACCTCTTGCAGTGTTACTTTAATTAATTATTGATTGGGGGCCATCGCCTAGAAGTGCCCAATGCTAGTAGCTCCAACCCCGTTGGGGAAAAGCAGTTAATGTAATGAAGCGGGCTCTGATGGATGACCACTGGATAACTTTCTATTCACTCTATTCTAAAAAGCAATGCATCCGGCTGGAAAGAGTACAAACTCAGCCAAGGTCCTTTTGGTTCCTCTAGGAGGCCTCTAAGTTGTCAGAAGAAAGGAACATTCTAATGACATACATCTTAAGGGTTGGTTAGGTCAAGGGGATCCACATGAGTTAAAAGTTGTCCATCGTTAAAAGATAAAAGAGATGCTTCAGTAATCTACAAAAAGAATTATGATTGTTTTGCAAAGAAACTCTGTAATGTCAATTAAAATTGATAAATGTATAGGACCATATGAACTGCTGACTTCAAAAGAATCCTTTGTCTAGAAGGGTATAAAACCATTGTACCTAATTCCTGTCTTTGTTCAACGCTTCATGTACAGAGCCTTGAACCTATTGCGCAATATATAAAATCTGTCTCTGATCAACCCAAAAGTTGTGTTTGTCTTATTAAATCCACAACATTTATGGCACCCCAGATGGGACTACAAGGCAGAGAACTTTTGTTCTACCAGACAGCCTGCCTCAGCGGGAATCGACACCTCTCCAAGGAAAATCCACTGGCCGGCCATTAGGACTCCTTTGAAGTCCATGGAGATTCAGTGAGGAGGTGCCGTAAACCCGCTGACGAAGACAGGCCAGTCAAGAATCCTTGAAGGTTGATCAGACAACAGAGACTCAACAAAAATACATAAGAAGAAAAAAGAAAGGAAGGAAGAGGAAAAGAAAACAGGTAAGTATAAATCAGAGAGTTAAAGTCTCTCTGTTTAGAGGTACCTACCCATTAAAGGGGTGGAAGAGTGAGATCTGATCAATCTCCTAGGAGACCAGTTGGCGAGCTGAAGTCTCTGGAATTAAGTATTTAATTATTGGAATTAAGTACTAAGTATTGTGTGTAATCTTATGTGTGGTAAGAGAAGAACTAATTGCAGTGTTATGAATTTTCTGATAAACTGACATTCTTAAACAGCCAGAGTTTACTGTTCTTCCCTCCCGGGGTTTAGCAGGCAGTTAAAAATTAGAGCCTGTCTAAATGGGAAAACAGATAATATGATTTGATCAATTTGGTGTGATTTCTGTTAAATATATATGTATATATATAATGATAGTGTGTAAATTTGGATGGAATTTAATTGATTGTGATATGTGTGGCTGCCAGCAAAGTGAGATGATTTGTGCTTGAGGCTGTGAGAGATATTTGAGATTATTGTAATGGTTGGTTTGCATGAAGTGGGATTTTTTGTATGTGAAATTGGTTTAAACAAGAAGTCGATTGCAGTACAAATATGAAAAGCCTGTGTGTTGATAAAGTGAGAAATTAGAGAAATACTAATGTTAGTATAGTAATAATACTGTGTTGCTTTGTTGTAAGAATGCTGAATGGAAGAGAGAAGCGAGGCTTCCTTGCATGCTGTACATTTTTTCCCTCTTCCCCCCCTTCTTTTCCTTTGTAAGAGAGAAACAGTTCCTTTTAACTTTTTTTCCTTTCTCTCACCCCCTCCTTTTTTCCCCTGGGAGATGAGAGGCACGAAAGAGGGAGGGGGGCTACGGTTTAACCATTTTTTTTTCTCTCAGAGGAGCAGCCAGAAAAAGGAGAGGGAAGTGGGTGATCGGCTAATGCTGTTGCTGCTAGGTCTCTTTAATTTGCATATGAAAACTTTTCTGCTCTGAATACAATTTTGATTTTATTTTTTCTGGAAATTTTTGGAGGTTTAAAAACGCTTCATTAAACCTGTACTCAGAATCCTGTTGTTTCGCCAGGCTGGGTTAGCAACATAATTTTAAATCGGATGTTTTAAATTTCTGAGGTTTTAAATTGAGCCGAATCCATTTAATATTTTTAATTATTTTAAATTGGTGTTGTCTTGTTTTTTTAAACAAAATAGGCTGTACACCGCCTTGAGTCTTTCGGGAGAAGGATGGTATAGAAATAAAATTATTTTTATTCTTATTTTTATTCTATCTCAAAGAAATTATTTTGAAAGATTTTTTTAATCTGACTTGCATTTTACTATTGTTTTATTTTTGAAGCTGTCTTTCTTAAATGTTTTTATGTTTGCGTGCATTCTGCATCCTTAACAGATGGCACGTTTGTTCGTTTGTATGTTTGTTTGTTGTTTATTTGTTTGTTTGCTAGTAGCACAAGTTACTGCCCTTTTTGGGAATTGTCACAGAGATGAGTTGGAAATTGCGATGTGTGGTGGGAGAGATTCAGTGGCATTTTTGTCTAAAATGTTGGATTCTGCCTCGAGAGTATGCTTGTTTTTGTTCACTTCAGTTTGCGGGGAGATTAGATAATTGGTGCTGAGGAGCTCATTTGTTTATAGAGGGATATACGGTAGTTGAAGGAAGAGAGGAAGTTTTAAGGGAAGTCAGAAAGTTGCCTTTAAGTTTGTCTACACAGACTTGTGCTGGCTTGGAAATCAGGATGGCAGTGGTAGGAGGAATTGAATGTTATAATAAGAAGGAGTTAGAGAAAGTAGAATTGATGGAAAGGAGAAGGTATGTGATTTGTTTTTGGAAAGTTATGGAAGTTGGCAGATTGAAATGTGGAAGTGCTAAGAAGTAGGAGAGAAGTGGTGATCTGAAGAGAAGTGGTGTTTTTCGTTGACAGAGATCAGATTAAGTGAACAAAGCATTTGAATACACTTAATCAGTGAAGGGAGTGTTGGAAGATTTGAGAAGCTCAATATTAAAAGCACAAGAAAATTCCCCTAAAGAAAATAGGCAGAAACTCCGGCAGAGTTCAGCCCCCACCTTTACCAATGGGCCATTAAGAAACTGAGACGCTGCCTTAATTTCCACAACAAAAGGAAGAATAAAAGATGTGTTTGTTTCTTGCTTGCCTTACTAGGAACAATAAAACTGATTCCAGGAGTTTTGAATTCAGGACGGGGAAAGCTCTGCCTTTCAGCAATCTTTAAAGGGAAAGACTTTTTTTCCCCAACAGGAGTAGTAAACAAAAATCACTCCTGATAGAAAGGAGGGGTAGCGTCTCCGCCTCCATCTATAAACAAGCAAGAATTAAGACAATCCTATGCAAAATTAATTGAATCTGGATCTTGGAGTTTGAAATGGGAGGGACATGAAAGAGGAAGCCTTGAAAATTTGAAACAGGCTTTAACCAGGGCTCCTGTATTGGGTTTGCCAAATTTGGAAAAGCCATTCGGTCTCTTTGTAGACACACACACACACACACACACACACACACACACACACACATACATTGAATTGCACGAGGGGTGTTGGCTCAGAAAGTAGGAAATTGACCTTTGGGGGAGCCCTCATTGTAAACACCCCACATCAAGTCAGAACTACCCTTCAGTGGTGGTTATCTGATTCAAGATTCTAAACAAAAATAAAACAATTTTAATGCAACACAGATTTGATTTTACCTGCAGTTCTCAATTTGAATCAAGCACAGTTCTTAACCAACACCAGATCAATGGATCACCTTGGATGAGAACATTATGGTGTTGAAATAATTGGCTTACATACAAAAACAAGACCTGATTTGGAGGGACACCCCCTGGAGACAAATTGCCTCAAAATTGGTCTGCTCAAACCTTTGAATTGTATTCATTAAATTAAGCTCTATGGACAGGGAGCCTGGATAGCTCAGTGGATAAATGCATTGTAATTTAACACCAGCTGTCTGCAATTACTGTAAATTCGAATCTCACCAGGCTCAAGGTTGACTCAGCCTTCCATCCTTTCTAAGGTAGGTGAATTGAGGACCCAGTTTGTGGGGGGCAATAAGCTGACTTTATGACGGCTATTGCTTAATGCATTGTAACCCTTAGTCTCTGGACATCATTTGGCAAAATATGGGTGGAGTCATTGGGGACTTCAAGCTATTGTACATGAACTTTTAAACTAAGCTATGATTGTATTGGGATCTATCCTTTAGTAACATCAATTATAAACAAATGTGGGTTGCAGCTTTTATCTGCAGTAATGCTACAGCAACAGTGGTGTCAAGAGTTTTACCCAACCTAGACAGATTATCATCATATGAACTGTTGTTTGGAGTAGTTTTCACTACAGGAAGCATATGCATTACTTCCTTGGAAACCAGAGACAAAATATTGAAACAATATGTGTATAACCTGTCCAGATATTTTAAAGTTTTTAGGAAACAAGGACTATTAGCCCAAACACCACCTTTGAAGTTTCCAGTCCACAAATTCCACCACGATGATTGGATGTTAATCCAAACTGGACGGAAGTTAGACCCCAAGTGAACGGGCTCAATCTCATCAAGGAAATCCAGTGAAGTTGATGATCCAAAGGATCCAGCCACCAGTGGGAATAGCATTCTTCATCATCTGGACTATTTTTGTATTTTTTTTTCTTTCTTAGGATTCAGTGGTTGCCTATGCTGTTTCCCAACTGAAAAGGACTACAACTGCTCAGATTCCTTTGCGCACTCGCCCAGATGTATTGGTTTTGTAATTGTGTTTTTAAAGATCTTAGGAGGACAATCCTGGATCCACTGGATGAGACTGATACCAGGTGATCATCAGCCTTGCTGAATCACTCCGGAAGCTGATTCTCTACGCACGGCGGAAGATTTGTAAAGAGGACAACTGCCTTCACATTGTACATATACATATTATTAGCTTTAATATAACACTTTCTTACACATGCTAATGTTATTAGAAGTTTGGGAGTACATTTTGTGGGTATTTGTTTTTCTAATCTTACTAGTAATTTTGTTTTACATATATAAGGAACGTTTTTGTGGTAGACCTAGGATTTTTCTTGCTACTGCTATATCCCAAACCACACGCACCACTCACTCTCTCCCTGACCCTGACGTTGTGAGCTACACACCACAGTGATTATGTTTTGCTTATGGCTTTGGACATTATTTGCTCTTGCATTCTCAAGTAACCATATAGGGAACATTGATTCCCTAGATGACTACACTTTAGGTCAAGTTCACTCACGCCACAAACGCATTGTATATGCACGAGGTCGTTACCTTAGACCTAAGACAACTCCACCACCTAAGGTTCCTATCTTGACATACCCAGCTGAGGGGGGAATAGATAAGGAAAATGGGCTTCTACAACAATTGCATAGAGGAGACTATATATCACGGATTTTGGAATAAAGTCAAGATCTTGTTAAACAGTATAACCCTACCCTAGGTCAGAAATGCTGCTTATGTTTATCTACTAGCCCTACATCTTATCATGCTGTTCCTGTCAAACCACAACTCTGGGTTAGAACAAAGGCTACCAGAAATAAACTTTAAGAAGGGAAAGTGGGGTGGATGGAATCTGTCCAAGACCATTTCAACCTTCAGAATTTCCACTCTGGTTCAACTTGAAGTCCAAATTAGATTTGTGTATCCTTTTTCCACCTGGAAATACTACCTTTCGATATGTTTTTTGAAGGACCAATTCTCAGAGATAAACAGAAGGACCTCTCACTGGAAGTCCCATTGCACTGGCAGGAATGTTTGTGGCAGGGACTTAGGGGTCTGGACTAATGCAAGGAACTACTGAATGCATGCCTTTTCCATAAATCTTCTTATGTGGAAAGGATGCATATTTGTGTTTACCAACAAACTGGACAGGAACATGTAACAAATCAGGTGTGGTCAGAGAAATTGCCAAGGAATTGCAGGATAGGGCTTCCAAGATAGGTCAGAGGTTATAAACAACTGACATGTGGTTTTCTTGGTTGCCTGGATCCGAGTGAATTAATATGGCTGTGGCAGGCCTAGCTTTTATTCCTTGTGCAATCCCTATGCTGAAACATCTATAAATAAGAACAGTAAAGGAGATTCAAGTTGAAAAGGAACTAGCTTTGATAGAACGTTTTCTTAATCAACTTGGTCCATATCCTGTGGAAGAACATAAAGATTCTGAGGCAGACCCATATGAGGAAATGGAACCTGTAGAAAAAGGTAGAGAATCTCCCCAAGAATCAAGAGAGTAGAAAAACAATCAAGAACTACCTATCCTTTACTTTTATTAATTATCTTTTGTTAGACCCTATATATGGTAGATTTGTTTATTGGAATCTTGTATACTCAGAAGTTAAACTTATATGAGAATAGTGAAAGTTTCTGCATTGAAAAACTTTCAGAGGGGGGAATAATGTAATGAAGCGGGCTCTGATGGATGACCACTGGATAACTTTCTATTCACTCTATTCTAAAAAGCAATGCATCCGGCTGGAAAGAGTACAAACTCAGCCAAGGTCCTTTTGGTTCCTCTAGGAGGCCTCTAAGTTGTCAGAAGAAAGGAACATTCTAATGACATACATCTTAAGGGTTGGTTAGGTCAAGGGGATCCACATGAGTTAAAAGTTGTCCATCGTTAAAAGATAAAAGAGATGCTTCAGTAATCTACAAAAAGAATTATGATTGTTTTGCAAAGAAACTCTGTAATGTCAATTAAAATTGATAAATGTATAGGACCATATGAACTGCTGACTTCAAAAGAATCCTTTGTCTAGAAGGGTATAAAACCATTGTACCTAATTCCTGTCTTTGTTCAACGCTTCATGTACAGAGCCTTGAACCTATTGCGCAATATATAAAATCTGTCTCTGATCAACCCAAAAGTTGTGTTTGTCTTATTAAATCCACAACACAGTGAAAGCGTTTTACTCCGTTTTGAAGAGGTTTGAATAACAGGGGACTCTTCCCTCCATGTCCCTCCTGTGTCTGTGTTCTAAAGATGCCTATCTTTAGAGGTAAAAGCAAAGAGGTTTGCTTTTCCAATTCTCAGAAGATCTGGTGGTGGAAGTCTCCATCCTTACAGTAATGAAGATGCTGTATCTGGTATGCAATCTTTCACAGCGGTTAATAGCGTGATGGGAATAGCTGGAAAAGGTTTTGCCCTCGCAGTCTTTAAAAGATTCGAGACCCTTAAGGGAGGAAAGTAACCCATTAAATCGGTGTTTCTCAACCTTGGCAATTTTAAGATGTGTGAGCTTTAACTCCTACAATTCATCCGCCGCTATGCTGAGTTGCCAAGGTTGAGAAACGTATGAAATATAGCGCAGCGAGCGAGGTAGGTCGCAAGTGCCATTCTAGCCAATAGAGTCTACTCTATAGTTCCCCGCGATTAAAAAAAAACAAAAAACAAAAGAACCGCTCTAGCTTTATTGTCCCGGAAATGATTTAGCAAGAACTGGTGCCTGGAAGTCCATAGTATCAGTTTCTCACGGGGGACCCTTCCGGCTTGGTTCCCTTCATTTCCTGTAAGATTTAGGGCGAGCGCCTCCTCGCAGAATGCAAACTCTATCGTTTTAACTCTTGGCTGTCAGATTCACCTGAGCGGTGAATTGCATAGTGTAATTTCCTTCGCAGAAAACTGTAGGGGAGCTGCTTGAGAATAACGCCTGTTAATACTGAAGGGGATTTCGAACAAGATAAATGGTTGGCAATCTCTTCTCCGTAAGGCTGCTAAACCGAGTGGCGGCAAATTTGAAAAAAATGGTAGGCTTTTAAGGCGCAGGTCTTTGTCTCGCTCGTTTCGTAAGTGTGATACATGACTTGCTGTCATATGCAACAATAATGTAGCAATGTTGTGGAATTCTAAGAGGTCCAAGAAGAATAGCAGGCAATTAACTGTGAGATGGGACATCTTCCTACATTGCTATTTTTTTTTTCAAATCGGCAAACTCTAATGCATACCGTAGATCAAGCCTTTGAACGTGTACATTCTTGCTTTTTCTTTAAAGTCATCAAATACGAAGGATGATGTCCTCCAAGACAAACGTAGCAAGATCATGGCTAGAGGGCTTCCGAAACAAAAGCCGATTGAAGGAGTTAAGCAAGTGCTGCTTGTAGCTTCTGGTAAAGGGGGCGTAGGAAAGTCCACAACGGCTGGTAAGTCATTGGTATTATATTAGGAATATGGTATATGCATATCTGTATTTATCGTTTTAATGTATGCATTCCATTTATTATTACTATAATTATTACATTTCCCTGCCTTGTGTGTGTGTGTTTGTAAGGGTATGTGTAAAGGTAAGTAGAACCCACCCCTGATTCATACACATATTCATGCATGCATACGCACACACACACATATACACACATCATGCATACATAACATTCATAAACATGCATGCATACACGCATGTGTGTGCATACATAACATTCATACATACACACATATATTACTCAAGGCAGCAAATGATACAGAAATAGCATTATCAAAAGAACTAGTTTTTTAAAGGTTAATTAAGATGTTCAGTCTTGAAGAAGAAGCTTTTCCCCCCTGATTTATCCAGTAATCCACTTGCCAGCTGTATTGGGTTGCTGACTCTCTAATGCCCAACAAATACTTTGTCTTCTGTAACTTGCCTTATTTCCTGGCCTAAAGATTAGGAAGAAGGAGAAAAAGATCTAGGGTCAGACTGCAGATAAATAGCACCCTAACTGAAAAGAATTCACTATTTCTTCTTATCCCCTCAGTAAATTTTGGAATGTTGCTTTCCAAGCAGCATCCATGGAACAGGGTAAGGAAACTATACAAAGCTTGAAGTCTGGAAGTTTTTCCAGCCCTTTTATGAACAGTGCCATAGGGATCCTTAAGGTGGTGTATATGTGTGTGCATGCATTTTTCATTCCAGAGATTAATCAGAGCAGAGGCATATAACTTTCTTGTGTATGGAGTTTATGTAAGTATGAGAGTCTGACAAGAATGAATACATGTGTTTTGTGTCTGTGCATGGGGAAGGTGTTTGTTCTTTTCTTGAGTTTCTGTCTGTGTTCACAGGAAAGCATATGGAGGGCTGTGTATGTTCTGTGTTGTGTCATGTGTTCAGTAAGGAAAGGATAAGTCTCTGCTCTCCAACATCTTTCCTTAGGGATGAATTAGGGAAATATTTTCAAGAATGTTTTTCTCTGCGAGACATCTGGGTAAGACGAAGGACCAAAGATAGCTCTGCTTTTAATGGAGCTGACTACAGCAGAATGAATAGCTAGCAAGTAGTCTGAGCCTTTGTAATTTTTCTTCAGACAAGGGAGGACTTGAGTTCGCCCATAAATGCTCCAGACAGTTTCTTCTGGCGAGGAGTCACAAGACAGCATTCTCCAGTTGGTTAGAGCTCTGGAAGTTGAGGAAATCACCATCTGGTTCAAACCAACCATGGTTGGTGCTTTAAAAGAACACTTAAGTTCTTCTACTGCCTTTTCTAATCACTTTTGGAAATTGTTCACTGCCTTTTCAGCAATTAGGAATCTTTAGATCAACATGCTTTAAAGTACCCAATAATTTCCCTCAATCTCAGCAAAAGAAGTTTTAACTAAGTACAGGTAGTGCTTGATTTATGACCAAAATCCGCACTGCAATTTCAGTCACTAAGTGATGCACTTATTAAGGAAGTCATGATGTGAGTGGCCCTGATTTTATGAGCTTTTTACAGTGATTGTTAAATAAATCACTACAGTAGTTAAATGAGTAACATAATTATTAAGTGAATCATGCTTTCGTGAAGCAAATCCAGCTTCCTTCAATTTTGTTTGCTTGTCGGAAGCTGGATAGGAAGGTCACAAATCACAATCATGTGACTGCAAGATGTCGCAACTATGATAAATGCAAACCTGTGGCCAAGTGCCCAAATTGTGATACCTGACTGTGAGGATGGTTGAATGTCATCACTTCAAGGACAGGTTGTAAGCTACTTTTTCCTAGGTTGTTGTAACTTTGAACTGTCATTAAATGGTTGTAAGTCAAGAACTATAGAAGAACTGAATAACATTTTTTTTCAATTAAACCACAAAAGGGTGATTAAAAATTTGATTTTAAAAAGTTAAAGAATTTGGAAATAAGAATTTGGAATTAATGACAATTCCAAAATTATAATTTTCTGTGGGAGAATGTTTTGGAGTATGTAATTTAATTATTTAGAAAAGAACATAATAAATAAGACTTCAGAAATTGGATATTAGAGGGATCAAGGAGGAAATAAAAATTATATTTAAAGGAGAAGTGAAATTAAATTTGATTCACTAATACAGAATGAAGCAAACTATTTTAAAACATCAGACATATTGGATATTTTTGAACAATGAACCCAGAAGAGTTGTTCTCTCTATAGATAAAGTTTAAAAGATGCTATGAAATAGAATCGATTTTGCCTGACAAGATTGAGATTGATCTGAAAGTGGATTTAAAAGTGATAGGTTACAAGAATGATCCGGAAAAATATATTACAATGGACATACAAAAGAAACCAGCTGATGTCTTAATAATTAAAAGGCATATACACCAATAGCCTCCCACCGACCAGTTCGTTGTCACAGGGAGGGACTACTCAGGGTACCATCAGTCAAATTATGCCGACTGGCGACTCCCAGAGGAAGGGCCTTCTCTGTGAGAGCTCCAACCCTTTGGAATGAACTGCCCCCTGAGATACAAAATATCCCTGATCTCCGTGCTTTCTGCTGTGCCCTCAAAACCCTGATGTTCCAACAGGCGGGGCTAAACATATGAACATGTGAATGTTTTTAAATGTTATCTAATTTTAGGTTCTATTTAATTGGGCCAAACTATGTTATAATAATAATTTTAATTAGCAATTTTATGATGTTTGTGTATCTATATTTTTCTTGACTGTACACCGCCTTGAGTCCTACGGGAGAAAGGCGGTATAGAAATATAATAAATAAATAAATAAATAAATAAATAAATAAATAAATAAATAAATATACAAATAATAAGAGAGTGACCTGGATAATTTTCCTATATTGGATTTATAAAAAAGATTTATTAAACTTTGAAGAATTTTGTGAGAAGTATAGTTGAGGAGCGTTTGGGGGCAGAATCAAGAGAGAAATCAATCTGGAGTCATTAGGTTCCGACAACCATGCCAAATCTACCCCCTCCTTGAATTCCATTAATTCTTATCCAGCACCAATTTAGTGCTGATCATTAGTTGACCATTAGATTCTTGTGTATAGGCTTGAGCAATCAATCTTAACAGGAATTTAAAATGTGATCCTGATTCTTCGCGCCTGACAGAAGGGGAAAATCAAAAATCAAAAATCAAGTTTTAGGATATTATTTAAGAGGCTAAAGATTGAGAATTTTAGAGAAAGGAATGAAAAGTTGGTTTATTTGATCAAGGTTAGAATAGATATGTTATCTCTGGTAATTTTGCTGACCTCAAAATTAAAACAACTGGATTTTTTATAGACAAGAGATGTGATATGGTAAAAACAGATAATTTATTGTATTTTAAGAGAATATGATAAGTTATTAAAATTGTTTATATATGTTAGGATGAAGGGGGAAATCAATTTATACATTTCCTTTTCTTTATACTCTATTTTTTTCTTCTCTTTTTTCTTCTTTGCACCTTTTATTCCTTCGTTTTGTTTTAATTTGTATTAGTTTTTATTGTTGTAAATTGTATTTTATAAAAAATAAAATGGTTTGTTAAATACATACTTTTCTCTGCCACTTGCAGATGGATTTGACCAATTTTCCAAACAGAACTTTTTTTGGCTCCCCCTCCCCCAAGTTTTCTGTTGCCAGAGACTTACAGTATTCTGCTAATGGACAGACAAGCAAAGCCCAAACTCATTTCCATAATTTCTTTTTAACATTCCAGGTTTACAGCTAATTCAGTCTGCTGTTTTATTGCCAATGATTGCCTCCTTCAATTTCATGAACTCTTTAGAGTTGCAGCTTTTTTTATTCCAAATAATTTTTCCTTTGTTCTTCTCCAGTGCTAGATTTAATTCAAAAAGCCTAGGTTGGCATCCAGCTCCCTGGAAATCTGCCTTCACCCACCTCAGTCATCCTTTGGGTTATATTCCACTTTTGGTAAAATAAGAGAAATGAAGGCCAGGAAGTCCTTTTTCTCAGTTATTGCTCCAGCCTTACAAAATAGACTCCCCTAGAATTAATATTCACACCATCTGTCTTAACTTTTGGAGAGGTACTGTAATTTTTGGAGTATAAGACACACTTTCCCCCCCCCAAAGAGGGTGAAAATTTGGATGTGTCTTATACACCAAATGTAGTCCCACCCTTCGGCTGTTTTCAGCCTCTGCGGGTCACGTTTTCGGCCTCTGCCCGCTGTTTTAGGCCTGTTCCAGGTTGTGGGGATTGCCACAGACATTCGAATGACAAGTGAATTGCCACCACTTTTTAATTTTGAATTGTTGTATTTAATCTTTGATTTATAATTTGGTTTATGTTAATTATTAATCGTGTAGTTGTATTGCAAATCATCATGAGACTTTATTGATTTTATGCTCTACAAATGAGAATCAAGATCCCATGCAGTCTTTGGGTGTCATAACACGTTCCCCATCCTGACTTAAAATGTGCAGATTATGGTTTCCAAGGTATTATTTCCAGCATTCTTGTCTCTGGGTTACAATAACTACAGCTCAGTGATTCATTGCCCAGATTTTTTTTTAAATTATAGCTCAGCAATGTAGACACATTCCTTCTATTGATTGAACTTTTCATGTTAACGTTGCAAGAATTTTGATAAATTCTTTTTCTTTCTTTTTCAGTAAATGTAGCCCTTGCATTGGCAGCAAATGAACCGGTAAGTGACCACTGAAGGTTTGTTTCAGGTATTAATAAGACATATTACTAGCTTCTCTTTATGGATAGATTTAAACCAATTGCAATACTGTGATTTCAGTAAGTGGTTTTAGATAATAAAGGTTAAATTCTTTTCCCCTCCGGGATTCTTTGAATAAAAATGCTGAAGTAAATGTGAAAATTATTATTTCGAATTGCAGCATCAATATTGCATAGGTACTATGAAGTACTGCACACTGGGGAGCAATAAAATGTAGTTAGAATTAAGATTTAATTTTACAATTTGATGCATGCATATATCCCCTTGTATTGTTGTTGTTGTTGTTGTTAGTTGCAAAGTCGTGTCCGACCCACCGCAACCCCGTGGACAACGTTCCTCCAGGCTTTCCTGTCCTCTACCATCCTCTGGAGTCCATTTAAGATCACGCCTACTGCTTCAGTGACTTCATCCAGCCATCTCATTCTCTGTCGTCCCCTTCTTCTTTTGCCCTCAATCGTTCCCAGCATTAGGCTCTTCTCCAGTGAGTCCTTCCTTCTCATTAGGTGGCCAAAGTATTTGAGTTTCATCTTCAGGATCTGGCCTTCTAAAGAGCAGTCAGGGTTGATCTCCTCTAGGACTGACCGGTTTGATTGCCTTGCAGTCCAAGGGACTCGCAGGAGTCTTCTCCAGCAATTCAAAGGCCTCAATTCTTTGGTGCTCAGCCTTTCTTATGGTCCAACTTTCCCTTGTATCCCCTTGTATATCCCCTTGTATCCCCTTGTATAGAATCGTAAAATAAGAAGGGTCCTTGGAGATCTTCTAGTCCAAGCCCCTGCCCAAGGCAGGAATCCTTGTAGTATCTCAGACAAATTGTTGTCCTATCTTTTCTTGAAAACCTTCCAGTAATGGAGCACCCATAGCTCCAGGAGGTAAGATGTGCCACTGATTAATAGTCTTTGCTGTCAGGAAATTCCTCATTTCCAGGCTGGATCTCCTTCTGATGAGCTTCCAAGCATTACTACTTGTCCTATCCTCAGGTGCTATGGAGAAAAATAGATTCCCTCTTCCCCGTGCCGGCCCTTCAAGTATTGGAAGACTGCTATCATGCCTTCCTTCAGTCTTCTCTTTGTTAAGTTAAATCAGGGGTCCCCAAACTTGGCAGCTTTAAGACTTGTGGACTTCAACTCCATAGCTGGGTGGAGAATTCTGGGAGTTGAAGTCCACAAGTCTTAAAGCTGCCAAGTTTGAAGACCTCTGAGCTAAACATACCTAGTTCCTTTAGCTGTTCATCTTTGTTGTTGTTCAGTTCTTCTCTGTACTCTTTCTAGGGCCTTAGCATCTTTCTTGTATTGTGGTGAGGAGAACTAGACTCAGTATTCTAAATGGGAACTCACCAGTGCAGTACAGTGCAGTACACCAGTATTCCTGTGCAAAGGTCAGGATGAGGATTACCTAGTTTGAAATTTGTGGGGGGAAAGTAAATATGAACTGTCAGCATGGTGTGATAATAAAAAAAGAAAAATGCTATTTTTAATTTGCATCAATAGATTATAATTTAAAAATCCTGGGAAGTAATACAGTTTCATTTTAATTCAGTCACTCAATGAATGTGTCTAATTCCAGTTTCAGAGAAGATAGTACAGCTTCAGAGAAGGATGGTAAGGATTATGATGGATCTAAAAGTTAAGTTCTGTGAAGAAAGGTTAAAGGAGCAGGGAATGTCTAGCCTTGAGAAGATGCAGAGGAGATAAGAAAACAGTCTTCAAATACTTGAACAAATGTCATGCAGAAGGAAATCATGATCTGTTCTACCATTCTAGAGCAGGACATAGAATAATATATTTAAGTTAGATGAAGATATATTCATGTATTTGTTTGATTTGTATCTCATCTTTCTTTTATGAGCCCAAGGTGTCCTATGTTTTTCTCCATAAAACAATTCTTTTGAGGCAATGCTACAGTCTGATAATAGAAGTAAATGCTCAGTGGCTTCCTTTCACTGGATTCAAATGAAGCCAACTTCTGTTTGACAGGGATGCATTAATGTGGATTCCTGCACTGAGCAGTTTATGAGACTTTATGGATCTAATCCTATGGTGTCTTCCAACTTAAATATGTTACATTACATACAATGTAATATCATCCCTTTTTAGATTTTATTTAGTGTATGATAGTGAAATGAAATCTCTGCACATGGAGTAAATTTTTTGTAATTTACGTATTTTTGTAATTTCTCCTTGAGGGGAGAAGTTTCAACTTTTCCCCTCAAGACGCCGCTAATAGAGCATTACATGCAAAAACAATTAGACACAAATATACTTTCTTCCCCCATGCCATCACTCTGCTAAACACCTAACTCCCACAGCACTGTCTTACACCTAAAGATACTTACCCATGTAGTAGGCTGTATTGCTATTATCCTTGTCATCTTCTTATCTTTTCCATCTTTTTATCTTCTCATCATTCTCACTGCTCATCTTTCCTACTATGTTCTCCTATTGGTATATTATGATTTATCAATTGTTTGTATCTTATGATTTATGATTGTATCTTATGATTTATGCTCCATGACTTATCACTTTGTTGTTTATATGTACACTGAGAGCTTATGCACCTGAAACTCCGCCCTGAGTCTTCGGAGAGGTGCGGCATACAAATTGAATTAATAAATAAATAAATGAATTCATAAATAAATTCCTTTTATGTCCAATCATACTGGGCCAATAAAGCTATTCTATCCTATCCTATCCTATCCTATCCTATCCTATCCTATCCTATCCTATCCTATCCTATCCTATCCTATCCTATCCTATCCATTTTATAATGTGCTAATCCTCTTAGAAAATAAGCATAAAATTGAGATTGATAAAGTTTACAAAGCATTGTGCAGATACTGAAGGTATTTGCATGTCTCTAAAGACATGTCTCTGAAGACAGCAGGCATTATATTATCTTCCTTTTTAGTCAATTGTAATTTTTCTGATAACAGATTTTTTTTTTAAAAAAAAAACCCTTTCAAATGGCAGTAGTCAGGTCTGTTCTCCTAGGAAACATCTAAAGAGTTCTAAGCTCTTCTACTAGGATGACAGGCATTCATCCTAGGTTGAGTATTTAATGAAAATATAATAACCACAATTTATTGTAGCAGAAGCAATTCAAATTAATAGAAACCAACTACAATACATCAAGATTTCTTGTTTATGAAGAGGGTGTTTTAGTGAGGAAACACCAGCTGTGTGTGTGACTAAAGGTGGCACAGATCCAGTTGAGAAACTATGCTTATGCTGTCACCATAAAGGGGGGGGGGTTCTTTAAAAATTGCTTTTATCAAGGAAAGCTATGATGCTAACCATCAGTTTTGTATGAATTATAGCAAAAGGGAATAATCTTGTTTGGTGGTGAAAGAAAGGATTGCTGTTAATTTGCAGTTAGCACATTTTGTGTGAATATAAAAAAGGACACCAAGTCAAATAAAAATAAATAAGGAGCCACTTAAATGAATATACTGTTTTGCCCACTGGGCTATTTATTTATGTTTCAGCTGTTTCGCTTCTTTGAAATGGTGCATGAACTATATTTAAAAAGCATATAATAAAACCACCAAAAACAGCAAAGATCTAAAAAAGCAAACAATTGTAATAATAATAATACTCCTTCCCAAGTCCTATTATATTGCCTCATTGTGGTGGAGGGGGGTATGGCAGTCCTAGGAGGGATAAGCAAAAAATGCTAGATCTCCATACCGAGAATATATACTACCTGCAAGGTAACCCAAGGCCTGAAGATCTTCCCTGCTGCCCAACTAAAGCAAATAGGCATTTATACTGAGCAGCAGAAATATAGGAAGATGAGGAAGATGGATAATCACTCATGTAACAATAGAAAGTCATCACTTCATATTGTGGCAGGCGAAGGCAATGATGATCACTTTTGCATTTTGCCAAGAAAATCACATAGATAAATAAAGTAAAATGATTGACAATAATGTGCCAGCGAATGGGCATCTCAGGTCACTCAACTTGCTAATGAGTGCCTATTGAAGATCTTTTAGGGTACTAAAGGTATTTTATAATATGGATGTTTATAGACTTTGGGACGTCTACTTCCTGACGTCATGCAAGAAAAAAAAATCTAAAGTTACAAAGGCAGAATTATAATGGGAATATGGAACATGGGAAACCTTAATAGACTGAAAGATGAAATAAATCAGCTATTCATTGAATGTAAACATCAGCAAAATAAAATGGACTGGAATTGAACACTTTTGCTAGAAGATCATACTGTTTTACTATGAGGAACACAAAGAACTAGAAAGGAAGGGTATTGTTTTCATAATAAGGAAGGATATACCAAAGCATTGGATACAAAGCAGTCATTGACAATCCCAATTAGACTTTGTGGACAATTCTTTAGTGTGATGATTGTTGATGTTTATGCACCACACTGATGTAAAAGTGAAGACTGGTGAATTTTATGTTCAAGTTCAGTCTGAAATCAACCAAACATGTAAAGTATACTGATTATGTCTGAAGACTGGAATGTAAAATTTAGAAATTAGAAATAGTAAGGAAGAAAATGAAGTTGAACTCTATGACTTAGGAAAATGAAATGAAACAGGAGAATAAGTTATTGATTTCTGGCAATTAAATGATTTCTTCATTGCTAACACATTTTTCAAATAACCAAAATGAGCCTATATTTATGGACATTACCTGATGGACCACACAGAAATCAGCTGGATTGTATTATTGGTACAAAGAGATGGAAGAGTCCAGCAAAAGCAGCAAAGAGATAGTTGGCAGCTGTCTATAGAACATACAGTATCATAAACTGCCCATGTTCAAGTTCCAAGTCAAGCTAAACAGAAAGAACAAAACCAACTAGTTTCCATAATACGATGATGAAGATAAACCTGCATTTTTCAAGATGAATGCCAGGAATTGTTTTGAATTCTTGAAACTCATTAATTGGGAACCAGAGGAGCTTTGAAATCTCATCAAACAAGTTATAAGAGGATATATGTAGCTCAGGGTTGAACTGAGAGAAGCCAAGATCATAGTGCTACTAACTAGATGTCCCATTCTTGTAGCCACTTGGTAGGAACAACTAGAGAAAGGTCTCCAGTTTCAGAGCGCATGTAGGCAAATACTTAAGAGCATTAGAGTTTACAATATTAGTATTAGAGCAGACTTAACAACTGCAAGGCAGTCTTTTCTGGCTGTCTCACTCGAAGAGTTATTTGTGAAATATAATTGCTTCAGTTAATTCTAATTGGCAGTCTAGGTGCTGTTTTTTGAACTATATCTAGTTCATGTTTGCATGAGCCATTGACAAAGGAAGATTGATATTTTAAAAAAATTGTAGGTAAAAAGGATCATGCTTTTAACATTCATCTCTCCTTTCTAAGGCTTGCACCCCTGCGTACCTGGAAACAATTGTTTGCTTCTGTTTATAGTAATTACAACTTATTTATTTCCTTTGCAACAGCTATTTTATATTGGTTTTTGAAACAGATTAAATTGCTCTCAAATACATAATTTATGGAACACAGATTTGTAGACCGAAGAATAGCTACCCTTAATGTGTATGCTGAGATAATATATATATGAATCATAATAGTAATATTAAACATACGTTTTCAAAATAGGAAGCAATTAAGAAAAAAACTAGCAAATTATCAGAAATTTGCTGAAAAATGTAATGCATCAATGAAAACAAGGCCATTTTCAAAAAAGTGTTCTGTTTAATGCAGAGGGAGCCAGTAGAGGGTGCTCACCAAGTCAAAATTAGTGTTCTGCTGTTTCATCTCCTATGGTACTCCAGTCATGATGTCATGAAACAAATTTAACATGCGCACACACATCTTTCCTAAAGCAGAGTACTTTTAAGGAATTGGAAGTGGGGAGAACGACTAAAAAATGCAAAAGATTCCATGGTCTAGAATTATCTAGCTGTAACACATACTTGCAAATTGACAAGGAACTGAAGTGGTTTTATTTTTACAGTCACAATATATTGAATACATTATATGC
Organism: Pituophis catenifer annectens; assembly: GCF_029215685.1. Classification (NCBI taxonomy): domain Eukaryota; kingdom Metazoa; phylum Chordata; class Lepidosauria; order Squamata; family Colubridae; genus Pituophis; species Pituophis catenifer. The sequence continues at coordinate 292,883,269 of NW_027256881.1, forward strand.
TGATATTTACTCTGCATTTTGATGTCTGTCTGCCTCTAGGGAATTTGAATATGGAATCTTAAATTTTACTTAGTGATAGAAAAAGAAAATGGATGAAAAAAGTAATGTATGCAATTAAACTTCAAATGCAGAGATCAGAGGAAGGCTAAAATGCTCCTTTATATTTTGATGCATATTATCTCCAAGAAAGGAATATATCATATTACATCAATTTCTTTTGTTTTTATTTTTCAAGTAAGAAATACTATTTGTTGGCAATATAATTGAGCAAGGAGAAAAATATATTTATTTCTCTATGTCAACTAATCTCATTCTGCTGTTTTCTAGAAGTGTTGAACTTAAATATCTATAATTCTGGCTATAATTCTCTAATTTTGGAAAAAGCTGCTTTAATCCTGTGCCATATTCAAATCTATGAATTTACATATCCTGAGCATCACATACCGGTATGTCTGGTACAGGACATGTCATCTAGGAGTACATAGCATTGATATCAGCACATCAAATAATGCTTTTGCATTTTTAAAAAAATCAAATTTTTATTACAATCAAAGATTAGAAAATATGTACAGTTAATAATAAAATTTTAAATTATATGAATTATAAAATTAGATAAAAATTAGTCAAATAAATCACTTGTTGAGATGTCTTCACTGTGATCCAATCATAGATAGCAACATTCTTTGTTACAAACTGATTCCTGTCTGACATATACAACAGTTTAGTGCAGGGCTGTCAAAGTTACGGCCCGTCGTGCTGGCCACTCCCACGCCCGGTTTAGCGAAGGGGAAAAAAAGTCTCAATATATCACTTGATGCTGCCGTGATGTTTGACAACCCTGTGAGTGCATATTCTTTTTGGCCCCGGATCTTTGTTGTAATAAAGATTTGATTTCAATTTGATACATATCACAAAGCTGTGATACATGATAATTTTGCCTGAAAGCAAAAATTATCCCCCCTTTCACACACACCTTGAATACTTTAATTCATTGGGGGACAACTTGTCGCCCAGAGTTATGTGCAGCTTCCTGGAAATTCACATGAAATCCCTAACAGCCCTGTAGATCAGGGCTGTCAAACTCGCAGTCTGCAGGGTGGATGCGTCATGCGCTGGTCATGCCCATGCTTGGTTTAGCAAAGAGGGAAAAGTTGTGATAAGTTATGTGACGCCGCCATGACGATGCGAGTTTGACACCCCTGCTCTAGATTTTGCTGCTAAATTTCAGGGGTATCAGTGCATCCTATTCTCTGCTGCACCTTGATGTTCCCTTCTCTGTATGGTCCCATCCTGCTGGTGCTGTTTTTCTGTCTTGACTCTCCTGACATTTACTTTTTCTTTAAAAAAAACAACTTTAATAATATCAAGGAATTATAAACTACCAAAAGGCAAAAGAAAAGAAAAAAGAGCCATGAAACTTGGAAGGGGAGAACTAGGCTATCAAAATTTGAACTATAAATAATTTATACAATAAAAAGAAAGAAACCTAAACAAAATAATGGACAATGATTTATTTATTTATTTTAATTTGATTTATATGCCGCCCTTCTCCGGAGACTCAGGGCGGCTTACAATGCGTTAAGCAATAGCCTTCATACTTTTGTATATTTATACAAAGTCAGCTTATTGCCCCCACAAACTGGGTCCTCAATTTACCTACCTTAGAAAGGATGGAAGGCTGAGTCAACCTTGAACCTGGGGAGATTTGAACTAGCAGTAATTGCAGGCAGCTGAATGATAATAACAGGCTATTAGTCTGCTGCGCCACCAGGCTCTTCCTATTATTATTAAACTTGTATGCCACCCATCTCCCAACAATTCTGGGCAGCTCATAACAACAAATTCCAATAAATTCAATAAAATATAAAGATAAAAGGGAAGCCCAGCAGATCAGATGGAATGAAGGGAATGGTCTCACACTCTCTTGCCAAAGATCTGGGTGAAGAGCCAGGTCTTCATGGCTTTTCTAAACAGAAGTAGAGGGGGGTCCATCTGGATCTTGGGAGAACCTCATTCCAGTAGGCAGTCACTGCTATAAAGAAGGCCCCAATTCTGCCCCCACCCCCCACCCCCATAGATGACATTGTTTAATTGAAGGAATCATGAGTGACTCTCTGAAGGGCTCTTCAATCTAGGAAAGAGTGCAATTGGTTCACCAAAAGGACTTGTGCATGTGCAGTGTCCTTGCTGGCAATGGCTGAGCTCTCTTCAAGCAGGAGCTGCAAGTCCAGGAAAACCCCCAGATTGGGTAGCAACTTTGAAGGGAGAAGTGCAACCCCATCAAGGATGTAATATTCTCAGATCTGGAGTAGATTAACAGTTGTATATAATTATGAAACATTACATTTTAGTTTTCATACAAACTCTTGTTCTCAAAACATCATGTTATAACTGCCCAGAGTTTTGGGGAGTGGGGTGACATATAAATGTAATTTATCATCATCACCAATATTTCCACTGCTTCAGCTGAATCAGTTTCAAGGTGCACTTGTTTCTTCGAGACATCTTTTGAAGTGTAGTGTACAAATAGCTTTTCAAAATGTGTTACAAATTTTTTCAAGAATCCAGTCACAATAGTTTTAGAGTATTTTATAAATATATTAAAGTCCAAAGTTTAGGAATATGGTTCAACAGAATAGCAGTATGTTTCATCTTAACTCCCTTATTGAAATCTTAGTTAACAATATTAAGATTATTCAACCCATGGAACAACCAAAGGACATATTCAATCATATGTGTTGATTTACTTTAAATTTACTGCATCTGCAACATAAAATATCGGATCTTTAGCATTTACTGCTACTTCTCCCTAAATTGTGCCATTGACTTTCTCTCCATCTCTTTGTGTTTTATAATCTCTCCCTTCTGTCCAAACAGGAAACCTCATGTAATAATATTAATATTTAATGTAATTGTTATTCCTTTAGGCAGATTTTTAAGGTAGTTCTGTTTTATTTGTGATGCAGTTCCTAGTATGCTATTCGAAGGCTGATAATAACCCTTTCCCAGTGAAAATTGTACATCTGTTTTTAGAATTTAAAGAATATAATGAAATAATAAGCTTATTATTAGTTCCCAACTTGCATTCGAGAGTTCTTCAAAGCTTGATTCAGTCTGAAATAAATATGCAGATCAATTCTGGAATCTAGGTTTTTTTTGTTTTGTTTTTTGCTATTAAAATGTTAGAACCTATAAATTGAAAAAAGAGTGTTCCCCAGATTTGAGCATAAGTAGGCAATTCTGCAAATATTTATCTTTCAAGCAGTAATTAGGAGATAATGCATTAGGGTGATGACTTGAAGGGGTTTGATTAGTTGAAAATACAGATAAAAGGAATGAGTCATGAATTGTCATAATCAGGTAAATTATGTGTTTTGTCTGAGAATAAAGGAGTTTGAAAATAGTATTGAAGCCTTTGAAATTAGGCACAAAAATGTAGCTTCCCAGTTTTAAAATTATGGCTTTCGTGTAGGAGACATGAAACAGCATACTCTGTCAGAGTAACTCCAATAGGATGTTAAATAGCTTTGTGCATAATAAAGAAGCCTAATTGTTTTTTAAAAATAATGTTAAAAGCAATACTAGCTTTGATCTTCATGATTAAATAAATCGTATATGGTACTGTCTTCCAATGACTTTTACATCAAAAATTTTAGGAAAAATGATATTGATAGGTTATGCAGTTAGGAAATTGAGTTATGCCTCTTAATGGTACAATCAGGAACATCTTCATGCTTTTACTCATCACATGCTTTCCCATCACTTGGTCTCATGACCATAGACATATGATTGTAAGGTCTATAGATTTTTTGGATGAAATGGTCTGCTGAGATTTGAAAAATAACAGCATTGGTTGGGTTGTACACTAACTAACTAACACTTAGATTTATATACCGCTTCATAGTGCTTTACAGCCCTCTCTAAGGGGTTTACAAAGTCAGCATATTTCCCCCAACAATCTGGGCCCTCGTTTTACTGACCTCGGAAGGATTTAAGGCTGAGTCAACTTTGAGCTGGCCAGAATTGAACTCCTGTCAGTCGGCAGACTTAGCCTGCAATACTGCATTCTGACCACTAAGCCACCACGGTACTTAGCCACACTGTGCTTAGCCAACATGAATGTACCCATAGTTTAGTGAATAAATAAATAACAGTAGTAACGTAATTAGTCTTAAACGTAATTAGAAATCCCTGTTGTTGCTTCTTAGAAAATGATACGCTTCTGTGTATCTCTAGCCTTTGTTTGTATTTGGATTTTTATTATTGACACTGTTCTAATTGATATCATTCTTCTGCGTGTTTTATGATGATTGATAGATAGATAGATAGATAGATAGATAGATAGATAGATAGACAGACAGACAGACAGACAGACAGACAGACAGACAGAGTAACATTTTGCTGTTAGAGAACAATAATGGTAGATTTGACATTGCCCAAGAAAAGCACAGGTTTTTATATTCCATAAACATGTGAAGCAAACAAGATTTGCAGGCTTTTAATGTTTTAAAAACCTGAAAAACATGCTTAATCCAAATGAACAGACCCTTCCCCTTACTGTAATGTGACTCTTTATGGCTGAGAACAGCTCTGTTATGCTTTCCATGATTTTATTAGTGTCTCCTGTATTGCTGGATGCTTAAAAGACCTAGACTTAGACCAACAGGGCAAATGTTTCCCTTATATTTGCCAATTTATAGGTATAGATGCTAATTTAGAGTCATTTCCAAAACTGATTTTAATTTGATGCTACCTAATACCTAAATTAGATCATCCAAACAATGATTTCTTCCAAATAACCCAGGTGAATGTCTCTCGCTCAAATTGAAATTTGCTGCTCAGAAGCTCAATGTGTCTGCCACGCTTAATGTTTCTGTATCATGAGCAGCTTTTATTGCTGCTAATTGTCACGGTTATGTTTTTCCGTAATACCTCAAATAAATACAAATGAAGGATCAGTTATGCTTTTGTAACAAAAACAAACTTCTGGTAATCCTGCCCCTAACCCCAAATACGCCTGTATTTTTCTAATTTTCTGAACAATTAGTGTGGCAGAAAATAGCAAGTTAAGTAAGACCAATTAACATTCAGAAGCGTTTGTTCTGTGCTTGCCCAGCCCTAGTTGTGTTCCATAAACTGTAGTCAGCCCTAATTGGGTCTCTAATGTCACCTTGAGATCTGAGACAGGCATCATGAAAGTGAGGCTAGAGTGTGGGTGACCATACTCACCTATTGTCTTTATTTTTTCTGGTCTTGCCCTATTCACCGTGAGTGAGGATTTTCAATCCACATGGAAACAAGCAGTGACAACTAACATCTCAAGTCTCCTACTCATCATGGAATATGATCAGGCCAAAACACTTATCAAATTATCTTATAGCAGATGCAGAGGACCTAATGGATCTAGCCAGGACTCCAACCTTTATTGCCAACAGGTACTCTGCCTCCCCTATGGCATAGCTAACTAAAACCTGAAGTATTTAAACACAGGAGGGTGTTTATGGGGCATGATATCATGCCTTCCCCTCAGCTGTCTTTAAAGGTCGCTACAAGAAGATTCCTTGCCTGGGAAGATAATGCTCCTGTCACTCTGGACACAAGAAACAAAGGGCATGTGCTTTTCCAATGCCTGTACAGGTAGTCCTCGAGTTGCAGTTGTTCACTTAGTGACTTCAGAGTTACAACAGGACTGAAAAAAAAGTGATTTATGACCACTTTTCACACTTATGACTGTTGCAGCATCCCCATGTGATCAAAATTCAGATGCTCGGCAACTGGTTCATATTTATGACCTTTGCTATGTTCCAAGGTCATGTGATCACCTTTTGTGACTTTCTGACAAGCAAAGTCAACGGGGAAACCAGATATACTTAACTGTGTTAAATTAGTAACACGGTTGTTAAGTATATCTGTTTTCCCCATTGACTTTGCTTGTCCATTAACAACAGCAGTGATTCACTTAACAAATGTGGCAAGAAAAGTTGTAAAATGGGGTAAAATTCACTTAACAGATTTCTCACTTAGAAACATAAATTTTGGGCACAGTTGTGGTCGTAAGCTGAGGACTACCTGTACTACTACAAAGACATTTGTTTAGCCTCATCTCACCATTACTGCATAAATACCTTGGGTGCCCAGGATAATTTTAAAACACCCTATTGCTTTCAGATACCAGCCCTGCCACACCATTCAGTGTTGCCAGGTTCTGTACAGGAGAGGTTCAAAATTCTTCAGATTATGACCTGTAACTGTATAGGCTTCCATATATATATGACCTGTAAAGATATAGGCTTCCATATACTTTTTCTACTCTTCTGTACCCATCTAATGTTTCTGCTCTTTATTTTGGATTCTTTCTACACAATGCAGGTAGTCCTTGATTTACGATGGGTTCTTAATGATAGACCACATTTATATGATTGTTTACGGAGTCCCATGGCTACATGACTTAAATTTACATTTTTTTTTTGCTGAAAATCAATGTTTACAAGCAAAGATCAGTCTGCTTAATGACCGTGGCATTTGCTTTACAACCATGGTGTTTGCTTAATGAGATGGGTTACCTGGTTTACAACTGTCATGACTTATGACCGTAATGGGCAGGCTCCATTACAGTAATTAGTCAAGGACTAGCTGTTCCTAGTTCACAATTATGTGTGATATAGTAAGTCCTTCTGACATATGGGATACCAGAACCAGAACACAGCATCAAATCACTTTCAAATACTGCATATTGGTGTCACTTCTAATGGCAGATGGATAGCCCTTAGAATCTTACACTCAAAATGAATAAATACAATTAGTAGCAATGTCTGTAACAATCTGTGACAGCATCAGAAAATTAAAAAGCATGTAATGTCATCCTGCAAATTTCATGTTGATGTTTTTATCTCAGAATGTCTTATGCAAGCATATTGATCATTTGCTTACCTTGCGCTCCCCATTTACCTGCCTCTGGCATCAACAGCATTTAGTGTAACTACTGCTTATTTAGTATTATTAAGAGTACGCTGTCAGCGTTCCAAGTAATGCACCCATAGAAAGCAGAACTTTGAGACAGGTAGATTCCTCAAAGAACAATTTATTGGATACCTCAGATTGGCACAAACAGACTCTGAAAGTTCTTGCAGTTTTCACCTGATTAAAAAGTAAAAGTTCCCCCTTTCCCCAAGTCATCAGTCATATTGTCCAATAGAGGTGCTGGTCAGTTGCTTAGTTACTCCACTCCTCCTCTCCCCAGCCACCTGTTGAAATGTTCTTGGTTCCCACAGAAAAACTTTTCGTTTTGATTACAAATCCCCAGCTATCTTATCTCCCCCTTCCCTGTCCCTTCTTCCTTGTGGCAACCCTGAAGCCTCAAAGATGGCCTTAGCCAGGTTCGCTTCAGGCTTGACATACATAATTATAAAAGCGGGCCAGTAAAAGCCCACTGGTTTCCCTGCATAAATCAACCATAATTCAATAGCTTTATTTTTGTTCAGATACAAACATTCAGGTGATAATTTGAGAAGCTTATCCAAAAGGAGAAACCGTCTTGAAGAAGAAAAAAAAAAGAATGTTTGTTAATATAACGATTCTCAATGGTCCGTTGGGGCTACCTTCAGAATTTTAAAAGACAGAATATTTTTAATGATGCTTTTTATGTCCTTCCTTGTTTTACTCACATAATGAATTTCATTGGGAATGACATTTAAATATTGCCAAGCACTGACAGTACTTGAAACTTTTTAAATCCCAGATTTACAGGGATAGTCCTGATTTTGGGGAAGGAAGAGGATTCTTCCTAATGGGAGTGCCCAAGGTAGAGTGGACAGAACAGTATGGCAACCGGTAGCCATGGAAACAATGCCTTTCTATTACTCATCAAATCTTGGAGTACCTTATGGTAGAAGGTAACATAGGAATGAAAGTATTCCATCATCTATTTCCTGAATGATTGATTAGGACTACCAGTACTACTTTGCAGAAATAGAGAATAAGAAGCAAAGTTAGTGTTCCTGTATCTCTTTGTTGACAACTAATGGATTTTTTTTGCAGACCAGGTCTGATAACCCTATGATGGAGAGAGAGATTTATTGATTGTGAGTCATTTATTAAATTAGTTTGACCTGGAAATCATTTTGCACAGAGCATAGGAGCACAACAGGGAATAGGGATATTTGGAACGATTTAAGTTGTTTTGCTCCAGAAAAGCTGTTCTAAGCATCTTTGTGTGCTTTTTTTCTCTGATAATTTTTGCCTGTTGTTTTAGGTGAATTAGCAGATTAATTTGTATATATGTATGAATTTTTAATATTCATGTATCTAGATTTTTACTTTTGGAAATCAAGTCAGCCTACTTATTGTACAAATTATCAGGACTACAGAAAGCATTGTGTTTAGTTTTTGTTTCTCTACCTTTTCCATTCTTCTGTTCCTTACATTTATATCCAGACTCCTCCTCCTTTCCCATCTGAAATACTTTGTAGAGGTAGTTTTTGTTTAACAACCATATGTTCAGTGATGGTTCTAGGTGATGGCAGTGCTGAAGGAATGGTAGTTAAACCCATTTCCTAAAGTTATGGCCGTTGTTGGGTGCCCACAATCACCTGATCAAAATTCAGGCATTTGATAAGCTGCCTGCTCTTACAACAGTAGGGACACTTCAATTCCCCCCCCCCCCCCGCCTATACTCTCCAACCCTGCCCTGGCCTTGCTCCCCTGAGCTCTGCTTGCCTGCCGCCCTGCTGCCTCCAGCTGAACTTCGCCATCTTCAATTGCCATTTTCAAATGGGGATTGGTGGAATTGCTGTCACTAAGTGATGTAGACACATGATGTCACGCTTTATGGCCACCTTGTTTAACGATGGGAATTCCAGTCCCAATTTCTGTTGCATCTTGAGGACTGCCTATATGCTGATTTCTTGATGTTATATTTACACGGTTTGAAAAACAAATACAACCAATCTAAATTTGGTATTATGGGAAGAAGCCGACAAACATATGCACAGACTCAACACATTGTACAAACATTGAACATCTCCTATGACCACTGCTAGTAAAAGAGTTGGAAAGAATTCTAGCAATCATGTTCTATGTGTCTTTCCTATATTGTTATATTTTGCATATTTATTTATGAATGTATTGCAACACAGTGGTTTTTAAACGGGGGGTATTTACCAAGAGGGTAATTTAAGCCTATCCTTTAGGAAATGACAAGACTGAGTCTGAGGGAGGGGTCAAACACATCATAAGCCAGAAGTCTCTACGCACCCATAAGAGACCTAAGTCCAGCCCACCTTGAATGCTTGCCTTATCTCTTGCTCATTTTCCTTGACATCAGTTGGTCAGATTCTTGTAGAGAGCTTAAGCTTGCAATAAATCTTTATACTCATTTGAACTGCCTGAATCTCCTGATTTCTCCGGCGCTTGACATATCCTGAGGCAATGGAACAATTTATAATTGCTTATTTGAACCCTTGTCCTAGCAGATGAATTTTATATATACTTATTCAAAGTTATTTAATTATTTCAAATGAGAAGAGGTAAAGCACAGAAAAATAGGTCTCGTTTTTACTCAAGGGAGCTAGCCACACAGTTATTTATGGTAAATTATACAATTATATTAACATGTACAGTATGTCAGACAAGGTAACAATAGGAAAGACAAAGGGAGTTTAATATACAAAATGATATATGCAGTTCAAACTTCTAAATCATCTTTAAACTGAGATTCCTGGCAATTCAGATAGCAAAAGAAATACTAGTTGTCAGACTGTTACAATTCCTGATTATACTTTTCTGGTATCTTTTTTTCCCCCTGCAACCATGAAATTTTGCTGTAGCCACTTTCATTATTCTTCTGTTAATTTCAAAACTATTATTATATAATTCAAAAGTACAAAAACATTCTACAAAAGCCAATGAATTTTCCAGAATAAAATTGATACGAGATATTTTATGTTTAGAAGACTTTATAGCATGCAACTATCATATGAACTGACATTGCATTTAAGCACTTCACTAATATTTATTGAATTGAGCAATTTATTTCTGCAAACAATCTACTCAATGTGCCTACCAAATGCAAAATGATAATGATGTTCAATTCATTAGAATTTTAAATCTATCCAAATATGATAAAAATGTCCATGATCTTCCACTGACTTGTACCTGTATATTTTGAACTGAGGCCCAAATAACAAAATTAAGACATGTAAAATCTTCCTTTCAATTGTCACATTAATCTGGTATAAATGCAGATCACAGTGGAGCACTTTGAAAAGCAGACTAAATGAAATTATTGAGCATCCATACCACAAACAATCTATAGGGCTTTAAACATCTACCACGTTCTTTGTCTGCTGCAAAATATAAATACGGCAAATGCCCTGCAAAATATTAAATGATAAATAATAGCAAATAATTCTATTTGTATCTTCTTTCTTAACAGAATCTTCTCAGTTGCCTTTATCTTGTTACTGAAAACATTTTTTTTTAACTGACCCAAATCCAACAGTAATTCTATGTTTTTGGACATAATTAGTGGTTGTGGATGAGAATGTACTTCCTATGTATCCTTTGTGTGTCTAAATTAATTCTGCAGTGGACACTGACTGAGCATGAATCACTTTATTGTGTTAAGCTACTGGAATTTTGGTGAATTTTCAGATGCCTTGCTTTACTAAGTAGCTGTTCGAGAAAATATAATTAAAACGTTGCTGTGGTTAATGTGCACAATTTTTCCTCTTTGAAGAATATGTATAATGAGGCCTGACAGATGTGCATTTTCCTTCCACAGACAAAAGCAGTTGGGTTGCTTGATGCAGATATATATGGGCCGTCCATACCAAAAATGATGAATCTGAAAGGAAATCCAGAAGTGACATCAAGTAAGTCAGTCTGGATATCACAATTTTCCTAGAAACTGAAGCTATTTTTTTTTTGGTACAGGTAATCCTGGATTTACAACCATTTGTTTAGTGAATGTACAGCACTGAAAAAAGAGACTTATAGCCATTTTCCACACTTACGATCGTTGCCGCATCCCCATGATCATACGATCAAAATTCAGATGCTTGGCAACCTGTTGATATTTATGACAGTTGCAGTGTCCCGGGCAGTGGTGGGACTTGAATGACTTAACAACCGGTTCTCTGACTGGGTAGGCGTGGCCGGTTTTGTGACTGGGTGGGTGACGTCACTCATCACACCCAGCCCCGCCTTCCGGCCACTCGCCTCAAAGGCAGAGGTAGGATTCAGCTGGTTGGGGCTAATCCCACCACTGGCTGGCCCCACCCATTTTTGGCCTGTTTTTTGGCCGCTTTCAGGCTGTTTTCAGGCCATTTTTTGGACCATTTTTGGCCCCAAAAATGACTCAAAATGGCCCAGAAAATAGGCCAAAAAATGAGTGGGGGCAGGGCCAGTCAGTGGTGGGATTTTGTGGTTCACCAAACTGCAGAATCTTAACTACCGGTTTTCCCAAACCGGTGCGAACCTCTGGTCCTGGGGTCATGTGGTCATTGTAACCTTCTGGCAAACAAAGTCAATGGGGAAGCCAGATTCACTTAACAACTGTGTTACTAACTTAATGTCTGTAGAGATTCTCAGCCATCCAGGTTATGGTTGTCCCAAAAGTGCTTTTTTTAAAAATATGTCTGGACTTCCATTGTTTTTATTAAAGACATTTCACTTCTCATCCAAGAGGCTTCAGGTCAGAACCTGAAGGTCAGGCGAAATGTCTTCAAGCAAAAACAAAGTCCAGTTGCCTTTTGAAAAAAAGCACCTTTGGGATTACTAATTTAACAAATGCAGTGATTCACTTAACAACTGTGGTAAGAAAGGTCGTAAAAAGGGGCAAAAGTCACTTAACAACTGTCTCATTTAGTAACAGAAATTTTGAGCTCAATTGTGATCGTAAGTTGAGGACTACCTGTAAACTGCTCTGGAAGTTAAAAGTTACTTATAATTTAAAATAAAAGCAAAAAATTGAATCTATAAACCTATTGCTTGTTATGAGAACCAGCTTCTGATGTTGTTAGGATTTGTCTAACTTCCTGGAGTACGTAACAGTTCTGAGTTTTCTGCAGCTGTTTATGCTTCTTAAATACATCGGACTGGGAGGTGCTTCTTACAACCACATGAGGAAGTTCTGAAGAGTAGAAGGAGACTTCAGGTTTCTTTTGTAGATTGCTGAAAGAGGGCCAAGAAAAAGATTCTAAATTATACATACCTAGTTTGTACAGAGGAGAGAAGTTCTGTACAGAAAGAAAACAAATAATTGCTTATTTATTACGCGTTGAAGTATTTACAAGAGAGTGCCTTCAACGTAGTTCAGGTTTCTATGGTTCTGATATAAGCAGGTGGAGATTCCTTAGCAAACCAGATCTTTTTGATAGATATTTAAACAATAACAACAACAACAACAAAATAGCAGGTTTAAAACCAAACTAACAATTGTGGGAAATGGGGGAGGGTGAAGTTATCACTCGCAGTGCTTTTCTATTTTCCATCACAGAGATTTTGCTAACAGTGCAAGCATTTATTTCTTCGATTTTCAAGAAAAAAAATAGTGGGACTAATATTTTCAAGATTTTTTTTACACAAGGGTAGCTTGTTTTAATTTACCGACCGAGAATATAGTACTGTCCCTGGCTCTCACCAGTACTGAATAGTTTTTTTCCCCCTTTACTGGAATAATATACTGTTTGTTAAAACACCCTTTACACTAATGTTTCTGGGTCTTTTTTAACAGAGGTTTACTAGATAAAAATGTGTGGCTCGTAGTATGTGTAATGTTGTTTTATTTTATTATTATTTATTATTATTATTATTATTTATTGAATTTGTATACCGCTCTACTCCCGAAGGACTCAGGGCGGTGAACAGCCAAATAAAATACATATAATACAAATGTTATAAAACCATTAAAATACAATTAAATAATTGGCCCGGAAAACGAAATTTAAAACACCCCAAATTCATAAGGCAAATTTAAAATTTAAAAATTTAAAAAAATTTTAAAAAACAATTTAAAAGGGAGGTTAGGCCAGGCCGGCCTGCTGGAATAAAAATGTTTTGATGGCACGGCGGAAAGCGCGCAGATCCGGGATTTTCAGGGAATCAAAGCCTGAAATTATAGAAGTTGATGCTACAAGATTTTTGGGGTTCCACAAGGTAGATTGTAATTTAAGCCACTTCATATATTGGGAGATAGTTGTTTAGCCTATGAGTTTAAGGGAATCTAGAGAAATATGAACTCTTATATTAACCACCAATGATTTTTCTAATAAGACTTTGAAGTAAGTTTCTGCTTACTTTAATAGGATAAGCAGTTAGGTCATTTATTAGACCTTTATCCTGTTTTGCATTCAGGAGCTCCAGGCAATGGTATTTTCCCCACAATAACTCTGGGAGGTGGATTGAGATAGTGGTTTAGTCTCAGATCAGTCAGTGGATTTCTGTTGCTGAGGGTGGACATTTGTCTTCCTGCTCTGAGCCCCAAACTACCGTACATATCATTAGCAGTGGTGAAATTCAAATTTTTTTACTACCGGTTCTGTGGGCATGGCTTGGTGGGCATGACTTGGTGGGCGTGGCAGGGGAAGGATACTGCAAAATCTCCATTCCCATCCCACTCCTGGGGGAAGGATATTGCAAAATCTCCATTCTCACCCCACTCTGGGACTAGCCAGAGGTGGCATTTGCCGGTTCTCCTAACTACTCAAAATTTCTGCTACCGATTCCCCAGAACCTGTCAGAACCTGCTGGATTTCACCCCTGATCTCACAAAACATACACATTATTCAAAGATGATTTTGTGTCTCTGGGAATATGCAAAAATCAAGAATGCGTTTCTTTTCCAATTGGGAATTTAACTGTTACAGACTCAGCACATTTCTAACAGAGAGGTAGTCTAACCCTGCCAAATGTGCTGGAAGAAAAGAACAATCCTAGATAAACAGGAAGAATTGAAACATTTGAAAACTTTTCTTTGCCGAGATTAAAAAAAGAAGCAATATAGTACTGAAAATTCTAATTGTTTGAAAATGGAAAGGGAGAGGCTATTTCTATCCTTCTGTAGAAGCTGAATTTGCTTATTGAGTATAAAAATTAGTAATACTTAGTCATACTCTTCAGTTTTATGTCTGCAATATGTTACTGTAATTCACATCTCATAAAGTCTGTGCAGCTGTTACTGTAGTAGGAATACAGAGGAAAAATTCCATTATCATTTTGTTTGCCATGATAATCTTGTGTGCTCTCTCTGCTGCAGTGTTCTTTTTAAATTTCTGTATGGCGAACTAACTACTGAGTAACTGCATTGAAAGATAATTTGAGATGATGGTTGTTAATATAGATAATTGTGGAAAGTAGGAACTGCAGCAGTCTCTTAAAAATCAAATGTTCATTTTAGACATTTAAAACTGTTAATGACAATTTTATGTGTACTCATTTCACACACATACACTGCTATCCAGGATGAGGCCATACTTTAGCAGAGAACAAGATGTATATTCAAGATATTTTCCAGAATTTATATTATAGTTCTAACTCCTGGGAGAGAAGTAACTTTTATTGAATTGTGGTTGTCTCTTCAGCAGTGGAATCACACTTGAAATTATTTCAAGCAAAGTACTAGCTGTTTCATCAATGTTCTCGTCCATTCTTTACTTTTCAGGCTTTCTTTGCAATAGAACTAGAGGAAAGAATTTAACCATTTTTGTGGCATTCTATTTAATATTTCTTTTATGCTGCAGTTACCTATTTTCTGTCTCTATACACAAAAACCTTAAATGAAAGACTATAAACTTTTCTAGACTTGCCTTTGTCTCTGTGGGGATGCAAAAGGACTATCATCATCTTAAATTAAACTAATAACCCTAAATATTTCCTAAAACATCTATTAGATGTTTGACAATACCTGTTAGGAAGGGCTGTAGGTTCTAAAGGCAATACTCACCAGGGTGGATTTGATTTAAATTGAGTTGATTTAAATCACAATTTAAATCATGATTTAAATCACTAGTAAAAAGACTTGATTTAAATCAACTCTATTTAAATCATAATTTTTAAAGAGCAACTGTCATCTCTGCTACTCCTTTAACCCACTGTTGACTCACCAATAGTCCCAGTGTTGCAGAATATACAGCCTCATGCTACATAACTAAGCTCCATTTCATGCTGAATAAACTAAATTATTTATGTATCTTAAATAGAAAACTATCTTACAATAGATTTTTACCCCAAAAGTTTTTTATTAAAATAAATACGATAAAAATCAAAAAAATCCGATTTAAATCAAAAAAATCCGATTTAAATAAAAAAAAATCTGATTTTTTTTAAAAAAAATCATTGATTTTTATCCACCCTGATACTCACACATTTATTAAACACCATTAAAATGTGTTTTCTGGATTTCAATTGATAACTTTCATTCATACAAAATGATAGTCCTAGGAGATAACAACCTGTATAGGGAGGTCTCAATTAGTGCATATCACTAACGATAATGAAACCTATGAAATGGTTGCGTTATTCTAATTTGCGTTGACTTTGCTTGTCAGGGTCACAAAAGACAATCACTTGACCCCAGGGCACTGCAACGATCAGTTGCCAAGCATCTGAATTTTGATCATGTGGATGCTGCACCGATCATAAGGGTGGAAAAAAAATCATAAGTCACTTTTTTCAGGGCTGTTTTATAGACCAAGACAAATCCAAAAACGCTAAGGAATTCCTGGAAGCTTGTCATTCAGCAAATCAGTCATCCATAGACACATACAGATTAACCATATTTATACATATTCAAAAAAGTCAATAAGGAAAGAAAAAAACCCAGAGCACATTACTTTCCAGCAGCCAACACCAGATAAACAGGATTAACACCTAACAAGCAGAAAATAATCAAGGAAGCACCAAGGAGAAACCACATCCCCTTCAATACTGGCAAGGCATGGTGCTGTATATAAATAGAGAGGAACCCCACACTCATCAGCACTGGTATTACCTAGTCAGGTATTGAAATGTCTTCAAGCAAACACCCAAGCCCAAAAAGCACCAACAGACTTCCCAGTTACAGAGTAGTTATAGAAAGCAAAATAGGAACAAAAACATTCTAAATATTATTTCTAAAGATAATGTTACACCGACAAAAATATCTTTATTATCTTTTAAAGTATTTGAAAGTAGTGGTGGTGGTGGTTTTGCTTTCTAATGGATTATAACCTGCCATGAGATCAAGGTAAATCTCATGAATATTTAAAATAAGTAAATCAAATGAACAAAGGACAAGCTGGAGGATAAACTCATATCCAAACTATACCTGCTTCTCCTATATTCTGCACTAGTTTTGAACACCCATTTGATTAGTGTCTAGTATCCCAATAGCAACTACGCATGCGCTAGCCTCAAATGTGTGTACACTGCAGTAACTGAATTCTGTCTTGCATTAAATATGATCTGGTATCAATTTATAATTCACACTGAATCGAACATTGCACTCTTCAAGCTTCAAATAATCACAACCTGTCTATATATGAAGTTTCTTAGCAACATTGTAGGATACTGCTGGTTTTGTACAATTCCTACAATTTCCTATAATTCCTACTCCTGGTACAATTAATTTCCTCTTGTTGAAGCATTTTGGCAAAAAGTTCCGTGGTCATAGATTAAAATGTCCCAAAGATGGTTTTTCAAGAGGCAACTGGACTTTCTGGTTCTTCTTTGAATACGTTTCACTTCCAAGAAGCTTCTTGGTGGTCAAAGAAAAATCAAAAAGTCCAGTTGCCTCTTGAAAAAGCACTTTTGGGACAACCATGACCTAGATGACTGAGAATCTCCATAAACACTCATAGATTAAAATATTGAACATCTTGTTATATCCACCAGAAGTCAAGCTCAACACAACGGTTTTTGTTTTTTAGATTAGATGCAATCTGTACAAGGAGCCTCTGGTTTACAACTATTTACATTGAGAGGATTTGAATAAATTTTCCAAAAATTGATCCTTAAAAATAATTTCTGTTCTAGAAAACCTAATGAGACCTCTTGTGAACTACGGAATTTCATGGTAAGCCCTTTATCTTTGTTTCTATTTACTTTTTATATTTTATTGTTTGTATCATGTCTGAATGTTGGAAAAATGCCTTTGATTCTAGTATGTCTATGGGTTTCTTGGTGGAAGAGACTGCACCAATTGTCTGGAGAGGACTCATGGTAATGTCAGCTATAGAGAAATTACTGAGACAGGTAAAACATGTTTTAAGTTAACTTCATTGGTGATAATAACCCTGCAATAAAACAATTTCTAACCATGTTTATATCAAATGCATTGTCAATGTTTTAATACAGTATGGAAGGCTTGAAAACATAATAGCAAAACATTTTACTTTGTTAGCAAATATACCATTCAATATTTAAAATTAAACTTAATGAAACTGCCCTCAAACTTTCTGCAGATCTTGGCTTCAGATGGAATGAATATAGCAGCTCATTAACACTTTTAGATACTAATCTGCAACACAGAAATTCCATAGCTATAAAGAAAGGCAAGGAAAGCATATGTTTTGACTGCAGAAGTTTTTTTTTTTAAATTATTAAATCTCTCAGATCTGTTGGTAGCTCTAGGAAATACTTCTGCCTGAAATCCCAGAAAGTTTCTGACAGTCATTATAAGCCAGTCTTCCTCCTCATGACACTTTTCAAATGTATTGGATCTACAGCAACCATATCTATATAATCTTTCTTCCTGTCTCGCAATAGTTGTCTGATATTTTTCTGAACTGCAGATGAAAAGTTTGAGCTTTCTGACACCTTATTTTGAATGTGTCCACCCCTAATAAAGAAATTGTATCTGACATCATAGAATTTAGGCTTTTTCATCCTATAAGTGAAGTGCAGTAATAAAACTCAACATCTGATGACAAAACATATAATATTTAATATTACTAGCCATTATGGAAGAAAGTGGAAGACATTATGGTACTATCTTCAACTGTTGAAATGCTGTCAGCTTTAATTTATTCAAAAATCTTAAAGATAAGATCTTTCAGTATATTGCTAAAAGTAATCTTTTGTGGCAATTACTTATGACAGAAGGAAAAAAACCCCTAAATTGCACAAACAGTGGTGAGTTTTTCTCTTTCTCTCGTTTGACTCCTCTCTGGAGCCCTCCCAATCTTTTGCAGAACTTCCAAAGAAAATTAAGGGGTTATGAAAGGAGCTGCAGGAACAATGGAGAACTTCCATTTTCCTGGTTCCATTAACATGCCCTTCTACAGGCAGAGTGTCCTTTCGATATACCGTATTTTCCGGCGTATAAGATGACTTTTTAACACATGAAAATCTTCTCAAAAGTCGGGGGTCATCTTATACGCCAGGTGTCATTCTCCTGTAACCAGGCAGACCAGCCCGAAAGGCTCTGACGAGCCTTAAATGGCTCTGGCGATCCAAGCTCTGACGATCTGCTAATCAGGCAACTCAGCTGGGATCGCCAGAGCCATGTAGAAGGAAAAAACTTTTTTCCTTTCACATGGCTCTGGTGATCCAAGCTCTGACGATCTGCTAATCAGGCAACTCAGCTGGGATCGCCAGAGCCATGTAAAAGGAAAAAAGTTTTCCCCCTCCAGCTTGCTTACCTTAGCTGCTAGTCGCAACGCTTGCCTTGCTTCGCTTGCCTAAATCCATTCCATCAGCAAGCCACTCCCTGCCTGCAATCAAGCTGGCAGGGAGTTGTGGACTTCAACTCCCAGAATTCCTCAGCCAGCAAAACAAAGCTAGCTGAGGAATTCTGGGAGTTGAAGTCTACAAGTCTTAAAGTTGCCAAGGTTGTTCTATTGGGTAAGGTTTTTTCCTCTTTGGGATCTTTAAAAAAATAGTTAATTGGGGTTATTTTTAGTTGTTCTTTTTTAGACCTAGCCATTTAAAGTTTAGGAAGTTTTAAATTTAGCTTTCATATAAAAATAAAAATAAAATAAAATAAAATAATATTTGTGCAGCTTTCTGAGATTTAATGTGTTTTTGTAGTGTTTCACTCTAACTACACAAACACACAAAATCTCACAAAGCTGTATGTGGAATTTTGTGTGTGTAAAGTGTGAAAGTTGGGTTTTTGGGCTTTTTGTGGCTGTGTGAGGTTCCTGCTTGTTGCAGGGTCCATTTTGGGTCTAGCACAGCTGCTTTTACATTGTGGGTGAGCCAGTTGTGTTGTGTTGTCTGTGTGTAAAGTGTGAAAGTTGTTTTTTGGGGGCTTTTTGTGGCTGTGTGAGGTTCCTGCTTGTTGCAGGGTCCATTTTGGGTCTAGCACAGCTGCTTTTACATTGTGGGTGAGCCAGTTGTGTTGTGTTGTCTGTGTGTAAAGTGTGAAAGTTGTTTTTTGGGGGCTTTTTGTGGCTGTGTGAGGTTCCTGCTTGTTGCAGGGGCCATTTTGGGTCTAGCACAGCTGCTTTTCCATTGTGGGTGAGCCAGTTGATGTTTTTTAATTTTTATTTGGTGTGCGTTGGAAGAGGGGTAGTCTTATACGGCGAGTATAACCCAAACCCTATATTTTAACAGGAAAATTCGGGGGTTGTCTTATATGCCCAGTCGTCTTATACGCCGGAAAATACGGTACAAGTAGGTCCCAATTAGTGGGGTTAATGAAATCTATGAAATGGTTGCATTATTCAAATTCACATTATTTAAAGTGATATTTCAATGGAAAATAGAGTAATTGGTTCCAGCTTGACAAAAATAGGCAATAAAAATTTTTAAACATAAATTTTTATGTCTCTTAATGAAGTGCTGTGTAACAGTAAAAGAGGACAAACCCATAAACAAAGCGTACTTGCTATCTTCTTTATTCTGCTGTAGCTCTTCAAAATAAACTTTTTTGAGTTTTCTCCCAACAGAATCTTCTTCTCTGTTTTGCATAAATGACAATTAGCGTCTAAACCCCAAGAGCAACTGTGGCATGTGCTAGCCTCAATACATGTATGGTAGCTTTCCAGGAGCTGAATCTTGGCCCACAACTTGTTATCAATTTATAAATCACACTAAATCAAATATTGTGCTGTTTGAAACTCTCACTAATCATTGCCTACATACATAGATGTCAATTCCCCAGTAATCCTAAACCTCAGCAATAGTTATGCTGGCTGGGTAATTCTGAAGGGCACCAAATTGGAAAAAGGTTTCACTAATGGAAGAACTTCAAGCAGTGAAAACAGAACATTTGATTCCAATTATAAATGTTTTTAATATACTTGACAGGGTTGGAGTGGACCTGATTACATATGGCAGTATTCTGAAGTCAGAATCAAAATGTAGATTTGGGTGCTAATGTTAGCACTTACTTTTCTAAGGAGACCAAGGATTAATTGATTATAGGAAGAGACGTGGGATGATGTTTGAGGAACTGCAATATTACTTTAGTCAATGGGATTCCCAATTGGGAAGCAGATGGCAGTTTCTTCTCGCGCATTTTGATAATGATATATACTGAGTCTGTTGTTACCTAGCAACTAAAAAATAGTTTTACTCTACACATCTAGAAGCAAAAAGAAATATAGTCCCTTGACATAAGGGCCATTAATGATTTTCCCATAATGATTGCAGAAAGCTTTAATGAGGACTTTCCCTCTAATCAGGCTTTTTTCCTCTTTTGTGCATAAACTAGGATTTTTTAAATAGTATCTGAGGACAATTTGGGTACCTTTATCAGCTTGCCTGAAGATCCAAGAAAGAAGATAAAATCTGTTATAGCATTAGGTTTTATTACCAGACAATTGATACCATTCACTACACTACTTTTAAAGAGTTATAAATATTACTTGTAGCAATAGCTTGTTACCAATGATTTGTTTATTAATTTTCTGATCAGAGTATGGTATTGTGTAATGAGTATTTATTCAGACATCCTAGGCAATAAATCATTTTGTTTCAGTTTGATTCTAAATCTCTCCCCACCTTTTGTCATGGATCAGATTAGGATTAGAGCTGTTTTCATTGTTTTATTCTAAACATTTCTGTGGATGTTAACCTCCTGTCCATCTATTTGATCTGGAGGAAATGGTTCCTACTCCTCTTTTCCTAAATATCTTAAATTGCTTCCTTAATCTTGGTTCATGATATAATACATTGAGTTTAAAAGGCTTCAAGACATTGAGACGTGCATTTGAAAAATAAAGATGTAAAAAAAAATTAAGTCAGTCAGACATAATATATTTAATGCATTTTATTGCAACCAATAGTAAAAGAGGTTTATAGTTCCCCACATGAAATAAAACTTCAATGTACAATGTGTTCTTTACATTGTTTTGAAATATAAACCTTTCTTATAATCGAGTATCACAGAACATTATCAAGCATGGCAACCAAATTGGGTAATATAGATTTTCTCAAGACATCAGAGATTTAATTTAATTGTACTCTTCCCAATACATTTGAAACAGCAGACAAATGTGTAGCAATGAATTAGATGTTGCTCTTTTGTTCCCAAGATGTTTGCATAGCAGTAATATGTAAATCTTTGTCATAGACAGCACATTTTAATTGGATCTCAGTTTTAAATAAGTGTTAGAGTTTGAGAGCTGCGCTTTTGATTTCACTAAGTGTTTGGAACAGACATCATGCACATAACTGCTGTGCACTGTTACATTTCTGCAATTGCAATTTGTACAATGTTCAGTTTGCTTTTAGTATTTTTCAGGCTAGATAATAATCATTGTTCAGCACTAAGAATCTTATATATTTACAAGCTATTACTAAAATACAGTACTGAGACAGAACAAATCAAACATTGCAAGATACAATGGATGCCGAATTTCAAAGCAATCAATGAAGGAGTTGTAAGAAAAAAATAATAAAATTTGCTCCAAGTTATACTTTAAGGGAAAAGCTAGTATAAAATGTTCCACAGATGGTATATAACTATTGACAATTGCCAAGACTGATAAATTATTTATTTTCTTATTATTGTTTATCAAATAAATACAAAAAGTATTACAGTAAAGACAAAACATTCTATCATATGTGATGCTTATGCAAAAGAAGTCAGAAGTATTGGAAAGAAACATCAAAATGTTTAGGGAATTTTGAAATTGAATTGAAACCAGAAATATTTTTTATTACTAATGATTAACAGAGAGTATAAATGAAAAGTATCACAATTTATTGGGATATATACTGATGATGGCAAGAATAAATTTATCAAACGATCAATTCATTAAACATATTTATTTTGAAGAAGAAGCTTATGCTTTTAATCCTTCTATGGTTGAACTGGACAGGAAATAAGCAGACAAATCATAGACTTCTCTAGAAGTGTTTCTAGTACTAAACTCTGGCCTAACATTCACGGTGATTTGGTGTCCATATTTAATTGGAACGCTCCAGGAAAATGTTAGTTAATTAAGAAAAAAATCCTATTTTAAAATACATTATTATTATCAAAACATTATGCAAAGGGTTTATTTATTCTTTAAATAATACAATGCAGACTATATTCTTATGCATTGATTCTGAAAAAATTGTGTCCTAATATTGCTTCTTTGTAATATCCTCATTCACAGTTGGGCCCGGAATTGATATTATATGAATAATTACATATGCCACATAAATTTCCTGATGGATTAGAACAATTTACAGAAAAACTTTAGTGATGTGTTTGAATAGAGGAAAAATACTATATATAGAGCTGCCTGGCAACGAATGATGTTTCTCCATCAATAAATGTCAGGAAAATTATTCCTAGAGAAGAAAATACGTATAATATACTTAAGTAAAATGTAGTCACATTCCCAGCATCTGAAATGTTTCACAACACTATATATTAAAGAAGCAAATATTATAGTGTTTTCCACATATGCATGTTGACTAGCAGATGGTGGATACTACAGGTGTAATTTTATAACCACACTCACTTGTTCATTTGCAAGGAATAATTCCTGTGGCGGCAGTGTTTTCTTAATTTGAGAGAATTTATTCTTGAGGCAATATTTTAATAACATGACATACATATATGGGTACACTTCTGAAAAGGTTAGGAGGATAAGGACTAATCATTTCATGTTTTGTAGAATGTTGCTTATGAATATGTCTTACATATAATATTGAATCTTTTTTCCTGAAATTATTTTTAGATTAAGGATTTTATTCATTCAAGTTTTCTTCAACTTGAGGGTAGCATTTAATTTAATATGAGACTTGGGGAAAGCAATGAGGATGCCTCACAAGTCACCCTGTTCCTCAAAAGTTGCAGTATTTGTCTCATGGTCTCCAGAGTACCTTCAGTTCAGGCATTTCACATCAGTCCCATTAGGTGGCTGGACCAAGAAATCACAGAACCGCTAAAATTACTTTTACTGTGATTGATTATAATAACACAATTTTGCAAGTCTGATTGTACTGTACCACCTTCCTTTTTTATATTCCTGTTAAATAGGAAGGTTTCTCTTTGAGCTTCTTCCTAAAATTATCTGCCTGTTGCTTACGATATGCGTTGCCTCTCATTGCTTTGGTAACCCAACTTTCATATCTCCATCAAGATCATCATCTTTATTCTCTATATTAATAGCACAAAACAATGTAATCTATAGTTACCTTCTATAATATATAGAAGGCTGTGTGATGCGCAAAGGTGGTATGGACGAGCGAAGCGCATGCACATGCTCACATTTGCGAACCAGTAGGGAAGGTAAGTGAATCCCACCTCTGCCTATGACACTTAATCACAAAATTGGATGGGAAGCAATGGATGGAAACTAATCAAGGAGAGAAGCAACTTAGAACTAAGAAGAAATTTCCTGACAGTTAGAACAATTAATCATGGAACAACTTGCCTCTAGAAGTTGTGAATGCTCCAACACTGGAAGTTTTTAAGATGATGTTGGATAACCATTTGTCTGAAGTGGTGTAGGTTTTCTGCCTAAGCAGGGGGTTGGACTAGAAGATCTACAAGGTCCCTTCCAACTCTGCTATTCTATTCTATTCTATTCTATTCTATTCTATTCTATTCTATTCTATTCTATTCTATTCTATTCTACTCTACTCTACTCTACTCTACTCTACTCTACTCTACTCTACCCTACCCTACCCTACCCTACCCTACATTCAAGAGAGGACATTCAAGAGAGGACAGCTGGTGTGCAAAAGATCATTGACTTGAGGGGTGCAGATGATGATGTGCTGGGAGATTTTTCTGCACATGCAAGAAAAATGCCTTTAATCGATGTCAGAACACCCACTCTGCTGGAGCTGATTGACTGGTCTGAATATGAACCACCTTTGACATGCAAACTGACTGCAGCGGAAATAAAGAAGTTCATTGACGAACCAGTGCAAGTACCACAATGGCCCTGTCATGCCCAATCAATAGAGAGATGTGTGAAACAGGTCACAGAGGCAGCAAGCACAGTGTATACACATGAGAAACATGAGGGTTATATCAGAGGCCAAGAAGCAAGTCAGCAGCTGATGTTGAAGAACGAATCAAAACAAGACTTGATGAAACTCACTTAACATTTTTGTAACTCAGATAATGATGTTAGTTTATGATTGCTTGGACTTTTGCTTAATTAGATAAGATAAATGCAGAAAAAACCTTTAATATTTGTAGCACAAGGTGTCATTTTGAGAAGATAAAGTTAACAACATTTGGCTTACAAGTGACTTGTGGAGTATATGATCAGACATGGATTTACCATACCAAGCTAAACGTTGTACAATTGCAAAAATAACAGCTGATTTCAATTCTTTTAGAACCCCTCACTAAAAAAAATTGCAACAATTATTGTTTACCCCATTAAATGACACGCCCTACCAATAGTTTATTTAAACTATTTTGTGATGGTGCAAACAGCTGGTGAGTCACTAAGTTTCTTGGTAGTCCTGATATTCAAGTTTTATGGTGCTCTAGAACCATGATGGTGAACCTTTGGCACGCAGAGCCCTCTCTGTGGGCACGTGCGCCATCACCAGCTGCTCTTCTGCTCTTCTCATCTTTGCGCGTGCCGGAGCCCCAGAAACCCAAAGACCACCTGGTCTTTGAGTTTCTGGGGCTCTGACATGCGCGCGCGCGCTCACACAAATGCATTCCAGTTTGGGCACTGGGTACCAAAAAGGTTCACAATCACTGCTCTAGAATCACAAGATGGTTATTCCTGTGATTTAATATATCAAGGATTGTTTTCCGAATTGGCATTTCATTAGAGTATTACATGTATCTTAAATAAGACATTGTATTTTACTAGAGACATGCATTTATTGCATTTATTGCATAGTAATTCAGATTTTTTGAGAATGTTTCACTAGGGACCAAGCCATATACAAACTGGTCTAATCTTTTCTGTCAGCAGGACTTTTACAATAACAGGCAAAGATATAACTGTCTGTAGTTTGTTGCCTGCATCATCCAATCCAGCATTTGAGGCTTATTTTAACTTAGATGCAACTGGCTGCTATTTTCTATTTTTGAGCACATAATTTGAAAATCTGACTTGAATATTGATTAATATCAAGAAGTTGTGAATGATCATCCATAACATTGCCCAGAGCCACTTGTCTGAGATGACAGCTATGAACTTGAATAAATAAATAGAAACATGTTAACTGATTATTTCACAAAAAAAGATTCTTAAACTGACCTACTTTCATAATGCAAAAAAAACCACTAAAGAAAAAGTTTAAATCTAAATGACCCTGTCAAGGTTTTGACTGACGAACCCAACAAAAAGTAAGCACGGCTGTCTGCTCAGATTCCTCCGGCCATCCCTTCGACCAGGTCAACACTGTTTGGGTGCTGAAATCCACCTGTGCAGCAGCTGGGGTCTCTTTCACCGTGGCTGTCCCAGGCTTGGCTGTCTGCTCTCCTTTATGTTTCATCCTGGACATCTTATACTGGGTTTTCACAGCTCTTCTGGAGGTGACCGGAGATGCTGCAGAAGCCCAAGACTCCTTTGTAGATTTTAATTTTGGTAGAGCTGGTTTAATGTCAAGGTTCTAACTAACAAACCCAACCAAGCAAGCACTGTTGAACGATCCAATCTCTTTATAGAAAACTTTGCTGCGTGCTTTCATTCTGTACCAAAATGATGTACTCAATAAAGTTTTGCATAAAGAGATTGGATTGTCTCAACAGTGCTTGGTTGGATTCGTCAGTCGGAACCTTGACAGACCCACTGGAATTGTAAGGAATAGAGTGAATCAGCTGCCACGGTTAACAGAAGCACTAAGATTACAAGGAGAGTTTCCTTATGCTCCCTATGTGGGTTTGTTGCGCTCTGGTATTTTATCATTGATCAGTCTAATTGACATCTAAGTAGTAGTCCTTTTCTCTCTCTTGCTCCAGCACTATTACTCATTTCTATTTGGCTCATTTTAATAATAATTTGTGATGTTGATTCCAAGCAATAGAATTTACTTATAAGTTATCTCCAAAGATGTTAAAAACTACAGGAAGTTTGACCTCAATGTTTCAGGTGATCCCCCCCCCCTAATTTATTTATACCTTTTCTAGGTTGACTGGCACCAACTGGATTATCTGATTATTGACATGCCACCAGGGACAGGAGATATTCAGCTGTCAATCTCACAGAATATTCCAATTGCAGGTATCTTTGGTAGTTTTGCAACGTGGTGTAAGCAGTGCAACGGGGGGCATTTGAATTACATGGCTGGAGACAAAGGTTTTGTTTGGAATCCGTGAGGTTGCTCCTCTTTCATAAATGTTGCCTTTGCTCACCATAATCTATGCTTAAAAACCACTGCATGACTTTGAGGCAGATGAATCCATCACCTCTTGTTCCTTTTTTTTTTTTATAACTTCATTGGTTTAAAAAAAGATACAAAGTTAAAAGATAAACAAATGGCAATAGAAAATTAGAAAAAGAAGTCGGCTTGCCAAGGATATAAAGCTGAAAAAATGTTTTGGGTTTCATTTCTAGGTAGAGCAATATCTCAAGTCATAGCTGCTCATTTGAAAGCTCAAAATGTTTTCATATTCATACCTCCACCAGTGTTTTGGGAAGAAGAGTTTGATTCTTGCTCTTCAGTGAGATTGTTCTATATTTGACCCCCCCCACCCCATAAATGTTGAGAGAATCACTATAGGAGATAGAGTTTGGGCAGGATAAAATGTTTTGCTGTAAAATATTTTTTAATCCACTAAATAAATAAAAAAACAGAAGAAACAAATATTTTAAAAAGTATATTTGCAGACACACATATATAGAAATATTAAAGTTCATCTATATGCATCTTTATGAATGACTTCTGCAAAACACTAAATAGTTGGAATCATATGTTTCTGTTTCCACTGCTGAACAATCTTTTGATTATATATTCATTTTCCCTCTCCAAAGTCCCATATCATTGAGATAAATTGTATCTCAAAATGTTGAGTTAATACATGTGATCATTTTCAAAATGAGGCAATATATTTAAGTAAAACATTACTTTCATTGCATTTCAACAAAATAAATACAAAATAGCCATTTCTAAAATACTTTTTCTTATTAAAAATGATCTATCTAAAAATCTGCTAAATTTTCTGTTTTTTTAAAACATGTTTCTTCTTTTTCATTAGGTAAATTTTAAAAAGCAACTAAAGACCCCTTTCCACAAAAACTGTTTTTGGAGTTGGGTGAATTCTTGCAGCAAATGTCATTTAGGGCTGAAAGAATCAAGGAAATTAGTGATAATTGGCTACTCTGATACATGTGAATGGAAACACTGTTTCTAAAGCATAACCATCATTAATCTTTAATTAGAGATCTATTTTCTGAGCCTATTAAAGATTCTTCTAGGAATTGAAGTACCTGAATGAAACAAAACAATATTGATTTTTCCTGGTGTTTCTTTCTTTTTAGGGGCTGTAATTGTGTCCACTCCACAGGATATAGCTTTATTGGATGCACATAAAGGCGCTGAGATGTTCAGGAAAGTGAATGTGCCAGTAAGTACATCTTATTTGACTCTGCTAGATTATGGATATATATTTAAATTATAAATGGGCAACCTATTTCAGCAAGATACATTTTTGAAATAATTTAAAAATTATTCCTAATATCCTAGAAAACTCTGATATATAAGCATTGGTATTGAAATTATTTGATTGCCAATTAAGCTTAACTGATATTATTTAGCTTTGATTACATTGTACACTAGTACTGTCCTTGGTGTAGCCTTCCTTACTATGAAAGTAATGCCATTTGTTTTCTGTGTGCATGTGTCTTGAGTAATAAATTTCTGATCTTTTGACTGAAAGTGTCCAGTCAAATTCAATCAAACCCATTTCAATTCAGTGATGCCTAAGATGCCAGATTTACAGTAGTCAATTCATTTAGTCTTTCACTGCTTTGGATTTTCCCACATTTCTAATTCTTATATTCCAAATCTCCATTATAATTGTTTTCTTTGCAGTTTTGGATTTTCTTTTCTTGTATGGTAGTACAAGTAATTAGACTTCCCAAAGGCTTCAATATAACCACCTCATAAACATCAATACTACTCCCAAAAATCCTGAGCTCATCCTTAGTAGACTGTTGAGTACTAGCCTACTGGAGGGGCCCATCATCCACGCTATCAATGACTTTACATTGATATCCGCGTGGTTTCTTCAGTGAAGGAGTATTTTATCATTGCCTTCTCCTGCCACAGCATGACATGATGCCTTTGCTATTGTAACTAAAATGATCAGACACCTCTAGCATCTTCCTGTATCATTGTTTTTATTTATTTATTTATTTATATGCCGCCCTTCTCCGGAGACTCAGGGCAGCTTACAATGCGTTAAGCAATAGCCTTCATACTTTTGTATATTTTATACAAAGTCAGCTTATTGCCCCCACAAACTGGGTCCTCATTTTACCTACCTTAGAAAGGATGGAAGGCTGAGTCAACCTTGAGCCTGGTGAGAATTGAACTCGCAGTAATTTCAGGCAGCTGGAAGCTAAATACTACCTTTAACAGTAGCATTTGTCTGCTGCGCCACTCAGGCTCATTGTTGCCTGATAAAGGTTCCTGATTGTTTTAGATGGGCACTTAAAAATAATCTTCATGACTTGATTGATGCCTTGGATTATGTATTCTAGATCTACATTTCCCATGTTTTTTGCTCATTCCTCCCAAGAACATCTAAACATAATAAGATAGCCCAGAAAATCATGAGATAGATAATGGTTCCATACTCAGCTTGTTTTTTGTATTAGAATCCCAGTGCCAAAATATAGAAAACCTGTTTTACATACATGAGTTTAATGTAGTTTATAGCTTTAGCAGACAGATAGTGCAAACAAAAATGTAGACAGAAATCAGCCAAGAGTTTTTCTGTGTATGTTGGTTTTTTGTAATGTCACATGAAAGTTCTATTAAGCTGCTTATTCTTTGGAAGTCAGATCTGGGAATAGAATTATTAAAATTGAAGCCAATTCAGGCAAAGGAAGAGGAAACAAAGGAATTGTTTGTCACAGGACTCCAGGACTGAATTCTTAGTTCCTTATAATGATTACCCTGCTACACAGAGAAGAAGGCAAAAACACTGACAACTTTGTAGCCCAACAGCCAGCCTGGTAGTGAGCCAGCAGCAGCTGCTCAAAGAGCAGAGTCAGGCTGAGTGGGGCACAGTGGCTTATTAATCACACTTGGCAAGGGAGGGAGTTAGGTGAGCTAATGACTGAGTGACCACCTCATATATTGTTCCTGGTGGCCTTCTTTGCATTGACACTAAATCTGTGCTACAAGTCATCAGTGCCAGTATACACATGCAGAGTTTAAGAGAGTATAGTCTGGTGATGTTGCTTGAAATCTCTCTTCTGTTTCAGTCATACATTTATTTCCCTAACATCTCATTCTGAGCAATGTTTCTGCATTTCTTGCATCAACTACATAGCCCTACAAGATACCCATGGTCCACAGTCTGGGAGCCAGTGATTTTCAGAGAATTCAGATAGCCTACCCCAACCTTTTGACAATTTTCTGTACTATTAGTATACTGAAAATGCAAATCACTCCATATGCTACATACTGTCAAAAAAATCACTGTAGTTTGGTAACAAAATGTTTGAATATTAATTTGTGAATTTTTAACAGTTCATCAAAATGTCATGTAACTATAGCCATATTTAGAATGGAAGCAATTGCAATTCTATTAATGTTTTGTCCTCCTTTAATATTCCTGCTGTTGTTATACCAGTTTGTCTCATCACATCAGATGTTCACGCCTTTGCAAATAGTCATCTACTAATTAAATGTTTTTGCTACATCACATGCCATAGAAATTTTGCTGGGCAGTGTGCTTTTTGCAGTCTGTTTTTGTCAAGAAGACCCCATGTCCTATGTCAATCTAGGCTTTTAGGCGTAGTAAACTACTTGGCTGGACTTTCACCATAAGGGAATAGCCATTGGCCAGTCTGTGTGCTTTTCATGCCAAAGGTCCATGTTCATTCTATGACATCTCAAGGAAAAGTTAGGAGAGATGTTTGCCTAAAACCAATCACAAAGTTTGTTCCAAATTGTAGACCTCTAAGTCTCTTTTATCCATAATTTTTATACCATAAGTATACCTGAGGGATTGTGAAGCCATAGAGAAATATCTGTGCATTTATGAGCAAGATCATTTTTCCAGTGCACAACTATTGATAATACTAATCTCACATAGAGATGTTGGCCACTTAAAAAACCAAACAGATATTCTGTTTTGTTCCAAGTCTAGGGAATAAATGTTGCTGAATATTATAAAATATGGTAGCAAATAAATAAAATAGTTTGACAAATTAATTGTGAATGTGGTCTTTAGAATCCTAAATGCACTGAAGTAAAAATTAGGCTGAAATTCATATGTGCATCAATATGTCAAGAAATGTATGTTTCTTTGGAATTAGTATTGAGAATATTAAGCAAATGAGGATTTAAACATTAAGTTTGAATGCCATTTTAAAGTTGGAATTAAAAAAGCATCCTTAGGGACTCAAGTTATCACTCCAATAGTAAGGTGGTGTGGAAACTAAAAGCTATCTTCAGGCCTAGTGCTTTCTTTTTTTTTAATTTTTTATTTATTTCTTTACAACAAAATATTTATTCACACACAGATCGCGACGGGAGCTTTACACAGTATATTAACTTCAGTCAAGATATACAAATAAAAAAATAAAATCTACACTAACCTTATCCTTTTTTTATTCTATTATTCAACCAGATATACCATAGGTCCCAACATTGAAAATATACGGAATTCTTTTGATCTCTCAGAATTTTTGTTAACCTGTCAGCTTCTGCATATTTGATAATTTTTCCCAAAATCAAATCTTCAGCCGGTAGGTCTTTCCCCTTCCAATGTTGAGCAAAACATATTCTTGCTGCGGTTGTGATATATGTAATCAGACACCATATATTTGTGCCTATCTTATCTGGCCTAATATTTAATAGATAATATTCTGGTTTCAATTGTAATTTATATCCCGTGATTTCTAATATCCACCTCTGTATAAATCTCCAAAATTCGATTACCTTAGGGCAGGTCCACCATATGTGAAGTACCTATCTCCCCACACTTCCAACAGTTTGGGGAGAGTCCTGGGAACGTTTTGGCTAATCGAGCAGGAGGGAGATGTTCAGGCCTAGTGCTTTCAATCTTTGCCTTTAGTACACAAAAAATGTGGCTTGCCTGCTGAAAAACCCTGATGATAAAAGAAAAAAGTAGAAAGGGTCCTTCAGTATTATATATTCTTAATGGTGAGTTCACCCCTGGTTATATATTGCTCCAGATGTCATACGAAAAATAAACCTATATTAGAAATACTGGAAAATTTAAATTGACAGCACATGATAGTATGCTAGATTGGAATGTGACCCAAAATATGATGTGTTTTTTACTCATACAAAGGAGAAAAGGAGGGAACAGTTTTATTCCCAATTCTATTAAACAGTTTTCATATTATTATATGAAATACATCAGGAAAAATGGCAATAATTATATCTAGAAAAGTGAGTGATGTAAAAATCTAATACAAATAAAAAATGAAAATGTGCACTAAAATAATCTTCAGAGAGAAATGAAAATAACATTCTTTCTAATGAAATGTATAAACTGCTTCAGCCTCAAGAACTCATGTAATATTATTGCTTTTTGATTTTGTATTTTATGGTTTAATTTTTATTGTTATATAGCTGTAATTATATCATGGATGTTTTATTCTTATGATGGTAACCCACCAAGAGGTTCTTAATTGTGGCAGGCAAATACAAACAAACAAACAAACTGAATACATAAATATAGTCCAGGCGATAAACACTGGCAATAAATTTAGTGCAAAATACAGTAAGATCTTGATTCTCCGGCATGCTGCCTGGGGCCATAATGTGTCCCCTGCCATGTTTTTGGTACTCAACTTTTTTTCCTTTAAAAAAAGGGGGGGAGTCTGTTTGATGCAAATTAAAACAAAATCAAGCAAAACATAGAATTCCAATCTGTGCCCTCATATACCCTCAAAACATTTTTAGAAAATAAATGAGGGAAGATTGGAGCTCAGAACTTGCCTTCTGGTGAATGAGTGTTTGTAATTGACAGCACCTGCCAAGCAACCATTTTTTGAATATGCCCATTCATAACAATATAAATATGCTAATATTAATCTGGCGGACATATAGGAGTAAAGCAAGTGCTATGAACATTGACCTGTAGTGCTGGCAGTCATCATGCCTAATGTACTCACTAGCCCAAGGAGTTTGGGGAATCTTGTCCTAAAGTTTAGGATATCTAGAAGGTCTAATGTGTAAGCAGGCTTAATATAAATAAAATCAAGCAGAGCTGCAAAGCCATTCAGCATCAATGAAATGAGAAATTATATATACACAGAGAGACACCATAAGTAGCATATGTTCTATTTTATAATATTCCATAAGCAGAATACTAAGATTCCCAGTTTAAATAGTTCTCACAGTCTAAAATAGACAGTTGAGAAGATAACAGAAGGAGCAGCAGCTTTTTTCCTGGCTTTACGTTTTTGGAAAGATAATGCTACCCTACCCTAGTGTTGTTGAAACCCAAGCTTGATCACAGATCAAAATAGATCCCCCACCCCCCCTGCATGAAGCTTTCATCAGAACTAAGAAACAGAAGAAGCGATAACTTCTGTTGGCAGAACTACGGGTATTTCTGAAGTTTAAAAAAATGAAAATAAAAGAAGATAGCATCATTACTGAATCAAGAAACTGCTTAATAAAAATCCATTAAGAGGCTGTTTATCTTTTCCAGTTCTGCACAGAATTACTCAGAGTATCTGGTATCTGGGACAGAATGTCCCTGAGAACAAAACAGAAGCCTCATTATGAAATAGCTAAGACTAAAAGTTAATGGGACCTCTCTAAAAGTTATGTTGCAAGGCAGTTACAAAGATTTGCACTCTCCTGGCTTTCATGCAAAAATGTAAGCCTTGTGCTGGACATGACAAATGTATCCTGTCTACTATCTTTGCCAATTAGGTGCCTTTAGGAATGTAGGACCTGAATAGTAGTGATATCTGTATTCTTTATTTGTGTTCTTCAGTAGCTGCTATTGACAAGCATAGTTTGATATTATTATGAAACTGTTCTAATTAATATTACTGGATGTTCTCTAATCCCTTTTTATATTGGTAGCTACTATTGGCATCCTATGGTAGTAGGTTCTGTGGTTACCAGATTTTTATAAATCCTTAATCTTTCACCATTCAATCCATATAAGAGCTGCCTGTTAATTCAATATTTATCAATTTATTAACCATCGTTTTGGTTTGAAGAGTCCATTTGAGAACTCTTCACCATTCTTTTTTCTTTTAAATACCCTTAATAATGTCTTCTAAGCAAATTTGTCCACCTCCTTCCTATCTTCCGCTTGATAATTGTGCTTTACCTATAAACAATAATGTATTTTTAAAAGGATTTTGAAAGCATAAACAATAATTGTGAAATCAATTCACCAACAAGACTTCGGGCATAGCTTTAATTGATCAAGTGGAGCTGTCTGATAATCTTAGCGTGCAATTACTTATAAATAATAATCATTTATCTGATGAATAATTAAATTTCATTACCAGATCTCCTAACCAGCTCCCGATCTCTCCACACAACTACTGTAAATCTTTTAATTTTTTTTTTGTCTCTGCTAAAACTTACCTGAAACTCAAATAATTTTTGGCAAGGTGGTGATGGCAGTGGTGTAGCTTTGTGGAGCAGTAGATTTTGTCATTATTTCCTTTTCACCAATATGCAATCATTTCACTGATGATTGATGACAAGGTGGATGGATATTTACAAATAGCCTTCCCTCACATATCAAAGCACCATGGAAGGAGTGCAATTAGCATTTAATGTTATTTCCTGTTATAGGAAATGGAGAGTAAAAAAAAATGATTAATCTGGGACACAAAGGTCCATAGTGGGGGTATGACTGAATATTTTTCCTTGTTTTTTTTCCTATTGGACAGCCCAGTATTCTCAATCTTTTAAGCTGGTGGTCCTCAGCAACCACTATTTGGCTTCAAATGCTTTAGAACAGGCCTGTCCAACCTAGGCAATTTTAAGACTTGTGGACTTCAAGTCTTAGAATTCCTCAGCCAACACATGGTAGCTGGGGAATTTGGGGCATTGAAATAGGTCTTAAGGTTGCCAAAGATGGACACCTCTGCTTTAGAAAGTTAGAGGAATGGAAATGTTAGCTGTATAGAAATGCCTTAAAATCAGGGGTGAAATGCTCCCTGTTCGGATCGGATCGCCCGATCTGGTAGCGATGGAGGCAGGTGATTCGGAGAATAGGTAGCAAAAATCCCTGCCCCCCCTCCCCATTGCCCAGCTGAGCCGCACAATCATCAGAGGCTTTTTTTTACTTTTAAAAGCATTTTTTCTACAACCTCTTCGGCCGAAAAAATGCTTTTAAAAGTAAAAAAAAAAAGCCTCTGATGGTCACGCGGCTCAGCTGGGATCATCAAAGGCTTTTAAAAGAAAACCCCCCCTTTTTTTTCTTTTAAATGCCTCTGACGATCCAAGCTGAGTTGCCTGATCGGCAGAGGTATTTTTTCTTTTAAATGCCTCTGACGATCCAAGCTGAGTTGCCTGATCGGCAGAGGTATTTTTTCTTTTAAATGCCTCTGACGATCCAAGCTGAGTTGCCTGATTGTCAGAGGCATTTAAAAGAAAAAAAGGCTCTGCTGATCAGGCAACTCAGCTGGGATCGTCAGAGACTTTTGAAAGCATTTTTTTACAACCTCTTCGTGGAAGAGGTTGTAGAAAAAATGGTTTTAAAAGTATAAAAAAAAAAATTGGCCACGCCCACCCAGTCACATTACTCCCTCACCAAGCCATGCCCACAGAATGGGTAGTAACAAATTTTAGATTTCACCACTGCTTAAAATGGTATGAATCATTCACATAAAAGGTTTCTTGAACAAATGCAACTTATTAAATGATAACAACTATTTTGCTACTTAAAGTGCAGCTATGCCTAAAGTATTTTGCTGCTTTCTCCTAAAATTTATGTGAATGTGATAATAACCATTGATCTGTAAATACAGAATCCTTTGCAAAAGTTGAATATTTGCCTAATTTTGTCAGAGTCATATGAGCTAAGTTTGTTTCTGAAATCTTTGTATTTCCATGAATATGGAAACATGTTATTCAACCTAAGGTAGCGTGGAGGTAACAAAACTCGATCTGCAGTTTGAACATTGATGGGCCCAGGGAAGTTATATAAAGAAATCTGTCACCATAACTATTCTTCTGGTAATGTAAACCAAAATTATTTATAAGAATGATACTTGAAAAGCTAATTACAGAAGTTTGGCAAATAATGACTAATGTAAATAACATTCTTAAAGAACAAATAAACCAAGAAAGGTGTGTATTGGGGAGTTAGATATGCATGGGACAGGATCAGGAAATCCCTCTAGAGATCCCTCTAGAGCAGGAGTATCCAACCTTGGCAACTTTAAGACCTGTGGACTTCAACTCCCAGAATTCTGGGAGTTGAAATCCACAAGTCTTAAAAGTTGCGAAGATTGGATGCCCCTGCTTTAAAGTGTCTAGGGTACTCAAGTCCAGTGGTGGGATTCAAATAATTTAACAACCGGTTCTCTGTCCTAATGATTTCTTCCAACAACCAGTTCACCAAACCGGTTCTCCTGAAGTGGTGCAAATTGGCTGAATCCCACCACTGCTCAAGTCTGATCTGAAAACTAGATGGAAATGTGTGTGGAAAAGTTTCCTTGCTGTATATATGACCAGTGCAGACTTACATAGCATTGTTTGCAGCCAGGGATATGCTTGACAGTTTTCACTGCTGTCAATTGTCCTGACCGTGAAAACCTGTTTTAAACAGGAAAGTGACTTGTCTCTGCCTAGGTGTATAGGCGCAATGCCAACTGTTTAAAACACCTCTACGTATGTGTGAATTATTGCCCCCCCCATCAGTCATGCAGATGGCTGTTTACTGCTGCAAGTTGACTCAGATTTTGCATGCTAATTATATCTGTTATCTGTATTTTGATTTCCAGCTGAGAGAGAGGGAGAGAGTGTGAGAGAGGAAGGGAGAGGGAGGGGGGAGGGAGGGGGAGAGAGGGAGAGAGTGTGAGAGAGGAAGGGAGCGGGAGGGAGAGGGAGAGAGCGGGAGCGAGGGAGAGAGAAAGAGAGGGAGAGGGAGGGGGAGAGAGGGGGAAGAAAGACAGAGACAGATAAAGATAGAGAGGGAGAGAGAGAGAGATTACATTGAAATTGTTATTGCCTTATGCTAGGTGGAACTGTATTGGTTATTGGCAAACTGCTTTCAAACCCATTGTTAGTTTTAACTCAACACTGAAAGGACTTCCTTCTCCTGAAGTTACTGCAGAAATGGGGGGGAAACATATTGAAGATGTAAATTATTGTCCCAACTTGTCAACCTGAGAGTTCTTTAGCAATGGTACTTCTCCCAACCTACTTCAGTGGGGAGAATCCCACATTTTCACCACTGCTTTTTGTGTACTGCAAGTTATGCATTTAAACATGTATTTTTATTATTTATCAATCTGTATTTATAGGTAGTCTTTGACTTCTAACCATTCATTTAGTGACCATTCAAAGTTTCAAAGACACTAAAAAAAGTGACTTATGACTGTTTTTCACAATTATGATGGTTGTAGCATCCCCACGATGATGACACCTGGCACCTGGCTCATATTTATGACGGTTGCAGTTTCCTAGGGTCATGTGATCACTTTTTGCGACCTTCTGACAGGCAAATCAATTGAAAAGCCAGATTCACTTAACAACCATGTTGCTAAGTTAACTGCAGTGATTCACTTAATAACTTTGGCAAGAAAAATCGTAAAATGCTGCAAAATGTACTTAACAACTGTCTCGCTTAGCAACGGAAATGTTGAGCTCAATTGTGGTGGTAAGTCAAGGATAGCCATAGTCTGCTATCTATCCAGATTTCCATCCATAAAATAACCAAGGTAAAACCAAAGCGCCAAGTAGAATAAATAATACTTAATTTAAACGACACGTTAATTATCACAGTAATGCTGTCCAAGGGGCACTTAAATGACAAAAGATATAATTAGCCTATGAGCACTAAGCTACAAATAGAAAATAATGTTTGCCCCCAGTTTGCACATACGCTCCTTGAACCCAGGGAAGAGTACTCCAAAGCTCAGTTGCTAGTAGTACAGGGAAAGCTTTTCAAGGTATCTTCATATAGTTATGGGATGCTGACTATGTTCAAAGCCTTTATTGTCATTGTACATCATGTATACAACGAAATTGGCTATGATGATGATCTCCTTACAGACCTTAACATTCAGGCATGTACATCGTTCAGATGGGATCCTAACCCATTAAAGATTTCAATTTGCAATTCTAGCCACTAACCCTGATACACTGAGGTCAGTATTCCTTCTTTATTATAGATGGACAAATTGATGCCAAAGAAGGGATAGCCTCTATAAATCTTGACATTGAATGTGTAACAATTATAACACTTCCTGCTAACAATTCTGGGCAGTTTGATCAGTATGCCAGAAGTACATCCTAAACACAATTTTTTCTCCGATCAGGCACATGCAAGCGGGAATTTCTAATATGCAAGCTGGAATTTCTAATATAAAGAGTGTCTGGCAAGCCAGTTTACAATTGGCTGTATTTCTCTCTAGGAAGTACTGGCAGGCCTTGCTTACCAAGTAGTCATTCAGCAACTCTTTAAATTTGCTACTGTGCTGAATGAATGGCACTTACAATTCGAAGTTCTGGCCTTGCACCACCCCTGTGACCACGTGATTGCAATTTGGGCATTTAGCAACCAGCTCACATTGACAGTTGTAATGCGCTATCATCCCTATTTGTGACCTTCCCTACCGGTTTCCCCCAAGCCAAGTCAATGGGGAAGCTGTCACAAATCATTCTGTTAAGTCCCCAGCTTCCCTTCCTTCACCTGGCATGGTATCCTGCTTCCCTTGACTTTTATTTGCTCTCTCACACAGCATGGCATTCTGCTTCCCCCAGCCTCACTTTGGCCATGTATTGTCTACGCCCACCCTATGGCATTCCCATGCTCCTTACTTGAGACTCTTGATGCTTTCTGGTTAATGAACCATATTCCCAAGGTTACAATGGTAACTGGGACTGCTGGGATTGTTGCTAAGGGATGTAGACACATGATGTCATGCTTTATGACCACATGCCTAGCAAGTACAAACCTAGTCCCAATTGCTATCATAATCCGAGAACTACCTATATATGCAGTATACTAACACATACTCAGAGCACATGTACTGTAGAACAGTTGTGTATAATAGACAATATTGGGGAAGGACTACCATGGATTTGCTTGGACTGACTTCAAAACCTTTTCCTGTTTTTTATTTTGTGTAGCAGGGATTAACATCCAATGTATGACCCAACATAATATATATAATAATTGTTCTTCATCATACATATATAGACATGTCAGATTTCTTGGAGTGTATTAGTCCATTGTTCTCTGTACTTGAATAAGAGGTCTAATAGTGCAAATACGCTTGTGTGTGTTGTAGGTGCTTTACTATAATCTAGACCTAGAAAAGTAGTAAACCAGGAGAATGTAATATTTCAGGTGAATAGGCTTAATATAAAGATTGAGTGCTGTTTTGTCTTTTCCTCCCAAAAATTTGGCAAAGGATAAACATTTTAGTCACCATTATCAGATAAGTTAGCTAGATTGCATATAACAGATTCTCTATGTTAATCCATTTACCATCTGAAACGCTACATCTAATATAAGTACTGTCAATAACGTGTCATTTTTATAGCTTAAATAATTAAGTTAATTGCTCTTCAAATGTGCTTTTGATTTGTAGAGAGAATAGAAAAGGCTGAGCTACCCTCCCCTTCGGAGTATCAGTGAATACACATTTTGAAGAGCAGAATTAATGTTGCTCCTGTTTTTCTTTTTCTTTCTCTTTTCTATTACTTTAGGGGCTTATTGGCTTATTGGCTGCTGAAGAATCCGGGCTAATTTAATGAGCAATCAAATCAATAGATTTTGGCAACTCCTATATACAACAGTCTTAAAGATACAAATTTGGGAATAAATCCCATTGTACAGACCAGGACTTACTTCTAAATAAATGTCCATCTGACTAACTATTGTTTAAGGTCAGCCCATAAAAGACATTTCAATGATAGCTCACATACTGTCATTTGTTTTATAGTGTTCTGGACTTACAATTACTGATTTTTTTCCTTCCTGCTCAAATGGATTTCAATTTATAAACAGGGTGTTTCCAGAACTCTTAACCCTCCAAAGGAAACTGGCATTTCTCTAGAACTGTTGATCAAGAAATTCTGGCGAATGAATACTTTTTTTTTTCTGACTAGGATATATTTCTGGCTTTATTTTGATAAAATTGGATAAGTAGATGAAACTGATCTTTCAACTTAACTGTTTCTATAATATTAAACCTGTTTCTGATTTGTTCTTGTTTGAACAATTTGCCAGGTATTGGGCCTTATACAGAACATGAGCGTTTTTCAATGTCCAAAATGCAAACATGAAACGCATATTTTTGGAGCTGATGGAGTGAAGAAATTAGCCAAGAATATTGGTATAGATGTTTTAGGTAAGAATATGTGGTTTAAAATAAAACCTATATTAGACAAAACAGGATGCAATACAATTTTTCATTATTAGGTGTTGATTTTAATGAAACTAAATATGAGTTGTAGAAACTGGGATTGTGTTCCTGCATTGTAGTTATTGCTGCTACTCTAATATATGGAATGTGTGTATCTATTATGATATAAACAGTGAATGAATGAGTGGTCATTAACTACCCATAATAACATTGGGTCATTCAGACCGGAACTTAGAAGCTGATAAAGTAAAGGCATAAAATACTTTCAGAGAAATATTCAGGCTGACAGGTTTGGTAGACACCAAATCTATATGTTTGGTGAGTTAAGCTGTCTTCTGGAAGAGTACCGAAGATTCCTGTCTGAAAGCTAGTTTGTGTATATTACTGCCAGCACAAAACATCTCCCATATTAGAGGAAGTTCCTTAGTTATTTCACAAACAAGTATCCATGTATATCTGATTGTGTGGTTGTATGGATGCGGTTTTTCTATGGGGGGGGGCGCATTTGGTGTCTCATGTTGCCTGAATCCTGTGTGTGCATGGCTTTGCTCACTTGCATGACCTGGTTCCTGATAGGCTGCGGATTGGTGCCGGTCTGCAGTCCAGAGATTGGGGATCCCTGCTATACAGTATGCTATAAGACGAGAGATAAAAAAATTATAAGCACTTTCAACATCCAGTCATTTTGAGCTTGCTTGGTTTTTTTGCAGACGTTTCAGTATCCAAACTAGTGCTGCTTGCTGATGATGTTATCTAGTTTGGGTAATGAAACCTCTGCAAGAAAACAAGCAAGCTCAGAGAGCACCAAGGACCCCTCATTTCAACCCTGAGCTACAAACAGGGTGGATAAAAATCAATGTTTTTTTTTAAAAAATCAGAAAAATCAGATTTTTTTTAATGTAAATCGGATTTTTTTGATTTAAATCGGATTTTTTTTATTTTTATCGAATTTATTTTAATAAAAAACTTTTGGGGTAAAAATCTATCGTAAGATAGTTTTCTATTTAAGATACATAAATAATTTAGTTTATTCAGCATGAAATGGAGCTTAGTTATGTAGCATGAGGCTGTATATTCTGCAACACTGGGACTATCGGTGAGTCAACAGTGGGTCAAAGGAGTAGCAGAGATGACAGTTGCTCTTTAAAAATTAAGATTTAAATCGAGTTGATTTAAATCAAGCCTTTTTACTAGTGATTTAAATCATGATTTAAATTGTGATTTAAATCAACTCGATTTAAATCAAATCCACCCTGGCTACAAATACTCTCCTTTATTGCAGAAAAAGTATTTTCAAAACTATTTATACTTGTTTCTAGTTTTTGTTAGCATTTTAGTAAATCCTGCATTCATTGAGAAACTGACAAGTTTTATTTTAACCTAAAATTGACATAGCCTCCTCTACTATGTTGCATATTTGTAATAGCAGCACCAAAAGATTGCTGGCCATGCCATTACAAATGTAGCGTCCTAGACCCTAGTTGCCTTACCTACTCCTTAGAACAAATTCTATATGTTCTTTTTTGTGATTCTTTTTTGTGATTCTCAATTTAAGTGTAGATTTGATTTTACAGTCAGTTTTTGCATAATGGAATTATTTAAATCTAAAAAGTTAATCTTCTGCAAATTTTTTTTTTAATGAGATGATTCTGAGTATTATTACACAGTTTTTATTTATTTCTGTGGCAATTGCCTACTGAGTAGAAAAATTCAATATACAGTTAACAGTTGGGAGGGAAAATTAATTAAATATCTAACTAGCACTTAAATCAGTAGTTGTCTGATAACAATAACACTTTCATTTTGCTGATTAAATATTTAAGCATCTGTTTGAATATTGATTAGAATTTTATACCACTGGAAATCAGTAGGGAATGAGATGCAGTGCTGAAGAAATAATGTGTTGCGTGAAGAAGTTATATACTGGAACATTTTACTGTGGATTTATTTTTGTGTGCATTACAAAATATAACATTTGGACTTGATTTTACGTAGCAAACCACCAAGTACATGCATTGCAGTACAGATTTCTTCAGAACTAACTTGGCTGAAAAGTAAAAGAGATTATGGAGTTGAAAAGAAATTGGTCTCAGTGGTGCATGCAGATCTGGCATGTTTTCTTTATTATCACCCTAAATAGGTCATATTTGTCTCCACCCCCATGCCAGTATTAGATAATTTTAGCAGACAAGAGAGACTAAACATCACTTTACAGTCATCTTTAGAAACAATTTCTTTTTAAAATAATCTCAGTAATCCAAAATTTTGACAAGGCTTGACTAATTATCATTTCTAATACTTCTGAAATACGACACCAGGTGTATTACTTGTACTACTTCAATTAAAACATTTGTGTAACGCTCAATCTTTGTGCCAATCTTCTTATATTTAATACAGGTGACATTCCACTACATGTCCACATAAGAGAAACATCGGATTCTGGCAAACCTATTGTCGTTTCACAGCCCCAGAGCAATGTAGTAAGTTTAATGTAATAAACTTCTTGAATGTAGACATTGTTGGAACAGAACATGTTATTTTTGTGCTAAAAGGATTTCAACAGAGCTAACTTATTTTATTGGTCTTTACTTCTTTCATAATGACTATTTAGCCATGATTTCAGCAGGCAATACTAGGCAATAGTTAAGATTTTTGTGTAGGAAAGAAAGCAATAGAAAGTTATTTTTTGAATAATAAAACATTGACTATGTTTTTTCAATTTATTCTTGAGTAATTTTATAGGTATAAATGTCTGACCTTACTTAGTTATATTATATTTACCTGACAGGAAAAGAGACTCCTCCCTCCCAAAATAATTGCCTGAAAACATGGAAACATCATTCACTGAGAAGAGTTATAGAAAAAGGTTCTAGTGAAAGAACCTTCACTACCCTTTTATAATTCAGAGAATTCAGTGTAAAATTCATCTTAATTCATCAAATTAAGAATTTACATCTTAATTTATGCCATGCTCTAGTTAATAAATATTTGGTTGACAAGTAGAAAAGTTGCATTGGGTTTTACAATTACTTTAGAATGGAAATTATAGCATAGGAAGTAGCTAAGGATTAGAAGTTGTGGTAGGATTTTGATCCTAAAGATCTGTAAAGCTATAAAACACCAAACCTCTGTGGTCAGTAGATCTTTTGTTCATCTATTGATTTATGAGTCTAGTTCTGCCTTCTGTTTATGCTATATTTAAGTGTTTGGCCTTCAGATGATTGGTCAGCAG
The DNA here is from genome assembly GCF_029215685.1 of Pituophis catenifer annectens. Classification (NCBI taxonomy): domain Eukaryota; kingdom Metazoa; phylum Chordata; class Lepidosauria; order Squamata; family Colubridae; genus Pituophis; species Pituophis catenifer. The sequence continues at coordinate 292,926,574 of NW_027256881.1, forward strand.
ATTAATGGGCAAATGATTAGTGTTAAGCTGTCAACTTTTTTATTTGCTAGAGCAAATGGATCCTTGCTTTGCAGAAATGTGAGCTGTAGTAATTCCCTTAGAAATTCCAAAGCAAAAGAGAAGGGAGAAATATCTCTAGTGAACATAAGCTAATATTCATGTGAAGACATTTCTGAAGGATGAATGTGAGCTCTATATTTCTGCTTTCAATTTTTCATGTTGTGCTTCCTCTTATTATTTTTTTAGTAATGCTGACATTCACGACAGTAGAATGCAGTTTTATTTTATATAATTTAAACAATTGCTATTTAACGCTTTTTGGTCAATAGTAGTTAAGAAATTATTACTAATCCCACATTTCTGCAAAATGTATACCAATGGGCTGATTTTCTAGGGCATGCCTACACTTTAGACTTAGCATTAGCACTTAGATTTATATACCACTTCACAGTCCTTTGCAGTCCTCTCTAAGTGGTTTACAGAGTCAGTCTATTGCCCCCAACAATCTGGGTCCTCATTTCATCGACCTCAGAAGGATGGAAGGCTGACCTCGGTCTGAATTGAACTCCTGGCAGTCAGCAGAATTAAGCCTGCAATACTGCATTCTAAGCACTGTGACACCATTTAGCTTTCTGTTTGAAGTGAAGTTGGCTTGTATGATCTAGGCCTTTCTAAAAATGATTCAGAACAACATTGCTCCAAAGGGCCTTCAGTAATGCCTATCACCTGAAATGATTGTAACAATGATTTTTTGATTATGTATTTTCTTATTTTTATATCTTGATTATTGTAAACAACCAACATTAACCTAACACCAAGAATGGTGGGTAAGATATTAGATGGATGGATGGATGGGTAGGTAGGTAGGTAGAGATAACACCAACATTATTTAATATACTACTTTCCAGTATTCTGCCCTTACAAACTGTGCTTGCTTGCACCATATCCATTTACCTTCATGCATCACCTTTTTTCTTTCAACTTCTTACCTCTGCTTTTGACAATGTCATCAACTCCATCTAAACACAACTTTCTTAATCTTCCCCTTCCTCTGAGTTGTCATTCATTTTTTCTTCATAAAGAAAGTCTTCATTCACTGTAACCAATCACTTTAACCAAAACATCTCAATATAGCAATAGCACTTAGACTTATATACCACTTCATAGTGCTTTTACAGCCCTCTCTAAGCGGTTTACAGAGTCAGCATATTGCTCCCAACAATCTGGCTCCTCATTTTATCCACCTCGGAAGGATGGAAGGCTGAGTCAACCTTGAGCCGGTGAGGTTCGATCTGCTGAACTACAGCTAGCAGTCAGCTGAAGTAGCCTGCAGTATATCTAATATACTTAGATTATGACTTATTATTTTATTTTATCACACACACTCCTTAAATATCTCAGTGTTTTTTAGAGTCAGAGTCTTAGCATCCAAAAGAATGCATTAAAGCACTTATTTTGTTTACCAAATCCCTCCAAACCCTTTATGTGCAAAGTTGTGAAGCATTTATATAATATGAATAAGACTTTTGCTTTTTGGTTCTTGTTCTGTTTTTGGTCTAGGTTTCCCCCCTCCTAGGAACTCATATAACCAGTTTATGCTGATGAGCAACAGCCAAACATTTTTAGATCATGAATTCAAGAAGTATGATACTCCAGATGTCTTTTTGACATTCCTGACATACAGCATCTTGGCCTCAAATAGCACTTTGCTTGACTTTTGTGCTAGTTTCAACAGCAATCAATTTATTCTTTTTTTTTTTATGGGTTCAGTGGAAGATTTTTACCCAGTTTCCTTTTGCTTGACTTCTTCGGAACTTTACCTCTTTCACCTACCTCCACTACTTAATTAGATATAATTTTCTTTCACACCATAATATTTTACTCCATGTCCACCCTTTAGGTCCTTTTCTCACTCATCATTGAGCATCCATCATTTCTGTTTGGGGGTCTTTTTTTGCCAATAATACTACCTATATTTAAGTATAGTATGAGAAAGAACTCACCACATTGTAGCCGGGCATCTGCAATACCCTAGTGTTGTCTCTAAACCCCTCAAATTAAACATCATCATCATTTTAGCCATTGTCTATCCAGTGCAGGATGAAGGCCTCATCCACATGTTTCCAACCAATATGGTTCTGAGTTTTCTTTTGCCAATTGGACCCACAATACTTGCTGATGTCATCAATCCATAACTTAAATATAAATTTAATTTATTTATTTTTGTAAGTGCCTAGAGTCAACTGAATGTGAGTGGGTGACCATGTAAATTCTCTAAATAAATAAACAAATACATTCATGCTAAAAAAGTCCAACTTTTCATTAGTTTTCCAAGTTCTGTAAGATTCAGGCTTTCTTGCACGTTCTTATACCATAATTTTTAGGTGATGCTGGTGACATTTCTCATTAATGACAATATTGTAAGATTGCAGTCATAGAAGTGAGGAAGTGTTCTGAGTTTCTAATAAAAGATCTCCCTATCCCATAAATACAGACTAAAATTTTGCATCATAATTGCTATCTTATTCGTCAATGTTTTGCTATTGGCCACTTTTTAGGTACAATTAGTATAGTTAATCACACTATAACAGCAATCAGGTGGTGGTGGGCGATTTGTACTCCTGTTTCATAAGAAATATTTTATAATCCATTCTAATCTAGGATATTAATGTGGTGAATTTATAAATATCTTGCAGGCCCAAGCCTATTTGAAGATTGCTGCTGAAATAGTGAAAAGACTGTCACTTTTTCCAATTTGAAGTCATCATTTTGAAGAACTGCACCTTGAATTTTATGATTGACCTATGACAATGTAGCAAAATGAATAACAAATATTTTATGACTGTGTATTATGGAAAGTTTTTCAGTTACATATTTTAATATTCATATTTAGATTCTTTAATTCCAGTAAGTTAAAGATACTCTTCCAGCAAATAATCTTTTGGTACTTTAGAGACCGATAAACTCATTAGGACATAAGATTTAATGGATTACAATTTATTTAATCAGATGCATTGAATATAGTCTTGAGAAAGTAATACTATATCAGATGCACTGAGTATAGTCCAGAGAAAGAATTATTACATGCGAGGGAGATGGCCTGTTTAAAAATATGATAAATAAATAAACAAATTACATATACCATCAGCTAAAATGGGTCTAAAAAATTCATGATGGCTGTGAAAGTGAACATTTAAAGCATTTGTTTAGTACTTTCTAACATAAGATCCATTAAAAACCTAACTATTTTGTGGAGCTCAATATCATTCATTTAACTGTCAATCATTTATGAAACATGGAAGGTTTTTTTAGAGGGCGGTGTCCAAAACCTATCTATATTTATTACAGAGATTGAGAAGGATCAACATATGCAGGGAACAATTTGTTCTTCATATGTTTGAGTGTAAAATACAAAATATACTGGTTTGGATATCAAACTATGACTAAATGATTTTTTCCATCCATGAAAGGCATTAGATGCATCAGTGAATTTACATTGGCAAGATTAAGAGGGCAACTGATCTTTGTCAATTTCTCTTTTTCTTATGGAGTAGCTCCATTTGGAGCACTCCAAAGCTTGTTCCAGCAAGTTGTGAGACTTTCTGAAAGTGATATTGGAACTTCAGAGCAAGGCAGGGGTGAAATGCTCCCGGTTCGGACTGGATCGCCCGATCCGGTAGCGATGGAGGCGGGTGGTTCGGAGAACCGGTAGCAAAAATCCCTGTCCCCCCCATGCCCAGCTAAGCCGCACAATCATCAGAGGCTTTTTTTTTTACTTTTAAAAACATTTTTTCTACAACCTCTTCGGCCGAAAAAATGCTTTTAAAAGAAAAAAAAAGCCTCTGATGATCGTGCGGCTCAGCTGGGATCATCAAAGGCTTTTAAAAGAAAAAAAACCTTTTTTTATTTTAAATGCCTCTGACGATCCCAGCTGAGTTTTTTAAAAAGCCTCTGCCGATCAGGCAACTCAGCTGGGATTGTCAGAGCCTTTTGAAAGCATTTTTTTACAACCTCTTTGCCAAAGAGGTTGTAGAAAAAATATTTTTAAAAGTAAAAAAAAAAATTGGCCACGCCCACCTAGTCACATTACCCACCACCACCACCACCAAGCCATGCCCATAGAACTGGTAGTAACAAATTTTAGATTTCACCACTGGTGCAAGGGTATAGTCAGCCAAGATCATCTTGCTTTTCCTTTCTGCTGGTAAATAGTTGGGGAACTTTCGATCCTCCAGGTATTACAGAACTGCAATTTGGGCCACCACACATCACCAATTTCTTATGCTGACTACAACTACTGGGATTTTCAGTTCAGCAACATTTTGAGAGCTTACCTGGGCTAGCATAATAGTTCTGCTCATGGAATGTCCGGGTTGATCTGATCTATATAAGATCTTCTAACTTTTCCCACTGATTTAATCAAGTATTGTATGAAGATTTTGTGCCAGTCCCTATCATTCATTCCAATCTGTCTTACAAAGTTATGGTGAGGATAAAATGAAGGAGGATCCCCATAATTTAATCTTTCATATGAATGCTTCGGGGTGGAGTACCATCAGTACGCTGACGACACCCAGCTGTACATCTCCACCCCGGATCACCCCAACGATGCCCTTGAAGTGATGTCCCGGTGCCTGGAGGCCGTACGGATCTGGATGGGGAGGAACAGGCTCAGGCTCAACCCATCCAAGACCGAGTGGCTGTCGTTTCCGACGTCCCGATATAGTCAGTTGACGCCATCACTGACTATTGGGGGCGAATCACTGGCCCCCACGGAGAGGGCTCGCAACTTGGGCGTCCTCCTGGATTCACGGCTGTCTTTAGAAGAGCACCTGACGGCCGTGACCGGGAGGATTTTTTATCAGGTTCGCCTGATTCGCCAGTTGCATCCATTTCTGGATCGGGACTCGTTACGCACGGTCACTCATGCCCTCGTCACCTCCCGCCTGGACTATTGTAATGCGCTCTACATGGGGCTCCCCTTGAGGAGCACCCGGAGGCTCCAACTGGCGCAGAGTGCAGCCGCGCGGGTGGTAATGGGAGCGTCATGGCGCTCCCATGTGACACCTCTCCTGCGCGAGCTGCACTGGCTCCCGGTGGTCTTCCGGGTGTGCTTCAAGGTTTTGGTTACCACCTTCAAAGCGCTCCATGGCTTAGGACCTGGTTACCTACGGGACCGCCTACTACCACCAATAGCCTCCCACCGGCCAGTACGCTCTCATAGAGAGGGACTCCTCCGGGTGCCGTCAGCCAAACAGTGTCGGCTGGCGACCCCTAGGGGGAGAGCCTTCTCTGTGGGGGCACCTACCGTCTGGAATGAGCTCCCCCCAGAGATACGGAGGATTCCGGATCTGCGCACCTTCCGCCGCGCTGTGAAGACTTTTTTATTCCATCAAGCGGGCTTGGCCTAATCTCCTCCCTCTTTTAATATGTAAATTTTAATCTGTTTTTAAATTATTGGGGTGTTTTAATCTGTCTGGGCCAAAATGATTTAATTTGATTTTATCTGGTTTTAAATTTTGTGTATTTATGTATTTTACTGCTTGGCTGTTCACCGCCCTGAGTCCTTCGGGAGTAGGGCAGTATACAAATCAAATAAACTAACTAAACTAACTAATAATATGTGTAGTAAATTTAAAATAAATAATGGGACTAAAGTGGAAATAGGATAGTCTGGAATCAACATAGCAAAACTTTGTTTTCCCATGAAGAGTTATTGTGAAATTGTCAGAAATTATTTATTTCGAGATGTTAAAGAACTGGCTTTAACTTCTGTGCATTATCCTGTGTCAGTTGAAGCTCGATAAATCCTATTTTGTAATTACTTAGCAAATTGTTCATTTTCTTATATCAAGCATGAATAAACTCAACATGCAGTAGCAAGCTCTTCATTAAAGTAGAAGCATCAGGTTACTGATCAGGGAAGAAACAGGTGATAAAAATTAAGCACTGATCATTGAACATATGATTATAGTTTCACAAGAGAGTAATAGCCCCGAATACATAAACAGCATATCTAATTGCCAATTTTTATCCAGCACATAGATATATACTGTATATTTCATTATTATGTGCCGGTTTATAAACATGTACACAAATGTGCATACAAAAGTTTTACTGACTATGCTAAACCACATGTTAGTTCAGGTTACCACTTTTCTTTTATATATGAACTAACAGGAACACAAATCAAAATGCACAAATTCATTGTTAAATTCGTAGCACTAGTATACTTTACACAAATTGGTTGGTATTTCCTTTTTATTGCTAATCGTTTGAAAGCTGATTTACTCTGTAATTTTAAAGTTTTGTGTTTGTTTTTTATTAGAAGGGTTGTAAATTAAATAAGTAAATAAAGTAAAAAGATACACAAATATATAATATTTAACTGAGCAAGATCGTATGAATTTCGGAATTCAAGTTGAACTTCTATGATTTTATTCTCTTAACACATTTCTGTTATTATTTGATATTATGCTTTATGAATTAAAATGACAGAGTTGTAGTACAGTTAATGTGAAGAGCTGGATAAATTTTCCTGGCTCTTGGGGTGGTTTTTGTTTGTTTGTTTTTTTGCTCAATCTGACACTGTGGAACTTGGGAAACTTTCATAATAGCCACCCTAAGATTAGATTGTAGATTAAGAACATGCCTTTAAATTCAGGTCCCTCTTTTTTCTAGCTTCCACTGATGTGACATCCATTTTGATGGGATCTCAGTGATGTGTGTGGAAATAGCATATTTTGGAATCTGGGATTCATTTTGATTTTGTATTCTGGGCAGAGAGTCATATTGTGACAGATATGCCATTATCAATTGTATAGGTAAAGGTAAATGTTCCCTTCGCACATATGTGCTAGTCATTCCTGACTCTAGGGGGCGGTGCTCATTTCCGTTTCAAAGCCAAAGAGCCAGTGCTGTCTGAAGACGTCTCCGTGATCATGTGGCATGACTAAATGCCAAAGGCACACGGAACGCTGTTATCTTCCCACCAAAGGTGGTCCTTATTTTTCTACTTGTATTTTTTAGTGCTTTCGAACTACTAGGTTGGCAGAAGCTGGGACAAGTAATGGAAGCTGACCCCGTTACGTGGCACTAGGGATTCGAACTGCTGAACTGCCAGGCTTTCGATCGACAAACTGAACAACTTAGCCACTGAGCCACAAGTGCTATTGGGGAATTTGGGGTAAATTAATGTTAAGTATAGAAGAGGTCCTTTCAGATTCTGTTAAAATTCACTTCTCTTAGTGCGTGTGTGCTTTATATAGCATTCAGATTTACTACTAAACTGTGGTTTTTAGCCAAAATCTCAGTTAATAGGTAGCTACTTGGAAAAATGCCAAATCCTACACTAGGACCAAGGATCACCTAATAGAACTGTTCAGAAGGAGGTTTAGAACAGACTAAGCTAAGTATTGCTTAGCCCTGCATAATTAATCCATGACACTCATTATTCAAAGGATATGATGAGTATAAAAGAAGATTGGATAAATTCAGTTTTTCAAAATCTGTTAGCTTTTATACTTAATATTCTCTTTGGGTAAGGGGTTTATACTTACAAATACTAGTTACAGGAGAGGGACATGTGTCCTTGGAGCCACCAAGTAGTTCAACTCAAAAGACATTTTATTTTGAACTTTGGTTTTTAGATGACTTATTGTCTCCATTCTGCTTTTTCTTCTTTCTTGCTCTGAATGTATTATAGGAATTCACCTACTAATCTCTACAACTCTGAGAGGTGAGTAGGGTGAGTGGGTCTGTTAAATCCTTATGTCAGTTACTTCTGAATTTATGTCATTAGCAACAATAATTACATTGCATACTTTCATAATTCATGTAAATGAGGCCATTGTAGTAACACTTCTATTTAAGGGAGAAAGATGTAATTTGATGGATAGTAGTCCATACAATGCGGATAAAGCCCACATAAAACATTGTTAATTTGAATTTTGAAAAACCTTTTCTGTGTTTAGCAATCACAGTTCAGGCAATGATAAACCTCTGCAAAGTTTTTGTGCCTTTTAATATAATAATTTCAATATTTATGTAGATGTTTCTGAAGATTAGTTGGCTGTTGTCCTGTGGGAGGCAGGGGTTCTCCTATTTTCTATTTTTAATGCTAACCTCAGTAGACTTTTGCATTTATACACTTCAAGCAATTACAAGATTCAAGCTGATTTCCTATGTGTTAATTGCATGTTTGTTTCCAGGTTATCTTCTTCACTCACCAAACCTTAACAGTATCGTTTACATATTCTAACATAATTGCATTGGAAGGATGCGTTATTTTTATTTCTTCACTATAGTAAATCTACAACAGTATAAATGAATAAAGCAATGAACATCATATTGCGCTATGTATGTACTTAAAATAAAGTTTGCACATTATTTTTAAGAGCAAAACAACACATTTTCCATTACCTTTGTAACTATGAATAGTTTTGATCAGTGATGTGATGGCATACAGGTTAAGTAAGGTAGCTGTTCATAATGTTTATATGAAATTACATAGGATTGTGCAAATGAAGTCTGTTCTGATTCACATCAGGTTTCCCAAGTTGGATTGATTCAAACTGAATCTGAGTCCAAAAGGCAATTTGTTCTGGAGAAAAAAAAACAGCATTTCTGAACACGTGCAAAAAATCATTAAATTGTCAAACTGGTTCAGAGACAACCAATCAATTTGACAATGGGGTCCAATTTAGAAGGTCTATATTACATTCATATTTATTTAATGTTTATTTGTTAGATTGATGACCCATGTGAATTGAATGTCTGAACTGAATCCCAATAAATTGTTTATAAAAGATGTCAAACTTTTAATTCACTGATGTCCATGATGAATTTGTCATATTATTTTGAAACGTTAGGTATAATTTGTGAGGCAATTTTTGAAAGCCTTGTTTAAAGCCTTCTGCTATAGTAGCATCTATAACTGTTTTGGGATAGTACATCCCAAAATTCCTTCCTTTTGGTCACGCTGATTGACAATTGTAGAAGGTGAAGGACCCCTCCAAGGACCCTTGGAGAAGATTTTTGAAGGAAGCAGGTAGGGAAATTGCTATACATTCTCACGAGTCAATCCATTAGCGCATGCAGTTTTATGTAAATGTAGAGGTAAGAGCCATAGACAAAATGTAGCTTATTGCCAAAGGTTGTTCAATTACATAATTATGAGGAGTATAAAGTACTCTTCAACTTACAACTATTCATTTAGTGACCATTCAAAGGTACAACAGCACTGAAAGTGACTTATGACTATTTTCACACTTATGACCACTGCAGCTTCCCTTTGGACACGTCATCAAAATTCAGACGCCTGGCAATTGACTCCTCTTTATTACAGTTGCATGTGATCCCATTTTGTGACCTTCTGACAAAGTCAATGGGGAAACCAGATTTGCTTAACAACCATGTTACTAACTTAACAATTGCAGTGATTGACTTAACAACTATGGCAATACAGGTCATAAAATGGGGCAAAGCTCACTTAACAAAAGTCTCACTTAGCAACAGAAATTTTAGGCTCAATTGTGACTATAAGTTGAGGACTACCTGTATAATAGCATTGCAACTAGGATCTTCTTCAACAGGGTTCCACCACCATTGTTAGACAAAGTAGCTTGAAAAGAATGACTGATTTTAGTCATAAAAATAAATGAATGGGAAAAGATTTTCCTTTCAAACTAGCTCTCATAGCTGCTGTTCCTTTATTTTTAAAAATAGGTTTTGTGTTTTTTGTCCTCTAAATGTTCTTCAGTTTGGCCTCACCATAAATATGCACTTAATTTGGGGGTGTAGGAACGTATACATTTCCAACTGCTCTCAGTAATGGGATGATGTCTTAAATCAAGGTATTGTGATGGTACAAAAATAGTTATGTAAAAGTATAAACCATGCAGTGCAATTAAACTTTTCCTACAAAGTACAAAGAGTAGCCATGAGATAATTGTGTACATCACATAATTGCCCTTTTTGTGTAATTAAATGTGTATTTCTCATGCTGATTTCCCTAAGAGCTTTATTTTTAGTCACTATTCTAAATAAAACCACCGATTAAGGAGCAAATGTAGCCTTATAAATGTATCTGCACACAATTTAAGAGTAGCACTGAGGTTTTTAAACCTCTTTTTTTCTGAAATATTGATAAATGTATTGCCACAATTTTGGTTACACTTCGCAATCAAAACTATGCTTTAATAGATTGTTATTGTGTTTTGGAACACACCGTACAGTAGAGAGCAGTTTGTCACCAAATTATATTCAAACAATTGGGAGAGTTGGCAACTAATTTTCCTATCCTGAATATTTTTTACGGTTGTATTATTGATTTGTAAGCCAGATTTTGGAATTTTACGAATTTTTGAGAAAATTCTATTATTTTGATGTAATGTTTCAATAAAGTTATCCCATGTAACTTGTACCAAGGGTGAAATCTACTTACCTTCCCTACCAGTTCGGAAGTGCACGTGCCCCGCCCGCGCAGAGGGTAAAAAACAGGTTACTTCCTGGTTAAAACCAGGAAGCAATGACGACTGGGCAGGTGGGTGGAGCCTCACGCTGCCGCCACTACCAGTTCTCCAAACCACCTGCCACCATCGCTACCGGTTCAACTGAACCGGTCCAAACCGGTAGCATTTCACCCCTGACTTGTACCAAATACATTACGCAGACATATTGTCTATTAATACTGTATTATATGATAGTGTGTTAAGCATAAGAGATGTACATAAATAACTTTGCTTTCTTCACATATAAAATGTATACAATTTTTTAAAAATACGATCTTGGGCTTCACTGCTCTTAACTGCAGCTGTAAATAGATAAATGCTTTGGATCAGTGGCATTCACTTCATATTTTTTTTAAAAAAAATCAATGGGTGAACACTAGTCATTAAAATGGGGTTTAACACTTGTGCTTATTCTGCAGCTGTTCCAACCTGACTTTTTCTGTCATACCCTCTTAGCTGCTTGTCTGTATTTTACAGTAATATTTAGAATGGCCACAACAGAGCTGTATGTAGAATCATGATTGCTGCTCTTCTACTGTATTTATGGACTCTAGTTTCAGATCTGGAAGGATAAATTTACAAATTACTTTCAAGCAGCTGCAAAGCTGAGTTGCAGAAACATTTACAGAGAAGTAACAGAACAGTAAATTGCCAAGTTATAAAACCAAGAAAGGCTTAATTCCTTCTCTTCCTCAGTGTTTCCATCTGTGCTCTTGACACCCTTTCTGGTGCTGTAACAAAGCAATTTTGTGGTGCTCCCTAAAGGCTTCCAATACTGCCAATCGTCCTCAAGATGAATGCATGGGATAAATGGAGCTGATATAAGATTGTTTCCCACATTCCTAGGTCTTAAAAAGGTTAAGTGAATCATGGTACTATTCCGGAGTAACTAGCTTGATGCTAAATTTCAGCCAGTTTCAGTCATTGCTCATTTTAAGCCACCTCTGAAAGACTGCATCTTCAGTTTTGAACATAATGTAATTTTTTTCATCTTATTGGTATTTCAGTTACTCTGTTTAAATATTGTGTGACTGTATTGCAGAAATAAGCTGTCAGAAATAGGGGAAATGACAAAAGCACTGAGTGAAAACCCTGTACAATATGTTCTCTTTGGAATGCAATAATTCTGAAAGTAGAACTGGAGTGGGAATAATTGAAGCCTTTAACTTCCTTTTTTTAAAAACAGTTTTGAATACAAGAAATTCTGAAAAGAATTGAGACATAGATGCTTCCAATAAAAGGATAGGATAGGTGAGCTCTCAAAAGGTCTTTTAAAAAGAAGTGTATGATATACATATGAATATTCTGAGAAATGATGAGATGGTCTCAGCGCTACTTCACATTTTTACCTGTCATTGGCAACACGTGTTCAGCATCTGGCCGCCACTAAGGACCAGTAGCCTATGGGGAATGAATAGTGACATTGAAAAGAAGAGTTCATAATATAAGTGGTGAACATGTATACCTAGAATGATCCTTTCTGTTTCTTTTGAAAACTTTTCTGAATGAAAAATGCCCTGCTTGACTGCATTTTGGTGAGAAAATGAAGTTTTGAATGAATATCTTTACTAACGCTTGCTTTTCCAATCCATGGTGGATGTATTGCAAATGGATATGTGAAATGGGAAACATGGGTTATATCCTAGGTCAGTATGAAATTTTTAAAAGACTCCCCATATATCTGCCTCCAATTGATTAGTATCATGTTATTAGACATGGCTTCAATTCTAAAACAGACATTACCGTGACTGATCATGATGGGGGTTTTTTTGCAGGAAGAAATGCTGCTGGTAAAACAGGAATACTGAATCCTGTTACTTGCTGTCTTTACCCAAACTACAGGTGATTATTCTTCCAATGGGCCCAGAGGTTAACATAAACCATATTAAACAGAACACCACTTGCAGAGGCTGCGGAAATGACTGGTTTCAGCATCTCACCATTGCCTCTGCATCCCATCAACTGATTATTTGGTGACACCCAGGGGGAGGCAAGACAACCTTTTGATCACTAGGCCTATATTAACATTTGGGGGGAGAGCAGCCGCCACGCCAGATGGTAAAAATGATGCAAAATGAGTGGGTCCATGTCACAGTTGTGAATGTGTCAGCATTAGGAGGAGGAGGAGGTTTTTCAGGAGGTCTGTTTTTAAAATCATTAAGTTTATTTTATGACTTATCTTATACTTCTTGTATATTCTCTAATTCCAAATGTTAGAAAACTGGAAGCTTTTAAAAAGATGGTTCATGAGACTAAGGACTTTAGTTGCACACCCAAGTGCTAACGTAGGCATTCTGTTGTGGCAGTTCGTGTGCTAAAACTTTATTTTGGTCATGGGATTTTTTTTTATGCTGACTTTCTTTTTCAGTGGTATTTCCAGTTTGATTTCACGTAAACTAATGCAGAACTCAAGAAAGGTTTTCCCATAATGAATATTACTTGTCTTCCTTTGTTATCTTCTTCATCTGCTTTATGTTTGAAAAAGAGGGTAGTCATCTACTATTTCAACATTTCTCTTTGGCAAATCTCCCAAAACAGTGTGTTCGCTGAAATCTATGGAAACACAGCCATATTTTATTAACTGATCTCTTTTGCCAAAGAAAAGACATACATGAAGCAGGTTATATCAAAACCCTAGAGAAGTATTGTTCAAAACATTCACCTCCTTTAGCTTCCTTTTATCCATTGTGATTCAGATTTTAGATATGTTTAGCATCATTAGAGTCTCTTTATGGTTACATATTCATTAGTAATTTATTTTTAATAAGGTGAAACTTTATTTCCATCTGAAACAAGGACACGTCATCCTCCCATACCTGGCAGCTGCCCTCCCCCATCCCATCCCATCCCACCCTAGCCATGCTTGTGTCGTGCCAGAGCAGCCACTCACCTGCCAGTCTTCCCCATTGGCTTTGCTTGTTGGAAGCTGGCAGGAGGTTAGGAGGAGATCCTTTCTTAATGAGCCACAATCCTCACTTAACAATGACTATGGGAACTGCCGGGATTGCTGTCGTTATCACATGGTGTCACACTTTATTTATTTTTTTGGTCAACACGTTACCAAAAAAATGTTGATACTTGGGAAAAGTGCAAAGAAGAGCAACAAAGATGATTAAGGGCCTGAAGACAAAAGCATATGAAGAACGATGGAAGGAATTGGGTATGGCTAGTTTAGAGAAAAGGAGGACTAGGGGTGACATGATAGCAGCATTCCAGTGTTTGAAGGGCTGCCACAAAGAAGAGGGAACAAGTTATTTTCCAAAGAACCAAAGGCAAGACAAAAAATGGATGGAAACCAATCAAGGAGAGAAGCAATCTGAAATTAAGGAGAAACTTCCTAACAGTGAGAACAATTAACAATTAACAGCTTGCCTTCAGAAGTTGTAGGTCAGGGGTGTCAAACTCACATCACACCATCACATGACTTATAGTGACTTTATTCCCCTTTGTTAAAATGGATGTGGGCGCGGCCAGCGCGTAACGCATCTGGCCCGTAGCCCGCGATCTTGATACGCCTGTTGTAGGTCTTCATCACTGGAGGTTTTTTAAAAAAGACTGGACAGCCACCTGTCTGAAATGATGTAGGGTCTCCTGCATGAATAAGGAGTTGGACTAGAAAACCTCCAAGGTCCCTTCCAGCTCTATTCTGATTGACTTTAAGACCCATCACTACACAACCAAAATTCTGATCCCAATTACTGTCATTACGCAAGAACTTCCTATGCAAGGAAAGTCACAAATTTTCCAGCAAATGGCCTTCAGAGGGACTCACCCTGACATTGATTCTCATGACTTTCATGAATTGGCTGCATCTCACGGTAGCAAATTCCAACACTCAATTATGCATTGTGTAAAAAACATTTCTTTTTATTTGTCCCAATTCTTTCAGGATACAATTATGTTATGTGACCTCTGGTTTCAGTACTTTGAGAAGAGGAAGATAACTTCTCCTTATCCACTTTATCTCAACCATGTACACTTCAATCATATTCTCTCTCATTCATCTCCTTTCTTGTTGCGGCCCGTCAGCAGCCTGTGCAGCTAGTAGCTGATTCCAACAGCGAGGAGGCTGGTGTGGTGCTGCCACACCATGAGGAGGCTGGAGAAGATGTGGTGCCAGAGGCGGAGATTCAGCCAGGGCCTTCAGAACCTCCAAAAGCTCCCATAAGTGAAGAGGAAGAAGAGGAGGAGCCTCTTCTCGATGCATGGGGGCACAGAGCTGCCAAAAGGCAGGAGTGGCTCCTCAGGAGGAGGTCTCCTCGAGAGTAAGGCTTGGGGCTAATTGGCCACTCCCTGAGCCTATTTAAGGAAGGATGATGACTGAGGCAATTTGCAGGGAACAACTTCGTTCACTCTCCTTCGTGTCTTGATCTTAGTTCTCTGCAAATTGGTTCTGGGCTTCCTGCCAACCATAGTAAGATTACGATTATTTATTCTTTGGATTCTTGTAGGCTGTTAAGAAAGTTAATTAACAGCCTTTGTTTGAAAAAGACTGATTTAATTTAGTAAACTAAGGTTTGTACAGACTTTGTGTGTGCTGCGTTCTTTGGGGTCCATAGCTGGGGCAGAACATTTCTACACTAAAAAGACCTAAATGTTACCACTTTTCCTCATAAGGAAGCTGCTTCAGCTCCTTGATTGTAGCTGCCCTCTGAACCTTTTCTAGCTTCCCTTATACCCCTATATTCTTTTTGGAAAGTGGCAACCAGAACTGCACACAGTATTTCATACATGGTTGTTGCAGTATATAAGGCATAATATTCATATCTCTATTTTCTATTTGTATCTATTTCTCTTACTTTATCTGTAAATTTCTTACCTTATTTATAAAGTACTTCCTTTTCACTGCCATCCCTTAGAACAGTGTTTCTCAACCTGGCTGGGGGATTCTGGGAGTTGAAGTCCACCCATCTTCAAGCTTCTAAGGTTGAGAAACACTGCCTTAGAACATTTTCTCTTGGAAGGTTGGTTAGCAGGGACATTAATTGATTGGTGAACCTGAAGAACAAAAATAGCTATTATTGATGAAGTTTTGATCAGGAAGAAACATGCATTCCTTTCCCACTGAAATGGACAAAACATAGCACTATATAGGATAACAATGACTGAACAGTCCCAAACTAATCCAATTGTGTTTTATATTAGCAAGGTTTGGGTAAGTAGGTCAGTATGTTGTAAGAAGCATTCATTGGGGGAAAAATTGCACGTTCTCTCTATGATTTTCTCTCTCCCATTTATGAAATTAAGTTAATTTCATAAAAAAATGAGCAAGTACAAGGAGTTCTCGACTTATGACCGACTTATGAGCTCAACATTTCTGTTGCTGGGCGAAACATTTTTTAAGTGTATTTTGCCCCATTTTACAATCTTTCTTGCCAGTTGTAAAGTGAATCATTACAGTTATTAAGTTAGCAACACAGTTATAAAGTGAACCTGGCTTTCCCATTGACTTTGCTTATAAGAAAGTCACAAAAGTGGGTCACATGACCCAGGGACACTGCAATTATCATAAATATGAGCCAGTTGCCAAGCACCTGAATTTTAATCACATGACCATGGGAATGCTGAAATGGTTTTAAGTGTGAAAAACTGGTAATAAGTCACTTTTTTCAGTGCCATTGTAACTTTGAACAGTCACAAAATGATCTGTTAGTCGAGGGCTACCTCTATAGTAGGGTTCGGGTTGTCTTTTGAATCCTGCCAGTGTATGTATGAAGGCACTGTTCAACTCCTCTATATAACTAATCAAAGAAACAGAAGAACTTTGTAGGTTGCACAGCAGGGGTGAAATGCTCCCAGTTCGGACCGGATCACCCAATCCGGTAGCGATGGAGGCGGGTGGTTCAGAGAACTGGTAGCAAACATCCCTGCCCCCTCCTCCCCATGACCAGCTGAGACACACAATCATCAGAGGCCTTTTTTTTTACTTTTAAAAGCATTTTTTCTACAACCTCTTCGGCCGAAAAAATGCTTTTAAAAGTAAAAAAAAAAGCCTCTGATGATCATGCGGCTCAGCTGGGATCATCAAAGGTTTTTAAAAGAAAAAAATGCTTTTTTTCTTTTAAATGCCTCTGACGATCCAAGCTGAGTTGCCTGATCGGCAGAGACTTTTTTTCTTTTAAATGCCTCTAACGATCAGGAAACTTAGCTTGGATAGTCAGAGGCATTTAAAAGAAAAAAAAGTTTTTTTTCTTTTAAATGCCTCTGAGGATTCAAGCTGAGTTGCCTGATCGGCAGAGACTTTTTTTCTTTTAAATGCCTCTAACGATCAGGAAACTTAGCTTGGCTAGTCAGAGGCATTTAAAAGAAAAAAAGGTTTTTTTTTCTTTTAAATGCCTCTTGACGATCCAAGCTGAGTTGCCTGTTCGTCAGAGGCATTTAAAAGAAAAAAAAATCTCTGCCGATCAGGCAACTCAGCTGGGATTGTCAGAGCCTTTTGAAAGCATTTTTTTTAGAACCTCTTCACCAAAGTGGTTGTAGAACAAATGGTTTTAAAAGTAAAAAAATAAAATGGCCACGCCCACCCAGTCACATTACCCCCACCACCACCAAGCCACGCCCACAGAACCGGTAGTAACGAATTTTAGATTTCATCCCTGTTGCACAGGTAATACCGTGCCTTCTAGATGTTCAGATGCTCCCATAATTCAGAAGTGGGATTCACTTACCTTCCCTACCGGTTCGCAAATGTGAGTGCACATGCCTGCTCTGAGCATGCACATGGCCTTCTGCGCATGCGCAGTGCTCGTGCATTAAGTCCGGGCGGGTGAGTGGAGCCTCCCGCAGTCACCGCTACCGGTTTGCCCGATTCAGAGAGAACCAGCTGAATCCCACCACTGCCATAATCCCTTGAGGTTATAGTTGATGGTGGCAAGTACAAGGTTGCTGATTTGTTTTAGGTTCTTGGAATGAAGGACTCAAGGTCCAGGTTCAAGAACACTCCTTAAATACTTTGCAGCATTTTCTAATGAAAAATAGCCAGCCTCTCACAAAATAGGCACATCCCACAAGATCTGTACTCTTGCATAAGATCTTGGGAAATTTCAGCCATATAATTTCCTTTAATGTAAAAATATTGGCATCTGAGAGATTGCATGAAATCATGCAGAGGCATTTGAACCAGAGGGAAAAAAATGTTGGACCCCTGATATACCCCCTAAGGTGCTTTTTCAAAAAACAACTGGATTTTCTTGTTGTTGTTTTTTTGAAGACGTTCGCTTCTAGAATAGAATAGAATAACAGAGTTGGAAGGGACCTTGGAGGTCTTTTAGTCCAACCCCCTGCCTAGGCAGGAAACCCTACACCTCTTCAGACAAATG
Source organism: Pituophis catenifer annectens (assembly GCF_029215685.1). Taxonomy (NCBI): domain Eukaryota; kingdom Metazoa; phylum Chordata; class Lepidosauria; order Squamata; family Colubridae; genus Pituophis; species Pituophis catenifer. Next base: position 292,944,404 of record NW_027256881.1, read on the forward strand.
GTTATCCAACATCTTCTTAAAAACTTCCAGTGTTGGAGCATTCACAACTTCTGGAGGCAAATTATTTCACTGATTAATTGTTCTAACTGTCAGGAAATTTCTCCTTAGTTCTAAGTTTCTTCTCTCCTTGATTAGTTTCCACCCATTTCTTCTTATTCTACCCTTGGGTGCTTTGGAGAATAGATTGACTCGCTCTTCTTTGTGGCAACCCCTGAGATATCAGAACACTGCTATCATGTCACCCATAGTCCTTCTCACCCAAGAAGCTTCTTCAGCTCTGACAGGATAATGGGGAATGGAGGGATTTATATTCCTTGCAGACAGCTGGTCATTTGCATCATTTTAGAGGGTCATTGAAGCACTTGGAGGTTTGTCTGTGTCCTCAGGGTCACCTGAGTAGTGCTCCTGGTTCCTGTAGTCTGCAATTTTTCCTCTGGAAATCCATTCCTACTCCCACACCATTCAAAGGGAGTTCATCCCAAATTGTATAGCTAAAAGTCTGTAGAGATCCTCAGTCATCCAGGTCATGGTTGTCTCAAAGGTGCTTTTTCAGGAGGCAACTGGACTTCTTTGTTTTTGTTTTTTTGAAGACATTTTGCTTCTTATCCAAGAAGCTCCTTCAGCTTTGACAGGATAGTGGGGAATGGAAGGATTTATATTCCTTGCAGACAGCTGGTAATTTGCATCCTATTAGAGGGTTCTTGAAGCACTTGGACCCCTGAGATATTACTTTATCATAGAAAGCAGCCAGGGTGGCAGCTTTAAAAAATTAACAGTGTTGGAATAGCAAGCAAGTAACCTTCACAGCTCTTAGACTACATTCAAATTAGATGTATTATAACATATGCATATATCTGCATACTTATAATCTGGGGGTTTTTTTGTGTTACTGATTTTTTTTTAAATAGGAGCTTTCATTTTTTTTTCTTTTGCTGATTCTAGAACACATAATAGTGTATCTAGCACTAGCATAGCAATTCATGGTTCTGATGTACCGTATTAGCTACTATGAAAGGATTTATTGATGTGCCAACTCAATGACCCTTCAATAGACAGAACCAAACATCAGATTCTTAGCTGTAGCTTTGGTGATGTTAGCCTGCTCTGGTTATAGTTCATGCTTACAAAGACACTCTCAGAATAAAATTTATTATTTCTGGTTCCTTGGTAACTTCGTAACTGTCTCTGCAGGAGGTCTGTTACTACTCAACAGTGGCAGCTCTAAAAATGAAGTTTACTACTAGAAAATTCATTGCATTTATTCCATTTTCATGAAGACTAATACTCTGTGGTTACTGATATAGTATTAAAAAAAACATTTGTGCCAACCCCTGGAATCCCTCCATTATCATAAAAGTAAGCAATTTGTTTTTCCTGGTGATATAATATTTGCTCAAAAGGATTTATAAAATTCTCTGCTGAGAAGGATAGAATTTCATTTAAATCCAGTGCGCTATTAAACATAAAAACTCTTGTTACACACCTGCCAACTTTCTCAGGAAAAGTGAAGAAACCTTCAGTGCATTGTGCTTGAACAACATAATACTAAGCTGAGATGACAATCAGTTGTCCCTGTAGTCATCAGAAATAGACCCTGATTCAGCGGCATTAACAAGAGCTAAAAATTATTAAATTTAAATTATTGGACAACCGCAGCCTCTGTGGCTAGTTGAGCTTTAACCAAGAGTGTAGGAGAAGAGCAGGTAGAGTTGGGCGGCGGGGTGGAATTAAGCGCACCATTAGCTTAGAATTGTTACATAGCCACAAATGGTCCAAGTCCAGCCCCTCTTGAATTCTGTTCATCTTTATCTAGCACCAGTTTAGTACTGAACTTCAGTTGACTAGATTCTTGTGTATAGGTTTGCGCAATAAAGCTTCTGAACTTCGACTTAATGTATGGTCTTTTGCACCTGACAAAGAACTTCCAAAACATTACAGTATCAAAGACTGAAGGTATTAAATCAAGGGTCGAAGACTTCTAGCCCTTCAGATGTTGCCAACAGACATCCATGCTACTAGGAGCTGATGAGTGCTGTAGTTCATTAACATTTAGAAGAACCATCAGTTTTTGACCCATTTTTAAGTCTTTGGGGCAGCATTGAAGTCTGAAGATTTGAACAAATTCCTCAGATGAAAAAAACACTCTGAGGTGGAGTACTGAGGAAGAAAGTGGCTTTAATATTCCTAATCCTGATTACAAGGAACTTCCACTGCAGTCTTGTATGAAATACATTTTTAAAATGATTATTAAGGTAAATTTTTGAGACCATGGTGGAGGCGGGAGAATAATGAAAAAGCTCTTGGTCTATCTGTTTCCATTCATATGATGTTGAATATTATCCTCTAAGGGCAATCCTTGGTTGAAAGAAATAAACCAGAAAGACCAATCTGCTCTCTGAAAAAGGAATTGTATCAGCAGCAGCTGCATACTTTGATCAGAAGTATTGACTGGTAGAATCAGTTTTACAGAAAGTATACAATGGATTACTAAACTGCAACACAACAAAATTATACTGTGATTGTACCCTGTAACTTTATCATTTGTGGTATAATTATTTTATGCTCAGTTGTTTATCTACCTCCTTCATACCAACTGTTGTGGAAAAGCAAGCAAAATATTGTATTTTGTACATGGAAAAATGGAAACTGTCCACCTAACTTCAGTTTAAATTGCCAAGTCTTTGGGCCATATTGCCTAATCATTGCTTGCAGATATATACTATAAACCATGGAGGTGGGGATTGTGTATGTATACGTTGTGTTTAGTTTTACTAAACATAAGATACTTTACCACTTATGACTACATTATTCATAATAGCTGTGCTCCATTAGCCACACTTTCTAAAGTGTTTAAAACAAGTCAAAATAACACCCAAACTGTTTATCTTATGATTATCTAATTAGGTTTGATTTGACTTTAATAGGTTTTTTAAAAAAGATCAGATTATATTTGCTCCTTACGTTTATTGCTCCTTATGTCTAATCACAACATGCGTGTAAGCTGTTATCACCGAAGCGAGGGAATTGCAATCAAGAAAATGATTTGTATTGTGAAAAGAGAGTCATCCTGCAGAATTAGATTGCGTTTATAATTTCATTTACACATTTTAAGCTGCTTTTTTAAATTATGAAAAATGCATTATAAATAATAATCTTGGAACAAACCATATGCCTTGCAGAGAATGGCAACAATCACATTCTGAATGATGTGACTAGAGAACAAATGTTATTGAAAATTGAAAATCAGACACTTCTTGAGCCAGAAGTATTTGTTAAAAAAATAAGTAACTGAAGACAGGTTATTCTTTTCAAGGGTGAGTATGAGTTCAGCTCACAGCACATTCCTTTCTTTAAAGCAATATCTACTTAAATATTATTATTAGCAGCCCAAAATAGAGAAATGTTCTCATCATATAGATGGCCTGCATATTTATGGATTCATGATCTTGTTTATGGAAGTGCAGATATAATTTACTTCCAGAAATTTTGAAATTCTGTTCTCAACCCAAAACAGCATGGCCAGTAAAGGTTGTGATAAGATAGATTTGTGCCAAAGCATAACAATTTGTCTTTCTATAATGGTGGCCAATAAGCTTTACACAAAAATATCTTTAGGCACTGAAAATATGTTCATTTCTTTTCTGTTAGGAAAGCCATTCTGGTCTGTTTTAATATCAGAGAAATAGGAAGAGTTCTTGAAGTTAGCAGCCTGGGAAAGATCATGCATTACCCAGTCTTGGTCTTTCCTACTCTGATCAGGGAATATTATGTTGCCATAGGATTTTTTGTTCTGTACTTTTCAGACATATAAATTGACATATATGCATACCTGTATCTTCTTTTATGGTGCTGCATTTTCTTTAGGGAAGTACATATAAATGATCATCCTATTCAAGAAATCATACCATGACTTGATTCATGCATTGCTTTAAAGCAGTGTTTCCCAGAAGTGGGCTGCTGAAGCCTGAGAAGTTTTATTAAATATACCATGATGAATTTGCACAATGCACAAAATTATAAACTATAGTTTACAAACCAGAATAGAAATTAATTTGTGCTTTGCAATCATGCAAAGTTTGTATGTATGTACAATACATACAAACTAAAATGAAAGCCCAATGTGTGAACCAAATCAAACCCTTGTTTGATTGAGCATGAGTCTGACACCTGTCAAATTTTAAAGAATACAAGAATCAGTGTAAGCAGAACTTCATTTTGCTTAAGTATCTATTCATCGACAATATATACCGATCTATACCTGTATATACCGATTATCTGTATATACAGATAATCCTTGCTTAACAGTAGTAATAGGGACTGGAAACTGTTGCTAAGTGGCGTGATTGCAAAGCACAAATTAATGTGACTGTGCTGCTTAACAATAGCGGTTCTGGCAGTCCCCAGTTGCTGTCATTAAGCAAATCACTTAAACAAGGACCTTGTGATCCTGACTTGTGACTTCTTGTCAGCTTCCTTATTGAGTTTGTTTGTTGGAAGCCAGTGGGAAGATTGAAAATTGCAATCATGTGACTGTGGGACTCTGTAATGTCTATGAATGCTATTGGTTACCAAGTACGCAAATTGTGATCATGTGACTGTGGGAGGGGGGAAGTGCTGTTGCAATGGCTGGAACTTTGAGGACTGCTCATAAGTACCCCAGTTCAGTGCTGTTGTAACTTCTTTAACTGATTGTTAAGGAAGCAATACTTGTATTTGGAAAATTCAACTATTATGTGTTTTTGCCCTCCTGTCCTTCTGGCCTACCTATATTGACAATTTTGGCTACTTAATTTCAAGCTCAGTGTGACTGGGAAACCCAAAGCATATCTGAACTGTATTGTGTTCCACTAGCAGTAGTTACCTACCTAATCCACAAAGGTAAGTGAGGAATAGAAAGAATGGGGGAAGAGAAAATGTTGTTTCTGAATTTGGCTGGTAGTTGTACTGAAGGTACAAGGTGTACAGAGCCTGAATGTAGAAATGTCAGAGATAATGTTACAATTGCCATTTTTTAAAGTGTTCTTCTCATTAGATTGAGATGAATTTGATTTTTTTTTTCTGGTGATAATATGTGGTCTTTATGAATCTCGTAAATGTGTTCCATGACCTTTACTGTTTTTTTTTATTGCTTTAGTATAAAAAAGAGAACAAATAAAAAGAACAAAAAGCATAAAAAGAAGTTGCAAAAAGAAATAATAATTATAGTACATTCAGCCCCGTTTTTAAATGCAGCATGAAACCTTAGCAACCTGGAAACTATTGATCAATCTTTCCATTATTGTACATCGATAGAAAGCTAGTCCTAAATGGAAAGTGAACATGTAACTATGATCCAAGATTCTACATCAGGGTCACACTTCTTCCCAATATTAAGCAGAGTGTTGTTGGGGTTATGCTATGCTCAATAAATCCATAGAGGTAGCCCTCAATTTATGATCATAATTGAGCCTGAAATTAAGGTCATAAGTGGATTGCTATTTGACTGTGCCTGATTTTATGGTCTTTTTTTGCAACACTTGTTGAGCAAATGCAGTCGTTAAGCAAATACCATGGTGCTAAGTGAACGCATTTTAGTCAATGGGCATTTTGTTCTTTTGCTGGAAACCAGAAATAAACACTGGTTTCCAGCAGTGGAAGGATTCAGCCAGTTCTCTCTGGATTGGGTGAACCACCAATTGTGACTGCGGGAGGCTCCGCCCACCCACTCAGACGTAATGCGCAAGCACTGCGCATGCGCAGAAGGCTGTGCACATGCACAGAAAAGGCACATGTGTGTGAAGCGAGCACGCACACACTCACATTTGCAAACCAGTAGGGAAGATAAGTGAATCCCACCGCTGGTTTCCAATCCAAAAGTCATAAATCACAGTCATATGATTACAGGATACTGCAAATGGCGTAAATGCAGGTCAACTGTCAAGCACCCAAAATGCATTCTGCCATTGGAACTTCGAAACTGAATCATAAGTAGCTGTAGGAAATTCTGTCATAATTTTGAACAAATCAAAACAACAAATAATTTTGAACAAATGGTTGTAATCTGAGGACTGCCTGTATTACTAAATATCAGAATACATGATACATTGATAGGATTCAGATTTTAGTACAATATATAATTCATATTTATCTGTTTAAATCATTTCATATTTATCTGCTTTTGGAACATCATAAGAGTAAGAATCTCCTCACCTATTTTATACTTCCAACATAAAGTAAGAGCCAACACACTCAAAACATCTGGTCCATCGAATAAATGTGTACAACAATAATCTTTTATTGAAGTAATATTTATTTATTTTGTTTATTTATTAGTTTGATTTATATGCCACCCTTCTCCAGAGACTCAGGGCGGCTTACAATGCTTTTAAGCAATAGCCTTCATACTTTTAAAATGGAACATTCCAACTCTTACTGGAAATAATTAATGTCCATTTTGATGATGTATTATAATTTATAAAATAATAATGAGAATTATTCAAAACATGTTCCAAGAATTGGCAATAACTGGGAGTTTTAGATTTTGCTAATGTATGTGGATTAAATTGTAAAATCAACAACCATTTTAACCAAAGATTTTGCAGCTTTAGGAAATCCAGATTGATATTGCAACAGCTGAAATAATTTAAATGTATGATTGACAGAATGCTTATCTAAAATAGCAAGGCCCCTATAAGCCTAGAATTTTATTGTTACCATTTACTTACTATTTTCAAACTAGGGTGGTCTTTGAGTATTAGTTAAAGTTATAAGAATCAAGGTTAAATGTGTCTTGCTGCCTTTAATGTAGGATATACATGGAGTAATTGCTTAACATGGACCCAAGCCCCTCCCATGATAATTTTCTAAGTGTGTACATAGTTTTTTTTTTACCCTACTCATTTGTGCCTGATAGAAAAATCGAAGCCAAAATATATGCTCACTGATAAAACCAGGAATGTTAACTTCATATAATTATGATAAAATACAAACTATTCAATTATAAATAAAGTATACATTTAGACTAGATTAAATATAATCTAGCCTGAGTGGCGTAGGAGGCTAATGCCTCCTACTAAGGCAGCATTTAACATCCAGCTGCCTGCAATTACTGCGAGTTCAATTCTCACCAGGCTCAAGGTCGACTCAGCCTTCCATCCTTTCTAAGGTGGGTAAAATGAGGACCTGGTTTGTGGGGGCAATAAGCTGACTTTGTATAAAAATATACAAAAGTATGAAGGCTATTGCTTAACGCATTGTAAGCCGCCCTGAGTCTCCGGAGAAGGGCGGCATATAAAAATAAATAAAAATAAAAATAAATAAAAAATAAAAATAAAAATATAAATTATTAAATTAAATATACATTATAGTAGCAATATGTCAAGTAATGTAGGGATTTGTCCCTACCATAGAAAATGTATTAATAGCAATCTGCTTAAAGTAGCAGTATTATAATAGGAATACTTCTCAGCAAATATATCAAGTTTGCAAAAATATTAATAATAATAAAAAATAGATTGATTGTGGCAAAAGAAACCAAAAGTGCAATCCCAGAACAACTGGAGCATCACTTGAACGCTATTGGCATTGACAAAATCACTATCAGTCAATTGCAAAACTCAACTTTACTCAGAACAGCTTTCATCCTGGAAGCCTCCTTATCACAAGACCCATTACAAGATTCACTGATGACTCACAGCTGACCCATCACAAGATCCTCACTTGACACACCCACAGCTGAAGCCCGTATAACAGAAGAACACTTACATCCCCTAAACCAGGGGTGTCAAGTTGGCAGCCTATGGACTGGATGCATCACATATAGGCCATGCCCACCCCAGCTTCACGAATGGGAAAAATGTCGCGAAACATCACCTGACAGCAATGTGATGAGGCAAGTTTGACACTAATGCCCTAAACTCTGCTGAAGATGTTACCTAGCCTGGTAATGAAACATTTGGAAACCAACCCACAAGCTCAGAGAATGAAACTTCACCCTCACCTTTAACACCATCAAACATCAACATCTGCCCATCCCAGGTTGTTGGGAGGGACTTGGTAGGTGGATAAAAATGTCAAATCTGGCTAACCATATGATGAACCTGAAATGCAATAATAATAATATTAATAATAATATTAATAATAATATTAATAATAATAATAATAATAATAATGTTGAAATATTTACATAAAACATATTTATATCAATGTAATAGGACCAAAGAATTATAATCACAGATATCCATTTACTTTACATAGGAAATGATTGGTAACAAAGAAAAACAATGCAATGGGTGCTAAATCAAGAAAAATTGCAATTCTTTTTATGGTAGATAGAAAATAAAATAATGGACGTGGTGTCAGCTTTCACCATCATGGTTTTAATAAGTTAGTAGCAAAGAAACTTCGACATTTGGAAATAAGAGCATTGAGGGATGTCAATCCTCTTATTTTTTAAACTCTTTAAAAATTATACATGTATTTTATTCCCCCTCCCCATGTCCTACTTCAGTGAACTTAGTGGCTCCTTAATTTTCAATAGCTGATTTTCAAATTCAACATGCTGCATGTTGCATAGCTTTCTGGTTTGTATTATCTCCATTTTTTATTAGTTCCACTAGTATGCATTTACAATCTTGAGCAAAACTGAGCTAGTTAAGTTACTTCTAGGCACTGCAATTATCTGTAGCTGAGATTAGAAGCATGAGTTTAGTAACAGCATCATTTTTTAAGATTCTGTGCATGTATAATCAACTTTTTTTGGAATTTAATAAATCCAATAAATAAATAGGCCGTACTCAGCTTCTGGATGGCTTTTATTGCCAAAGGTGACCAGGATTGGGAGAAAAAAAACCCTCATTTTGTTATTGAATTTAAATGTAATTAAAGGGAATTTAATTAAAACACATAATACGGTTAGCCCACATTTCTTCCTGTTACATTATAGATTCTAATTTGGCAGAAACGTCTGGAGTTGTTCTGGCTTTTAGGAGGGAGGATGGACAGGTAGTCCTTGGTTAACCACTACTTGTTCAGGAACTGTTAGAAGTTGAGGCAGCATTAACAAGTGGTACTTACGAATGGCCCTCAAAGTTCCAGCCATCACATCACCCCCATACTCACATGATCACCATTTGTGGCCTACTACAAAGTGAAAGCTGGTAAGGTATGTGCAAGTACCTCCTATAAGTAGCTCCTTCCATTTTTTCTTCCAACGAGCCTGTTGTGGAATACAAGTTCTTAGGGAACTGTGCTCTGTACGGCCCACCTGACTGCCATATCTCCCCACCTGCACTCGAGAGCGTCTGCCTTCCCACTATGATTGTGTGATGTTGCAATACCCCCTCCTTTGCCCTCATTTGTATGCACAGCACCCCTCTCCCACAACCCACACTCATGCTGTACCACAGCATCCTCTCCCTGCCTGCCATCATGCCACAACACCACCTCCCCTACCTGCCTACCCTTATGCCGCATCATGGCACACTGTCTCCTGCTCATCTGCACTCACACTGTGTTGTAGCACCGCCCATGCCAGGCTGTGTTCACCGATCCACCAGGTCTCCTGGAACTTGTGACTTCCTGACAGCTTCTCCATTGACTTTGCTTGTTGGAACTGGCAGGAAGTCACACAATATAGTCAAATTAAGTAGTCAGAACAGTCAAGGCTAGGCTTGATTAAGAGAGAGAGAGCGAGTTTCCTCTGTTCTTCAGAAATTTGGGTAAATTATATGTGAAATCCTTCCATTCTAGCCTCAAGGACAGGCACAGCTCAACAGGACATTGTACAGTACAGGATCAAGCAACAGAAATTCTCACAAGACCAAGTAGTACAGAAAGTGAGTATTGCAGGTGTTGGTTTCCTACACACTGTGACTAAGCCAAACAGGGGGTGGAAGCAGAAAAAGCAGTACTTGTGGGTGGCAAGTTGAATGTTCAGGGCATGGAATGTGAAATTTAGGATCAAGTTTGGGAGGGAGCATAATCTTACATCAAGTATGAATATTAAAATGGAAGAACTTTTTCTATTGTAGTTATAGTAAAAGAAAAAATTTCTAAGTCTTTGAGTTGAATGGATCTTTGTTAATGGAATAACAGAATTGGAAGGGACCTTGGAGGTCTTCTAGTCCAACCCCCTGCTCAAGCAAGAGACCCTATACCATTCTGGACAAATGGCTGTCCAATTAAAAAAAAAAGCAACCTTCCAGTGATGGAAAACCCGTAACTTCTGGGGGCAAGCTGTTCCACTGATTAATTGTTCTAACTATCAGGAAATTTCTCCTTATTTCTAGGTTGGTTCTTTCCTTGAGTAACCTGACAGTCTCCAACCCTCTGAAAGGGCTAATGCAATGTATTCACTCATGTAGAGTGAAAAGATATAAATCCCCACACAGATTTTTGCCTCTTTCTCCAAAAATATAATTTCTTGCACTGAACTAAGTAGTTGAGGTCTTATAACTAATGGAGGAGTTTAGTTCCAATGAATTTGTTGCATAAGATACTGAAATTGTACCTTTTTTCAGTCTCACTTTTTCTCTGTTATGCTTTGAAAAGGCACTGTGATAAAGCCCTTTTTAAGTTTGCATTAAGTGTACCTAAATATGTGACAAGGTGGCAGAATAAATAAAAAACAAATTATCTATGTTGTTGTTTCCCCTGGTACAACAGTGCAAGAGCATCATAGGATACATTTGTCAGCTTCTCTCTCCAGTGTAAAATTCTGTGTATTTGGCCTTTCCTACTGTAAGATTTATTCATCATTAAACCATCAGCAAACCATCCCTCATTCTTTTTTCCTAATGCTCATCAATCTTGACAATCCATCCTGAATGTTTTGGCCAGCTAAAATCCTGCTTTCTGATGGTTTAAAAAAAAAATCTGCATCCAAGAAGAGAGTTATTGTACATTATCATACACAGTAAAGCAACAATTCAAAATGGTGCATCACATTACAATGAAGGCAATATGTATGTAGAGCAAGTAATCAAGAAATAAGGAAACAGTAAATTATATATATCACAATGTTTGCTGAAAATTGTGATTTGTAGTGTTGGTACAAATTGTGATCTGTTGGTCATTACTCACAGACTCAGTTTTGGACCTGATTAGTTGATTGGGAGAATTTCAGGGCCTTGCTGTGCTTATGACACTGTCCCTTTCCACACAAATGCCATAATCCCGTTGCATATCTCTGTCTTGTAAAACAGCTGAGACATTTGGATGAGCAACCATAACTTGCTTATCTTAGTAGAAAGCCTCTGGCTTCTATTCTTTCCACGTTCTTCTTTGCCATATAAGGCATTGGCTCCTCCTTCTCCTACTCACTGATTACGATCCATTTTGCTACACCTACCATCTCATGAGTCATGATGTTTCTATTTTAATTATAAAACTTTCTTTCCTATATTGCTGCAAGTAGGCTGCAGCTTTTCAACTATGCTCACACTCTCCTGTCTTCTTCCGGTTTAAAAATAACATCCAGAATCTGGATTAAAATCCTTTTTGTAGCCTTTTTGTTAGTCCTAATAATAATCACTTGTTCTGTTAATACTAATAGACCAATATAATCACGATCCAGTAAAGCACTGGACGAATCTGTTTCTACACTGTCTTCCTTTTCTCCTCCTTTTAAAAAAATGGATTGCCCAAATTGAAAATGTTTGCACTATTCCAGAAACATACTAGTCTCAGAGGCAAACATGAGAGATGATAAATGTCCATGCTAGTAATGCTATATTTGCCAAGAGACAGTCATGGATGGAACTCTAAGACAGTATCTTTTGCAAGATCTACCCATTGTTTCTTTTAATAGAACTAAGAATAGTGCTTTTGCTCTATCATTTTGTCATTTCAAAATGCCAGCTGGGAGGAAAGCTCACAGATGTGAAAATAGCCATAAAGAGACTTCTCCCTGATCATTGAGTTTGTGTGTGAGAGAGGTTCACTTTATATACTTATTGAAAGAATTTGTATGGCTGCCCAACTTGAATAATATAACTCTGACTGGCTTACAAAAAAACAACCAAGGTAAAAATAACAATCAGCAATAAGCAATAAACATTCTTTACTGAGAAATGTTCACATCTGTCTCATTGCCCTCAGAAAAAGCTGCCTATATAGCTGTTTTGCTAGGGATATAGGAAGTCCTCTTTTATTTTATGATTAGGATTCATGTACAGAAATACCCATGGATCAATGAGTTTAATGAAAAGAAGGACTGGGGAGACATGCTAGCAGTGTTCCAATATCTCAGGGGCTGCCACAAAGAAGAAGGAGTCAAGCTATTCTCCAAAGGACCTGAGGGCAGGACAAGAAGCAATGGATGGAAACTAATGAAGGAGAGAAGCAACATAGAACTAATGAGAAATTTCCTGACAGTTAGAACAATTAATCAGTGGAAAAATTTGCCTCCAGAAGTTGTGAATGCTCCAACATTAGAAGTTTTAAAGAAGATGTTGGATAACCATTTGTCTGAAGTGGTGTAGGGTTTCCTGCCTAGGAAGGGGGTTGGACTAGAAGACCTCCAAGGTGCCTTCCAACTCTGTTATTCTATTCTATCAGTCAGTGAAGTTAATTTCTCCACATTTCCAAACTCTTTTCTTCTATCTATTTATTTATTTAGGAAGAAAGAATATTAGTCACATGTTATTTGTGAGTGTGTGTGTAAAGACATGTCTGTGTGTGTGTCTTGTGTATGTGTGTGTGAGAGAGATCAGCATATAACCAAGGCAAAAATAACTAGAACACAGTTGGTGAAGACATAAAAAGAAGGTAGGAGGTATAAAACCTAACTAACTCAGAGAAGCACACAAACACGATGACATTCTGAGAGAACAATCTGTTCTTTTTTCATGACCCTTCCAAATATATGAAAAATTGGGAAAGTTACACAAATGGTCAACTAGTATGATCAGTTCAAGCAGCAGGACAAAAGTTTTCATTGCTTCTCAGGAATCTGTTGAATGAAAAGTACCAATTGAAGATGGTGTGGAAAAGCAAAGCTTTGTGGCTTATTAAATACTAATCTGTAAATGAAATCAAATGTGATATGAATATGGCTAGTATCAAAATACAGATAGCGCTTGTTTTTATAAAAGCATCCTGGGCAGACCAGAGCTAAAGTGAAGGGAGAAAAAGAATTGAATGTCTTGACCTACAATACAGGTAGTCCTCAACTTACAACAGTTCATTTAGTGACCGTTCAAAGTTATAACCTCATTGATAAAAATGACATGATCATTTTTCACATTTACAACTGTTGCAGCATTCCCCTAGTCATGTGATCAACATTCAGTTGCTTGACAACTGACTCATACTTACAATGGTTGCAGTGTCCTAAGGTCATGTGATCACCTTTGGTGACCTTCTGAGAAGCAAAGTCAATGGGGCAGCCGGATACACTTAACAACCATGTTACTAACTTAACGACTGCAGTGATCCACTTAGCAACTGTGGCAAAAAAGTTCGTAAAATGGGGCAAAATTCACTTGACAAATATTTCACTTAGCAACAGAAATGTTGGGCTCAGTTGTGGTCGTAAATTGAGGGCTACCTGTACAGGCAACCAGTAAACAGACAGGCAAATTGCCAGGCTTGAGCCTCAACAGCAGTCCCAGGAAGAGGGAGGCAGCCTATCAGCACCCCTTGCTGTGGTAAATCAGGGCTGTCTAATGACCGCTGTGCTCCTTGGCCTCCAGAGCAATCTGCCTGCCCCCCAGGCAGAAAAAGAAAGTTTTTTGATCTCTGGTATGAGCCATGATGAGATGCATCTTGCCAATCTTTTTTATTCTTTAAGATTTAAAAATCCCTTTTCTCTAACACCTACTTGCTGCATCTGGCGAGTCCCAATTCATTAAGTTATATTCTGTACATCAGTGCCTTCTATTCTTGCCCATCCACATTTGAATGAACTGAGAACTGCATTTACATTCCATATTTTTATTTTCATGTTTCATGTATTAAGTTTGAAAAGAAGCTTTTTATTGAAACTATGAAAACTGCCCTTTGATGGACTAATTGGCTTCATTGCCATCATTAACACAAAAGAAAATACAAAATGCAAAATAGGCTGCCTTACGTCTTAATTTGCTTAACTTTAGCGAAATGAGTAATCTAGTTTATGTTGATAAATATCATTTCTGGATGACAATTGGATAAAAGATAACTTGCTATAAATAAAATCACTTTGACCTGCCAGAAACATTTGCTAGAAGATATTATTTATTCAATATCAACACCTAGGGCTAAAATGGACACACATTTTACACTGCTACCAGTTGAAAACATATAATTCTACCCAACCACAAGGAAGGAAAAGAAGATATTGTTACTTTTTTTAAAAAAACAACAAGATAGCAACTTGAGTTTAGAAAAAGATGTTTAGGAAAAACGAAAGCATAATGTGTTCAGAATACAATAATCTGAGTTTGGTCATTTGTGCCCTGAGTTAGAATTCTTTCATTGATTTTTTCCCCCTATGATTTGCTTCTTGGCTATCCATAAAATCCTCAGGTGTCTTTCCCAGAACTAAAGTCTAAAAGCATCAACACTCTCTTTCTATTTTGTTTGTCTTCTTTGTAAGGTTCAAGACATATCATATTTTTTTCTAAAGACTTTATTGGTACCTACCATACACTAAAAAAAGGGACATGGTGGCTCAGTGGCTAAGACACTGAGCTTGTCGATTGAAAGGTCGGCAGTTCAGTGGTTCGAATCCCTAGTGCTACGTAATGGGGTGAGCTCCCATTAATTGTCCCAGCTTCTGCCAACCTAGCAGTTCGAAAGCACTTAAAAAATGCAAGTAGAAAAATAGGGACCACCTTTGGTGGAAAGATAACAGTGTTCCGTGCACCTTTGGCATTTAGTCAGGTCGGCCACATGACCACGGAGACGTCTTCGGACAGTGCTGACTCTTCGGCTTTGAAACAGAGATGAGTACACCCCCTAGAGTCGGGAACGACTAGCACATATGTGCGAGGCAAACCTTTACCTTTACCTTTACCATACACTAGTCTGCAGTATATTCCTTGACTGTTGGTTCCTTTACTGTGGGTTGTTTTTAAAGGGCAAAAACTTTGCACCATTTCAGTATCTTCATTGTCAAGCCTGGTTGCTAAACTAGATTTAATGATGCATTAGAACAGGGATGTCAAACTCATGTTGTCATGGTGGCATCACATGCTTTTTTCCCCTTTAGTAAACCGGGCGTGGGCGTGGCCAACGCGTGACTCATCTAGCCCGCAGGCTGGGAGTTTGATAGCCATGTATTAGAGCAAGGGTCTCCAAACTTGGCAATTTTAAGACTTGTGGACTTCAACTCTCAGAGTTCCCCAGCCAGCATGGGAAGCTGAAGGCATGGGAATTGAAGTCCACTTGTCTTAAAGCTGTTGAATTTGAAGATCCCTGCCTTAAAGGACTGAGATAAATACGTATTAATATGGCTCTTTTTAAATTCATGTTAATTACTTTTATGTGTACCTTTTATTTTACCACAATTGTATTATTTTTATTTTTGCTTGATAA
Organism: Pituophis catenifer annectens; assembly: GCF_029215685.1. Lineage (NCBI taxonomy): Eukaryota > Metazoa > Chordata > Lepidosauria > Squamata > Colubridae > Pituophis > Pituophis catenifer. The sequence goes on from NW_027256881.1 coordinate 292,959,902, forward strand.
TTTTCACTCTAATATAAAACAAAGCAACCTACAAAAACAAGAAAACCCAATTGTATGACTATTTAGCAAACTAGTATAATGTTGCCTGCATTCTGCTTGGAAATACACATAGCCTACCCTCAACATTTTCTAAAATAAAGATCCTAGCTTGCACTGAAAATAGGATTTATTCCTAAAACCGAAGAAAATGCAAGCTGTTTGAAGAAGCTGACATTTCTTTATTTTCAAATCAAGTAAAAGTAGCATGCTGTTCTCCTATGGTTTTAATTAATGTGTTAAGGCAAACAAATCATATCTTATATATTTATATGTGTGAAATTGAAAGTAAGTAAGGAAGGAAAGTAATTAGTAAGTGAAAATAGTACAAATAAAGATACAAAGAAGAGAAAGAAAAGAAAGATTGAAAAAAATTAAAGACAGTTTCTGATCTTCTTAACAGCAGTTCTACAAGTACATGCATATTTTACCTTCTCTTTCTTAGGTTACAACATAATTTCCTTCTTTCCCTTAGTCTTCACTTTCCAATCATCAAACCCATAAATCACATTTTTAAATTGTTTCAGCAAACAGCCCAGAAGAGGTTTCCAGTCACCAAAAAATGCAGTTACCCTCTATAGATTTCAGTCTAAAGTGTTCTTCAACAGCTTTCCTCAGTGGCCACACTCCAAGACAAACTAGGATTGTGACTTCTAAATGTTCTTGTCAAAATGGTTAAAGCCTAAGTATTCTGAGAATTTTATCCCAACATGTCCAGAAGACACAAAGTTGGAAGAGTTTGCACTATATTACATTTTTGTTTCAATTTTAATTTGGATGGTAGCCGAATTGATTGCTACTTAACTGTACAATTTGCCTAACTGATATAGAATACCAGAATATAATTACAGAATGATTGTCTTCTAAATATTCCAAACTAATTGGAATGTAATCTACATTACTTTACTGGTAGGTTCCAGCAGGATGTAATTCTATGACACTTCTTGCTCTACGAATAACCTGTTGTGCAATAATTTCATGTAGAGATATGGTCATTTCCACCTGTGCAATATTGTCAACCTGTTTCTCCTGTTTAAATAGTGACATTTTAAAATTGATTTTGTTTTCAGTTGTCTGTTCAGTTTTCAGCAAAGTAAATGTGCCTGCTTTGAAGCATAGAGGTAGAAAACAGCCAAGTTGGAACTGAAAAAGAAGTGATAAGAGGAGCCATTTAATTGATCTGTTTACTACATAAATCAAGTAAAAGGTAGGATTGCTCTTGAGAAACAAACAGTTTCCAGGCTGTGAAAAAAAAATGGAGAGTGAAATTAATACAAAATATGCACATTAATAGTCTTCAGAACTTCTCCAAACAAATTAAACTATATGAATAACCAACATTTTGGCCAAATTCTCTCTTAAGTTTAGACAGAATAGCAATGGTTGCCTCTCAAAAAAAAAAAAATGCAAGAACTGGATTTAAAATACAAAGAAATACCATTGGTTTTTTTGATGGAACACATGAAAAGAGGCTTCGGGGTTATCAGTGGGCCTAGCTTTTTATAATTTGACTCTGGTCACCAAAGCTGCAGGCTGAGAATATCTGAAAAGACTGGCTATTAAAACCAACATAGTGATGTCTAAATGACCAGCCCTCTTCCTTCTGTGTGGACACCCTCCAACTGCAGAAGTCTAATAAAGTTGTCTAATAAAGGAAAAACGCAGAACCAGGGTGTCAAGATCTGAACTCAAATCAGGCTTGTCTATTGCCATTGGATCCCCATATTCCAGAGAAGAAGTTTGAGGGAGAGTCAACAAAATCTTTTAAAGCTTCTGTTCTTTTTCTTGAAAAGTTGCAGAAGCCTGTCTCACTGTTTCCAGCCTAGCTTCAGTCCAGGCATTTCATGTCAGTTCTACCGGTAGACCAGAGCAGGAAGCAACTCTGCAGAAAGGCTAAAATTATTTTTATGAAGAAGGGTTTTAATAACAGAAACTTGCAAGTCTGCTCATGTTGTACCTCCTCCCCCTTCTTAAACTCTTGTGAATTAGGAAAGTATCGGTCTGAGGCTCTTTAGCATATTTTCTGTTTGTTGTGGGCTTAAGATATGTTTTTCCCCTTGTTGCTTTGGTAACAGGGCTGCATATCTCCATCAAGGTAATCTTCCTTACTCTCTACAGTACAGCACCTGGCACTGTTGTTGTTAGCCATTGCCACACATGGTTGCAGAGTCCGATTGTGTTTTGCACACTGTGCTCATTAGTTCTTCAAGCAAAGCTTTCAGTGCAAGACAAAATGAAGGATTTTGATTATCAACCAGTTGCAGAGCAACACTGATTAGATTTGAAAAGGAGTCAAAGGTCAGCCAACTGCTTCCATGACTGAGAGAGGAGTAGAACCTGGGTCTCCTCATTCTTAGACCAGCACCTTAACCATTATATCACACTACTCTTATTTTTTACTCTGTGGCTCTGTCCTTTTCACTCTCCACTTATCTTGATTTAAGAAATGAGATTTCCCCTGATTTCCACAGATTTCTTTCTACCCATTCCTGCATCTCCATGGGACTGATACGTGTAATTGAGCTCCTTTTCATGTCTTATGAAGTTAGGTTAATTGAATTCTATGGGCCTTATTCTTAGGAAAGTGGTATGGGGCAAAAATGGGCAGCCCATAGGACACGTGAAGTTTCCTAGCACTTCTACAGAATCCCAAACATTCGTAGAGTAGATCCTTTATTGAAATCCATTTATAGAAGGAAATCAGGCTAATTATTCCCATTTGAATGTGGTTATAAGCTTCTGCAAGCCCATTCTTTTTCTGACCATTATGGTGATCATATGATAACATTTTTGATCTTCAATTGAATAAGTTTTACAACAATGGTATTGATTGCCAATTTTACCATAGTATTGATTTCCTACAAATTGGATGAAGCACATATTATTATGATTAATATTTGGTAAATGGATAATACTTCTTTTTTAAGGTTTTTTTTATATATACAGATAATGAACCCCTCAGTCTCCAGTGACTTCTTCTTGAGGAACTTGGATTCTGGAGAATCTTTTGCCAGTTATGACATTTCTCACCACTCAGAAATGGGATATTTAAACATAATATTTGTTTTATATTTTAATGTAACAATCTGTATTGTGATATCTGCACAAGAACTTTTTAAGCAGCCTTTACTGTCTAATTTTGGGGAATAGATGACATATTGAAGTAAAACTAAAACAGATGCTTCACCAGTGTCATTTGGAAACAAGATATAATTAGGTGATATTATTCTAAACATTATTCTACATGGATGTCAACATATCTCGATGTACCTATCAGAAATTACTTGTCAAAATCTTGAACAGAAAATTATTTTTGTTCATCATGGTTACATAACTTATTTCTTTTATCATTTACCACATCTAGAAATGGAAAGAACATCATCACTGCCACAGGGAGATCCTAATTGGTTCCAACTGTATGAGCATCTTGTTGCAGTTACCATTGCTATTATTATTTTGTATTTTATTTTGTGACTGCTGTAGAGGTAACAACTGAGGACTGTAGCAACAGAAACCTAGCACAGTATTTGCGTAAGAAGCCAGATACAAGTATATGGTCTTGTTTGACAAAACAGTTAATCCCATGGATAGAGTTTTTTTTCATATATAAATATAATTATTGAATGAAAATGTCTAAGTATCACCCCTGAGATTTCCATTTAGGATTGCCAGGGAATCAGTATAATCTCTGCCCATTAATGGTGTGTTCATTCTACATATACAATTAAAAACCAATAAGAACCTAGCCCACATGGGCTATAAATACTGTACTTATAGTTCATCTTGTACAAACCTATAAGATGGAATTTGTTAACTTTAAACAAAGCAGTTAAAAGACGAACGGTGGTAGATGCAAGCATTTCATATTGACTTGTCAGTACCAAATTTACAACAACACTTTTGCATTATGTAACACTACGTTGATTTTTAACAACTACTATGTTAAAAATCAACATAGAGCATAAAGTCCAGCGAGAATGTTAATTAGACATATAACATGTGTGAATACCAACCAATGACAAGCCTTATGCCCACAGAAGACGCAGATTGACATACAGTTGTTTCTGAATACACAATGGAGGCTTCACTTGATTGATGGTAACTGCTTCAGCAAACCGGAGAAAACGAGAGTTCCTTCCTTGTTAACTTTAGATGGATGCCCAATTCACACACAAAAAAAGCCCAACTCTGGGTGACTTTCAGTTTGTAGAACTTTAAAAAAAGAAGAATTCTAAAATAAAATAAATTACAGAACATAAATAAAGCAACAGAGTAACAAAAGTAACAGAATTCATAAGGCCACATATCATCCGAGATCTTTCATTCCAGACAGGTTCATCTTGGATTCTGGCCCAATGATAGAGAAGAATCAGGAGAAGAGGAGAACAGTCGGGTCAAGGCCACCTGAAACATGAGAGGACTGTTGTTTCCCAGGACATGCTCTGGATATAAATCTGGATAACTGATTAGATTCACATAATATGATGAACTATAAAACACGACGAGCAAACTATAATCACTTGTGTTTAAAGCAACATACTAAACAAAGCAAGCCAAATTATGCTTACCATGAATGTGGTTTTCCTTGACTCATACCATATTCAAATGCACACTGTGATTTATTTGGTTTTGGCTTTGCTGTTAGTTGCGAAGTCATGTCCAACCCATTGTGACCCTATGGACAACGTTCCTCCAGGCCTTTCTGTCTTCTACCATCCTCTGGAGTCCAGAAGCCTACTGCTTCAGTGACTCCATCCAGCCATCTCTGTCGTCTCGTTCTTCTTTTGCCCTCAATCTTTCCCAGCATTAGGCTCTTCTCCAGTGAGTCCTTCCTTCTCATTAGGTGGCCAAAGTATTTGAGTTTCATCTTCAGGATCTGGCCTTCTAAAGAGCAGTCAGGGTTGATCTCCTCTAGGACTGACCGGTTTGATCGCCTTGCAGTCCAAGGGACTCACAGGAGTCTTCTCCAGCACCATAGTTCAAAGGCCTCAATTCTTTGGTGCTCAGCCTTTCTTATGATCCAACTTTCACAGCCATATATTGCAACTGGGAAAACCATAGCCTTGACTATACGCACTTTTGTTGGCAGGATAATGTCTCTGCTTTTTAGTATGCTGTCTAGATTTGCCATAGCTTTCCTCCCCAGGAGCAAGGGTCTTTTAATTTCTTGGCTGCAGTCCCCATCTGCGGTGATCTTGGAGCCCAGGAAAATAAAATCTGTCATTACCTCCATTTCCCACCCCCCCATCTATTTCCAAGGAATTGAGAGGGCCGGATGCCATGATCTTAGTTTTCTTAATGTTGAGTTTCAAGCCAACTTTTGCACTATCCTTCTTCACCCGCATCAAGAGGCTCTTCAGTTCCTCTTCACTTTCTGCCATTAGAGTGCTATCATCTGCATATCTGAGGTTGTTGATATTTCTCCCCGCAATCTTAACTCCAACTTTTGATTCATCTAGCCCCGCCTTTCTCATGTTGTGCTCTGCATATAAGTTAAACAGGCAGGGCAACAGTGTACAGCCTTGCCGGACTCCATTCCCAATTTTGAACCAATCAGTGGACCCATGTCCAGTTCTCACTGTTGCTTCTTGACTCGCATATAGGTTTCTCAAGAGACAAATAAGATGGTCTTGTACTCCAATCTCTTTAAGAACTTGTCACAATTTGTTGTGAGCCACACAATCAAAGGCTTTAGCATAGTCAATGAAGCAGAAGTAGATGTTTTTCTGGAACTCCCAGCTTTCTCCATGATCCAGCATATGTTGGCAATTTGATCTCTAGTTCCTCTGCCTCTTTGAAATCCTGCCTGTACTTCTGGTAGTTCTCAGTCCACATACTGCTGGAGCCTAGCTTGTAGGATTTTAAGCATAAATTTACTAGCATGTGAAATGGTGGGATAGTTTGAACATTCTTTGGCATTGCCTTTCTTTGGAATTAGAATGTAAACTGACCTTTTCCAATCCTGTGGCCACTGTTGAGTATTCCAAATTTGCTGGCAAATTGAGTGTAGCACTTTTACTGCATCGTCTTTTAAGATTTTGAATAGCTCAGCTGGAATACTGTCACCTCCACTAGCTTTGTTGTTACTCAGATTTCCTAAGGCCCATTTGATAAGGTTTTGGCTTATAAGGTTTTGGCTCATCCATTGTCATTTGTATATAGCAAGATGGCCAGAGGAAGCATACAGCCCCAGTCTTTTTTCTGGAATCCCAGAATGTAGATAGAATTGGTGGGCCACAAATAAGCATTTATTGTTTGTTTACAATAGCTTCATTATTGCCTCAGTGAGCATTTTGGATTCAAGTAGGGATTTACTGTAGTCTCAGAGTTAAGTACTGAAATCTGAAACACCTCAAGAATAAAAAAATCCCAATTTTTTCCTATAAAAGGTTAAGCAGAAGGGCTTGGAGATTATTGTTTTTAACAATGATATGCCTGTTTTAGAGTTTACACTAGAGTTTCCATTTGTTTTACATCTCAAAATGGCAGGAATTCAGGTGCTGTCAGGTTTCACAGGGCAGGATTTAAGGGCCACAAAAAGATGACTTGAAAAATTGTGGGATTTTAGGCATTTGATCAAATTTGAAAAACTTATAACAGAAAATTCAGGACATCTGTGGTTCTTATTTACAAGTTATTTATGAAATATGTCTCTATTTACATCTAAGTAAATTTTTAAGAAGATGCTAGGTTATCATCACCAGAGTCACCAAGACCTAGTAACCACCTACTCTACTGCTATATGTAACCTGAGAGGATAATTTGGAGAAGAGCTGAAATGACAGAATTAAAATCTGAATAGATGTGTATGCTGACAGGAGTATATCTTCAAATACCTGGATCCAAAATGCTTCTTTATTTTATTTTATTTTATTCTGGTTCATGACCAGCATGAAACTAGTTACAGTATTTTTCGGAGTATAAGACGCACCAGAGGATAAGATGCACCTACCTTTTTTGGTGAGGAAAAGAAGAAAAAGAAATAGCCCTCTACCTCTGCCTCTGAGCAATTTTGCCTCGTTGCAGCAAACAGCAAACAGCCTGCTTTACTTTCATTTTCATTTTCAGAATAGCTTGATTAGCACAAGGGAAAAAAAAATCTGCTCCAGCAATTTACCTCTTTGCAGCAAGCAGCAGAGCCCTGAGCAAAATAGCTGAGAGCAAATCAGCTGAGAGGCAGGAGGCCGATCCAATCAACTTGTGCTAATTAGGCTGTGCTGAAGCTGAAAGGAGCTGTTTTTTCTAGCTGCTTGCTGTAAGGAGGTAAACTGCTAGGAGGCAGAGGCTAAAGGATGGGGGCCGGTGGGTGGGGCTACATTTGGTGTATAAGACACATCTAAATTTTCACCCCCTTTTGGGGGGGGGAAAGGTGCATCTTATACTCCGAAAAATACGGTACATAAAAGCTATCTAAGATAGAAATAAAACAAAATTATATTGATAGAATAAAACAGTGTAAAAATAATGATGGAAAAATACAAAGGACAGGGATTAAATTCTGAGAGAAACCTGTAAAATTACAATTTTATTTGTTGTTTATTCAATTTCTACAGCCCCCATCTCAGTAAAAGTCTGGGCTTACAATTCAGAACATATATTACAATTAATTTATAATCATGGCATGAAAGCATATATAATTAAGATAGATGACTATAAAAGGACATAAATAGAATTTATAAAACACTATGACACTATAAAGCTATATTAACTTATATTTAGTCTAATACTTGCTGCTATCCTACTAGGGTTTATTCGGATCGTTATAATTATGATCCAACCAATTAAAACAAAGATATAGCAAATTAAAACATTGAATAGTATGTGTATATTTAAAAGGAAAAGAACAAAGGGGAAGGAAAGAGAGAAAGATTACAGAATATATTTCGAGAAGTCAGAAAAAGTTGGTAAGTCTATACAAATCAAAGTTTAACTACTCTTGTTAGCTGCACATAGCTGATGAATAACTATATTTGATAAAATTAAAAGAAGCCTTGAAAACTCAAATTGTTCAGGTAACAATAACTCAACACCTTTTTCTGAATGAAAATTGCTTAATTTGGAGCACGTCATAAGATTGCACGATCCTGGGTCTCTTTCCCCCCCCCCGTATTTTTATGATAGTTCCTTAATTTTAGGAGGTCTACAAAGTGAGGCAGAGAACACTGCTCTTCTGTAGCACCACAATCCCTTTGGAATGGCCTTCCATTAGAAGTTAGACCAAACCTGATTTTAGCCACCTTCCAAAGCAGTTGAAGGTGGCAGTTGTTTGGGGATCAGAACATGCCTTTTGGATAATTTTGCTGGATAGTTTTTGGAGGTTTGCTTTGTGTGTTTTAGGTTTTTGGATTTACAAGATTATGTATATGTGTTTCTATGTATGTATCAAGCACGTTTATAGGTTACCCAACACCTAGTGACACTGCATTGAATGTAAATTAAAACAATTCCAATATGGTAAAAACAAAAATGTGAAGATTAATATTTTAACAACATTAGTATAGTCCACATTTCCAAAGTAGTGCCTAGGGAAAGAAGCCAGGTTTTTCAAGGCCCAGTTAAAGAAGGGTAGAATCAATGCAACTCAACTTCTGCATAGATACTATTCCAGAGAGCAGGCCCCTGATAGAGGGGGCATTTCCTGGGTCTCGTTAGATGGCAGTATTTAAAAAATGAGACTTAGAGAATGCCCACTCTGGCAGAACTTGCCAGAAGGGCAGGAACAGTGACAGAATGAAGGACTTTGGTCCAGAATCAGAAGTTCCAATTTTTAAAACTCTTATATATACTTATATATTAAAGAAGGTACAGTAACTTCCGCTTCAGGTTATTAAATTTTTTAATCAGAAGGCAAGGTATCCTACCAACTTCTTTTCCAGTATTTAGTTTTAGTTTTAGTTTTTAGTTTTTATTGAATTTCTATACTGCCCTACTCCCAAAGGACTCAGGGCGGTGCACAGCCATGAAATAAAACACATAGATATACAAAATCTAAAATCGAATAAAATGAATTAAATAAATTTGGCTGAATTAATACCCATAATTTAAAATACCCATATTTTAAAATACAGTAAAAATTTAAAATTTACACTTAAAAGGGAGAAGATTTAGGCGAGGCCAGCTTGATGAAATAAAAGCGTCTTCAGCTCGCGGCGGAAGGTGCGCAGATCCAGAATCCTCCGTATCTCTGGGGGGAGCTCATTCTAGATCGTCGGTGCCCCCACAGAGAAGGCTCTCCCCCTAGGGGCCGACAGCCGACATTGTTTGGCCGATGGCACCTGGAGGAGCCCCTCTCTGTGGGAGCGTACTGGTCGGTGGGAGGCTATTGATGCTATTGCCCTATGCAGCATGACAATAAATCAGCCAGCTGTATAAACAACAACTTTATTATTAATTTACTATTGTGACACCTGAGAGTCTTATGGGAGTGGAGTAGGGTACCGATGTAATAAATAAATAGCCATGTGTGACAGCCCTTTCTCTTTTATTTTCAGCTTTAATTAAGCAAATATAATTAAGGCTGTAATCTCAATCAAATTTACTTGAGAATCATTCCTATTGAAGTCAGCAGGGTTGGCTTTTGTATGGACATTCAAAAGGTCGGATTGTCAGTTTCAGTTACCAATTAATTCCTCAATCCAGGCTTGAAATAAAAAAACTTTTGCAGGTCTTTGCATTGTTCTTCCTTGAGTGATTTGGAAATGATGACCTGCTGTTGTGCATATCCAGTGCCCCTGATAGCCAGAAGTTTATCACTGTTGTTCAGCATTCCTTTCTAACATGAAAATATATCTTCAGAACTACACAATTCATTGCACTGCAACTGCTGAGTGTACAAAGAGAAAGTCAGAAATATTCATCTCTGCTTTTTCTCATATATTTTAGAACAAGCTCCAGTATTGATTTCCATGCAATAGAAAATAGAAAATTCATACAATTAATATCCTTGTCCCCAGATCAGACTGGTAAATTGGGAAGTGTCTCACTATATTATTATTTCATATCCTTTCCTATAGATTTTATTTCTGTTCTTTGTTCAGTGGGATTAGTGCATTTCTGGAGGCTCATTTATCATATATTTTCCGTTTTTTTTTAAAAAAAACAATGATTGTGATGTTGTTTCTTTGTCTATTGTGCCATTTGTATGATGTTAGCGTTGAAATGGTTGATAAGACTCCAAATTTATTTATAAATTTGATACAACTCCATTGGCTGAGCCGTTACAGTAAGATTACTGAAGGTACAACATCATGGTCTTCCCAAAACCAACTCATATGGGTGAATTTACACTGTACAAAGTAAATAATATGGTTTACAGTATAGGATATAGTATAGGATGAACTCATACACTGTGACATTGTAAATCAAGTTTATGATTTAGTATGATATGTGAACCTGGATAATTGTGCTTACTCAAAGCAGTTAAACAGTATTCTTTGCAGTAGTAATGAATGGATTTGAAAGCAATATATAGAGGAAAAAAAGAGAGGAAAGAATATTGATTACAGATTATGGATCAGAAGATTATTAGAGAACAAATCGGTTGATCCAGTATTTGCCATTTTCTGTCACTAGTTTAGCATCAAAAACTATTATCTAATCCCTGCTCAGTTATTGGCCAGTTTCCCCTGTCTCCCTACTTATTTTTTGCATCCAAACACATGCCTGTCCCACTCTTAAGCAAAGCATTTTAAACTCTGAATGGCAAAGCTTCATGGCCTTCAATCTCTTTTCCTGACATGTTCTACACAAGGTGCAGAGAAGTCATGATCCCAGGAACTGGGAGCTGGTATGCAGGGCATGCCAGTGCCTCTCCAGTGCCTAGCCAAACTGCACATTGACTTCAAGGAAGAAAAAAAAATGCTGCTACTACTTTAGTAATATTCTCTGAAAGAATCACAATACTCTTGCTGGAGCCCTATTTCTGCTGCAATCACACAAATAAGAGTATTTGCCTATCAGCACACTGCTATTCCAGGCTGGATAACATATATAATAGGATAACCATTTTCAAATCACTAGGCTTCATCACAAGAAACTATGGGAGATGGATGAGTAAAGCATGTTAATTTTTTTTAATTGTCATTGTATAGTAGGCATGTGTTTAACTCAATGACAGAGATGTTGTTATTCAGATTGCTTAGACTTTATTCATATCTGTGATATTCAAATAGTTCCAATGGAGTCAATGCCCTGCTAACCCTTTTTCTTTTGAGTTCCGTAACATGTAGTGCAATGAATCATTTTAGTTTTGAATTCCCTGGGATGTGTACTTACCAGTGCCAGGAAGGTCAACACAATCCAGCTCAGTGTATACCATTCACTGTTCCATGTAATTGACTGGCGTTCCCAAAAGAAAAGGATGTTACAAATCCGTGTTAATAATATTTCCCCTAGAAGAACTTCACAAAGACTCTGTGTCAAAAAAGCACCATAAACCATCTCTTTCCACATTGCAGAAGGTTTTTCTTTCTAAAATCTTGTGTCAGACATTTGGTTAGAATTTGGTTGGAAATTAAAATCTGCCTGACTTAGATGTGACTCTAAGGAAGGATGTGGTTTTGTGCCCTTGGGACATTTAGCCCGTGAACAGTGGCAATTTGCAATATCTCCTAATCTTCTAACAGAGAATGACTGACAACAGATATATATATATACCTTGCAGGAAAAGAAAAATAATTAGAAATTCATCTTATCATAAATATTGCAGTACTTGAAATAAATGTATGCTATGGAAAAGCATGCTTCTATGAACAGAGGTCTTTTAAAAACTATAAGATCCATCTCACACAATTATTTACTCTTCAGAGGCTGGGAAAAGAGCACTTACAGCCTATTCCCTGTCTGCTCAATAATATTTAAGTGGGGCACAATGGGCAGAGTGGTTTAGCCTTCTGATGGATCATAAAGGTTTGTACTGGTAACTTGCTCTGAACAATCAGATTGCTCTACAGCTCTCAAAGGCCTCTTGGCTACAGATCATCAGAGTAGAAATGGTACAACTCTCCCTCCATTTCTGCATACTTAAAAGATACGCTGATGCAAAATTGGACAGTGAAACAGTGATTATGGATTGGTGTGGTTAATCAGTTGATTCAGAACTGTTTGTGGGCAACTTAAAGAGCCTCACTCAAGTCTGTTCTGACTGTTGGTGATTTGTTACAGGACAGTCCTTTGAACAGAGGAGAGTTCTCATTTAGCTGTCTGGATGAAAAAAATAATCATTTCTTTATGAAGAAAACCCATAGCCACCTTTTTCTCCCTGGGATTGGGCCGATTGGTGGAAAGGCAATGGCAGGTTGAAATTTTGCAGATTTAAACTTTTAATGAATTCCTTTCATGTAAACTTTTGTCATTTGTTCCCTCTCTTCCCTCAATAAATTTATTTCTTGTTGTACAACATACTTTGTAAGGCCTGTTTCAGACATTGCAATGAGGCAGCTGGAGAAAAGCTGTATACATTTCTGTTCAGAAGGAGATATTTATTTTGATACTTTGGGCTTTATCTCTGATGGAAGTAATTGTAGCCTAAATAAATGCAACGATTTCCTGATTTTGGCTTAGTATGAAGCCAACATATTGTACTTTATTCATTAAACCATGGTAATTATGACTTAATGTTATAAGAACTCAGTAAATTGATTGTAATCCTATGAATAAGGACTTCAGATGCTGATTTTATTAAACCTTTCTGACCAAAGAACAGATAGAAAAATCATTAAAGAAAGGACCAATATTTTTGTCCAGTTTGTATATTTTATTTATTTCATTAACTGGAATTTGATTATGAGCTCTTAGGCTCTATGATAGGGCAATCCCTATATATGTATATACTGAGAACTAAATTACCACACTTAAAACGAATTCTGCATAGGACTGCAGTATTAGTCATTTCTGTGCTTATACCCAAATGTGCTTCTGTCATTCTATTCTAAGGGAGTTGTATTTTGTCTTCCCCTCTTGCCAAGTCCCTCAGTACAACTTTATGAAATGCAATGACAATAATGAGCACAAAAGAAAACAAGCCCTTAAAATAGCAACAAAGTGTGTTGTCCTAGAGGACCCATTAAATAAACGTTTACATCGTATTTCGACATTCCTTCTTATTTGGAGGGCAAACATAAAACCTAAGGTTGTGAAATACAGTAGATAGCCTCAGCTTCAAGATGGGCATTATTTGTTGACATTCATGATTTAAATGTCAGAGTTTTCTTTTTGACCCTTCACTGCTTCCCATAGAGGCTTCCCAGCAACAATTTGACAGCAAAGTTTGAAATATTTGACCTCTTTCATAGCCATATCCGTCCCTATGCAGGGAGGCATTCTGAAAAGAAACAATTCTTTTCTTAGAATCTTTTTCTTTTAAACCCAGAGATGTAATCCTACATGTTATGCTTTCTACAAAATTGTTTTTCATTGTGAAATAATTTCATTTCATCTCCAAGCAGTTTAATAAAAACAAAAGGCTTGCTATCATTCCAAATAGTCCTCCTGTAAAATAATCACAAAAACCACTAAGTACTTTCAGTTGCTCCATTCCTTTTGTTGTTGTTTTTGCTTACTAATTTATTTATTTGATTTCTGTTCTACCTTTCTACTTTTATGTTAACGAAAAGTAATGTTTCTTCAGATGAAATGAACTTTAAGAAGGACTTCAGTACCTGTACTCTTGTCATTCTTACATTTCACAGAAATCCCTTCGGTAAAAAAATAAAAAAATAAAATAAAAACCACTCTCGGTTAAGGCAGTTCATGAACAAGAAGAAAAGCTGTAGAAGTTAAATTAGCAAGGAAATATCAGTTGACAGGAAAAGCACAAAAACACTAAATAAGACCTTTATGACATGATCTAACAAATAGATATACATTTTGAGGGGTTGGTAAAATTCTTAGTAATGCTAAATTCCATGGTATTTTACCAACTCAAAATAAATCAGATCAATAAAGCTATTTCTCATTAATTAAATCCCCACTCCTGAATTCACGACCCCTCCCCCATATTTCTGCAAGATTTGGTATAGTTTATGATAGAATGTCTGCTTTGTATACAAGAGATCTCAGATTCAATCCTCAGCATCTCCAGATAGGGATATAACATTCTTTGTGAAACCTTGTTGCCTATCAATATGGACCACAGTGAGATTTTGTGAATCATAGCAAGCCTACTTCCATGATAATAAATACCATTTATGGAACATGTGCAAGAACAGTTTAGGTGATTCTATGCATAAAGATGCCTCAATATATCACCGTACTAACTTGATGCCAGTTTTCATTCTATTTTAGGAACTTAAGACAGCATGAGTATAGCCAAGAAAATTTCCATAGAATGGATAAATATTTTCATTGAAAATCAATGATCTTTTAGTAACATGGCATTAAATCCACTGGTACAATTACACCATCAGATTCAACAGCAACCTGTCTCTGAATAGTGATATCTGGAGAAAGTATTATCCTTTGTCCTCATGTGAGTGGGTGGCCACTATAGGAAGAAAAATACTGAGAAAACAAAGGCATTGGATTGATCGAAGAGGGCTTCATTTTTAAATTCAGTTCTTTCGTTTAATCCCATGTTCCCATGATAATCAATTATTTTTAAATGGGAAATCTTATGTGCTACATTTATATTGTTTTCATAGATCAATGGTACTGTACATTTTTTCTCTGTGAAATAATGCAGATGGAATCTCTGACATCTCCTCTCTGAAATCTTAGGCAGAGGATAACTTCATATCCACATGAATATTTTAAATATTTTACTTAGATATTTAACTTTTACATTGTCCTCCTGGAATAGCTTAGGGGAAGTGATATTAATATGTAAGTTTTACATTACAATTTCCATTAAAACAAAATGATAAATTAAAGTCAGCATTAAAGTCATGTTAAAGACATTTAAAACAAAATAACTTAGTCCTATGCTAAAAGCCAGGTCCCTGGAGATGGACCACATATTAATGGTTACAATCATGTCTTTTTGAGGCAAGCACTCTGTTGCTCCATGTCTTACATGAGTGATGAAATAGCCCATTACAGCTGTTGTCAGAACAGAGGCAATATCTGTCGGAAAGGATTTTTAGCAAGTCTTTTTTTTTTTTTAACATCTTCAAGGGCAAATAGAGGGAGGCAAGGCAAGCCTGACGAATCTTTGGCAGGGATGGGCTGGAAGTCTTAAGTTGTATTTAAGAGTGCCAATGTAAAGCAGTTTCCTGTGTTCTTTTGCCCAGGCCGCTAGTCCTCAACCTGTCCCAAAGGTGCTTCTTTTTTATTTCCCAAGAGGCAACTGGACTTTCTGGTTTTTCTTTGAAGACGTTTCGCTTCTCTTCCAAGAAGCTCCTTCACCTTTCTTTCCTTCCCCACCATCCAGTCAGAGCTGAAGAAGCTTGCTGGATGAGAAGCAAAACGTTTTCAAAGAAAAAACAGAAAATCCAGTTACCTCTTGAAAAAAAAAGCACCTTCAGGACAAACCATGACCTGGATGACTGAGAATCTCCATAGACATTTAGTCCTCAACTTACAATCATAATTGTGCACCAAATTTCTGTTGCTAAGTAAAACAGTTTGTTAAGGGAGATGTGACCCATTTTCCAACCTTCCTGACCACAGTTGTTAAATGAATCACTGCAGTTGTTTTAAGTTAGTAACGTGGTTATTAAGTGAATCTGGCTTCCCGATTTAGTTTTCTTGTCAGAAGATCACAAAAGGGGATCACATAAGCCCAAGACACCACAACCGTCATAAATATGAGTCAGTTGCCAAGCGCCTGAATTTTGATCGTGACCATGGGGACTACCTTAGCATCTGGATGACCTTATCTGGGTTGAATGTTACATAAGATCAGGCCTGGTTAGAATTTGGATAAGAACCTACCCAGGTATTGCAAGGCTGGTTTGGCTAGTTTAAGGAAGTAAAAAAAAACAACACTTAGAATTCAGTGAAAAGTACTTCCGCCATCTTGTTAAGAAGAATACATAGTGGAAGTCACTAGGAATAACCTGAGAATGGTTTTACTTTAATCCAAGTGGAACAGGGGTGGGTTCCACTTACCTTTACTACTGGTTCGCAACGGTAGCACGTGCGCAAACTGCGCAGATCATCAGTGATGATGTTGGGGCGGGTGGGCGGAACCTTCTGCTGCCATTACTACCGGTTTGCAAGAACTAGACTGAACTGGGACTGGACCAAACTATGTATCTCCGTTAACTGTGTGTGTTATAAAATATAAGTAAATCATATCAATATAAATAAACTATACTATAAACTATACTATAAATGCGTACATTTACTTTTGCTCATAGAATCTAACCTATTTTATTGCCAGTTATCATTGGGCCAGCACATAATACTGTGGACCCTGCCATAAGGCAGGAATAACGCTAGAAAGAAGACCACATAAATTGAGCTACATCTCAAGCATAAATGTGGCTGTTCTCTCTTTTGCTTGCCAGAGCATCTCTCCCAAAGTTAGAACAATAATTTTAGGGGCATGTAATCATCTTGAGCTATTGTTTCTAGAGTATGATAGCAAGAAATTTTAAGATAAAAGGCAGTTTCCTTTCCTCCCTTCCCTTTAAATCAGATCAATGCATTTGAAGATAAATTCAGAGACAAGGGAAATTCTGCTTTGATGAAGATTTGAATTTGCTCACATCTGCATATACATTCATCTCTCACTGTATGTTGACTCAGCACTTGGATCTGTGCTGAGATCTATTAAGATTTTTATTATTTCACGTGACATAAAAAAGCTGTCTTGTTCTGATTATTCAGTAACAATTTGCTGACAATCATGGAGGTACAGTATACAGTCAGGTCCAGAAATATTGGGACATCGACACAATTCTAACATCTTTAGCTCTATACATCACCACAATGGAGTTGGAATGAAACAAACAAACACAATGTGCGTTAACTGCAGACTGTCAGCTTTAATTTGAGGGTATGTACATCCAACTCAGGTGAACGGTGTAGGACTTACAGGAGTTTGCATATATGCCTCCCACTTGTTAAGGGACCAAAAGTAATGGGACAGAATAATAATCATAAATCAAACTTTCCCTTCTTAATACTTGGTTGCAAATCCTTTGCAGTCAATCACAGCCTGAAGTCTGGAACACATAGACATCACCAGACACTGGGTTTCATCCCTGGTGATGCTCTGCCAGGCCTCTACTGCAACTGTCTTCAGTTCCTGCTTGTTCTTGGGGCATTTTCCCTTCAGTTTTGTCTTCAGCAAGTGAAATGCATGCTCAATGGGATTCAGGTCAGGTGATTGACTTGGCCATTGCATAACATTCCACTTCTGTCCCTTCAAAAACTCTTTGGTTGCTTTTGCAGTATGCTTTGGGTCATTGTCCATCTGCACTGTGAAGTTCCGTCCAATGAGTTCTGCAGCATTTGGCTGAATGTGAGCAGATAATATTGCCCAAAACACTTCAGAATTCATCCTGCTGCTTTTGTTAGCAGTCACATCATCAATAAATACAAGAGAACCAGTTCCATTGGCAGCCACACATGCCCACGCCATGACACTACCATCACCATGCTTCACTGATGAGGTGGTATGCTTAGGATCATGAGCAATTCCTTTCCTTCTCCATACTCTTCTCTTCCCATCACTCTGGTACAAGTTGATCTTGGTCTCATCTGTTCATAGGATCTTGTTCCAGAACTGTGAAGGCTTTGTTAGATGTTGTTTGGCAAACTCTAATCTGGCCTTCCTGTTTTTGAAGCTCACCAATGGTTTACATCTTGTGGTGAACCCTCTGTATTCACTCTGGTGAAGTCTTCTCTTGATTGTTGACTTTGACACACATACACCTACCTCCTGGAGAGTATTCTTGATCTGGCCAACTGTTGTGAAGGGTGTTTTCTTCACCAGGGAAAGAATTCTTCGGTCATCCACCACACTTGTTTTCCATGGTCTCCCAGGTCTTTTCGTGTTGCTGAGCTCACCGGTGCATTCCTTCTTTTTGAGAATGTTTCAAACAATTGTTTTGGCCATGCCTAATATTCTTGCTATCTCTCTGATGGGTTTGTTTTGTTTCTTCAGCCTAATGATGGCTTGCTTCACTGATAGTGACAGCTCTTTGGATCTCATCTTGAGAGTTGACAGCAACAGATTCCAAATGCAAATAGCACACTTGAAATGAACTCTGGGCCTTTTATCTGCACATTGTAATTGTGGTAATGAGGGAATATCACACACCTGGCCATGGAACAGCTGAGAAGCCAATTGTCCCATAACTTTTGGTCCCTTAACACAGTGGTCCCCAACCCCCGGTCCGCGGACCGGTGCTGGGCCGTGGAGTACCTGGCACCGGGCCGCGCAGCGGCCGGGGGACATGAACGCTGCAGCGCAAAGGCTCCTGGGCCGTGCGCAAAAGCTCCTGGGCCGTGCGCAAAAGCTCCTGGGCCGTGCGTAAAAGCTCCTGGGCCGTGCGCAAAGGCTCCAGGGAAGAGAGCCCCGCGCAGGTACGCACGTGTGGCCCAAAGCCCCCACCCCTGCGCGCGCTCAGCGGGCCACGGTAAAATTATCAAAGGCTGATTGGTCCGCGGCGATAAAAAGGTTGGGGACCACTGCCTTAACAAGTGGGAGGCACATATACAAACTGCTGTAAGTCCTACACCGTTCACCTGAGTTGGATGTACATACCCTCAAATTAAAGCTGACAGTCTGCAGTTAACGCACATTGTATTTGTTTCATTCCAACTCCATTGTGGTGGTGTATAGAGCCAAAGATGTTAGAATTGTGTCGATGTCCCAATATTTCTGGACCTGACTGTAAGTATCACTGCTTAAGCTTTTCTAGAATGACTGCACCAAATGATACTAACTTCTTACATTGGAGGTGAAACAATTTACCATTAAATCACAAAAACTTTCGAAGTATTTTTATATGTTTATATTCTATCTTTCACAATGTCCCATCAGAACACTGGGCAGAAACTTATATATTACTCCTCACAGTAAAGAGGAGTAGAGATGGTCAAATGGATTTCCTTATCCAAAGAAGAGAACATATCTAACTTTGTTTTGATTTTGAAATTGCTTCCAGATTTTGTGCTTGCAATGAAAAAGAAAATGAAACTTTGTTTTTGTTTTTGTTAACTAGATAGGATTATTGTTATAGAAATGGCTTGTACATACTGTTGTGTAAAAACAAAAAGTTGTGGTTGTAATGTTGTTATCTTCTACTGTGCTAAAGAGAGTTGGAAGTTGGTGCCTTTTTCTTTCCTTTTCTCCCTTTACACTATATTTCTTTTCTTTTCCTATATCTATATCTATATCTAATCTCTCTCTCTCTCTCTCTCTCTCTCTCTCTCTCTCTCTCTCTCTCTCTCTCTCTCTCTCTCTCTCTCATCTATCTATCATCCATCTTCTGTCTGTCTGTCTGTCTGTCTGTCTGTCTGTCTGTCTGTCTATCAGTCTACCTACCTACCTACCTACCTATCATCTATCTATCATCTATCTATCTATCATCACTGGGCAGAAACTTGAAGAGGTTTGCTGCATCTTGCATCCTGACTGGATGGTTTGAGAACTTTTCAGTCTAAAGCAATGTAATATTAAAGTTTTATCTATTGAATTCATTGAGCAACCTAGTTTGAAAAGGACTATGTCCTCAAAGGAGAGCACATAGCTTTATAGAGGTGAATGTACTGAACCATTACTACTCACCTAAAATATCCTCTGTCTGGAGACATGTCAGATTTAATATGTTAAATTATATATCAAATGCAATCCTAAATACACATTTTGGAAATATACACTGCAGTCCCAAGATTCATTTGAAGTCTATTTTGGATTTGTGCAAGTCTATGTGACCAGCTTTTATGCCTTTCCTAATATACAGCAGATATTTTCAGTCAGTTTTAAGACTTGACAGCCTGTCTCTGGCAAATATCCAAAGGAAGTCTAGAACAAGGCCGACACCTGGCATTGCTACAAATAAATTCTTGAAATATTTGAACTTTTCTTCCTTCCCCCCCCAAAGGTCTTAGAAGATAAATGGTAAAAATGAAAGTACGTTTTGTTCATATTAGTCATACCCTACCCTCAGCTTAAAAATCCAGCTGTTCTTTGTTAATAATAAATAATCAGAAGCTACAAAATATAGAATATATTTTTATTTTTTTTATAAGTGAGCTCGAACACCTATTAACTGGTTTGATGACAGGAAATCCCTTGTAATAATATTTGAGCACATGACATGATAAAATACTATCAATCAGTCTGATTGAAAATGGATACATATAACAGCACAGAACATTAGACTGGAAGGCTATTCTTCTAGTTACTTCTTGACTTACATATTGGTTAGTGTATGTGAGTTTTCTAGCCATGTTTTACATCGTGACATGGTTGGACTAGAAGACGTCCAAGGTTCCTTCCTGTTCTGTTCTGTTCTGTTCTGTTCTGTTCTGTTCTGTTCTGTTCTGTTCTGTTCTATTCTATTCTATTCTATTCTATTCTATTCTATTCTATTCTATTCCACCGCATCCCATCCCATCCCATCCCATCCCAGACGCCTGGAGAGTGACTGGAGGGCCAGTCGCTCCGAATCTGACCGAACATTGGTGAGGTCTCATGTTAAGATCTACCTAGTGGCAATAAAAGTGGCAAAATTTAATTATTTTTCCGCTCTTATCAGGTCTGCAGAGAACCGCCCAGCAGCCCTGTTTAGGGTGACCTGCTCCCTCCTTCATCTGGGAGCAAGGGAAGACCCCTTGCAGGGCAGGGCTGAGGATTTTGTGCAATTCCTGCATGACAAAGTCACTCAGATTCAGGAAGGTCTGGACTCTGACTAGGTAGATCCGGATGGGGTGACGGAGGGGGGGGTCTTGAGAATGTTATCTGGGAGGGGTTTGACCTTGTGACTCCCGAGGACGTGGACAGGATTCTGGGGAGGCTTAGCGCTGCCACATGTTTATTGGATCCGTGTCCCTCCTGGTTGATGCTGGCCTCCCGTGAGGTTACACGAGGCTGGCTCCAGGGGATTATTAACGCTTCTTTGAGCGAGGGCTACTTCCCTCCCTCTTTGAAAGAGGCGGTGGTGAGGCCCTTCCTCAAGAAGCCCTCCCTGGACCCGGCTGTATTAGCGAATTATCACCCAATCTCCAACCTTCGCTTTGTGGCGAAGGTTGTTGAGAGTGTGGTGGTGCGACAACTTCGCCAGTACCTGGATGAAGCTGATTATCTAGATCCATTCCAGTCGGGCTTCAGGCCAGGGCACTGCACGGAAATGGCATTGGTCGCATTGGTTGATGATCGGGACAGGAGTTGCTCCTTTGCCCTGGTCCTATTAGATCTCTCAGCGGCTTTTGATACCATCGACCATGGTATCATGCTGGGATGATTGGAGGGGTTGGGAATGGGAGGCACCATGTTGCGGTGGTTCTCCTCCTTCCTCTCCAACCGTATGCAGTTTGTGTTGGCAGGGGGGCAGAGGTTGACCTCGAAGCGCCTTGTTTGTGGGGTGCCGCAAGAGTCAATCCTCTCGCCCCTTCTGTTCAACATTTATGTGAAGCCGTTGGGCGAGATCATCTGTGGTTTCGGGGTGAGGTTCCATCAATATGCTGATGATACTCAGCTGTACATCTCCACCCCAGACCACCCCAATGATGCCCTTGACATGATGTCCCAGTGCCTGGAGACCGTGCGGATCTGGATGGGGAGAAACAAGCTCAAACTCAACCCCTCCAAGACCGAGTGGCTGTGGCTTCTGGCGTCCCGGTATAGTCAGCTGGTTCCATCGCTGACCATTGGGGGTGAGATACTAGCCCCCTCAGAGAGGGTTAGCAACTTGGGTGTTCTCCTGGATGCATGGCTGTCCTTGGAAGATCACATGACGGCTGTGGCCAGGGGAGCTTTTTATCAGGTTCACCTGATGCACCAGTTGCGTCCCTTTCTGGACCAGGATGCCCTGCGCCCGGTCACTCATGCCCTTGTCACGTCCCGTCTGGACTACTGTAACGCTCTCTACATGGGGCTCCCCTTGAAGAGCACTCGGAGGCTCCAACTAGTCCAGAATGCGGCCGCGCAGGTGGTTATGGGTGCGACTCGGCGCACCCACGTAACACCCTTCCTGTGCGAGCTGCACTGGCTCCTGGTGGTCTTCCAAGTGTGATTCAAGGTGTTGGTTACCACCTTTAAAGCACTCCATGGCTTAGGACCGGGGTATATACGAAACCGCCTTCTGCCATCAACAATCTCCCACCGGCCAATACGCTCCCACAGAGAGGGGCTCCTCAGAGTGCCGTTGGCCAAACAATGCCGACTAGCAACATCAAGGGGGAGAGCCTTCTCTGTGGGGGCACTAGCCCTCTGGAATGAGCTGCTCCTAGAGCTTCGTCTTAGCCCCGAGCTGCGTACTTTTTGCCGCGCCCTTAAGACCCTTTTGTTCCAGCAAGCCAGACTGGCCTAATACGAATTTTATAATGGGTGTATGTGTGTTTTAATTCGTGGGCCAAATTTTATATATTTGATTTTAATTGGTTTTAAATTTTATAAATCTATGTGTTTTAATATGGCTGTACACCGTCCTGAGTCCTTCGGGAGAAGGGGGGTATAGAAATCTAATAAACTTCAACTTCAAACTTCATCCCATCCCATTCCATTCCAATCAGCTCTGTATATTTTTATATACATCTCCAATGTATTCCAAAGCTGATTAAGACATTTGCTTTCCTACTTCAAAGGTTCCCCTGGTAGTCTATGAAATTTGTGGGAAGGGAAAAGGAGACGATACTAAAAGCAGCACTAAATAAGTCATTATCTTTCTTTTAATGGCAAAGCTCCTGTAGATAAATGCATAATAATTAGAAGCAGGTACATTTTTAATATCCCTAGATTTCCATGAATCACTGGCTATCAGAATAGAGCTGGAAGGGACCTTGGAGGTCTTCTAGTCCAACTCACTTCCCAAGCAGGAGACACTATACCATTTCAGACAAGTGGCTGTCTACTAGTCTCTTCTTAAAGAGCTTCAGTCTTCTGAAGGCAACTTCTGAAGGCCTCCTGCACCACGACAGGGTGGTGGTTTGTCCTCCCCAGGCTCCAGAGATTTTCTTCGAGCCTCCAGGAGGCGAAAATGGCCTCCCCAGGCTTTGGAGGCCCTCTGGAGGCCAGAAATGGATGTTCTTGAACTTCTGGTAGGCCTCCGTGCGCGCCCTGCACTTACCTGCATCCAAAATGGGCCATGTGGGGACTCCTGGAAGAGGTGGGTGGGGCCAGCCAGGAGTGGGATTTGGGGGTTCTCTGAACTGCACAGAATCATAGCTAAAGATTCTCCCTAACCCCTGCGGACCCCCAGCAGCCCACCCATGCTTCTTTTCTTTAGACTAGCTATACCCAATTCCTGCAACCATTCTTCATATGTTTTAGTTTCCAGGCCTTTAATCATCTATTTGCATTTTTTCCAAAGTCTCAACATCTTTTTTGTAATGTAGTGACTAAAACTGGATGTAGTATTCCAGATGTGGTCTTACTAAGGATTTATAAAGTGACACCAATACTTCAAGTGATTTTGATTCTATGCCTCTTTTTATACAAACAGACTATGTTAGAAATTGTTTCTTTCTGTAAATTCCATCAAAATTTTAGATGATGATGCAATGATGCAGGCTCCAAAAACCAAGATAGATATGCAACTGTTCTTCCAAGTAAATTCCTTTATACATCTACACCTATAGATAGAATCTTATCAAACTAAATGTCAGGCGTGCCTCCATTCAAAACCCAAGAAAGAAAACCCCCGACTCCATGTTTGTAGAGAAGAGGCACTTTTACTGAGTTTGAAATGATAGCAACGAAAGAAAAGCAAGATCTGAAACAAAAGGCGCAAAAGTTACATATTGAAAGTATCCTCAAATCCCTCCCACCAAGGACCCAGGCTGAATGTCCAATTCCCAACCCATATGGTGTCATGTGGGGCACATCTTCAGGTGTTTTCGCCCATCTGGTATTCCAGGATGGTTGACCTTGACTGGGTATAAACAAGTCCATTCAGCTGCACAGTAGAACATGAGAGCAATCCTCCCTTTTCATTCACACAGGCCATCTCTCTCCAGCTCACTTCCCCACCCAAATGCCAATCTTTCCCCCCTCTCCATTACTATGGCAGCCGATAGCAAGCAACCCTCATAGAGACTGACACTAAGGCAGATTACTATGTACAGTACATGACGCATATACACTGGGAACTATTAAGGAGGGGTTGTCTTCACCGTCTTTCTCTGAACACAAACTTTCTGAACTGAGTTGTCTCTTCTGGAATACACCCCCTCCCTCCTGGGAATCCATTACAGAAATCAAGGAAAGCTCTGAGACAGACCTGTGCCAACCTTGGCATTGCTTTGTCCCCTAGCTTCATAGCAGTAGCCATTTGTGACTACTGTTTTATTCTACTAAATAGTGCTGTAAGTTCAGCCACCAACTGCTGTGAATTTTTAGTTCCATATGATAAGCCTGCATCTTCATGTTTGGGAGACTTATTTCCTATCCTTAGCAAAGATCATGACAACGGTGACTGCCTTCTGACATAAACGTGATAGTTATAGGCATTTGCAGACAAGATTGCATAGTATACTCCAAGCAATCGCCATGGAGACACAGCCAAGTGGTCAAATGCTATCTGTGTGAGAGTGATATACAATTGCTTGTGTGTATCTTGCTATGTTAATGAAAATTGGTTGACATGGGTTGCAGGGTTAGATAACTGATCTTAGAGACAGTGTAGCACCTCCAGGGAACACGGTAAATGTAATCTTTTGCCATATAATAAATGAGGTTGTTTCTTTAAAAGGAAAATAAAGAACTAATGCTTCTTCTTGAAGAGGATAGCAACTCACTGGGTATTTTCACACTTGAGGGTTAAGACAATTATTTTCTTGTTTTATTCAGTAATTTAGTTTGTTATTCAGTATGCAGGAAGAGTGTCAGAAGAGTTACTCGCATTACAAGAGCTTAAGTGCCCTTTTCTCAGTATGATCAACCAGCCAGCAAAATATGCCGTGAGGGCAAAGATATTTTGACTGTGTGACACAACACACTGCACCACAGGTCTCAGTCAAAACGTGGGAGACACATGTGGCTTTCAAGAAGGAGCCAGATGACAATGGCAGCTGGAAGTAGGACAAAATTGACCAAGCACTTCATATCCTACTTTCCTAGCAAATTTACTGGGCAGGTTCTCTGAACACGCTGTCACTGCTAACAGTAAAGAGACATATAAGAAATGCTCCAGGGGAAACAGACGTCTAACTGTCATCCATGGCCTTTAAATGCTTTTCTGATGGCTTCTCTCAGCCTGCCCTGGACAAGAAGAACAAGGTAAGCAGGCACAGCCATTTTATGCGGATATTAGTCATTGCAAAGGAATAGATCTGTCAGATGTAAATGCCTTATTCTCTAATGTGTAAATAATGTATATATGGAACATCAGGGGTTAACTTATTCTTTGGACTTTAATGTATTCATAATTTACCACTCCCATTCCTGGCTCCACCCCTTGTATATATAAGGAGCCATCCTCCCCATTTTCCTTGCTTCTATCTTGAATATTCAGCGAATATAGAATGCCTATTATGATTAAAGAGAATTATATTTAAATCTCTAACTTCTATTATCTTTATTGAGTCTGATCCTAAAAATATTGCAACAAGCTGGTAGCAGAGGATGGTTAATTGACTCGATAAGTAATTAAAAATGTCCAAGAAAGATAGGCCCAACACCAGGGCCTACAGCAAAGAAATAGAAACTGATCAAGAGATGATCAACGAATCCACTAATGCGATTTCGAGAGAATCCGAAGAATACACCACTGAAGAAGAAGAACTGATGAGTGAAAATAACGACCAGGAAGAAATTGAGATAGAAAATAACGAACTCAGGTCAGAGATATTAAAGATACTAAAAAGCCAAAAGAATGATGAAAGCCTCATCGCGGACCTCCAGGAGATGCTGAGGAACAGCGGAGCAGCGAGAGAGAAAAACGTCATTAAAGAAAAACCCAAAGATCAAAAAACTGTGAGTGAAATGACTACTGAGAAAATAGTTGTAAAAAAGAAAAGATGTGACCTCGCGCGAAATTTTGAATGGCAGCCATCTTGGTTTCAACGAACTTCAAAAGAGAGTGAAGCAGAGCCAATCAAAACGCTCAGTTCAAAATTTCTGGCGCGAAAAACGCTATCAGACGAAGAAAGTGAAAAAGAAGTCTCAAACTCTTCAGATGAACCAAAATCAGAAAGTGAAGACGATTTAACAAAGTCTCAAGTAAAGTCAGCAATGAAAACGCTTTTTGCTGCTTTTGGGCCAAGATTGAAAATTTCCAAGACATCAACGAAGAAGCAAGAAATCAAACCGACAACTCAAGACCTGCACGCTCCCATCCAGACTTCGAAAACGACGACACCCGAGCCCAGAGAGCCATGCCGATTCCGTCCTACACCGCAGACAGAATCGAGTGCCAGCGCACACAAGAGAAAGAGAAGAACCGTCGCCATCACCAAAGCCCCAAAAACCGAGCCAGAGACCGACTCATCTGAAGAGGAGCGGATCGAGAGAGCTGAAATGGAGAGAACCTTCCACAACGGCGCCAAAGAAGAAATGAGCAACGCGCATGTGCAAAACTACGTAGACGGACCCGAAAGACTTGAACTGGCCAGAGAACCGCGCAGACTCGTTGCAAGCATCCCAATGCCGTTCTGTAATTTCCTGCACTTGAGAGACCACGGACTGCCTCAGGTTGTAAGTAATGGACAAAATAATGTGGGGAACTTACCCAGTGACTTCCCAAAACTTAGAGTTGATGGCATTAATTTACAAGAGTGGTACCAACAGCTTCAGGTTATTTTCATGAAAGAAAATTTACTATTCTTTATAACTAGTCCTCCAAGAAGACCTTGGACTTTAAAAATAGATTGTTTACATCATAGAGCATTTTTCATAATAATTTCTAGCGTGTCTCCTGCAATGTATCATAGCATCAAACCAAACCTAACTGTATCAGAAATAATTCAATGCATGTTTAATCTATTTCACAGCGATAGCGTAGCCACAACCACAAGAATGTCTAAGGATTTCTTTTCTTCTAGAGTGAAACCAGGGGTTTCTATAAGTGAGCATTTGATAAATCTAAACAAAATAAGAGCTGAGCTGCAATTGAGGGGGGAAGTGATTTCAGATCAAACAATGAAAAGTGTTATTATCAATTCACTTGATCCATCATGGGATAGCTTTATGTCACACTTAGATACCATTAATTTGGGATATTTATCAATAGAAAGTCTATCTAACAAATTGATAGCAGAAGACAATTCAAGAAAAAATCGTTCCAGTAACCAAACAGAACACAAATCTTTTAGGAAAGTAGTCTTTCAAGATAAATATAATGAGGCCTTTAGATGCCACAATTGTGGATCCAGGGAACACAGTAGAAGAGACTGTCCCAAAGTCCCAAGGGAGAGACATAGGCCAGAATATAGGAGCAAATACAATTACAGACAATCTTCCACAGATAGACACAAATATAGAAGTCCACCAAATTACAGAGAAAGTAGAGGGGGTAGAGAAAATTCAAAAGAGAGAAAATCTGGGTCACTAAATGGGCTAAATAAACAAGGCAGCACCAGAACACAACAAGATGAGAACAATAATTGGCTTATTGATTCTGGTGCAACAAATCACACCACTAACAACAAAAGTATATTATCTTCATTTACAGAAGATAAGTTTGTGATAAAAGTAGCTAATCAAGAAAAGGTTCAAGTATTAGGCAGAGGAAATGTGACCTTGCCTGGTTTAGGGAAAATAGAGGGGGTATTATTAATCCCAGAAATACCTCACAACATACTGAGTGCTATAAAACTAAGCAGAGAATCTGACATCAATATAGTTTTCTCAAAGGGGAAAGCAACTATAGAAAAGAACAAAACAAATGTAGGTACTGTGATGATAAAAGGGGGTCTACCCTATCTGATAACCAAAGAAAGATGGTTACATAACATTGATTCAAATATGGAAGATTGTATTGAAGCAGATGATGAAAATGTCAGTAACAGTGACAATGATGAATGTAAAATAACTCATGATAACAAAAATACACACAATGAGAAGAAACCAAAAATAGGTAAACCAATTCATGATGAGTGTGCTCACATCTTACATAGGAAGTTAGGACATGCAAGCTTTCCCGTAGTACAAAAAATGACTGAGCACGCAGAAGGTGTCAAAATAAAAAATTGTGAAAATTATTTGGAATGCTCAGTATGTAAATCCACCAAACTAAAAACCAGTCCCAGACCAAAAAAATCTAACAGATCAACTAACAATATTTTTGATTTGGTACATATGGACTTAGTTGGTCCATTAACTCCATCAATTACCTATAGAAAACGTTACTTCCTAACAATAGTGGATGATTACAGTCGCTATGGTTTTGTTTACACATTAAAGCACAAGGATGAAACCTTTCAGAAATTTAAGGAATTCTACAAACGCATAGAAACACAGCATAATATCAGAATAAAACAAATTATGACAGATAGGGGATGTGAATTCATGTCTAAAGAATTCTCCCAATGGTTAAAGGATAGAGGGATGCTACATTTCACGTCCAATCCATTTTCTGCATTTCAAAATGGGATTGCAGAGAGAAAGAATTCCACACTACAAACCATGATTAGATGCACATTAGAGGATGCTGGTTTAGGCAAACAATTTTGGTCAGAAGCCTTACATTATTCAAATTACACTCAAAATAGAACATGGTCCAGTATTGTGAATAAGACACCATATGAGGTGATGTACAATAGAAAACCCAAATTAGCACACATGCACATATTTGGAGTTACTGCAGACGTACACATACCTAAACAATTGAGGAGAAAGGGAGAAAACGTATCCAGGAGATTAAGATTCATGGGATACGAAACTGGAACCAAAGGGTACAGATTCATTGATAATAATAACAAATTTATAGTATCCAGAACAGCTGTGTTCCATGAGCAGGCCAATTGGTCTAAATTGCACCTTAATGAAATATTTCCTAATAAAAGCAAAGATAATATATCTTGCGAGGAAGGAACAACAGAAAATCAAAATATTAACAAAAGTAAGAACAAAACCAAAACTTGGACAAATAGTCAGCATAAAATAAAGACAGACACATTAACAAAAAAGGAAGCCAGATATTTGCATGACAACCATAGCAAACCTGAAAGAAATATTAGAAACAATAGAAACCAAATACCAAATAAATACAAAGATTACATAATGCATATGGATAGAGAACAAATAACACCTAATACATATGAGGAAGTATTGAAACTTCCCCGTGAAGAAAGAGAAAAATGGGAACTAGCTATGGAAAAAGAGATGGAAAGTTTACAAGGATTAAATGTATTCACACCTGCGATCGCACCTAAGGATAAAACAATTATAGGTACCAGGTGGATTTATAAAATTAAGAATTTGGAAGGAGGTAATACCTTATACAAGGCCAGACTAGTTGCACAAGGTTATGCACAAAAATATCCAGAAGACTATACTGACACTTATTCACCAACAGTGAGAACAGAGAGTGTCAAAACAGCTCTTGTAGTAGCATCTACACTCAATCTGGACGTGTTTCAATATGACATACAGACTGCATACTTACACGCAAAATTAGATAAGGAAATATATGTAAGAGCACCACACAGTCAATACACTAATAAGAACGAAATTTGGTTATTAAATAAGAGTCTGTACGGATTGAAGCAATCTGGCAAAAGATGGTACGATTGTTTGGTAAAAGTACTTAAGACCATGGATTTCAACGCCACCACTGCTGATAACTGTTTCTTTGTAAAAAAGAGTAATGATCATATTGAATTTGTATTAATTTATGTGGATGATATTTTATATATTGGAAAGCATAAAGAGAGCAGGGAAATCTTTGTAAATAAGTTAAACGAACATTTCTCATTGAAATCACTAGGTAGAGTGAATAAATACCTTGGTGTACAAATTAACAAAACTAAAAGGGGATTCAAACTTACTCAGAAAGATAAAATCATTGAACTCCTAAACAAATGTAACTTAAATAATGCCAAAACATGTGACACACCTATGCAAACTGATTTTCTTAGAAACACTGATGAATCTTCCCCTGAGTTTAAAGACAACACATTTTACAGATCAGTTATAGGTTCACTCCTTTATATATCTAATTGGACTAGGCCAGATATTGCATTACCTCTCAATTTATTGTCAAGATATGTTAGCAAACCAACCTTGTATCATTGGGAAGCTGTCAAAAGAATTTTAAGATATCTGAAAAGTACATTAGATTTTTGTTTAATATTGGAACCAAATAATGACAAAGAACCAAAAATTACTTGTTATGCTGATGCAGATTGGGCTGGTGATACATCATGCAGAAAGAGTACCTCTGGTTATGTTTTTCTATTGAACGATTGTCCAGTTTACTGGTATACTGGTAAACAAGAACTGGTAGCCACTTCTACCACAGAAGCGGAATATGTTTGCTTGTCTAAAGCCGCAAATAACCTTGTATGGTTCAATGATTTGATCACAGATGTTTGGAAGAAACCTACTTTACCATTTATTATGCATGAAGACAATAAAGCGGCCATTGAAATATCTAGATCCGATGCAATTGGACAAAGGTCCAGGCATATTGATATAAAATTTAAGCACGTGAGACAACTATCTCAAGACGGATTCATCAAAGCAATACATTGTGATACTTCTGAACAATTAGCTGATATATTAACAAAACCCTTACCTTCTAAACAACACAAATATTTAACTTCTAAATTATATGTATTATATTGTCCTGAATCTGAATGTAACTGGTGTTGTATAACGAACCGGCATTTAGAGGGGGATTTGTCAGATGTAAATGCCTTATTCTCTAATGTGTAAATAATGTATATATGGAACATCAGGGGTTAACTTATTCTTTGGACTTTAATGTATTCATAATTTACCACTCCCATTCCTGGCTCCACCCCTTGTATATATAAGGAGCCATCCTCCCCATTTTCCTTGCTTCTATCTTGAATATTCAGCGAATATAGAATGCCTATTATGATTAAAGAGAATTATATTTAAATCTCTAACTTCTATTATCTTTATTGAGTCTGATCCTAAAAATATTGCAACAAGATCAACAAATCTAGAGAGGTGGAGGAGTTGGGCTTCCTAGGCAAAATTGGGCTGGCTACTGACCTGTCCAAATTGGGCAGGAATATGAAGGTGCTCCTAAAATGGCCTTTGCCAGCTGCTTGGGGCCAGGCCGGAGATGTTTCTCTTTTCTACATAGTGCAAATGAGGATTTTTCCTCATTTGGCATTGCAAAGAAGGGGAAGGGGAGCTCTGACATAGTAAAATTATTCTCTCCCACCCCTCAACATACCCCAAAGGGGTTGGTCCCAGTTTCTGCCCCAATCAATTCATGTTCCACTCAGAATAATTCTGGGTAATAGGTTAGAGTGGTTTAGATTTTACCAGAAATACCAAATGGCCTTGTTTTCCTATTAATTGCAATTGGAAAACACCAGATGGCAATTGCCTGCTTCTGCATGACAGAATGCATTTATTTAATCAATGTTAACTTCCTTCCATTAATTTGTAAGTGAGCTAAATTTGCCAGAGTTGTAGCCTGATATAAAAGGGTAACAGGCAAATGGAAGGCAAAACATGACTGGCTTTTCCTCTGAAGAAAACTGCCAACATTTTTATTTCTTGGCAGAACTTGATTTTTTCAGGCATAGTTGCCTCTTCTGAGGAGGTAAACCCTGCCAGGTTTCAGATGATTAGGTTCAAGGGGGTTATGTTGTCATTTAACCCCAACCAAATCAAACATTAAGTGCTCTGGTTAATGAAATATGTTGCCAGATAAATGGCCAAAGTTAAATCGAGATAAAGGAATTAATGAATGAAATTAATAAAATTAATAATAAATAATGAAAAAGGATGAATTATTTTGTTTTATAGATGTAAGTTTAATGAAATACTATTCTGTTTAGGCTGAATATGCACATGGAGAATCAATTTGCAAGTCATTAGTGAGTAGAAAGCAATTACACACAAGACAGGCAGAGTGCAAACAGTCTAGGATGGGTGTAAACCACACATGTGCCAGCAATATTTACAAAATCATAATGTCTTGCCTGAGTTTAATCCAAAGCCAAAACAAATTTACTCCACAAAAGCCCCAGAATCATCTCACCAAGTCAGTCCAAGTTCAAAGAGCCAAATTTCAAGAGGCAACTAAGAATCAGAAAAACAGGAACATAGAACCAAGGTTGGCGTAGCTGTTCCCAAAGAAGAAGACAGTTCCTGGCAGCTATTCTAGCATAATCTAGCCTCAGTAAGGGTGAGCATGTCCTTGTTTCTCAAGGAGGTATCTCTGCTTCACTCTTTTGAACACATGACACATCCTTGGGGTGGATGGTTTTTGGAGTCAATGGAGCCCTCTGCCTCTGCTGCAGGAGATTTCTGGCTGATTCAGTCGCAGGTGGTTGATTGCTTACTCAATCCTGAGGATGACAATCTGCTGGAGCAGATTGGAGCAGATTGCCTCACCAACCATAAAACATATTGTGATATTCTGCTTCATTTTCAGCTCCCTAGAGACTTTTGCATCAGTTTATGAAACGCCTCAACTAGACATGCTGTTGTGCCCTTGGAACTTCTCCTCATGCACCCTTGTGATTTTTTGAGTTTGAGAGCTTTCTGCTAAGCAAAATAGATACACATTTTTTCTGATTGCACCCACTGTCTGTGATTGTACCCACTGTCTGTCACCAAGCCAAGGATTCTATAGGAAAGTAAATGCTTAACCAGAGAAGTCAGTGGGCTCAGTAAAAACTGTTATGTTTATGGCTTGTTAATCATTAAGCTTGATTTCAATATCATATGAACTTTTTATGTTTTTAGAAAATTCATAATTATTGTAAAAGAGAAAATGCAGAGTATTGAGTGGCACATTTGTCCAGTTCAAACTCCATTGCAATATCTTGGCTGTATGTATGTACAGCATTGGGCAACAATTCTATTTCAGATGTTTTCCCCCCTTATGGCTTCAGATCATTGTGTAAAGAAAGTGGGATAGCTTGGCAACTTTTTGATGTTTGATAGCTATGCCCTGACTTGTTCAGTATTGTTGACAGAAGAATCACTGCAATGACAAATAGTAGTGGTGACAGTGAGTCTCCTTGAAAGGTTTCTCTCTTGATATTAACCTCTTCCAGTTTATCACCTTGACCAGCAATTGTGTCTTCCATTGTGCCACTGATCTTTGCACAAAGCTTCTGATATTTATACTGACTACCCTGTAAAGTGGTCAAGGCCTCCAAACTAAAGGAATCAACATTTAATGAGGACCACTGTGAAATATAAGGATATATAAACTGATACACACATGGGGAGGCCAAAGTTGCATAGATAAAGTAATATACAGAATATAGAATAAGCTAAACAATTTTAGCAGACAG
This sequence comes from Pituophis catenifer annectens, assembly GCF_029215685.1. Classification (NCBI taxonomy): domain Eukaryota; kingdom Metazoa; phylum Chordata; class Lepidosauria; order Squamata; family Colubridae; genus Pituophis; species Pituophis catenifer. Next base: position 292,993,445 of record NW_027256881.1, read on the forward strand.
CAGTTTATGGTTTGTTTGGGCTTGGAAGCTAATGTAGAGAGTAAGAAAGATCATAGAGATATAATGAAGCTGTTGCCTAGACAAAAGGGGGCCAAAGCAGTGGTGAAATCCAATTTTTTTTACTACTGGTTCTGTGGGCGTGGCTTGGTGGGCATGGCTTGGTGGGCATGGCTTGGTGGGCATGACAGGGGAAGAATACTGCAAAATCCCCATTCCCGCCCCACTCCAGGGGAAGGATACTGCAAAATCTCCATTCCCACCCCACTTCAGGGGAAGGATATTGCAAAATCCCCATTCCCTTCCCACTCTTGGGGGAAGGATATTGCAAAATCTCCATTCCCACACCACTCTGGGGCCAGCCAGAGGTGGTATTTGCCAGTTCTCCAAACTACTCAAAATTTCCACTACCGGTTCTCCGATCTGCTCAAAATTTCTGCTACTGGTTCTCCAGAACCTGTCAGAACCTGCTGGATTTCACTCCTGGGCCAAAGCATTTTTGAGTCTGGAATATTTAGATAATACTTAGAAGTAGATTGGACATAAAACTCCATAATTCAATGAACTTTAGGAAGGATATGGAAGTATAGCACAATCACGCTTGCAAAATCCTGCTATTATTTTCTTTTTCTTCTGTTCAACAATGACAAGTCCCTGAAATTTTCTTCTGCAAGGTTTTTCAGAAATGGTTTGCCATTGCCTTTTTTCTTGACTGAGAGAAAGTCACTAGCCCAAGGTCACCCAGCTGGCTTTGTGTCTAAGGTGAGATTCAAACTCTCAGTCTCCTGGTTTCTAGCTTGATGCTTTTCCCCACTTTTGATGCATACCACTTCACCAAACTGACTCTCTCTGTTATAATAGCCAATGTCAATAAAAGCAGTCGAGTTCCTGATGTAGCCTTCATAACAGGGCTGAGAACTTAGGGAGAGTTAGGAGACTTCTAATAAGTTTGAGATTTAATAAAGACAGAGAAGGTGAAAAGAATATCTTGGAAGAAGGCAATGGCAAATTACTTTTGTATTGCCATCAAGAAAACTCCACAGATCTAATCATGAAGTTTCCAGCAGTTAAGCATAACTTGAAGGAATATGTGTATCTTTATTGTAATCTAAAATAAGCTACATGTCCTTGAAAAGCTCCAAATTTCATTCCATAGTAGTGAAAGGAGGAGGAAGAAGGCATAATTCTGATATTGTCCATACCTGCACCCATTCATTGACCTGCCTAACAAGAAAAAAGTTAAGTATATACCAGTACAGTGGTACCTCAGTACTTGACTGTTTCAAAACTCATTTGGTACTCGAAGCATTTTGATGTGAAAATGCTGTCCTGGGTACTCATTGCTTCTCATTGGTATTTGGCACATTGCAAAAAGAAGAGGGGGGATAGCCACAGAGGGTGGACAGGAAGTTGGGAAGGTCCCTGCAAAAGAAAGAAGGGGATGGCCACAGAGGGCAGACAGGAAGACCACCATGCTGGGATGGTTACTGACAGGAAAAAAGACAGGCAGAAAGTTCTTCCCAGCTAAAACAAAGGATCATGTGGTAACTCACCTGGTTTGTTTGGCACTCGTAGTTTTTAGTACTTGTCGTGCCTCCTGGAATAATTAATGTTGAGTACTGAGGTGCCCCTATATTCTATTCAGAAAGTCAAAACTGAAGAAATCAATGTTCACTGTAAGTTAATGCACTTGGTTTGATAACACTGTACTGGAGAGAAATGCTCTTCATTCATTAATGTTGCAGTAAGCATCAAAGTCCATCACACTCTTCGATATACCATTACAGATTTTTTTTTTATTAAAAATAGAACTGCTGCAACAAAATTATTAACAAAAAGTATATTACCATTATAGATTAAGAGTGCATAAATTGTGGTTATCCAGATGTTTGAATGCAGTTCGGGGGTGGGTTTCAAAATTTTTTACTACCGGTTCTGTGGGCATGGCATGGCTTGGTGGGTGTGGCTTGGTGGGCGTGGCAGGGGAAGGATACTGTAAAATCTCCATTCCCTCCCCAATCCAGGGGAAGGTTACTGCAAAATCCCCATTTCCTCTCGATCAGCTAGGACTTGGGAGGCAGAGAATAGGTGGGGGTGGAGCCAGTCAGAATTTCTCTGAACTACTCAAAATTTCCACTACCGGTTCTTCAGAACTGGTCAGAACCTGCTGAAACCCACCTCTGATGCAGTTGTTACACTTTGGCATTGGGCGTGTTATCTAGGGATTTGAAATTTAAAGCAGACGCACCCCAAATTGCCTATCAATTGTCAGCACTTCCCAATTGGGTACCTATAGATCATTATAGAAAACTGAAATAGCAATAGCACTTAAATTTATATCCCGCTTCACATGCCTTCTCTAAGCAGTTTACAGAGTCCGCATATTTCCCCCAACAATCTGGGTCCTCATTTTACTAACCTCGGAAGGATGGAAGGCTGAGTCAACCTTGAGCCTGGTGAGATTCGACTCCTGGAGTAAGCAGTGAGTTAGCTTGCAGCACTGCACCACCATGGAACAAATAGGCTTGATCCCTCAATTTGTAAGATTTTGTAAGAATCTATTTTTTCCCATTTCAGTAATTTCAAGCCAGAGCATCATCATGATGAGCAACAGTATTCTAGTACATATTTTGTACACATGCTGTTTAAAAAAAAAGACATATTGCAGATAAATAAACTGCCAATCAGTCAATAGAAATTTGGGGAGTAACAATTGTATATAAAAAAAGATTGAAACATATGGCTCTTGCAATCTACCAAACTCAGTTTGTCTACATTATTTGCCAACACAAATAATGTACTGGAGCTTAGAAAGCAATTTGTTTATATCCTGTTGGCATTTTTTTTCTTTTTGTATCTGTTTACACCCTATCAATAAAACCACACACACACACACACACACACACACACACAGTTGGTCCTTGATTTATGACCACAATTGAGCCCAAAATTTCTGTTGTTAAGTTAAGTGAGAAATTGAAGTGAGCTTTGCTCCATTTTACAACCTTTCTTGCTACAGTTATTAAGTGAAAGGCTGCAGTTGATAAGTTAGCAACCTGGTTGTTAAGTGAATCTGGCTTCCCCATTGACTTTGCTTGTCTGAAGGTTGTAAAAGGTGATCAGATGACCCTGGGAAACAGCATCGGTCATAAATATGAATCAGTTGCCAAGCATCTGAATTTTGATCACATGACCACGGGGATGCTGCAAAGATCATAACTGTGAAGAATGGTCATAAGTCACATTTTTCAGGGTCATTGTAACTTTGAATGGTCACTAAATGAACTCTTGTAAGTGGAGGACTACCTGTAATTGCTATGCAGCAGCCAATAATAACACTGGGACTTCCTTTTGTTGCTGACAAGTGATCCAAAACCAAGTATTTTTTTATAGTGCCTTTAGCTTTTATTTAATTAAAACTTTAAATCTTTTAAAATTATAAATTATAGAAAATATATAGATTATAATGTATATAAATATATAAAATTATACATTATTTCTAAATATATTTAATACGAGTATAATGAATAAATTACATAATGTTGCAAATTATGAAATTTAAATTTTAAATGAAACTTTTAATTAAATCTCCCTCTTTTTTTAACTGAGCATGTACCAATCCCTTAGTAGCAGTTCAAAAGTAGTTCCAACTTTACTGTCACGGTTTTGGGGGGGGGGGTTTGGAAAGCTGAGCTGGTTTATTGCCGATTTATCTATGCCAATTTATCTGACACTTGAGTAAAATTGGCTTGTCTTTCGCAAGGCTGAAACTTGGTAGAGATTGTAGACTTAACATTTTCCCCATGGGGAGAACGATCTTAACTTTTAAGATAAATCCAAATGCAGAAAGAATAAGAAAAATGCAAAACTGGTTTATTTGATCATGATTAAAATAATGGATTACTATTTCTGAACATGTCTACTTTTTTTTAGTAGGATTGGATAATAATATACATTGGTAATATTTAATTGGGATTATTTTGTGATATATATGTTGTTCTTTTGAGATATAAGTAATGAGATTATTTCTGGTAATGTTTAATGGAATTTTAAAATTAGGATTGGATGATAATGGTAATTTGATTTTGGTTTTTTTCCCTGCACTTTTAATTTTTTTTTAAAGCAACCACCACGACCATGGCAATCAAATGTTTAAAACATTGGATAGGGTGGAGTTAGCTATTTATTTTACTATGGGAATTGTTATGAGACTTGGATGGGTATGAACCAGTGGTGAAATCTAAAATTTGTTACTACCGGTTCTGTGGGCATGGCTTAGTGAGGGGGGGGGGGTAATGTTACTGGGTGGGTGTGGCCAATTTTTCTTTTACTTTTAAAACCATTTTTTACATGTAAAACCATGTAAAAAAATGCTTTCAAAAGGCTCTGACGATCCAAGCTGAGTTGCCTGATCGACAGACAACTCAACTGGGATCATCAGAGCTTGGCTCATCAGAGGCATTTAAAAGAAAAAAAGCCTCTGATGATCGCCCAGCTCAGCTGGGCATGGGGGGCGGGGGCAGGGATTTTTGCTACCGGTTCTCCGAACTGCCTGCCGCCATCGCTACCTACTCGCCCGAGCTGGTCTGAACCAGGAGCATTTCACCCCTGGTATGAGCATTAGATATATGCTACACATTCTCCTATTGCTCAGCTGAAGGGAAGAGAGTGACCATTGATTAGCTTAGCATTTTGAATTCTGCAGAAGTGAAGATGATAGCAGGTTGGTTTCAAAAGGCTTTGTGAGTGAAAATGGAGTGACATGGAAGGGCCTTCACATTTATTCATGGATTGTTTTGCCAGGCAGAAAACCTAACAGAAAAAATGGACTAGAGAAAAGTCCCAAAGGTGCTTTTTCAAGAGGCAACTGGACTTTCTGGTTTTTCTTTGAAGATGTTTCATTTCTCATCTAAGAAGTTTCTTCAACTTCTTAGATGAGAAGCGAAACATCTTCAAAGAAAACCCAGAAAGTCCAATTGCCTCTTGAAAAAGCATCTTTGGGACAACCATGACCTGGATGACTAAGAATCTCCATAGACAACTAGGGATGACAAATGAGACTTAGCAAGTTAAGCAATCAGTGTTCAAACAATCCGGAGACCCCCTTTTTACAGTTAATATTGCACTGTGGAAGATTAAGAGTAACAGAATTTGAAAAGGCATTTCCAATCCTTTACTTACAGAGTGTGCATCATAAATGGATATAGTATTGCCTGTTTTGACAAGCAGCAATGCTCCAGAGAGTTTATGTCAACTGAAACCTGTATTTCTTTTTAAATTAGCAATGACAGAGATTGAACCTATGACCTTCTCTAGCTAATAGGATCAGTTAGAAGAATTCTAGGCTGCTATATGTGTTAATTAGAGCATCCTCCATATTCAATTTCTGTTGTGATGGACAAGCTCTTACAAAGGAGAACGTGTCATCTTATGTAAGAGCTACTAGGTCATAATAATCCAAAATGGAGCACTATAGCAAATATATTTGATTTACTACAAACAGATCAATTACTGCAACAAAGGTGATTCTACCAAAAGCTGTGACCAATACATCATAAATATAAATCAAGACTGGGAACCCTGTGGCTTCCAGACTAATAAATGACAGTTCCTGTTCATTGGAGATCTGAGCATTGGAATTCATCAAGCCCATACATTCATCATCTTAATATGGATCATACTTTCAGTTTCTTTATGATTTTTTTAAAGTCAGGTGCAATGCATGGAAATCTTATAACTTTTTTAGCTACCTTTAATAAGTACTTCTTCAGAACAGAATACCGATAGGTGTTAGTTACATATAGTAGCCAGCAGTTTTCATTGGCTACGAAACACATGTTTGATTTTGCTTAGTACAGTTAGAAAAAGAGAGACCTAAGACTGAGTGGGCCCATTTAATTCAGTCTATTTTTTTTAATTTAAGTGGCATTGCAGGAATTTGATTCTACAGGTATTCCTGCCATGCCAATGATGATATATCTTGTGCAAGTTAGGTTTTTTCCCAGTCTAAATGCAGAAATTTATATTTGTCATTATGGAAATTCATTTTGCTGGTTTCTATCTTTCCATGATCATCTTGAATTCTGTTTCTAAGGCATTGAAGCATTTATAGAGAGAAATGAAGGGTTCTTCCACTTTACAGACTCTTCCAAAATTCTATAAGATAAATTATCACTCACAATATTAGTAGAGGCATTGTCAACAAATGTTACCGAACCAAAATGATCATGCAAACGGTATCGCTAACCCCTCAGTTTTCTCAAAAAGGCTTCAGTTTGCCAAGTACAAGACAAACTATCTCTTATGTATAGTTTTATTACTATTATTCTCTATTCCTTTCAGAATACTGTTTTTTCCAGAGTATAAGACACACTTTTCCCCCTCCTAAAAGTGGCTGAAAATTTGAGTGCATCTTATACTCCGAATGTAACCCCGCCCACCCACCGGCCTCCACTCTTCGGCCTCTGTGCGTCCTCTTCCTGGCTGCAGAGATTGCCACCAACAATGGCTTGTGTTTTTGGGCTCCGCGTGTCGAGTTTTCAGCCTCCAAACACTCCATTTGAGAGTCTTTCAAGGCTGTGGGAATCGCCAAAACACATCACCACCGATTGCAGCCCAAAAACATGACATGTATGAGGCTGAAAACACGACGCACGGTGCCCAAAATGGCTACCTGGAACAGCTGCTGCCTTCTCTTACCCCTTTGCCTGCTTTAGTCACTGGAGCTCCCTCTGATGATCAGCTGTGCTTTTGAAGCTGTTTTTCAGCCCCAACGCGAGCCAAGCGATCTTCTGTGCTTTGCCTGCTTTTCTAATTGCTGCTCCCTCAGACGATCAGCTGTGCTTTAGAAGCTGTTTTTTAGCCCCAACCAGGCCCAACCTCAAAACCAGTGAGCAAACTAATGTGCTGAAGCTGATCAGGCTAAGGACAAGCCAGATGAATACCTGGTAGGCATAATTTTCCCCCCTATTTTCCTCCCCAAAGACTAAGGTGCATCTTATACTCCGCTGCGTCTTATACTCCGAAAAATACCGTACATTTCAAATTTTGATTTGGAAAATTTTTAATCCATCACAATAAATTTGTAAAAGACATTATGTGTGTGACATCTTATAATTTAAACATAAATTAAACAGATCATTATTCTGGTTTGCCAACTGGAAAACCTATCTTAAAAGCTTTAGCAAAAAAACAAAATGGTTTGTGGATCCTTGCCACATTTTCTTACAGTATCACTAGCCTGTTCAAGCTTTATTGAATGCTTCTCCCTGCCAAGAGAGATAAGTGGGGGAGGGCAGGTGGGAAGTACAGCAGTGAATGTGTGCAGGAAGCAAGAATAGCTGTCAGGGATGGAAGGGAACATTGCAGACCACATTAACACAACACACCAAAATCAAATCAACCCTATTATGGCTTAGAATGGGGACGGGAATGTTTAAGCTGCAGGGCTACATCTGGCTCTTAACCTCACAGTTTGTGGTTCCTGTAACCCTCTCTGATCTCCACATTAGTAATTCCCCACTGCTTTAAGAAAGATATGAAATTGTAGTGTAAGGCCTACAATTGGCTTATTGAGATGCCAAAAGGCAGAGCCTCACAAGATCCCTTCAAAGAACAAGGAAAAGCCAGCCGCATCCACTTTGCATCTTGGGCTCCCCAGATATGTCTAGGGCAGCCCCAGCCTCAAAATCTAATGAAAAAAAAACATATTTCACCTTGTTTTCACAGAAAGATTGTCTCTAGATGACTTGGGATGTGATCTCTATGTCGAAGTGCAAAAACGTTAAGAAGGCAGTGGGAGAAGTCCATGAAGATGTTTCTTCTGATCAGTACAAGTATTAAGCTAAACTTCAAAAATAATAGTTCAAATTAATTGAACTCAGAATTGTAGTTATTTCTAACCATTTAGTTGGGTTTGACTCTTGGTGACTTTGTAGGCAAGTGGTCTCCATGCTACCCTGTAATGAACTCAGAATAGTTTTATGTATGTATATGTTTGTGTGTGTTTGTGGTTGTGTGTTGTTTGCCCATTACCCCAATCAAACTTGTCCTTTAAAATCAAGGCTAAAACTCTCTCTCTTGGGATTTTATTAATAAATAAACTTTATAATTTTCATGACTCACTAGGTATTGTTTTTTCCTTCCCTCGGAATTGCTAGAGTTTAAAGAAATACATAAAATCCAATTAATGGAATAGAATTATTCAGCAAAGTTATATTACAGCAAACTTCACTATATATGGTTAAAAAAACCTGCCTCTTAGAACTCAATAATAAAAAAAAAACCATTCTCTAAAGTTTCTATGGCAACAAAAATTAATCTATAATGATACTGTACTCAATCAAATGCTTCCTCCAGATCCAGGGAACCAATGCACTGCTCTTTAATAGTAGAAATTGGCTTCAGGCAAAAGAAAACCAAAAAAGTTTTGAATTTCTTGACAAACAAGTGCTTGACCTAAAGACTGCTTAGAAGTCATGTGATTCACTGTGGAAGCACTTTCTCCCAGTCTTAGAGTATTGGCTGATGATTGTGTCTAATAAGTTATTAGAAATAATAACTAGCCTGTGATTATGCACCGGCCATATTTAAACAGCAGCATGGGAAAAAAGTAGTGGTAGCTCATTAGAATAGAATAGAATAGAATAGAATAGAATAGAATAGAATAGAATAGAATAGAATAGAATAGAATAGGAGAATTACAGAATTCTTTATTGGCTAAGTGTGACTGGACAAGAAACGAATTTGTCTCCAGTGCATAAGCTCTCAGTGTACATACAAACAACAAGTGATAGGTCATAGATCATAAATCATAGTTACAATAATTAATTATAAGAGAAAACAAGTGATAAATCATAAGATACCAATAGGAGAAAATAGAAGGAAAGATGAGAAGATGAGAAAGATAATAGCAAGCTGAGTTGCACTTGTCTCCTTGAGATTAGATTACCAGGCACTACATCATGGCAGGAATATCCAGGCAGATATTCAGGGCCTTGGATAAAGATGTTGTCATGAGTTGGTTTAATGTCAAGGTTCTGACTAATGAGCCCAAGCAAATCAGAACTCCGAAACTCAGATCTCTCTGAATGAACTTCTTTATTGGGTACATTTAATCATGCCGATATGATGTGCCCAATAAAGAAGTTCTTTGAGAGAGATCTGAGTCTCGGAGTTCTGATTTGCTTGGGCTCATCAGTTGGAACTTTGACAGATGTGAGGTATAAATTATGCCTTCTCCTCCACTCTTTAAAAGGTCCTGTGGCCCCATAGTCTAAATTAGAACACTTACTCTGATTATAGCAAAAGACTGAACATAGGCTCAAATTATGCCTTAGATGAATGGCATACAGACTATTCCTCTGAGATATAATATGATTTTCCAATAGCAATTGATGCCCTATTTGTGAAACCGCAAATGGAAGATTTAAAACAGAACATAAATGGATAGCTAGGAAGAAAAGAAACCTCGCTGCCTTGCATATTTTTGCTAAACTTTTTTTTGACATGTGGGAATGTGACAGAAGGAGAAAAAATGTTGATACAGGAGGAAATCATTTTCCCCGCCTTCACTCTTCATGCTGAGCTTCAAATACCATCCCAAACAAAAGTACACATCTTATTGCACTTAAAGCTGCTTCTCTAAGTATCTAGCAGAGCTTGTGATAAGTGTTTCTATTAGTGTGTCATATGTGTTGGATTTCAACTCCCATAAACTCCAGCCAGTATTTGCCTATCTTGGAATTAGACTGGTTAGAACTCAGTAATATGGTGTCCACAAAAGACAAAAACAAAAATACCTGGTGGCCATCTTTGCTTGGTTTTTATTCTGCAAATTATTTTGAGGGAGTAAATGGAATTTTATAGGCAGCTAAGCAGGGGAAATCCTGCATGTTTTACAAAGCTCAAATTTGTTGTTTTGGGGAAAAAACCCTACTATTAGCACAACTGAAAAAGACACTGCTGAACTCATGTACATCAAACCATTTACGCTGCTCATTAAAACTCCCTGACTCTTTTTCATTAGATTAATTGGTTTTTAAATATCATGTGGGAGGACTGAAAAAAATATTTAAGAAATCTTTTTGTTTTGTTTCTGCTAATTTTATAGTGGCTATAGTAAAAGAGAAAAGGCATTCTGTAAAGAAACATTGAGATCTTTAGAACAGTAATTCTCTTACTGAATCCAACTAACTGCCTACATCATAGACATTGTGGACATGAATAAAGAATTTAAAAAGTAAAATTTGAGGCACATACATTATTAGAATTTCATTATTGTGGTAGTCAATATAATGGTTATAGTTTTCACACCAGCATGGATATATAAATCAATCTAAGATTTCTGTTGGAAATGAATCTAAATGGCCATAACACGTAACAAGAGTTTGGATGGATTAGATGCTCCATCAAAGCGATAAAGGAACAATTTTATGTGATCAGTCATTGCTAACAAAAGAATATGCCCTACTGAATTTAATGGACCTTCGTTTCAGATCACTAGTTGCACAGAGTTCAGCCTATGATTATATAACTGTGATTATGCCTTGCCATTATCCTTGCTCCCTTTACAGTACTGGCACTACTTCAATGTGGCCACCCTGCCATTACTTTCTGTGCCTCTCTGGATCTTTCTATATACATGCAGACACCAGTTATGGCATTAAGTGACCTAATTCCTTCACTTGCGCACATTTATTTTTAGTAAATGTCGGATTAAATAAGAACATCATTGTGCAGCAAGAATCAAATCAAAGGCCTGCATTTTCTTTCTAGATATACACATGCTCTTTGGGGAAATTAGTACTGATTTATTATTATAATATCTCTGATCATAGCTGCCTCTCCAAAAAATTTACATTTCAAGGCTAGGAAATCAACTTCACATTGTTCTATATCTATAAGGTAAACTCCCCAATACATAAAACTAGGTCTCAGTTGCATAATTTAAACTGATTATAGACTAAAGGACCTGTTTCACTATGGAAAATGCCAGTTACTTCAATAGACAGTGATACTTAAGACTGATAGAGTGTTGCCTCTTGGTTCTGCTGCCCCTAATACGATGTAAATCAGACTGTTCTAGATCGATCAGTCAGTCAGTCAGTCAGTCAGTCAGTCAGTCAGTCAGTCAGTCAATCAACACTGCATTAAAATTCATATAGGTTATCCAGCCTGTTTTCAACTGGAATTTACAGAATGCTATGGCTTTCTGAGATTACTTATTCTTACACCTACCTTGGCCACTGGTATCTACTCCAAGATTTAATATATTCACTATATTTTCCTGCCTATAATCCTCTATTTAAAATGTGGATTTTGCTCTAGAAATTTCATTCTCAGTAATATAAAGCAGCTTATATTTTGAGCAAGATCTTAATAGTGGAATTGAGGTTATAAAAATATCGTTCATTCATTCATTCATTCATTCATTCATTCATTCATTCATTCATTCATTCAGTCAGTCAGTCAGTCATTCAATTTCTATAGCCACCCAACTCAATCAAGTGACTTTTCAGAAAAGATGGTATCTCCTATAAATTAGTTCTGTGGGTTTACATTAGAGTTTTACATGGAAGACAAGAATTGGATCAGATCTCATTGAATATCTTCTGGAAAAGGATACATTTTGCTTAGAACAACTACAGATGATGTCCATTTTGCCCTTAGTATATATATCACATGTACCTGGAGTATCCACAGAAATGTGTTTCCATAATAACTCCAAAGGAGTGAGGAGTTGTCTCTTCTGTCGTTTTGTGCGGATTTAAAATATGAAAATAACACATATCATAGCACCCTTAGGTAAATAAGCTGCAATATTTGAAGCCAATGCAAATGTTTATAGAGAATTACGAAGATAGTTTGTAGTTTTGGCTGGTTTTCTGCTCAATTAGCTGCTGATAATCAATTGATCCTTCTAATCTCTCCCCAAAGTGATAAAAATGGACTGTGATACGAAATGAAAATGATAATTATTTCCTAGATGGATACTAGAACTGCAAATCAAAAAAACTAAACTCTCTCACTTAGCCCTAATAGTTTTCATGCTCACAGTGCCCATTGTGCAATTCAGGCATTTGTAAAATTAAGGATACTTATAACTATCTTTTGCTCACTTAAAGGAGATCAGTGCAAGTAGCACAAATGTTTGAGGAAGAAATGTAGTATGTATATTAATAATGCAAGATCTTGGCTTGCATGGAAACCAGCATCTTTATATTTATCACAAAGACTTTTTTCCTGAAAACATTTGTATCAGTGGCTATAAGAATCAATATTTTTCCAGTTGGTAATGCTGAGACAATGGACAATGTTATAATTCCTGATCCTTAGAAATTTTTAATCTTGTGGAGGTGCCTTTTGAAGATACCTTCTTCACTTTGTATAAGTTCACAAACATATCCAATTCATTATAATTCTTCTCTCTGGTATTTGTTTTTCATTTTGATTCCTGAAATCATTGTTTTGTAAAGGGGAGAATATTTTAACAAGCCAGTATCATGCCCTTAAATGAAAAAGCCTTCTGATGTTTTCACATACAGAACTATATGAAACTTGGGGTATTGGCCCCTTTGATCCTTGCCCCTAAGAAATTGCTAATATCTCTCCGAAGCAACCTAGTTTGTTTCAGAATTCAAGAACCATTTCTACTGAATGTTCATTTCCAATTTTTACAACCTCCATTTGCATAAATACAGATTGCCATGACTTTTGTGGCTTGTATTGTTTTCTGTTTATCGTAGTTTAATTGATTCCACTGTGTCTTAGTGAGTTTGCTATGCTTTTATTGTATTAAAAACCTTGAGCATTTATCAGAAGGATTATTGTGAACATAAGAAAGTGTGGAAAAGAATACTAAATATGATTATCATAAACCAGTAACGCAATACATAGGCCACAAATATTGACAACATCTTTCAAATCTCTAAATCTTTTAGAACTGTAGCAATTAGCTATATGCAGTATAATTCAGATGAGTTTCCTTCTTTTCTTTTTTTTTCCTCTTGAAAGTTCTATTAATAAAATGAAGCCAGTTTGTCTCATAAATACTAAATCTAGGCTAATAAATCATATCTGATCAAATGCAGAAATGTTCTCATGAAAGGTGGCTAATTTGGATGAGGTGGATGAGTCATGGTGACGCGGTAGTTAGAATGCAGTATTGCAGGCTATTTTTGCAGACTGCCAGCTGTCGGCAGTTCAATTCTCACCGGCTCAAGGTTGACTCAGCCTTCCATCCTTCCAAGGTTGGTAAAATGAGGAGCCAGATTGTTGGGGGCAATATGCTGACTCTGTAAACTGCTTAGAGAGGGCTGTAAAGCACTGTGAAGCGGTATATAAGTCTAAGTGCTATTGCTATTTATAAGGATACTACTGCTTGCATCTCTTTGGATGCAACCCCAGGGGTATCAGGAGTGTCCAGCCATAATTTTTCTTGAGTTTTTCTTTTGAAAGCTTAGAGATTTTCAAACTTTTTCAAAGGATAGAAACTATTTCAAAAACAAACAAAACAAAACCCCTCAGAACAATTAACATGCAAAATGGCAGCTTTGGCTCTCCCCCCTTTTTTTTTTCATGAGAGAAGAAGTCCCACCTTCTCCATTGTATTGTAGAAAAGCTAGGGACACTCCTGCATTCAAATCAGGTTTGTTTGTTTGTTTGCTTGTTTGCATATGCCTTTAGCCCCTCATGGCGCTCATCAAGTTTTCATGGAACCTGAAGGCAGTATGGAATGTAGCTTTAAAAAGTTTGACTTAGACCAGAGGTCTCCAACCTTGGCAACTTTAAGACTTGTGGACTTCAAATCCCAGAATTCCTTAGCTAGCAAAACTGGCAAAGCTGGCTGAGGAATTCTGGGAGTTGAAGTCCACAAGTCTTAAAGTTGCCAAGGTTGGAGACCCCTGACTTAGACCACTGATTGACAACTTTAAGATGTATGAACTTCAATCCCAGAATTCCCCAGTCAGCATAGAGAATATCTCAGTTGCCAAAGTTGAGAAATACTGGATTAGACCATTAACAAAATATTAAAAGCATATTGCATATGCATGCCTTTAGCTGGCTTCGTGAACAGCCACTGTATTCCTAAAGCTGTGAGATTGCAAAGCTTTGGTTTTAAAACAGTCAAATAAGGATAAAGAAATGTAACTTTCTGATATGTCTAGGTTTCCTTGACCTGATCCAATTAAGTTTACAAAAGACAAATGACTAAGAGGAAGAATGGACTGCAGTGGTGTGTATGAAGTTCTGAAGGAATGGGAAAGGTTGCATTTCCATGTGAAATGCTGAAACTGTATGCATTATATGTATTTCTATATTGCATGTACTTACTGTCTCTATTGCTCAACCCCTCCTTCAGAAAGGCTGAGCCTGCATATTGCTCTAGTTGTAAACATTTTCCATGGTACTGCAAATTTAGCTTGCTGCTACGCTGCTCATTTGACTCAATCCTCTGTCAGAGAAAGTTAGGAAGCTATTATATTAATTCAGAACAATATAGTGAGAATGGCATGCTGAACTTTATTTTTCATATATGCTTTCATTTTTTAGTAGAGATAATGATAGCAGAGGAATAGTGTGATGATAAATTGAAGATGAGATTGATGGCAGATGAACATTTGTGCAAACTGCTTATTTGATCTAAAGTCAACAGAAAAGTCAGTAAGAAAAGGAAGTGAATTTGCCATATATCATTAAAGGCACATAAGGTGTTCCTTTTCAATTATTTATTTCATTATTAATGAATCAGCTACATCATTAGTATTTTAAGTGATAAACCTTAATACTCTGATAATTTTGTTTTTACTTCTATAAATAAAATCACACATTTTATTACAATTTAAAATAAATAGAAGGTCAATCTGAGTATTTATATGATCTGCAGAACTTTTTTTTAGAAAGACCATAGAAAGGAATGGGAGAAAAAATATTAATTAGCATGCCTCTGGCAGAAAAGTTGATGTAGGTACCTGGATATATTTTTATGCATGTTGGTACGTGAGGAAATAAATAAGATATAAATAAATAATGTATGCATATACATCAGCAGCCAACTTAAACAATATTTTAGCTATGTTCAGCAAATACAGATAGCAGAGAATTTGCTATTAAGGAATTGTTTACAACTCACTAATTTGACAAAATTAAGCTTTAATTTATATTGCTTTCAGCATATATTGAGAATTGAAACTGAGATTAAAGCTGTTACTAAAGGTCCTAGTGCCAAATAAATATACTGAAAACTTTGTCCAAATAAATACACTGGTTCTTGAGCAAGCAACAAGTAGGCACAAAGTATTGAGGAATGGCCAAGGAAAATAGTGTTTAGATTACAAAACCACCATACATTGATTCCTGGACAGAGAGGCCTTGCTCAGAGTCACATATGCCTTAGTCACCTCTTGGATGAACTATTGCAATGTACTCCACATGGGGCTGCCTTTGAAGACCACTTAGAAGTCATAGCTGGTCTAGAATGCAGAGGTGCACAAAGTGCTGGGTGCCCCTTGGTCTGCCCATATTACACTACTGTTGTATAAACTGCACTGGCTCATTTCTGGGTACAATTCAAGGTGCTGGTTATCATCTTTAAGCCGTACATGGCAGAGAGCCAGGTTATTTGTGGCACTGCCAATCTATAAGGATATCTGTCCACCTACCAGATTAAATAGGGGGGGGTCATACTCCAGGTCTCCAACTTGCCTTAAATGTGGACATGCTTTTGAACCTAGGAAATGTGCTTTCCATAGAGGCCCCTGCCCTGTGGAGATGGATCCCCTTGAGTATCCAACAGGACCTCACTCTTTTATCTTTCTAGAAGGCCATAAAAACATAGAAGCTATAGATGGTGGAGTCAGAAGCATCCAAGAGAATAGTTGAGGCATCAGGTTTTTGTTTGTATGGTTTTTATTGCTTCTTGGCTTTATTACTGTTGTATGCTATTCAGAGTTTGTTTGTTTATTTATTTATTTATTTATTTATTTATTTATTTATTTATTTATTTATTCAACTTGTATGCCGCCTTTCTCCGAAGAGTCAAGGCGGCTTACAATGCATTTAAAACCATATATAAAACATTAAAAGTTAAACCATTAAAAACAATTAAAAACCATTCACACCATTCATGGCCGGATCTCGCCAAATCGCAACAGCGAGATCAACGGCCCCAGGCCTGCCGGAAGAGCCAAGTCTTCACTGCTTTTCAGAAGGCCAATAGGGTGGGGATGGTCTGGATCTCAGGAGGTAACTGGTTCCAGAGAGTTGGGGCAGCCACAGAGAAGGCCCTCCCCCGCGGGCCCACCAGCCGGCATTGTTTAGCTGACGGGACCCTGAGGAGACCAACTCTGTGGGATCTTACCAGTCACTGGGACCTATGCGGTAGAAGGCGGTCTCGAAGATACAAGATACAATTAGAGTTGTATTCTCTGATAGGTAGTTATACAAATATTATACATAAATTTGTTAACACACACACACATATAAAGACTTGATTAAATGTTCTAATCTATAATCAGGATATTTAGAATAAAGAAAGTCATTGGGATGTTTTATCTATACAAAGAAAGTTTCTTGATGGGTCTCTTTTCTCTATTTAAGAAAACAGCTATTAAAGAGAATTAAGATTAAGATAGTCTGGAAGAAAGTTACAATTTGTAATTGAATTCTTTCCTTCCTGGCTCTTATTTAACCATACAAAAGTTTCCTATGTATATTTACTGGCAGAATATGGCTCATAATTAGATATGAAATACAACAGGTTGTGTTACAGGGGAATTCCCATAAGTGAATCAAATCCAAGAAAAAATCTTGATGTTATCCATTTAGTCATGCTTGGCTCTTGGCGATTCTATGGGCCAGATCTCTCTATATCTTCCAATCTTGCACTACTTTGAGATATTCTGTGCTCTGGCTAGTGTCAGCTTTGAAGGTGTCCAGCCACCGTGTTCTTTGGTGGCCTAGTTTTCTTTTAGTGCTAACTCTTCCAAGCATAGTTGCCTTCTCTAGTGAGAATTCACCCACATGACATGACCAAAGTGATGAAATGCAGTTTTGTGATTTTGCCTTCCAGTGACATGCTTGGTGTTATACGCTCCAGTACTTGCTTGTTAGACAGCTTTGCTGTCCAAGGAATATGCAGGAGCCTTCTCCAGTACCACACCTCACCAAGAGAGTATGTGCCTCCTTAGTTAAGTTCATTTGAGAGTCACACACAATAGTAATCCAGGTTTTTTTTTATTGCTGGTGGTACCACCAACGTTTTCCAGATAAGTCATTTTGTTCAGGAAAAAAAAAAGTAAACTTAATGTGATAGAAAGCCAGAGCATCTGAACTGCTTTATAATATGGAATCTTAAATCTTCTCTTACATCTATTCTATAATATATAGTGACTTAGTTTGCATAAATTGTGTATCTGATGATCAGGGAAAGAGAAAGAGATACATAGAATATAAAAGTATTTCTCATTTGGAATTCATTTTAGCTCTTCCCATCTCTACCTCAAAATATGATATACTAACAATATTTTAAGTCAGCTATACATAATGAAATGAGCAGACCCAGGGACTGGATGGAGGAGACAAAAAATCCAGCAACAAGTTGTTTAGCTAAGTGTACTGTTTGTATGATTTGTATACATAGAAGACATTGGGTCATTCTATATCTGCAACAAAAAGATGAAAACAAAATATGGCATTTAAGATGTGCCAATCTCTTCCTTAGGCATCTGAAATGGTCAAATGAGTAAATGAAAGAATACAAGCAAAATTGCATCATTTCCACCTGAAACAAAAGTACACAGGGACAAGAGTTCATAGAAGACTAGTTTGGGCAAGTGTTTACTCATATGGCCAAGTCTTACTAATGTGTATTCTCTTCCTTACTGAATGACTCATTTCTCACATAAATATTAGCAAGAATGCACAGAATTTTTTAGCCTAGAAAGGGGCATGGCAGGCAAAGGCTGGTGAAAGGGAATGCTGTAAAAACGAAGTAGCAAATGCAGCTTACAACTTCCTCAGTTGTAAAAGCTGTTCCTGAAGCAATAAGGAGAGTATGTAGCATCCCTCATTGTCTATCTCCTCTTTCAAGGTAATAGTAAGAGGCCTCACCAGGGACTTATTCACATTTTTTTTCAGCTATGATATTTATTAAGTGGTATTAGGCAAATTGTCGTTGTCTTTAACTCAGTAAATAATAATCAGTCATTGGTTGTCTGTAAAAGAATTTTCTATACAAATTCCAGTCTGAGCAGAAGATTAGACTAGATGACATAATCCAAGGGCGACTGAATTGCCATTAGCAATAGCAATAGCACTTAGACTTATATACCGCTTCATAGTGCTTTTACAGCCCTAAGCTGTTTTACAGAGTCAGCATATTGCCCCGAACAATCTGGGTCCTCATTTTACCAACCTCGGAAGGATGGAAGGCTGAGTCAACCTTGAGCTGGTGAGATTTGAACTGGCGAACTGCAGCTTGCAGTCAGCTGAAATAGCCTGCAGTGCTGCACTCTAACCACTACGCCACCTTGGCCATTCAAGCATAATGCTTACTTTCTAAGAACACAACAGATGTTCTTTTTGTTATCTTACCAAAGAATGGTGAGATGGCTTTTATGTTTCAGTTTTGGTATAGATAGCAATATAAAGGGAAGTTGGTTTGACAAAAGAATTCATAGTTTTTTCTTTGTTTATATATTCAAAACTATCAGCCCAGTATTGTTTTCCTTGAGTAGCAGAGCATTCCTAGGCTCTCTAACAGAGGTTTTCCTCTCACTAGATAACCTGAATACCTGATCCTTGTCATTGGAAATAGATGTTTTCCTCCTATTTGCATGTGTTATGTTTGCCTTTAGTCAGAAGATATTCACAGCTAACGCATATATATTTTTAAAGCTCTTTATAATGAGGAGAGACTAAATTAATTTTTAATTAAAGCATTATTGTAACTAAGAATGCTAAATTCCAATAATCATATACATTTTCTGTAGTTCAACTCTATAATATTTTATCAATATCTAAAACTTAGATGGTAAACATCATGTCAGTGTTCTCAAGGGTATTTCCATCATATAAAGTAAGTTCTAAACATGCCACCTTAACTTCCTTTGTCTTTCCTCCCCATTTCAGCTCCATATGTTCCTAAAATCTACTTGAAAGGTCGCTCAAATGTTCTGGATCAGTTTTTGAAGCATAATAAGAAAGGAGAGAGAATCTAAGCTTTCAGTGATTGTAGTTCTGCTGGCAGACACCCATAGTTGAATACAATCCTTACAGAAAAGAAATCATACAAATAATGACAATATTTGGCGAAAGAAAAAAAAAAGTTGTGTGAAATCGGTTTTCTGTAAAAGTGAATAATGAACCTTCCTGTTAAACAACTAAAACAGTCTTTACTTGTCAGCATGTTATATAAAGAAATTTTGAGTAAGAACTTATATAGCCAATGTTTACAGTTATATTTATGGTCCATGAAGTGATTCATCAGAGGAACATAACTGAATGGAAAAATAAGTGAAATATAATTTCAGATCAACAAAATAATATACTGTATAAGAGCCAAAGTAGAACAATGGAAACCATAAGATCAAAGGTTGGGAAGGAAAAAAAAATCCATTATCATCTTCAGTTTAAAAAGAAATAAATTATTCTCCTCAGACTAAAATATAAAAAGAAAGAAAGGTTAAAATAAGGAATGAAACATTGAAACCCTTAGGGATATGTTGTCAGAGCAACTCATGAAGTTTAAATTCAGTGGAAACTGACAGGAGCACCTAGATTTCTATGTAAGTATCCTTTAAAGAAAGGAAGGAAAGAAATTATCAACTGTATTTTAAATATGAACACCAGGTTCTATTGGTCTATACAATTTTCACGGATGAAGGCAAATGTACATGTCCCAGGATAATGTTGCAGGATACACACATTCCGGTAGAGAGAAATCCTATACAAATTTCATTTAGGGTTTTGCTCATTTTTCATAACCAGGAAACGTAGGTAGATGATTTTAGTTAAATGTCAAGACAAGTTGTGCAAATCTGTTCTTAAATCCTAGCACAGTTGGTTATCATAATTTGTTTGCATGTGTAGTGGGTCTATTAATATAAATTATATAATGATCCAATTATCAGAATGATACTTCAGAGGCCATTAGGATAATGCAGGAGAAGTTTTCTTGTGCCTTTCTCCTTCCTATCTTCATAGTGATATCTTTCAGCCTCTACTTGTATTCAGTAAGACTTTCCATAGGCCTGAAAGTACAGTCCGTCCTCATTTAAGAACCAGAATTGGGACCAGCAATTCAGTCATTAAGCAAAGTCGTCATTAAGTGAAACCACAATTGTGCTTATGTTTATGTTTATGTTTATTGGACTTCTATACCGCCCTTCTCCCGAAGGACTCAGGGCGGTGTACAGCCATATTAAAACACATATAAATTTACAAAGTTTAAAAACAATTTAAAATCGAATATATAAAAAATTTGGCCCACAAATTAAAAACTAACATACACCCATTATAAAATTCATATTAGGCCATTATGGTCTTACCTCAGCTTTCCTTTGCTTTACAGACCTGCAAAAATCATAAAAGTTATGATTGTCTGTAAAGTTATTTTTTTTATCACTGTTGTAACTTTGAACAATCACTAAATGAAGTAGTCTTTAAACAAAAACTATATGTTTACCAGAGGCTCTACAATTTGTAGAGCTCTTTATTTATTGATCACATTTACAATCATAGACCAAAAGAACAAGAAATTAGATAAAACAGGTAAAAAAAATTGCAGTAGATTAAGTAGCAAATATAAAAGAAAAACAAATTGAAATAATAATACTAGGAATAATAATGCCAATAGTAATAGCAATATCAACAACTCATGTGGGAATTATGCAAAAAGTTACCAATCCACTGCCAAGGTAATACAGATAGTCCTTGACTTATGGCCACAATTGAGCCCAAAATTTCTGTTGTTAAGTGAGACATTTGTTAAGTGAGGTTTGTCCCATTTTACAACCTTTCTTGCCTCAGTTGTTAAGTGAATCACTGCAGTTGATAATTTAGTAACCCTGTTGTTAAGTGAATCTGGTTTCCCAATTGACTTTGCTTGTCAGAAGGTCACAAAAGATGATCACATGACCTTGGGACACAGCAATGTCATAAGTATGACCCAATTGCCAGGCATCTGAATTTTGATCACATGATCATTGGGATGCTACAAAAATTGTCATGAGTCTTTTTTCAGTGATATTGTAACTTAGAACAGTCACTAGATGAACTATTGTAAATCGAGTATGCTACCTGTATGGTATGAGGTTTTGGATTAGTTGATGGCATCAGCACAACATCAAACTATGAACCCACATCAAAGATCATATATTTACCTACATAATATTATTAGACTATTTAGTTATGAATCTGAATAGTACACATAATGGAAAAATATATAATCAAATAGTTATGATTCTTCATGATTACAGACAAAAATCAACATGCAATCTAAAAAATATCTAACTTTGATTCAGAGGAGAGACCAAAGAATCAGTCACCCCCTAGGTTTTTTTCTTTTTCTTTTTGACTTGCAGTCGTTGTTGATAGCTGATCACTGACCCTGAAATTTTCTGGACAGTATTTCAGAAGCGGCTTCCATTTCATGCTTCCTAGGGCTGAGAGAGTGATTAGCCCAAGGCTTTAGGCTTTGTTCCTAAACTGAGACTAGAACTCCCAGTCTCCCAGTCCCAGATTGATACCTTAACCACTATACCACATAAAGCACAACTTTTAACAGCCCCACCCTCAGCCCCCGAGTGGCCAGTGGTGAAAAAATACTAGATATATAACATAAGAAGGAATTTGGTATCCATCTTTTTTAACTTGAGGCTTGTAGTCCCATTTTAAATTTTATTCTGCTAGAAAACAACAGCCTTAGATCAAGCTACAATTTTTGTAGCATCTAGTTTAAAATCACAAACTGTGACTCTGGATTAGCATTACATAATCTTTGAAAATTATTGTGTGAAGTCTAGGATCAGTGTGGCAGCCGATGAAAGATGGCAATTGATAATCTCTGCGCACTTACACAGAAGTAGCTGCACAAAATGTAGATGATGCAATTCAATTCATGGGCATGAATTGGAAAATTTGTTCCCGATAGAAAAGTTGGAGCAAATCTGAGAGAGTTTTGTTTGTTTGTTTGTTTGTTTGTTTGTTTGTTTGTTTGTTTGTAGGGAGGCCTCCTGAATGTTTCAGTACACAACAGATCTTGAAATAAATTAATATCTAGAGGGAGGAGTGAGAAGGCAGGACACTTTCAGAGCGTATAAATTTAAATAGGTATGAATTTTCAGTGACAGGCTTCCAATGATCTATTATGTTGGGAAGCAGAGCAATATTCACTGAAATTATGGATACCTCTGAATGTCCTCAAGACAAAAATGAGCAAGGTCATTACAAAACAGAAACAAGAAAACTTTGTTGATCACATTTTTTCTTAGAAGGCACCATTATTTTCTCAGTTTACTCTTCCATGTTATTATTACCTTAATTCATAATTCATGGCAGGGAGCTAGGTGGCTGAGTCTTCTAGGAATCACAAGATTTCTATTTCCATTTAGGCATCTAATTAATGCAGGAAATTAAGAGGGAAATCTGGGTTCAAGGGGCTCCTTAAACACGAATAACAAAATTTGGGATGCAATGAAAAAATGGAGCCCTCACTCAGAAATTTGCTGTAGAACAATATTGCTTTTTATGTTCTTTTGCAGTAATGTCATTTTGTCTGCCTGCCTGCCTGCTTGCCTATCTAAAATTTATATGGCTGCCTATCTCACAAGATTTAACCCTGCTTTGTTGAATTAGTCGAAGTAGTGTAGTTCATATATATGTAGTTCATAGTGTAGTTCATATTCATATATGATGAAATCAGTTTTTGTAAATGCACTCAAAATATTTAATTGTTTTGTAATATATTTTGCCTTTTTCTTCTGTGCACATCATGCAACAAATCAAACACTAGATATTATTAATGCCAAACTCACCGTTCAGGTTTCAATGAAATGAAATCTCTGCAGTAACTTAGTTTTCTGAGTCATGCCACAGTGTAGAAAAGAGATAGGAGATGACCTTTTAGCATTTGTTTTAAACTGTTGTTGATGCTGTTGCTGCTTTAAGAAAAATTGTGAAGAGCAAACAGTAATTGTGTTCATATCTCTTTCTATTGAGTTTCATTTCTCCTTAATCTGTTTCCTATGTGCCTAAGGATGAAAATCAAATCTTTGCGGTTTTGTGTCTTTCCCTCCTTATATTTTTCAAAGACAGCAGAACAATAGCTTTATGATGAAAAGTGCCTTTTTCTGCCATTGAAGCCAGCAATTTCTTAGAATTCGGGGTTACTCAGAAAAAGAAAGCTTTGATTGTTCTTGCTTATTTTCTCCTACCAATGGAAGGAGCTAAACATGAAGCTCCTATTGTGTCTTGTTTCCCATAACTCTGATTTTAGTTCGCTGGCTTGTTTCTTTTATAAAGCGATTATTGGATACCAAGAAAAACTTTGGCTTCTGAGTACATGTACTGTATCTGAAGATAACAAACCAGAATATTGTGACAATAAGAGAATCATGGAAGATGCTGGCAACGAGGAAATTGCTGATATGAGGAAGCACATTTAGCACACTTAGGAAGACAAAAATAGTAGATGAAGCCAAAAATTTTCTAATGCAGGAAGTCCTCATCTTACTACCATAACAGAGCCCAAACTTTCCATTGCTAAGCAAGGCAGTTGTTAAGTGAGTTTTGCCCCATTTTATGACCCTTTTTGCCACAGTTATTAAGCGAATCACTACTGTTGTTAAATGAAATTCCCTGCACAGGGCAAACTATATTGCCTCTATGATTCAATGAAGCAAATGGTTATTTGCCCTATTAACCATTTTCTGTGTTCCTAAAATTGCATTTCTGTCTGCTTTTTTGGCTTTTGACTTCTTAGAAGTTAGAATAACTTTATTGTCACTTTGAATGTACACTAATCGGCATACATTAAAATGAAATTTCATTGCATACAGCTCTCAAAGGGGCAGAAGGTTCTGGAGAACCAGTAGCAGGAATTTTGAGTAGTTCGGAGAACTGGCAAATACCACCTCTGGCTGGCTCCAGAGTGGGGAGGGAGTGGGGATTTTGCAGTATCCTTCCCCTGGAGTGGGTGGGAATGGGGATTTTGCAGTATCCTTCCCCTGGAGTGGGGTGGAAATGGAGATTTTGCAGTATCCTTCCCCTGCCACGCCCACCAAGCCACGCTCACAGAACCAGTAGTACAAAAATTTGAATTCCACCACTGCCACATATATTATATGACACAGTCAAACAACACAGTCTGTATGTATACATGTACATGGTGAGAAAAACAAATCTTGCAATTTACCAGATGGATGGCATAGGGACCAAAGCTGTTACAGAATCTGGAACTCCTGCTAGAAATACTTTGAAACCTCCTCCCTGAGGGGAGCAACAGAAACAGACAGTGAAGTGGGTGTGTGCGGTCTACACTGCATAGCCACAGTACTGCATGATATAGCTAGTTATTAGAGGCTTATGGATTAAGATTGATGACTTCTGGTTATGTCTTTGTAATGGTGTAAGGAGTAATCTTTTTAAGACAACAAAGAATTAGATTTGTTTTTCAACCAATGTTGCTTTATTGTTGTTGTTTTTCCTCCCTTGATAATTTGGCAAATGTTGTGATGAAGAAAAACGCATAGGCAGGAAGAAGGTTAATGGGAAGGCACCCAGAACAGCTTCTGAGAGCTCCCTTTTATTGATCTCTACAGTCTTCGTGGCAGAAGCTGATTCATTGATCAAAGTTCACTTGTAGTTGATTGGCTACACAAAACTCATGCTATAGGGTATGCTATCCATATGGACAGCTCATGGACAGCTCATGGTTTTCCTGCTGCAAACAATGTGACCTGCTTACGTGACAAATCTCATGTCTCACACTTCCTGAGGAAGGGTCTTTAAGGATCATTGTGCTGATGTTTGCATTCCTCAGCGTGGTTTGCCAGCCACTGAGAAAGCAATCATCCCCACAGGCAAATTGTTAAGATTGAATCTGAGCATCTTTCCTCTGGATAATCAAACAAATTAACAAAAGTTGACTCAGCATAGTCAAGTGTAACTATTCAGCATAAACTAAAGCAGTAGCAATCCCTTTCAAAACAGGAAATGTGTCCACTTTTTCCTTCAGCTGGAGATAATTTAGGCCTTTATGCAAACCATGAAGGACAGGGAGAGGCGCTTGAAGAGCGATAAGTGTTTTGTTATGAATGCAGGGCTGAACTCTATCATTGAACTAGAGTGGGCGGAGCAATTTAAAAAAACAAACATCTATCTTATAGATGACTCAGAAAATATTTTTATGAGACCCAGAGTTCAAACTTACAGACTTGCTATGATGACTATGAATCAAAATTCGTGAAGGCATCATTTAAGAACTGATTAGGATCATTCACACATAATCTGATATTTTCACAAGCTTGATACTGTCAAGGATGTCCCTTAATGTTATTTCATTAACATCCCACATCTATCTGTTTGTCTCTCGCTCTCTCCCTCCACCCCCCTCCTTTCTCTTAATGTTGATTAGAAGCTATGATTGTTTAGTTCCATTAAAAGTTGAATAATTACTATTCTGGAAGTCTATTGGATGACACAGTTTGTGAATCACCAAGAATTTCACCAATTATTTTATGATTTAGTGTATGCAAAATTGCTCATTTATTTTTCCCTATGTGTTCTTTATAAAACTCAAAGTCATTTCTTTATGTGTTACATTTGGCAGTTGTCATGTTTTATTAGTAAGAAATATCTAGTTTAAAGGCATCATATAATCTGAATGCTATATTTTTTCTGGAAGAGCTTTCAACTGGGAGGCATGCCGGGTTATCTGCAAACATTTCTTTTTTGGTAAAGATTTTTTTTTTCTGCTTAAGCATAATGGAATTAAGGTTAAAAAATGAAGGCAAACAAAAAGATGACAGAAAGGCAAAGATTGCACATAAATAAAAACAACATACCAAGCCCAACATTAAATGTCATTTGGTGATAGAGATTCTCATAGAAACAACAACCATATAAAAATCATAGAAATCAATGCTCATCAACTGAGTAACTCATGCTTTGATCATCACTCAGCTGGGCTACCTCAATGTGTTCTGTGTGGAGCTGCCTTTAGAGACAACCCAGAATTGGCAGTTGATACAAATATAGTGTGAATATTATTGGTAGAACAACTCTGCTACTATGGAATTATATCTATATTAATGCTACTGCATTGATGCCAATAGGCTTCTGACTCAAAGTGTTGGTCATTACCTTGAGAGCCCTAAATGGCACAGCAACAGCAAAAGACACCTCCTGTCTAGTCCAGTCACCAAGGGAAGACCTGCTGAAAGTTCCTTCTCCTTATGAAGGCCATGGGGGCAAAGGTGAGATGGTGGGTTGTCTCTCCATCAGTCTCACTTTATGGAATGTTCTCCTCTCAGAAATACACTAAGTTCCCCCAATTCTAGAAACAGGTTGAATTGTTTTATTTCAATGTACTTTTGGTTCTAGCTGACTGACTGTGAATGCCCTTCTTGGGTTTTACTGAAATTTTTAAATTTGCTTTTTGATATGCTTTTCATGTGGTTCTGATTTAGGTCTTTAGTTTCCTTTTAGGAGATGTTACGTGCCATTCAGTCATGCTAAGGTTATTAAATAAATAAAATTTTTGCCACTTGATTGTAAGGCTACTTTCTGGGGATACCTACTGTACATAAAAGGCAATGACAGTTTAGAGCAGTGGTGGGTTCCTCCCGGTTCCCCCCGGTTCTGCCGAGCCGGTAGCGGTGACGATATGATGTCACCAAACCGGCTCTGGCTCCCCCACCCCCCGCCCCCCATCCATCCCCGCATTATTCTTACCTTTTATTTGGCCCCACCCCAATCTAATGCTGCCTCCTGAGTCCCAGCTGATGGCTAGAGGGAAAAAAACTGTTTAAACTCTTGCCGTGGGGCTTCAAAGGGCCGCCCTACAGCTGATCAATGTTAAGAGAAAACAAATGAGACCGGTGCCTGCAAAAATACATGAGTAGATCAGTGTCTGCAAAAATACATGAGTAGATCAATGCCTGCAAAAATAAATACATGAGTAGATCAGTGCCTGCAAAAATAAATGGGTAGATCAGTGCCTGCAAAAATAAATGGGTAGATCGGTACAGCTCTGCAAGCAGTTAAAAGCCTGGTAGACTAGTACCTCTGCTAAATCCTAAATAATTGTCACGTGACCATCAAGCCACGCCCACAAAATAAGCCATGCCCACAGAACCGGTAGTAAATAATTTTAGAACCCACCCCTGGTTTAGAGTACAGTTGTATCTATGGATTGGGCTTCATTCCTCATGCTTTAGCATGGATGATGTAAAAGAAAGCCTATATGTGAGCAGCTCTCCATCTCTTTATTGAGGGGGGAGGATATATAATGAGACACCTGTGCAACTGAATGTGAATTTGAACTGTTTTGAACAGTGAATACTTTGAAGCTGAGCAACACAGGAAGAGAATCTACCTAATCAATCATTTTCCTTCTTTCTTCCATGATATTTTTGTTAAATCTTGCATTGTTTTTCAAGGGAACTGAAGAGCACATCTGAAGACTGGAAAATAGGAACAATTGCATACAAATGGTTCAAAAGGGCAGAGGCAAGTGGTATGTTTTATTACAGATTCAGTTATGCTTCTTACCAGTTATTTTAAGATATGGGTTGATTTCATATAGAGCAGAAATCAAGAAAGAATGAGATTTCTGTAGTTTGTACAGCCAACATCTATACTGTCCTTTATATTGTTTAAAAAAAATCAATACTATTTTGTCTCATACAGCAGCATTCTTTTTCATGAATTCTTATGGCCTGAGGTAACAGCATAAGGATTATTAAGACACTTATACAAAAGCTTGTGTAGAACTCCCTGTAAAAATGATCTTAGTTTTCATTAACTTCACACTACAGTCAGGTCCAGAAATATTGGGACATCGACACAATTCTAACATCTTTGGCTCTATACACCACCACAATGGAGTTGGAATGAAACAAACACAATGTGCTTTAACTGCAGACTGTCAGCTTTAATTTGAGGGTATGTACATCCAACTCAGGTGAACGGTGTAGGACTTACAGCAGTTTGCATATGTGCCTCCCACTTGTTAAGGGACCAAAAGTAATGGGACAGAATAATAATCATAAATCAAACTTTCCTTTCTTAATACTTGGTTGCAAATCCTTTGCAGTCAATCACAGCCTGAAGTCTGGAATGCATAGACATCACCAGACGCTGGGTTTCATCCCTGGTGATGCTCTGCCAGGCCTCTACTGCAACTATCTTCAGTTCCTGCTTGTTCTTGGGGCATTTTCCCTTCAGTTTTGTCTTCAGCAAGTGAAATGCATGCTCAATGGGATTCAGGTCAGGTGATTGACTTGGTCATTGCATAACATTCCACTTCTGTCCGTTCAAAAACTCTTTGGTTGCTTTTGCAGTATGCTTTGGGTCATTGTCCATCTGCACCGTGAAATGCTGTTCAATGAGTTCTGCAGCATTTGGCTGAATGTGAGCAGATAATATTGCCCGAAACATTTCAAAATTCATCCTGCTGCTTTTGTCAGCAGTCACATCATCAATAAATACAAGAGAACCAGTTCCATTGGCAGCCATACATGTCCACGCCATGACACTACCACCACCATGCTTCACTGATGAGGTGGTATGCTTAGGATCATGAGCAGTTCCTTTCCTTCTCCATACTCTTCTCTTCCCATCACTCTGGTACAAGTTGATCTTGGTCTCATCTATCCATAGGATCTTGTTCCAGAACTGTGAAGGCTTTGTTAGATGTTGTTTGGCAAACTCTAATCTGGCCTTCCTGTTTTTGAGGCTCACCAATGGTTTACATCTTGTGGTGAACCCTCTGTATTCACTCTGGTGAAGCCTTCTCTTGATTGTTGACTTTGACACACATACACCTACCTCCTGGAGAGTGTTCTTGATCTGGCCAACTGTTGTGAAGGGTGTTTTCTTCACCAGGGAAAGAATTCTTTGGTCATCCACCACACTTGTTTTCCGTGGTCTCCTGGGTCTTTTGGTGTTGCTGAGCTCACCGGTGCATTCCTTCTTTTTGAGAATGTTTCAAACAGTTGTTTTGGCTATGCCTAATGTTCTTGCTATCTCTCTGATGGGTTTGTTTTGTTTCTTCAACCTAATGATGGCTTGCTTCACTGATAGTGACAGCTCTTTGGATCTCATCTTGAGAGTTGACAGCAACAGATTCCAAATGCAAATAGCACACTTGAAATGAACTCTGGGCCTTTTATCTGCACATTGTAATTGGGGTAATGAGGGAATATCACATACACGGCCATGGAACAGCTGAGAAGCCAATTGTCCCATTACTTTTGGTCCCTTAACAAGTGGGAGGCACATATACAAACTGCTGTAAGTCCTACACCGTTCACCTGAGTTGGATATACATACCCTCAAATTAAAGCTGACAGTCTGCAGTTAACGCACATAGTGTTTGTTTCATTCCAACTCCATTGTGGTGGTGTATAGAGCCAAAGATGCTAGAATTGTGTCGATGTCCCAATATTTCTGGACCTGACTGTATATTATGCTTCTAATATGGCCTGAGATATACTTGGTCAATTTTTTTCTTAGTCTAGGCTAATATTTTTGCACAAAATTGTGAACAGCAATTTTCTATTGATGCCACCTATTACAAGAGACCTAAGAATATTTTATTTGGCAAAAGATTTTTTTTTAGTTTGAAGATAATCTTTTAAACTTCCTTTTCAATGCATCTCTTCCTGCAATTAATTCACCTTTTTTCTTATGGCATGCTATTTCTGGTAATGAGTTGTTGTTCTATGAAGATAATGTTAAAGGTAATCCTTTTTCAAATACTAAATATTTCTCATGGTATAAATTGATAGAATTTGATAGTAGACTAATTCATACAAAGCAAGAAGGTAGGGTTTTCACAAAAATGGCACCCATGGTTAGAAAATTAATTATTCTTTGTTCAAATTACAGTATATTCCTTCACCTAAAATTCAATGGCTTTGAAATGTTATGTATCCACGTGTTTTACAGTAAATTAAACATTCTTACAGGATCCAGTCTGGGTTGGTCACCAGGACTAGAGGTTTTGTCTTCTGAGCTCATACTGGAACCCTCTTCAGGAAACTTCTCTTTAACAGAGGTATGTGCTTTGGGCTATTTTCTGTATGTTCTGTATGTGCTATTTATATGGTGCCTGTTGTGTCTGGCTTTTTAGATATTGATTGGGGTAAATGCCACACACAGAACAGCCCAAAGCACACACTCTGCTAGAGACAAGTTTCCTGAAGATGGGCTCCAGGACAAGTCCGAAAGCTTGGAAGACTAAACCTCTGATTCCAGTGACTGATTCCAGGTTGGATTCTGCAACATTATCCTGGGACACGTATATTCACCTTCATTCTTAGCCCAAGTTTGTTATTTCCGTGCTAGTCTAATAACTTAATACCAGTCCAGAAATTCTGAGCAATGAATAGCTGGTTCAGCTATTCTTCTACATTTGTAGAAAACTCAGGAAAAGAAACAGAATATATAGCTGCACACTTACCTCTGTATATGCCCAGGTGGGAAGACTAAAGGGGAACAACTATTACAATCACTGTTCATTTGAATGTATTGATTGATTTGTTTTACAGTCAAAGGAATAGAAAGAAAAGCAAAGTGCAAATGTATGTAACTTTTAATGTTTACAGTTTGGTTAAGTGCACACATGGTCTCTTCTATCTTGTTTGGCTTTTGACCGTAAATTAGAAAGATAGAGAATGCACTTGAATGCAATTGTCAGCCTTATGAGATAGACCAGACAAGAAGCCTACTCAGAAGATCTAGCTCTATTTCATTGTAAGGCCACATTAAGAGAACCTTACAAGTCTGAGAGTACATTTCTCCTCTGCTACCTTTAAAGCCCAAGAAACTAGGGAGGGTTCCTTCTGAGCCCCTTACAGTAACGGCATAATTCGTGCCCTGAACAAATGAAGCTTCGTGAGATTTAGGGTTACAGATATAGGTGTTTTTCTCCCTAATTTGAGCCCTTGTCACATCCAGGTAGATCCAGGAATGACACTAAGGAGTTGTAGCACTTTAAAAATCCACACAGATATTATGGTATGAGTTTTTATGAATCATAGTCTACTTCATTAAATATACAAAATGGACTATCATCAACAAAAGCTTCTGTTATAATAACTTTGGTAATCCTTTAAGTGCTACAAGACTTAAACTCTTGGAAGGATTCTGAAATGCATATCAAGTGCCTGTTCCACCATTAAAAAGCTATCCCATTTGGTGTTTATGGCAGTTTTATATTTTCATTTGGGCTATATGCATGCCTATCATTTCAAAATATAAATCACCTACAAGATGACACCTGTAAAATGGCCCTTAAATTCTCCAATACATTCACATCCACAACATATCCATACCTATCCTCCCACCCCACCCAATAATTTTGATTGCCAGAAGTAGTTTGAAAATCTTTCCCAATTCTCACCTTTTATTTTCATCTTCTTAGATTGCCAAACATTATTTGTGGCCCATCCTTGGATAAGTCATATGTCAAACTGCCCTCAAAATGTGTCTTAAGTGCACATGTTGGCAACTGCTTGTATCTTTCTTTTTAATTCTACCTTCAATTTCATGAGGTTAAAAAGCTTGGGAGGAAAGCAAATGGCTTATAGCTTTTAAAAACATGTCATCTGTGAGACTTTATGGATTATCCTTGCCTCTCAAAACTATCTGATATTCTTCTTTAAGGTTACCTTGCTTACGTTACTTGAAAGTAAACTTGTTCATTGTTTTATTTATTTATTTATTTATTTATTTATTTATTTATTTATTTATTTATTTATTTATTTATTTATTTATTTATCAAATTTCTATACCGCCCTACTCCTGGAGGACTCAGGGCGGTGAACAACCAAGATAAAATACAGATAATACAAACATTAAAAGTCCCTTAAAATTATTAAAAATTTTGGGCGAAATACAGATTAAAACACCCAATTTATAAAACAAATCAAACGATTTAAAAAATTTAAAAGGGAGAGTTAGGCCAGGCCAGCCTGCTGAAATAAAAAAGTTTTGAGAGCACGACGAAACGTGCGCAGATCCGGGATCCTCCGTATCTCTGGGGGGAGCTCATTCCAGATGGTAGGTGCCCCCACAGAGAAGGCTCTCCCCCTGGGGGCCGCCAGTCGGCACTGTTTGGCCGACGGCACCTGAGAAGCCCCTCTCTATGGGAGCGTACTGGTCGGTGAGAGGCTATTGGTAGCAGAAGGTGGTCTCGTAAATATCCCGGTCCGATGCCATGGAGTGCTCTAAAGGTGGTAATCAAAACCTTGAAGCACACCCGGAAGACCACATGGGAGTGCCACGACGCTTCCATAACCACCTGCGCGGCCGCGTTCTGGACCAGCTGGAGCCTCCGGGTGCTCCTCAAGGGGAGTCCCATGTAGAGAGCATTGCAGTAGTGCAATTCTAGTGCCTGTCTCTCTCTTTTCACAGTCAAGCATCTTTCCTGCATCCTAGTTCATTATTTCATATTGTATATTTTGACAGAGAGGGAAGGCCAGCTGAAAACAAGCCAGATTCCCAGCAATTAGTCAGTTAAGTCATTTCTATACTACCATCATTTCCCTTCTTCAATGGCTGAAATGTAATCCAATGCTGACCTAGGCTTATTTTCACCTCTCTTGTCCAGGGGTGGGTTCTACTAACCTTTACTACCGGTTTGCATTGTGCCCATGCACGAACGCTCGCTTCATGTGTGCGCGTGTGCTCTTCTGCACATGCGGAGAAGCTTTTGCACATGCGCAGAACTACTTTGGTGATGTCTGGGTCAGTAGGCAGAGCTGGTTCTTGCGAACCGGTCCGAACAGGGAGCAATCCACCACTGCTCTTGGCCTTGAAACACAGAAAACATACAGTGACTCGTCTAGATAGTTGCAAGAAAACATGCAAACCAGAGGTGGTATTCAGCAGGTTCTGAACAGTTCTGGAGAACCGATAGCGGAAATTTTGAGTAGTTCGGAGAACCGGTAAATACCACCTCTGACTGACCCGGCCTCATCTATTCTTTGCCTCCTAAGTCCCAGCTGATCGGGAGGAAATGGGGATTTTGCTGTAACCTTCCCCTGGAGTGGGGTGGGATGGAGATTTTACAGTATCTTTCCCCTTGGTCATGCCCACCAAACCACGCCCACCAAGCTATGCCATACCACGCCCACTAAGCTACACCCACAGAACCGGTAGTAAAAAATTTTGAATCCCACCACTGATGCAAACCAATGAGTGTAAAATCTCTATTTGTTAATGAGAGAATGTCAAGAACACACAATTGTGTTCATTCTGAACATCCTGAGCTACTCTAGATATCAAGAAACCCTCAATTCTGCAATATATCAAAAGGAAAGAAAAAAAATGTGATTTCCCCCTCATCTAGTTAGTGTTCATAGTATTTGATGTGCCTGATCACATACAATAACCCCCAAGCAGCTGCTAAGAAGACAGCCACCAAGCCAGAGTTCCCCTGTTCTATAGAAACAAGTTTGGAAATGTGAGTAGAGAATGATTTCCAGAATTCTTCCCCACAGCAGTGGCTATTAGAGGCAATCATACTTCTTCCCAAAAAGCGCTTCAGAAGGAAAGGGATGGCAGTGAAGTGCTAGTGGAAGCTACTTTCAGCAATGTTATTAAAGTTTAAAAGCTAAAGTTTATTGGAGCCGTTGTGTTGTAGTTGTTAAGCTACTAGGTTAGAGTCGTGGTGGCGCAGTGGTTAGAATGCAGTACTGCAGGCTAATTCTGCTGACTGCAGTTCGATTCTCACCAGCTCAAGCTTGACAGCCTTCCACTCTTTCAAGGTCGGTAAAATGAGGATCCAGATTGTTGGGGGCAATATGCTGACTCTCTAAACCACTTAGAGAGGGCTGTAAAGCACTGTGAAGCAGTATATAAGTCTAAGTGCTATTGCTATTGCTATAGACTGTGACTTCTAATATTGCCTTAAACATAAAACCACCTGGGTGGTTTTAGGCCAGTCATTCTCTCTTAGCCCTAAGAAAGAAGCAGTGGCAAATCACTTCTGAAATCTTGCCAAGAAAACTGCAGGGACTTGTCCAGGCAATTGTCAGAAATTACCACTGACTTTAAGGCACCCCATCCCCCTCAAAAACAGTCTATTGGTTTATCTCTAAATTTCATCTCTGAGGTAAGTTATCTACCATGTTTTTATGATTACTGAACGTGTGTATTGTTTGTATAGCTAAGCAAGCAGAGAATGATTAAAAAATTTAATAGAAAATAACAAAAAATATAATATACTTTATAACAAGTTCTGTTTAAGATTCTTTCTTTGCTTTTGAGTGAATATGAACTATTTATTTATTAATCCTACATGCTTTATAAGATGCATATATCTTATAAAGTAATTATTAAAACAGCTTCACTTACTCTGTTATACAATTATACCATACTTATTTGTATTTAATTTGTTCTCATACTATGTATTACACTGTGTATTGTGTGTCACACACAGAGAGAGTTTCTTTCTTCCTTATTTCAAAGAAGAAATTAAAGCAAAAAAGCTCTGTTGTTTCACTTGATCAATCAGATCTAAGAACTGCATATTTAATTTCTCATATCAAATCTTAGAAATGGTCTGTATTAAGTATTATTCCAGGCCTACAGATATCTGTTCAAAAGTAGCAGTTAGTTGAGAAGTTGGCAAATTTGGTTCTTTTTCTGAATTCTGAGCTCAAGGACAGTGCTTGCTAAAAGCAGCATCTTCTAAGAGTTGATAAAAAAATTGAGTCCAAAATTAGTGTTGTAACCTTTTTTGTGACATCTTTAAGTTGTTTAGTATGCAGAAAAAATAAGCTTCTATTAATTAGTTTTAAAGGATGCTCCTTTTTTTTCATTTCCACTTGAGTGTTACTGACTTTGAATAAAATCCCGTAGAAAACTGCTTTACTCTGATAGGTTCAACAGTTCTGCTCAATTTGATAACAGTGTAAAATAGACCAGAGGGGCACCCAACATGTTGCTTACTCCTAAGACAAATCCTGACTACAAGTAAACAAATCTATTAAGATGAAAATAGAACTGCTGAAAAATCACTTTACTGGGGATGCTTAGTCATCGCCAATTGCTAAAAGATCTTGAGTGGCACAGACTTTTGTTAATGATTTCCCATTGCATCTCTCATGCATGGCTCACTGGAGAGTGAAATTATGCAAAGGGTGACTCTGATCAATGAGCAGCCCATTTTGTGAGAGGAATTTCATTTATTAAATTCTGGATCTAATGCTAAGACAAAGAGGTTCCTAACTGATGGAAAGTAGGAATGTTGCAGAGAAAGACATGAGAACAATAGGATGTTGTATCTCAAATCTCATCTCATCCAGATCCATTATCCAACTGGATTTGTTCTTGAATGTATACTGGAAAGGAAGCGTCTGCTAATACTTTTTCCCCATTATATATATGTAGGTTTACAAGAGCATCTCCCCTTGTTGCTGTTTTTTTGGTATAAATTTAAATATATCAGCTGGGTACTTGAATAGTTCGCAAAATGTGAATTGGGCTTGTGATTAAAAAAAACTGTTATGCAAAACCTGTTTTGTATTTAGTTTAATACAAAAATTTCATTGAATACAAGACAAATTTCAGAAATGTAGAAATATGTAGAAAGAACTTCTCTCTTTTTAGCTTGTTATGACAGTTCAATCTAAAGTTTTACCTCAATATGCTGAATGGACTTGAATAATGCTAAGGAGATACCATATCTTTTAGTTCTGCAGAAAATATGCATCGTTTTATAGCAACACTACCTATGGAATAACAAAATAACAGAGTTGTAAGATAACTTGCAGGTCTTTTTTTTATATATATATATTTTTATTGTTAAAGAATAACAGAAAGGAAAAAAAAATCAATACAAAAAATCAATAATAAGGAAAGAATTTTTTTCCCCCCCAACGTGCTATACAAACGGAAAGGAAGTTTTAGGAAATAAATAACTTGCAGGTCTTCTAGTCTACCCCCCTGCCATGGCAGGAAACCCTATACCCGTGATGATAAATCTATGGCATGCGTAGCCCTATCAGTGGGCATGCCAGCTCAGCTCTGGTGCACATGCGCGTGCCGGCCAGCTGATTTTTGGGCCTTCTGGGTCCATCAGAAGTAGGGAAACAGGCTGTTTCCTGCCTCCGAAGGGCCTGGGGGTGGTGGGGAAGGTCTGTTTTTCTTTCTCACCTGGCTCCAGATCCTCTCTATGCATCTGGGGAGGGCAAAAACAGCCTTCCTCACCCCGTCAGAGGCCCTCCGGAGGCGTGAAACAGCCCATTTCCCAACTCCTTGTTGGACAGGAAGTGACATTTTTTGCTCTCTAGGAGAGACTCCTAGAGAGGGTCTGAAGTGACACAGAAAACATCACTTCCTGCCCAACGGGAAGTTGGGAAATGGGCCTTTTCAGGGACCAGAGGGCCTCCGAGGGGGTGGGGAAGGCTGTTTTTGCCCTCCCCGGATGCATAGAGAGGATATGGAGCCAGGTGAGAAAGAAAAATGGCCTCCTGGGCCATGGTGTGCCAGGAGTGGGAGGGGAGGGGGGGTCGCACGCACATGCACTGGGTGAGAAGCATAGAATTATGGGTGTGGGCACGCACGCATGCGAACCTCCCCCGCCCCACGTGCCATCACGTGCCATCACATCCTGGCACATGATGGCAAAAAGGTTAGCCCTCACTGCCCTATACCATTGCTGTCCAATCTCTTTTTAGAAACCTCCAATGACAGAGCACCTACATCTTCTGAAGGCAATCTCTTCCATTGATTAATTGTTCTCACTGTCAGGAAATTTCTCCTTAGGTCTAGGTTGGATTTTTCTTTGATGAGTTTCCATCTGTTACTTTTTGTCTTGCCCTCAGGTACTTTGGAGAATAGACTGTCCCTCTTTTCTTTGTGACAGCTTCTCAAATATTGGAAGACTGCTTTAATGTTCTTTTCATTAGACTAGACATACTCAGTTCCTACAACCGATATATGTTTTAGCCTCCAGACCCCTAACCATCTTTGTTGCTCTTCTCTGCCCTCTTTCTAGAGCAGGGCTGTCAAACTCCTAGCCCACGGGCTGGATGCTTCATGTCCTGGCCACACCTATGCCTGGTTTAGTGAAGGGCAAAATAGTCCCGATACGTCATGTGACACCACCATGACGACGTAAGTTTGACACCCCTGTTCAAGAGTCTCAACATATTTTTTGCATCTTGGTGACCAGAACTAGACATGGTATTCCAAGTGTGGTCTCACCTGTGCAGACCACCAGCACAGAAAATTGGATATTTTCCAATATTCCACATAAATATAAAATAATAAATGTTTAAGTAAAAATATTGCACACACATAAGAAAGTGGATATGTTTGTCAAAATACACACTCATAGTCAGAAAAAATGTTTTCAACTCAGTCTTTAGTGGATATGGACTATTCTTTGGAGAGTTTAAAATGAACCCTTACTTGGACTTTTTTAGGTGTGTGATGCAGACCTATGGACTAATAGTAGCTAATTCAGGTCAAGATATCACCATGTGATCAATCTCACACCAAACAATACAATGTATGTTTCTGATATCTACCAAAATTAATAGTAACATTAGTAGCACCTGCAAACCAAGAATTGTATGTTAATGCTTCTATGCAGCCTGATCTTTATTTTTTATCATCACATTACAGAATATCCTTTCAAAAAACATATTAAAGATTCTTCTTCATCTGAATACTGGGTGAAGGGAATTTCCAATTTTCTGGACCTTTTTATTCTTAAATAGGTACCTGAAACAATTTGATTCCTGAAAGGATGCACAGTGTCTACATTGCTTGAGACCAGATTATTTGAGGTAGTGTCTTTTTCCAAGAGTTTCTACCTGTCTGATCAGATCCAAAACATTCTATCAGCCAAACAGTGTTGACTGGCAGGAACTAGAAGAAGGGTTTTTTCTGCTGTAGCCACTGTTTATGGAATATTCTCCCTTTAGAGATTAGATCGCCCCAACCCTGCTGATTTTTCGCAAAGCTTTAAAAACTTGGCTATGTATCTACACCTGGGGCTTGGAATGTGTGAAGGGATCCATTACTTGGCTTTATTATTAATTGAGTAATCATCACAGCTGCTGTTTATACTTATTTATTTTGTGACTGTTTGTACTGCTTTGATGTCTTTTAAATTGTTTTTTTTTTTAGAATTGTAAGCTGCCCAGAGTCACATGGTTGAGTTGGGAGACTGTAGAAATTGAACAGAAATAGATAGATGAGATAGATGGATGGATGGATGGATGGATGGATGGATGGATGGATGGAGGGAAGGAGGGAGGGATGAATATAAGATGATAGGTAGATTGATAGATAGAAAGAGAGAGAGAGAGAGAGAGAGAGAGAGAGAGATGGAGATGGAGATAAGTAGATGAATTTCAGTGACTGGTAGGCATCTGGATATTAAAGACACCTACCAATCTTTAATTAAAGATGGGTAGCTTTTATGCAGAATGGCATTAGTTAGGGAGTGAATAGATAGGAAATACCTATGGAAAAATAAAGCAGGGTGAACACAGGCATATTTGCAGCTTTGTTGCATTATTTTTCACTTAAAAGTAATGTCATGTGTTTACTCTGCAACTCAGCATGGAGAGGCAAAATCCAAGATAAAATCTAGATTGTCAGAATGGGTGATGATAAACAAGCTTTGTCATTCCTCCATATTCCATTTCCTTGCTCCCTCTCCCTCTCCATCCAATTCTTATCATTGCCCACTTAGGCTGAGGACAGTCCTTGTCTTTGTTCTTCTCACCATAAATCCATAGATCAATAAACTGCACCGTCAATAAACATTAGCTGCTGGTTTGTTTCTGGAGAGGCAAAGTTAGTGCTGATATTTATCTTTAAAGCCCCATGCAGTTTGGGTCCAAAGATGTATTCTTCCATATAATTTCCCCTGGCAGGGTCTCATCTGGGAGACTCAGGGTCAAACTTTTATACAGCTGCTCCAGTTCTTTGAAATGCTCTCCCTGCTGATTTGAGAGGAATAACCTTTTTGTTCACATTTTAAAAGGCTTTGAAAATATATCTCTTTAGCCAGGCTAGTAATCAATATAGTTTAATCTATTTCTAATAGTCTTGGTTTTAACTTGTTTTATGGTTTTATCTTTCTATTGTAATATGCTTAGAGATCTCAGGATGTACGTGGCATATAAAATGTAAAACAACCCCCAAAAAGATTATTGAGTCAGGCCGGCATAATGGGATTTCGGATTGGCAGGTGGCCAAGAATATCAACCTCTCATGCCAGGCCTGCCAAGGATTAAAGCACACAGAGAATCCTACAATTATGAAACATGATAGCAAATAATGAATTGGATTGTTTATTGTTAATGATTAAATTAAAACACATCCATTGTTTATCCATGACACACACACACAGAATTAGACAATCATTCTCAACAACAGTACCGGGAAGAAGTATGCATTTTTTTTCAGGAGCAAAATATTGCTCAAGTATGTGATGTTTGTAAAAAAAAAAAAAAAGAGAAAAAGCTGTGCATTATACTGTATCTAGAAGAACCTAGCATGTAGATAGGGTTGCCAGGTGTCCACTATTTGAGCGGACAGTCCACTTTTTTCACATTATGTTACACTATATTTTTTCACAAAATAGTGGACATTTTTTTTATTCAAAAGCTTTATGATGAAATGGTACGTAATCTAAAGCTGTACAGTCTAAGAGAATAAGGATGGGAGAATCGCGTTTTGTCTTTTTTTTCATAAGTTAGAATGAGACAAAGATCGAATGCTCTTTGCAATAATCACATTTTACACAACTGTGCAAAAAAAATGCATTAAAGCAGTTATCTTTTGATATCGAAAATATAGTGCTGAAGGTTTTTGCCGAATTTTTGAATTCTGCGAAGAAACGAGAAGAGTTGAAATCATTTTTTGAGTTTTGTGAGTCAGAATTCCATGAAGTTTTGTGCCATGTTCCAACACGTTGGTTAAGTTTGTTTAAAGCGGTCAAAAGACTTCTTTTAAACTGGATACCTCTAAAATCGTATTTTATTTCTCTTGGATCTGATGAGTGCCATAAGGTTATCTGGAACCTTATTTCGGATCAGGAAAATGAACTCGCAAAGGACGATGAACCAACAATTTCAGAATTGTATTTATATTTCACACACTTCTTCATGTCAATAATGCAAGACACCCTACTGAAGCTGGAAAGCAAAAAAAAATTCTTGCATGTGATCTTCACATTATCATGTGTAAGCTGCATGATTCTTTGCAAAAAAAATACGATGAGCAGTTTTTTGGAATGAAAGTTTTATTTGCCTTACGTAAAAAACATTTGCCTGAGAATGCCGTGCAAAAGTTCAAGAAAGAAGCCATCAACGTGTATCAAAGAGCCATTGCGTACCTAGAAAAGTGGTATAATTTCACCGATTCAGTATATGAGACGCTAAGTTGTTTCAATCTAATTGATCGCAATAATCCTCCAACTTTAGAAGAAATGACGAACATCTGGTTATTATCACCATGGTGAGAAGAACTTCCACCCAACACTCTCTTCGATGAAATTTCTACCTTAGAAAAAGTTTATGTTCATCTGCAGGGCGATTTATCCCTTGATAAGTGGACGTACTTTTTCAAGAAACAGCCAGCTCCGAGTTTACTGAAACTGTTTCAGTATTGTGCATCAATTCCGGTATAAAATGCAAACGTTGAACGAATTTTCAGTGTCATGGGAAATTTGTGGACTGACGAATGTAACTGACTGCTTGTATCAGTTCGAAGTGAACTTTGTATATTTTTTAATATTTCTCAGCGTTGTACTGAAATTAAAGAATTATTCCTTAAACACAAAGAATTGATCAAAGCTGCGCAGTCAAATAAAAAATACACACAACAGCAAAGTAAAATGTAATTTAATATTTTACATATTATTATAATACATTTGATGTTTTGAATTTTAAGTAAAGTTTTGAAGTGATTATTTTAATACGTGTTAAAATGTTTGTAAGAAAATATATAATTTAATTGTAATTTTTTTTTAAATTTTTTTACTACTTAACCCCCCCCCCACTTGTCCGCTATTTTTTGGAAGCAGACCTGGCAACCCTATATGTAGAACAGGGGTGTGGTCAAACTTGATTTCATTGAGGGCCACATCAGGGTTGTGTTTGACCTCGGGGAGCTGGGGTGGGCGTGGCCATGGTGGGCATGGTCATCTTAATGTCACTCGTGTCAGGGGCACCTATGGTGGCCCAAGTATTCTGCCAGTGAAAACGGGCTCCCAAAGCACGCAGCCCTCCCGAGCTCTGTTTTCACTGGCAGAGGGTTGCAGGAGGCCGTCCAAGCTGAAAATGGAGATTGGGAGCCTGTTTTCTCTGGCAGAGCTACTGCAGGCCGGTCCTTCCCAGGGTGGCCCCGCGGGCCAGATCTAAGCACCCTGAGGGCTGAATCTGGCCTGCAGGCCTTGAGTTTGACATCTCTGATGTAGAATGATCGACTCTTTTATGACAAGAATGTATGTCAAGTATAGAACTGTCTGCAGAATTCCCATTACCGTATTTTTCGGAGTATAAGACGCACCGGAGTATAAGACGCACCTATCTTTTTTGGTGAAGAAAAGAAGAAAAAGAAATCTCCCTCTGCCTCTGAACAATTTTGCCTCATTGCAGCAAACAGCAAACAGCCTGCTTTACTTTCATTTTCATTTTCAGCATAGCTTGATTAGCCCAAGGGGAAAACAAAATCTGCTCCAGCAATTTACCGCTTTGCAGCAAGCAGCAGAGCCCTGCGCAAAACAGCTGAGAGCAAATCAGCTGAGAGTCGGGAGGTCGATCCAATCAACTTGTGCTAATTAGGCTGTGCTGAAGCTGAAAGGAGCTGTTTTTCTTGCTGTTTGCTTGCAAGGAGGTAACTGCTGCGAGGCAGAGGCTAAAGGGTGAGGGCCAGTGGGTGGGCGGGGCTACATTCAGTGTATAAGACGCACCTAAATTTTCACCCCTTTCAGGGGGAGGAAAAGGTGTGTTTTATACTCCAAAAAATATGGTAATCACTTCAAAAAGGGTGGAGAAATTGAAAGTGAAGAAATATACTTTCTATTTGCTAGAGAAGCATGGAATGGCAGTTATTAAAATAAAGAATTTATACAATTTTTTTGGACTGGGTAGAACTTACTTTTGAAGCCCTGCACCAATTCATATCTAATTCATTTATATAGCAGCATTCCATATACAAGTTTTTTTTAAAAGCTAAATACCATTCCCCAACAAGGCACCCTTTCTACTGTCAAGATAAGTACAACTCAGGAGTATCCATGGTATGCATGTGTGACAAAAAAGTCCAGATGGTGGTTGAATCACACAATTGAAGCCCAGCCAGTTTTAACATGTTGATTGATTATGCGCTGTCAAGTTTTTTTCAACTCCTAGCAACCACATAGATAGATCTTCTCTGTTGTGATCTATCTCACCTTTTCTTTTGAGTCCAATGGCACTCATCACTACCATAACTGAGTGTTGCACATCCTCTTCTCCTTCCTTTCAGCTTTGCCAGGATTAAAGTCTTTCCCAGAGAGATGGAAATAATGTGTCCAAAGAAAAATATTATGGATTTTTACATGTATTTCATGTAAAAAAAGAGGCTGGATTTCAACTGAGAAGCTGTAGCCATATAATTTTTTACCCCCTTGTAGATATCCTGCTATAAATTGAATTATTTCAGTTGAAATCCACAGCATGAAACTTTGGTGAACTGTTGTTAAATATAAAGATAGGTAATACCGTATAAAAGTGAATGAATAAATGAAATCTTAAAAACTACAAGAAAAAAAGGAACAAAATATGTAGGACATATATTCATAGATATAGTTATAAAAATTCTACAAAAACATTTTAATGCCATTTTAATAAATGGCAATCATATGTCATTACAATCATCCACAACCTTTTGTGTAAATAAGTGATTAATGAGTAAGTTGCTAATAATACCAAATAATTAGGAAGAATCTTTTAGTTATCGGAAGACCATGGAGAATCCACTTTCTTTCTTTGTCTTGATATCAG
Source organism: Pituophis catenifer annectens (assembly GCF_029215685.1). Taxonomy (NCBI): domain Eukaryota; kingdom Metazoa; phylum Chordata; class Lepidosauria; order Squamata; family Colubridae; genus Pituophis; species Pituophis catenifer. The sequence continues at coordinate 293,036,689 of NW_027256881.1, forward strand.
CTTTTGTGTGATAAGAATACGGTTCAAAAGAATAAGTGAAAATATTAAATCTTATCTCAAAGTTGAGTTAATAGATATAATAACTTCCTCCCAAAAAGAAACTATAGGAAATTGTACAAAAACATGTTCAAATGAAGCATTACTGTAATCTCATTGCACCTACAGGAATACAGTAATTTACTTAAGCCTTTTCTAAATAAACTCAGTGGAATCCAATATGTCTGAAATTATTTTTTTGTTGAATAAGATGTAACCTAAGATCAATGCTTTTGGTGGTACAGATGGTAACTCATCTTCTTTTCGTCTAGGCAAAAAAAGGAATCTCTAATTGTTTACTTCATTCAACCGTTAAAGTTTTACCACTAAAACATGTTCACCCCCAGGGCGGGAAGGAGGGGCTTATTGATTGTTGGTGAAACCCTGGTCTCTGGAAAAGGATTGGGCAGAAGTATTTGAGAGAGCTTTTCTTTCCCCAATGGAGAGGCACCAGGTGTTTGGCTGAGCAGAACCAGAGAAAGTCAAGCTGTGCTGAACATGCTAGAGTAAACCCAGCCCTTTCTTTTCTTTCCACTCTCTCAATGTGTAGAAAAGGGAGAAGAAGCAGAGTGTTTCGATAGGGATATCTCTAAGAGGTAGACCTAAGAGGAAAGCTGACACCAGATGAACACTGAGATTGTGTGGCATATACCCGTTGTAAATAGCTTCACTGTAAATGGCTTAGGTCCAGGGTATTTATAGGACCATCTCCTGCCTGCCTCCCACCGTCCTGTCCGCTCACATAGGGCTGCCCTCCTCAGGGTACCGTCGGCCAGACAATGTCGGCTGGCAATGTCCAGGGGTAGGGCGTTCTCTGTGGGCGCTCCTACCCTCTTGAATGAATTACCCACCGAGCTCCGGACTGCACCTAATCTCTGCTCCTTCCGTCGGGGCCTAAAGAGTTGGCTACATCAACAAATGGGCTGAGTTCTGATTCTGGGGTTTTATTATTTATTATTTTGATTTTAATTGGTTTTAATTAGATTCTTCTTTTATCATTGTATGTTTTTAGCTTGTGTTCGCCGCCCTGAGTCCTTTGGGAGAAGGGTGGCATATAAATTTGTGATAAATAAATAAATAAATAAATAAATAAATAAATAAATAATAAAAAAGCATAAAAGCCTCCACTGTCTTGCTTTTCTGTGTTAGCTGCCACCTTTGCAAAGCAAAATACACCTCCAGCTGAGAAAGAAGCCCATCCTTATGAAGCACAGAAGAGGAAATGAAGTATCGAGATCCTTCCAGTCATGGTTAAGACCTGGATATGGGGTGGAAATTGCAGTGATTCTGTAGTGGGTGAGCTATGTTGGGACCTGAATGGGTAAAGTGCACACATCCTGGTTCTCTTAAACTTCTCAGCAGCCCTTATCATCAACCATGGCATCCTGTTCGACTATATGCAAGGGCTGGAGATTTTATTTTACCCTAATTCTCCTAGAAAAGTATTATCTAAAACATCATCCTGTCAGACTATTGCTACTAACACCCCTAATGATAAAACTCACCAAAAAGCTGGTTCCTCCCATCCCATTGATAGATATCATAGTAGCCTGATTCTAACACTAAATTCACCGTACCGTGAAAAGAAAACTTTAACTGAAAAAAGATTTTTGTAGGCAATGTAACATTAACATAACATTAAGGTCGGACTCCTAGTAATCACAAAAACTCAACCAAAAGTTGACCTTCCCTTTCAATTTAATCAGAGTGCTTATAGTAACTAACCCTACTAATACTTTTATCTGTGTTTTATCCTGTCAAGCGATCTCTACCATAAGGTGAATGGTAGTATCCCATTTTCTATTTCTTATCTATAAACAAATCCATAGCACATTGCCAGTCTTGGTTTCAGCAAAAGTCCATTAAAGGTTACCAGAAATAACATTATATCTTTTTAATCTTGATCAAATAAACCAACTTTGCATTCCTTCCTTTATTTCTAACAAACTTAAACTTTAGTCCAAATAATGTTGTAGAACTTGATTTGTTTTCAGATTTTCTTTGTCCATTCTGAATCCTAAAAACTCAGTGCAAACCTAACCCTTCCATTAAATTTAACCATATACTTCATGAAAATCTTACCCTAATGCTAAAGTATACAACGGCCAATAGAAATGGTTTTCCCAAAGAGTAATTCTAGCAAATAATGCCATGTAACTTAAAGTTTAAGTTTAAGAGTCCTGCTAATTATAAAATTAACCTCAAAGCTGTGACTAGCTTTTTTAAAAAAATATATGATTTATTTATTTATTTATTTATTTATTTATTTATTTATTTATTTATTTATTTATTTCATTTTTCATATTTATATGCCGCCCTTCTCCCGAAGGACTCAGGGCGGCTCACAACAATAAAACAACAAAAACAATAAAATAATGCTAAAGTGATCCAATTAAAATCCCCAACAGTTAAAACTAAAAACTCCCAGCAGATACATTTTGATACATTTTTTAATAAACATAAAAAGTTCCATATCTAACTGAACAGTGTGTTGTCTTGGCACAGTTAGTTTTAAGTAGAGATACAACAATAATCATAATAATAATCATAATAAACATATCAATATTAATCACAAAGTAATAATGCAATTAGTTTATCCATCTTCACTACAAATATTTTTCTTATCTTTTTAATATTTTTAGTTTCTAACCTCTGTTTCTGTTAGTTAGCCATTGGTAAAACAAGTCCCATCTTAAAAAGTATTCTGTTTCTTCTTCTTTTTAAAAAAATTTTAAGTGTTAATTTATCCATCTCAGCACATTCTAATATTTTTTTATAACACTTTCCTCTGTAAGGATCTCTTCATTTTTCCATTGTTGTGCATACATAATTTTTGCTGCCATTAACTCATGTAAAATTAAGAATATATTCCCTCTATTATACTGTTCTGGTAATATATCCAACAAGAATATTTCTGGTTTCAAATCTATGTGTGGCTTTATCATTTTTTCTAACCAAGTATGTATTTTAGTCTAGGTTGTTTTTTTTTTTTGTTTTTTTTGCCTTTGGGCATATCCACCACTTATAATATGAACCTGGTATCTGATTACACTTCCAACATTTAGCTGATAGATTTTCAAACATCTTTGCTAGTCTCGCTGGTGGTAAATGCCACCTATAAAACATTTTGTATAGATTTCCCTTATATGCCATTGACATTATTAGTTTATAGTTTCTATCCCACAGTTTCTGCCATTTATCTAGTTCTATTGAATAACCAAAATTTTTAGTGTTTTAAAGCCGTGACTAGCTTTGAACACAGATTTTGAGGAAGAAAACATTTAATTAACTTACACTTTAGGACATGCATCATAAAGTGTGGGCCTAATTTATAAATTCTTTACAAAGCTTTAATTAATTAGAGTTTAATTAGATTTAATTAATTAGAGTTAATTAGAGTTTTGAGCATATACTTCCTATAAATTTTATGAAAGGATTTCTGAGCATTTAATGGTGCAACTGTAGCTTGATTCTCTCTATTTATTGAAAACAATCAGATCTGCTTCATAAATGTTATTTAATCCATATCTGTTTATAATAAAACTTGATCATTCTTTGATTTCGAAGATATCATCTTTTGCAAACTATTTTCTAAAACGCTTGTTAGAATTTTGATATCTACATTGATCAGGGTGATAGTCCAATATTTGGAACACAAGTAAGATCTTGCCTGGTTGCAGTATATTTTTAATATAAGTTTAGTGATCAAATACCATCTTCTAAAAAACTGATATATAAATCATAACATTTAGAAACAAGTCTCAAAAAATATTTCATACTGTTCTGTAGAAAATCCATAAAATCCTGATGCTTTACTACTACTCAAAGCTAAGCTACATTTTGTATTTCATCAGTAGTCAGAGGGTTACAGGTTCTTATAGTAAAAAATTTAATTTGGGGGAGATAAATTTTAAGTAACCCTTGCAACCCCCTCCCAATATCTTCAAGACACATTCTTAGATTGATTATAAATTTCAATACACAAGTGTATGGCATCAGAGGGACTACATAAGCCCCCCTGCCCTCCTCATCTTTAATAGTTGTACACATAGTCCTTGACTTATAACCATAATTAGAACAGGAACGTCTGTAGCTAATGATGTGATAATTAAGTGAGTCACATATTTTTAAGTGAATCACTGTAGTCATTAAATAAATCACCTGGATCCTCATTGTTCTTGCTTTTGGAAGCCCCTGGGAAGAAGCAACATTACAACAACATACGTATTCATCAATGGGTTTCTAAGATTTTTGCCTTTCTTGACTTTGACTTCTGTTTTCTTCTTAATAATTTCCATGTGTCAAGTGCAGGAAATCAGGACTCCAGGCGGTTCAAATCAATATAAAGGTTTCTTGCAAGCTTAATCTTTTTACAAGAATCTGAACTACTAACAGTCAAAGCAAATTGGCACCAGATAAGAGTTAATGGAATTCAAGGTGGGCTGGACTTAGATCTCTTGTGGGCATGAAGGTCCTCAAGACTGATGATGCATCTGACTCCTCTCTTTGGTTCAGCCCAGGGGTGAAATGCTACCAGTTCAGTTGAACTGGAAGTTTAAAAAGCTACCGGTTCGGACAAACTGGTATTTCCGATGATCAGCTGTGGTGCATGGTTCAGCTTTGCTATGAAGCAGGATTTCCTGCTTTCTAGCGAAACTAAATCACAGGCCACAGCTGATCCCCCCCTCACTTCTACTTACCTTCCCAAGTCTCCTTTTGATGCATACTATGCATGCGTGTACGCAGCATGCACCAAAAGGAAGCTTGGGAAGGTAAGTAGAACAGCAGGGAGGATCAGCTGTACAGCAGGGTTTAGCTTTGCTAGAAAGCAGGAAATCCTGCTTTCCTGCTTTTGCTTCTAGTGAAGCTAAATCGCACGCCACAGCTGATCCCCCCCTCGATTCTACTTACCTTCCCAAGCCGCCTTTTGGCGCGCAGCGCACACGCACAGCCAGCGAACCAGTAGCAAACCGGATCGGATTTCACCACTGGTTCAGCCTAGTCATCTCCTACACCATGGTTTGTTCTGATAATCTTACTTTCTTCTGTTTCTTCATTTTGGCAGTCTCTCTTCACATTAATCCCTAACAACTTCATTCTCAATAATTCCTCTGGTTTTCTATTCATGAAGTTCAGAACTTCAAAACAATTCCTGATGTTCTCCTTGAAAATAGAGAAGATCATATTGTGAAAACTAACTGGTATACTTCTTCCTTAGTTTAACTTGCATATGAGCAGTTCACGATTTGATGAGCAGTTCCATAGTTAGCATTTGGCCATGTCTTTTATGCTATAATTGAGGTCCTCCATCCCCTTTTAGCAATAATATAGTGAATTTGTGTTCTGTTGCATATTTTGTGTTGATTTCAAAGTGGGCTTGATCATAAAACTCATCAACTGCCTCTTCTTTTCATTGGTGGTTAGAGCATAAATATGAATGATCATCATATAAATGGGTTGTCCACAAAGTCTAAGTGATAGGTTATTGATTGCATTGTAGCCAAAGAGTGTCCTTACTATAATTTACTATAGTCTTGCTCTTGCTATAGTTTTTCTAATTATCAAAGCAATACTTTAACATTAACAATGTTAATTCTTTGTTTTTCATACCCTGAGTAATAAATAGTGTGATCTGATCAAAAATGTCCCATCACTGTCCATCTCAATTTGCTGATGCCTAAGAGGTCAGTTTGTAATCATTTTATTTCATCCTTTCATTGTGTTGAGCTTTCCTATGTTCATGCTTCTATGTTTCATTTTCTTACTGTAATTCTATCTTTACAGCTTCTAGTGTTCTTTTCCTTTATGGCAACCTTTAGCAATTGAAGTCCCAAAGGCTTTAATCTAGCCACATCATAAACATCATTAGTACTCTGGAAGATTCAAAATGGCATGTTGAGTGCCATCTGACCCGATGGGCCTATCATCTGGCATTATATCATCAATCATTTTATATTATCTTTTAAAAATATAGGAAAGGTTTACATTGCCTTCTTTCACACAGGATGAATTGAAGCTTTGCCATGTCACTAAAGTGATCAGCTGCCTCTGGCATCTACTTATATCAATGCCTGCTTAGCTGGGCAGCTGGGTTGACCATCATGTTCCTGCTGGGAATAAACAGTCTTGGCTACACTTCCAACTTTTTTCATTCATTCGTATGTCCTGTCCCTCCCAGGAACAACCATGCCACCATCACAAGGAGCACAGCAGATGTTATGGGGATGTTATGTTATGGGGATGTTATGTTATGTCATACATGTATTAACAGAACAGAAATGTAAGCCTTATATTCTTTCTACTTTAAAAAATTGAGAAACTAACCCATTTATTTATTTAGTACAAAATTATGACCAATGATAAGAGGCTTGTGAATATATCTAGCAGAGCCATAGAGAAATCAATTCAAATCTGATTCAAGGAACTAAATTTAAAAAATCTGCTAGTTAATGATTGACTGTATTGTCCCATCTGCCAGCAGGGAGCAGTTGCACAAAAGGATATTCCCTATTGTGAATCATGGATGACATTGATTGTCTCCCAAGTCAATATATAAAGATATAAAAGCAAGACTTACAACACAGACCCGTAATTCTGTTCAGACTGAAAAATGTCTGAGATATAAAGGCTCTGGTAAATAGATTTCATGGCAATTTTATGCGTAGTCAGGAAACTCCATCATCTTTTACAAACTAGATTTGCATGCACATTCCTGTTTTGGAGCCTAAAACCATGAAGATGCCTGAAGTTTAAGTGCAGCACCAAGAGTACCCCAAGAGTCTTTTACCTAAACACACTATAAAGGTGGTGGGGAAAAAATATATGAACTTATACTGTGTTGGAATGTGATCTACTCAAAGGCTATATGTGGCCCCAGATTGAACCGGCTACATTTGATCTGTATTTTCTTAGCTCTGTTCTGTCCATTTAAAGAAAAGAGCAACCCAAACATGTACACAATCTATGTATTACAGTCAATGCAAGGTTCTAGTCTAAGGAGACAAGCAATAAATCTTGTTAGTTGTAATTTTCAGAAATTACTTTTTTTTCTATTGGTCTTGCAGTAATTGCAATATGATAAAACATTTCTTTCTAATATTTTTTAAAATAAAGTTAAAATGAATCTTTTGGATTTAAACTTTAGAAATGTTATCTATTCATTCTTTTTCAGTTTCATTATATTCTGGGTTTCTGTTGACCTTTTATTTGATCCTTCTTGAGACCTCAAGTGTTGCAGAGCTGGCATATAAAATGTTTTCCTTATGTGTTTAAAATCATTACCAAGTCCAGTCATTAATCATTATGTACCAAAAGTATGACAAAAGATATATTCAATACTTGTTGAAAAGGTTCTGTTAAAAATTGATCATACTTAAATACTCTTTAAAGAAAGCATCGCATTGAGAGTTCTGCTTGAGAATATCTATGATGATCATTCTTTGGAGAGAAAAGTAAATCAGACCTTGTACCTTTCTCTACCAATCATGCAATTAACTAAATTCCCACAATTAGTTTTTTTTAAAGACAACTTTGCCTTTGGAATGTTTTGTTATATGCTGTTTGCATTTGTATTTATTTCCAGAGTTCCAGGCAATTAATATGTGTCTTTATCACCGAGACAAAAAGCAAAGCAACAACTGACAGACACTGCAATGTTGCAGTAATTAATTTGAAATAAGGCTGATTTGTTCTACTGTTGCCTTCCCCCAGGCCGTTATCTAGAAGCTACTAAAATTCAGCAACCTAGAGGAAAGCCACCTGTTGCATACGATTACACCATATTAAAATGCAATGAATAATTCAACATGAGTATTTTCCTCCAAAAGCACTGTTATCTCGCCACCGACATTTTCACCCTATGTACAATCCTTCAAAAGGAGGAGATAAAGCTTGATTTGTTGCATATAGTCTCAAAAATCCTCTAAGATTTACCCGTCTACCGGCATTATTTGACTTGAGCTGGCAATTAAATAATTTCTTGAAGAATGTGCATATCGTGGTCAAGGCAATTCTATGAGCCCTCTAAAACTCTTATGCCAGCACTTAATCAAAAGGAAAAAGAGGATCACAACAGCCTAGTGCGAGTTAAAAAAAAGAAGAAGACATCTCAACAGGATGCCATAAATTATGAGAAAATTTAATAAAAATGATTCATTTTAGTAGAAACCTTCCACAGGGATGGTTTGAAAGGATAATAAACCATAATTCATTCACAACATAATTTAGTCATTCGGATATACCAGAGTGGTTACTTAGCTCTCTTAGCAGATAATCCAAAGCATGGAAAGGTAGCATAGCAACAATCGGGACCATTATCTCAGAATCCCCACAAACTCATTCACCATCCTAGGGATAGAAGGTGAACCTTTATTTTCCTCACACACATGCAATTGTTGTGAAATAGCTTGACCTAAGACTAATTACCTAGACACTTTGTCTTATTCTGCCATTGAATGTATAGCAAATGCAGGAACCTAGGCAGTGGCTAGGAACAGAATAATGCCATAGTGGCCTGTATATGTTATACCGTTATAGCATGTAGATGGAAACAAAGTATTGCCAACTGACAATTGCTTCCTCTTTTCCCACGCTTGTTTTTCAGGAATTGCAAAGAGAAAACACACAGCTACTCCCTGGAATCAATTGTCATTTAATCTCTCCTCCCTAAGAACTCAGCAGCTATTCCAGCCATTCATGATTTAATTTGAAAGTTCCAAAAAAATTGCTTTTTTTCTTATTGGTCCCATCCTGTTTTCCTTCCATATTCCTTTAGCCTACATGTTTATGGAATAAAATAGGTTATAAGCCCCAACAACAATAATGTATGTGAAATTCTGTTGTGTATCACAGAAATTTGGTATGGTGGAAGAGAAACATGCTCTGAAGTGGATGTTAAATATGCAGTCTGCTGATCTATCCTACCCACATTTCAGTTCTATTTTTTAAAAAAAATCCTGTGTCGTACCAGCTAGGGAATTCTGTGAATTGAAGTCCCAAAGAGATAACTGTATCAGAGTTCTTCAAAGTCAGAGTAAATAAATAGTTTGTGAAATAAGTCTCCAGACCATTTCATTTTCAAAATCAGAGAATATGCAATGTCTTTTGCCAATCAAATCTGTATTGGAGTTTCATCTCCAGACAGTTGGAGGTTCTAACAGCTTATTTAGATTCCAAAGCACCAATTAGTTACACCTGCTTTCAGTAGCATCATCTCACTTGAATTTGCCAAGGCCAAAGAGGAAAAGCTTATCTTATCGTGTCCTTCAAATGCTTCATGCTTCGCCTACTCCTGCCAAAGATGAGACCATCCCAAGATTAAGGAGTATTGAAATTGAGAAAAAACCATCCCATTCTCTGTAGATGACAATACCAAGGATAGGACAAAACAGGGACAAAACAATCTTTAAAGTAAATATTTGTTTAATTCTGTGCTACATACTCAACCTTTACATGGGAACATCACATTCTGTTTACCAATGTATCAAAGGGAAAAAGATCACACTATTATCCAATTCTTTTTTGCTAGCTTCCAGTGAAATTATCATTGCTACAGAAACCCACACTCATACGGATGTACACACACACACACACACACACACACACACACACACACAAACTGTGTCCACCATTAGTAAAGGCATTGGAAAGAATTCCAACAGCCATTTGTGCTTTCACCAACTTATTTTTTTTATGATGTTGCCAGGCATTTTATGCAACATAAAGAGCAGGACATTGCATTTTCTTTTGTGTACCAAACTGGAAACTGTACCTCAATCATGAGAGAGAGGACATACTGGATTATTAATAATTATTAATAATTATAATTAATATAATTATTAACCATAATTATTAATAACTGTTGATCTAAATATTCATGAGAATAAACACTTTTATGTTATTTTGCCACCATTTTTCTTTCCTTTCCTTGAATATTAGAATTCCTAGAATATTAGAATTTTAGAATAGTATGTAGGCCTCCTTAGCAGCATATGCTAATAAAACAATTCCTTAACTCCAAAGTTGCCAAAGGAACCAATTTATTTATTTAGAAACTAAGAATAAAGATAATCTTGAAAAAATGTCAATTGCTTTTAAAATTAAACATTGATTGCTTTGGTTGATCATCTTTTTAAGTCTTAGTAGAGACACACACACCATTTTTTTTTTGTGCCCTTAAGCACCATTAAACATGATATCCTTCTGGACAGCCTGCAAAAGTAGGCAGCAGTCATTCTGCCTGTTCTTCAGTGACCATTTCAATCATTGCTAGTATGGGAGGAGAAATTGAACTGGTGGTTGGTCTCTTGTAGTATGCTGGTCACTTCTTCCATCCTCTCTCATCCTATGAAATCACTAGAAATGTCATCAGGAAGATGTCATTGGGTTTGGGAGTCATCATACATTAATGACATTCAAATACAGATTGCCATCATGAGATGGGGACAGTGATTGTGTGGAAGTTCTGACCCAGCATTTGAAAGTTGTTTGAGAATGGAGGGGAAGAAGACAGTTGACATTGATTCCATGAAATTCAAAGGGGCTATTTGAAACAATTTTCTTCTGTTGTAATGCTGGACAAAGCACCAGCACTTTGTTGAAGGCGAGTTCTGTGACTTGGAGATCTTCTAGACTCATTGCTACCACTGGAATGACCAATGCAGCTGATTTTGCTCAGCTTCAGATGGTGAACCTGCTGTGGCTTGATTGGAATGGAGGCCATGGTTATTGTGTATAGATTCATTCCGATCCGTTCCTAGGGGGCGCTATACTATGTCCTGATTGGTTGAAGAGTTTGACAGCTGGGTATAAATAGCCGGCTGGCGTGAATTTAGTGGTTGTTGACAGCTGAGCGGGAATTCTGTTAGCTACCACTCCAACAACCATTGTTAACCACCCTGTTAGAATAAACTTACTGTTAGCCTTGTTATTTCCGTCTCGCCTCCATTCTTGCCCTTCATTCGCAGAACACAGCAATGGTAACAAACAGTAACCTCTGCATATATTGCCTATTAAATGGGTATGGAATATGCTTTATTTGGAGTTGTCTTTGAAAAGTGCCCAGAAGCAACAATTGGTATAAAATGCAACATTCTTCTCACTGGTAAGTTAGTGAAACCTAACATCAATAAGATTAATGCTGCAGGGACTACTTTGGTTGTCAGTAGGTTTCTGAGTATAATTCAGAGTGGTGGTCATCACTTATGTAGCCCTACACAGCTTGGTTCCTCGGTACTCTGGGGCTGCCTGCTTCAAGTGGAACTAATGTACCCAATGCAATATAGTTCAAGTCAACACAGTCCAATACTGTACAGTTGTGAATTGGAAGGTTGAGGGCTCCCCCACCCCTGTGACACTCAGGAAGGGGAGCCCCAAGAAATAATATTTCTCAGGTTCCATCTCTAGGAAAGAGAGCTTGAACTGGAGATCTGGTTGATTCCATCCTAGATGGTTTTTAGGAAAGGATCTAGTTAATTTTAATTTAGAATGTCATTGGGATTTGGATGCCAAGGAAGAAGGATTATGTTCTGTGATCTTAATTATAAGGTGTTTTTTTTTCATTTTTCTGAATATCTTGTAAACTATTAGCAGACCTTGTGGAGCATATAACAATCTTAATAAATAAAACAATTATCTCAGGCAAACCATGTTATGGCTTACTACAATGTATCAATCCAGATATGAAGCAAGAAAAATTCTGAGCATTTGTACAGTTTGTTTTTTTTTTCACATGGATAGTGTAATATGGCCTTGACTAGATATTTTTATACTATAAAAATGAAGGATTGATTCTAGTCAAAATATTTGGACAGCACCATATTGGGACAGGCTGGCCTAGGTTGTTACAATAATTCTAAAAGTATGATGACCTATTTAAAACAATAATGTGAGAAAATAGATCCACCAAAAATCTGAACATTATATTTGGGTTTAGGAAATTAAAGTGGGAGGTAGTCAACTTCTATATTAAAATGTAAGTGGTTACGCACAAAGTCTTTAAAATATATATCAAAGATATAAAGCGCGTAATGAAATAAGTGTATGTAGCTATCAAATTCAGAAAGAAGGACAGATGAAATCTGTTAAGACATGTTGTCTTTTCTGTTGAACAACATAAGATAGAGCAAAGCATCTTTGAAATCTGTACTGTATGAATCATTGATGAGAAAACATTTGCAAACAGATATTTTTCATAGTTTTAAAAAACATGTAGCAGATATTTCTCTATTTTGGTTAGTGCTGATTTCATGATAACACTTTCGTAGCCATGGGGGGAAAAGGACAAAAATCTGAAAGAAAAGTAATTTTGAGTATACGATTGAGTATAGCTTTACTATTTTGTACCCTGTTTGTACTTGTGTTGCAATACTGTATTCACACAGATTTAAGGGGTGGACTTTGCACTGTGACATCATGACGCACATTTTGTATTTTTTTATAACATTACTCTCCCTGCACACATACACGTTTTATAATTTGAGCCTTATAGTTTTATATTGGTCACTCACTTTTTTCAATTCACATTAATTCAGCACTCATTTATTCTTAATCCTATCTTTTCTTGTTTCATGTGTTCTGCAAGTCAACTTATCTTTATGCTTCCCCTTTATGCTTCCCCTGCTTCCCCAATTCTAATGAAGTGGGCAGAAGCATGCTTTGGTATTCAGTCATGTTAGTTTCTTTTGTCAAACTTCCAGTCCTATGAACAGACCAGTGGTGGGTTGACCACGGTTCGGACTGGTTCTATAGAACTGGTAGTAAAACTGGCGGGAGGCTCCGCCCACTGACCCTGATGTCATTAGAAGTGATCTGCGCATGCGTGCGCACGCTTGCGATCCCATTGCGAACCAGTAGTAAAGGTAAGTAGAACCCACCCCTGGAACAGATCATACATGGTTGGTACCAGCATTTTCATATCTTAACACTCCTGGATCCATTTCCTAACATAGTAAATGCTACTAAAGGACACAATTTATGTATCAACAAGTATAAACAATTCTTCTTCTCTGATCTCATCCCTTATCAATAATCAAATTATAAAAATTCAGTCCTAATCAGCAAAAGTCTATTTAGAGCTACCAGAAGTATTAATATATATATTTTAACCTTAATCAAAAAAAAATCAATTTTATAATCCAAATTTATCATTTTTCTTTAAAATAATAAAGCAAAAGAAATATCTGTCCACCTAAAAACAGATCAATCCTAGTCAAAAGGAAATCTCATCAACAGCTACCAGAAACAGCTAACAGAAACCACAATATATATATTTTAACCCTTTAACCCTAAGTTGATTTCTTATTCTTTTCTCTTTGTCTCCTTTCAGGAACATCTTGAATAATTCCTCTTTGTCTCATCCCAGAAAGAGTTTCCTTGGTTTCACACATTCCTTTTGTAAATCTAAGATAAGAAGGCATTCCAACTCACTCTTCTGATTTATTACTTGCAGTATGTTCCCCATAATTATTAAATATCAACTGGTTTCATCTGTAAATCCATTTTGGCATCATTTTCCATATCAGTCTGACATTTTAAAATCCATTTTCAGTTTCATAGCATATTTTTCCATATCACTTTTGTAATCCAGTATTTTTTTTGTTAAACTCCAAATTCACATTCAAACTAGTCACAGTATGTTTTATCCAATAAAATCTGTTGTTTTGTAATCTGCTGTAGCATCATTCCATTCATATGTTTCTCAATGACTTGCTAAAGAACAAAAATCTGCATACTGATATAAAATCACATTACTCTTCCCAAAATTTGCTAATTGTAACTCTTGCAAACTTTCAGCCAAAATTTGGGAATACATCTCTGCATTCACAGTTCACAAACTAAACTCCCTGTAGTTTTTGCATTCACTCTTGCTACTTTTCCTTTACATAAGGCAATAATAACAGCATTTTTTTTCCCAAATTGTTAGGCACAAACTCAATCTTTGTGCTCATCTTAAACACTTAAATAACCGCTATTTAAATTTGTATATTAGCAATTCTGTTCCTAGTCTGTACCAGTTCCAGTTCAAGTATTTGTCAAAGAAGCCTGTCATCAAGAAAGCGGATGCGGCTTGATTTTGGTTTATTGTGTTTTGTGAGTCACTGTCATTTATGAAAACCATGATTTTATATATACAGTATTAAGTATCCCATCCCATCCCATTTCGTTCATTTGTTCTCTCTTTCACTTATTAACAAGGTCTGTATGCCAGTGAGTCCTAAAGTCTCTGACTAATGTATATTTTAGAGCAATGTATGCAACCAGTCAGTATGCTGTTCCTGAACTCTGATAGCTCATCATTCCTAAGACAAAAAATTAGGCTTGTGTCTCTTCTGTTAGGGCTGTGTTGGTAAACCTTTTTGGCACTGAGTGCTGAAATGGGAGCACGTGTGCGTGCACACATACACGTGACAGACACTGGAAGAGCAGCTGCCTGGTGTGCATACATGTGCCAGGAACATGAACTTTCAGTATCCAGCCCGTGCATGTGCACCAGCCAGCCGGTCTTCGGGCATGCATGGATGCCAGAAACTGGAAGACCAGGTGGCTGGTGCACATGCGCTCATGAAGACCAGCTGGCTGGCATGCCGGAACCCTGAAGAGCAACAGGAGATGGCTCGCATGCCTGGAGAAATGGCTCTATGTGCCACTTTCGGCACGCATGCCATAGGTGCACCATCATGGTGCTAGGGCTATCCTTTGGCAAAAAATAGCTTTCTGCTAAGGGCTATCCTTGAGAAAAAAAAGAGAGGCTTTTAAGGCTAAGGCTGAGTAGGCACTAGCCTAGGGTGCCAAAGCTTAGGGAGCACTAAAAACAAGCTATTTTTTTAAAAAAATGAAAATCTTTGCACTTGTAGAAGATGATGCCATCAATCTGACTTGGGGGCACCATATACCCTTGAGCTGGCACTGCATGCAGTCACTGGTGGATTGCAGGGAAGTGGAGGACAAATTCTGATCATCTACAAAGTTTTTGGCCAGGATGTACATCCATAGACTCAAGAAGTGATCCCCCCCCCTCCTCTGCCTACCTTAGTTTTAGGTCTCCTATCCTAGAAAGACCAGTGCTATGGATCTTGAGGTTGCCAAATACAGGCCTCACTCCAAAGTGTCTCCAAATGTTGAAATGCCATTTTCAATGCAACAGAAGGTGAAAACAATGACATTGATGGGAAGAATTATTATGCCTGTGCAGATCATTCAGAGAATGAAGCTCTCGCCTGGCTTTCTTCTTCGAGACTACAAGGCAGCCACAGCAGTTTGAAGTCTCGCTATTGCTGTTCAGGACCCTTCTGTCTTGTTCTGGATGTACATGTACATGCCTAGAGGACAATGAAAGTAGATTTTTAAAATTTAAATGTAAATTTAATCTGGCCCTGCTTTTTTCTCTATTCTTGCTTCACTGATTTTTCAAAGGATAGCCCTAACTTGTTTCTTAATAGATCACTAACATAAACTTTCCATTAGGAAAATAATACCTCTAAGATGCTACAAGACATTTTCTGTTTTTACATCTACCATACTACATGCTTTCTATGGAATGGGTGGCTACATAAATTTGATAGATAGATAGATAGATGATAGATAGATAGATAGATAGATAGATAGATAGATAGATAGATAGATAAAATAAATAAATAATAGGGACTGAAAATATAATCAATGTGGTATGTCATTATTAATGCTTTTCTTTGACTTTCAATAGTGAATGGTTCCAGTGAATGAGACTAGAAAAATCTGTTTGTCTTTTTAAATATTTAATCAGTTGGTATTTTCACTGCCTGCTATAATTAATTAAAATAATGAGAGATAAATGCAAACTTGCCTAGTTCTGCTAAGCAATAAGCAGCTCAAGCACCTAGAAACTTCCTGGAAGTTTTTAAGAAGCGATTGGGCAATCATTTGTCTGAAATGGTATAGGGCAGTGATGGCTAACCTTTTTGCCATCGCGTGCCAAAAGCGTGGGGGGGGGGACACACGCACATGTGCCCACATCCATAATTCTATGCACTCTGCCCCCACCCATGCTCCCCCTGCTTTTGGCACGCGATGGCACAGTGGGCCCAGTAGGCCCATTTTTCGCTCTCCCCAGGCTCCAGAGCCTTTCTAGGAGCCTGGGGAGGGCAAAAACAGCCTTTCCCACCTCCCCTAGAGGCCTTCCGGAGGCCGGAAACAGTGTGTTTCCTGACTTCTGATGGGCCCAGAAGGCCCGAAAATCAACTGGCCGGTGCACACATGTGTGCCGGAGCTGAGCTCATGTGCCCACCAATATGGCTCCACGTGCCACCTGTGGCACCCGTGCCATAGGTTCGCCATCACGGGTATAGGGTTTCCTGCCTGAGCAGAGGGTTGGATTAAAAGACCTTCTAGATCCCTTCCAACTCTGTTATTCTGTTCTGTTCTGTTAGATATTCTCTCTACTTTCCACTCCTCCACCATAAACAAAGGTTAGGAACAAATAGAACAGATCGTATTTGCACTAGGAAGATTTAGCACATCTCGTTTGGAGGCTCAAATCAGTCTGCAAAAAGTGTGTGGACTGTAAATTCCAGAGTACCACACTATCCACTTACAGCATTGAAAAAAAATCAATGTTTTGTGCACATAATTTACATTTTGAAGCAATTGGTAAATATTTTTCACTTTAAAAAAAAAAAATTACTAGATCAAACTGAGTTGATTTCTTACCTTTTTTTTTTGTAGAAAGTTGAATTTTCATCTGGATTGATTTTAGTAGTTAGGAATACCTACCTAACTAGAATGCCAAGGACAAGATGGAATTATACAGCTGTGAAACACAGCAGCCTACAAGTTGCAGTTGTATAAGAAAATTGCAATGTCATCAGCAAATCTATTGTGATATAACTGACATTGAATCAGGGGCTAGAGCCCCATAACAGGTTTCTTGATGGACTGCTTGGTTTGCAGCTTTTAGATCATGGATGGGTGGACTACCACATAGCTTCCATTTGTTGCTGAATTTCAATTCCAACACCTTGAGCCAGGCAGTAGTGCTGCAGCTTCTGGAAGACCATATATTTTAAAATGTAGACAGGATCTGACTTTGTTTGTGTGTGTGTGTATGTGTCTTTTGCAGGAGAAAGGTAAACCAATCAGTAGGAAACACCTAGCCAATTTGTTTGTTGCTTGGAAGAAAGTATGTGACACATTCTGTGTCTACAACTGTGTATCAGGTAGAACTCCAGCTGGCTGCATCACGATGCTATTGATCTAACTTACTTTACTGCTATTACTCATGATCAAAGAAGCTATTGAAAATTAGAAAAGATTATGTCACTAGAAAGTGTCTGGTAAAGTGAGCATGCACTGCAGACTCTTTTGCTAATCTACTGATATAAACAGAAATCAGTCTAAATGCCAAAAATATGTTTAGGGAACCACTCATAGTTTAGTACATTTTATTGGATTGTTGTTGATGTTTCCATATATGCAAATATTCTTTATTGCCTTAAAAATATATTTGTGTTTGGTTTGAGCGAGAGGTGGGATGAAATGAGTGGGGATAGGATTTGAACTCTTTTGTATATTTTCCACAAAGGCACATGAATGGTTTTATGCAAATAGAAGCGTTGAGAAAGGGAATTGAGAATATCATGAATGTACCATTCACCACAGTGTCAATGGAATGGCATAATTGTCCCCACTCCAGCAGTAAATTACTTGGTTCTCCTGCAAATTATTCTACAAACTCACAGCCTGATTGTGGAGCTCTGAACCACAGTAATAGTTCCATTAAACTTTAGTCAGCCTTGTGAATGAGTGTCATTTACATTATTTGAGCTCTAATTACAATACAAGTCATTGATATAAGTGCTTTCTAAAGTAATATAACTTCTCAAATGGATCCAAGAACTTTACAGAACTAGACTCTTGTGGGTTTACTGTCTTTTGGGAAAACAATTTTCCTGTGTAGATCATTCTGTTTGGATAGCTGAACAGATAAGATAATCTGTTCAAAAGTAGTAACTTTGGTCTGAATTGTACCAATTCAGACTGAATGAGACTTTTCACATTATGAAATGCTGATCTCCCATGTAAGAAAAAAACAACAACAATCAGAAATAAGACTAGATCTGAATCTAGCTCTTTCTCTTTCTACCGTGGCAGGAAATTTTTTGGGGTTAAACACAGGAGTGTTCAATCATGTTCATTTAACCTGCTAGCTGAACCAGAATAGGCCTGAAATAGGTTTGCTGCCTTATCTCCTGTTTATGAAACTTTAAAAAAACAGCCAAAAGGAAGATACCAATTACAGGGAAAGGAAGGGACAAAACAATCAGCTGCATGAAGGAGAAAATATTCAGTTCAGCATGTTTCAAACCAATTTTTTTGGGCATGAGTGTTCTTGCAGTACCATTGTCAAACTGATACCGAAGTTGTACTGTTTACAACTTGTGAGAATAGATCAGGCTTCCAGTTTAGTGTTATAATTATTAGAGAAAGAGGCTGGAGTTCAGATAAGATTCAGTATTGTAGACAGGACTATAGACCTTTCTGTGTTTTTGAGAAGAGCTACTAACCACTGCTGCTTATTTCCCATGAAAAACCCATGTGGATTTCTCAGATCAATGCCTTTAATAAAGGAGCATGTTTTGTTTTTAGAACAGTGTACTTTACAGAAAACTAAAGAATAAGCTTGCAAAGTCGACCCAGAAAAGACTAAAGATATATTCACACTATATGCTACACTGTGGTTTATTGAATAGAATCACAGAATTGAATGGAATCATTTAGACCATTGGGTCTAATACCCTGGTCAATGAAGGAATCCACATTCAAGTATCCTGACCAGATGGCTGACTAATAGAGATGTGCAAATCATTCAGTTCGTTTTAGGTGGTCTATGTTTGAATAGGATTACTAGATATCTGAATAGGCAAAAAAGGACATGGAAAATTGAAAAGGAAGACAAATGAGAAGAAAAGAGGGTACATTAATGGTTAAACCTCCATGGCATCCATGACAAAAATTATGGTGAAAAACTGGGTGAGTGTGGGAAGTACCTAGACTTATATGTGTATGAAATTATTTTTTCCAGCATTAGAAAGACTTTTCAATCACAGTATTTTTCCAGCAGGTCTTTATTTTCATGAACTTATCCCAGTGAAAAATATAAAATCAACAACACAATTTTCAAATCTATAGAAATATATGACAAATTATGTGATTTACAGGCTACGATGATCGTAGATTTGAAGTGGATGGATTGAAGCTGATTTGTTGGAATCAGGAAATGAACAAAGGATCTAAATCTAGGCTGTTGAATCTGCCAAAGAAAAGAAAGAAGCAAAGAATTTACAAGGTCGCAAGACATGAAAGTTTGAATGATTGCTGTCATGAAAACCGTCCCTCAAACCACCAAAATAAAATAAGGTACTCAAAAAGCTGGACAATATTTGATTTTAAGGCAATGCCTGTTGGATGGAGAACATGAGGACAAAAAGGAGGACATACCCTCCTTTTGTTGGATGTCTAGCAAACTCTGTGCCTGAACTCTAAATATGTATTTTGGACATCTGGTTTATACAAGGAATGAAAGAAGGCTGTTTTGGATGAGGCTGAAATGCTGCTGTTCTAGGCAGAGGTTAAAGGTGGGGTTATGTGTGGGTGAAATCCAAGACTTAGGGATTTTCTGGGCAACAGCATGTGTGGTCAAACTGTAAGAGCAGCAGTAGATGAAGGAAGGGAAGGAAAACAAGATTTTGGGAAGAATGGTGATATATTTTTCTACTAGCTTGAGATGGAAAACATGCAGTTATAAATTGTTTGTTTCTTTGTTTTGGTGGCTTGCAGTCAATGTTAACTCCTGGCAACTGCATGACCAAGTCCCTGCAGTGATTTTGGCAACATTTTCAGAAGAGGTTTGCCATTGCCTTCTTCACAGAGCTGATGGAGAGTGACTGGCCCTCAAATCACTCAGTTGGTTTTGTACCAAAGATAGGGCTTTCCCAGTTTCTAGCCTGGTGCCTTAACTACGGGTGTTCCCCAACTTACAACCATAATTGTTCCGTTGCTAAGCAAAAATATTAGTAAGTGAGCCACACCCAAGTTTATGACCTTTTTGCCATAGTGGTTAAGTGAATCACATGGCTGTTAAGCGAATCCACATTCCTACATTGACTTTGCTTGGTAGAAGCCAACTGGGAACATCACAAATGGCTAATAATGTGACCTTAGGACACTGCAATTGTCATAAATGCATGTTGGTTGCCAAGCAGCCAAATTCTGATCTTTTGACCTCAGAGACACTACAGTGATTGTAACTGTGAGGAGTCATTTTTTCAGTGCCATTGTAACTTTGAATGGTTGCTAAATGAATGGTTGTAACTCAAAGACTGCCTGTACTACCCCAACTGCCTGGACAGAGCTAAGATGGTGACAGAGCAGTAGCTTCCCTACTGAGCTACTTATGATATTTTATTTATTTTATCTGTTTTTATAAATAGCCTAACTTCACTTCTCAATTTTATCTAGTTTTATTGAATATACACATTCTCTGTGAGAGACATTCTATACCTGAATACCAAGCCCCTAAAACATCATAAAGTTGCCAGACATACTGTAATACATCAACACTGAAGCAATGAGGAAGAACATGAAACATATCAGGACAAGTCCAGGCTGTTAGACTTTATCTGAACCAACAAAGCAGCCCAAAAGTTATGACTATATGATGGACAAGAAAACTGTGAGTAAAAACAATAACAAAGTAAATCTTCCCCATTCTATATCTACCTCCAATAACTTTTATATCAACAGGCATTTTCACAAATGGGTTTCTAAAAATGGGTTTCATATAATTTATAAACAAAGTAACCCTGCAAATTTGTTGTGGCCCGCCAGCAGCCTGTGCAGCTGGTAGTTGATTCCGACAGCGAGGAGGCTGGTGTGGTGATTCGCCAGCAGCCTGTGCAGCTGGCACCCGAGTCGGACAATGAGGAGGCTGGAGAAGATTTGGTGCCAGAGGCGGGGAGTCAGCCAGGGCCTTCAGAACCTCCAGAACCTCCCATAAGTGAAGAGGAAGAAGAGGAGGAGCCTTTTCTTGATGCACGGGCGCGCAGAGCTGCCAAAAGGCAGGAATGGTTCCTCAGGAGGAGGTCTCCTCGAGAGTAAGGCTTGAGGCTAATTGGCCACTCCCCTAGCCTATTTAACTGAGGCAATTTGCAGAAAACAACTTCGTTCATATTCCTTTGCGTATTGACTCCAGAAACATCTGATCGGCTCTTGCTTCTCTCTTGTCATTTTTCCTGCAAATTGCTTCTGGGCATTCTGCCAACCACAGTAAGCTTTCGGTTATCTGAAAGACTGTGCCTCATAATTGAGAATTATTCCTTGGACTCTTGTTGGCTGTTAATGAAGTTAAATTAACAGCCCTTGATCAGAAAAGACTGATTTAAACTGTACTTGTGTTTGAACAACTACTAAGAAAGCTCATTAGTACTCCTTAATTAGTAAACTAAGGTTTGTACGGACTTTGTGCATGCTGCATTCTTTGTGGTCCGTAGCTGGGGCAGAACAAATGCTTCTAATCCCCTTCTCCTGAAATCAGGAAATTTTAACATGGGCTAGTTTCCATCACCTTCCAAAGCATTATAGCTATTAACCACCTAGAACATTTTAAGTGTGAGTCCTGACCATTTGAAAGTCCACTCTTGGTGTAGATCAGGGGTGTCTAACCCTGGCAACTTTAAGACTTAAGGGCTTGAATTCCCCACCCTGAATACCATAGCATAGCTGGCTGGGGAATTTTGGGAGTTGAAGTCTACAAGTCTTAAAGATTGGACACTCCTGGTATAGATAGAAATTTATTGTGTCAGAAAAATCCCAAGTTAAAAAACAGAAAATATTAATGTTGATAGTTTATTATGGATTTGTGGATTACATCTATTTTATGCTTCAAAGGAAGAGCAATGTGAAATGTGCTACCCCTTAGATAATAGCAAAAGACAAACAAATACCATATATGGCAAAAAAGAATTAAGGAAGTAAGAAGAAAGAATCAGCTAGAGAGTGAAGTTTCTACTGAGAAGCTAGATTTACATAATCACTCACAGATCGCCATGCATATCTTCATGTTTCAAGCTTCTATCAGAAACACACCACCCCATCTAGAGCCAGCCTTTATGTTACAATGCACCAGTGGTGGGTTGCTCCCGGTTCGGTCCGGTTCTTGCAAACTGGGAGTAACGGTGGCAGGAGGCTCCGCCCACCTGGCCAGACATCATCACGGATGATCTGCACATGTGCAGAAGCTTCTGCGCATGTGCAGAAGCGTGTGCGTGCTCCCGTTGCGAACCGGTAGCGGAGGTAAGTAGAACCCACCCCTGAACTGCACTTGTTCTGACCCCCTTGACAGTGCTTATCTGATACAATTAAACCACGCATTTAGGACACCAGACTATCCACTCAATAAAATCAATAGGCAAATCAACATAACCAAATCAATTCTGAGGAAAAAAAGAATTAAAAGACAGAGCCCAAAAGCAGAACAAACCCCCCCCCACTGCTGTTTCTCACCTATATTTCACAGCTCAGTCATTCTAACACGTTATTAATAAGTTAGAAACCCATACCGGACAATGACACTACATTTTCCTAGGCAGACCTATCTCTGCAAACAGACAACCACTCAATCTGAAACACATTCTCAAATACAAGAAACAACAAAGCAATGATGCCAATCAGATCCAAACCCTATAACAAATCCAGATGTCTGCTTTGCCCAGGGCTACTAAAATACGGTGTGCAAATTGTGCATCGTACAAAGGTGCTGCAGGAGGGAAGGAGGATACTCATGGCAAATTTTTAAAAATATATCAAAAGCTGTGCACCACAGTTACCACATGGCACAATTATATTGAAAAATGTTACCTAACAAAAAAGAGACAAAATATTTTGAATATTTTAAAAAACTCTATTTTTGTAGCAGAGGGTACTAAGTGGAATTCTGCACAAGGGTGATTCTACTCCCACATTTACACTAACAACACCATCACAGGCTCTACATATACCAGATTAAAGGCACCTTCAGATATACTTCCTCTAATGTGATACATATTTTCCTCTGCCAGCAATCCCTGGATTCTATGTTAGGTAAACAGGACTGACTTTCAATAAAATAATTAATGGATAAAATATAACTTTGGGACTCCATACAAGGATAAAATCATACCACAGCATTTCAATCTCCCAGGACACTCAATTAAAGATCTCACAGTAACTGTTTTAGAACAACAAAACTATATCAGCTTTATAGAGCAAGAGACTGCCAAACTTGTATACATCAATAAGCTTCAGGCTGTTAGAAGACTTTAGCAAACACAACTGGTTTTTAATAAATTACAATCACTAATTGATGAAGTACTTGGAATGTATCTCCAAGTAATCTACATCTGGATAAACAACCTTTCCACCCAATCCCTTGTTTGTCTCACCTCCTTTTAAAATTATATCAGTGTAACCACTCCATGCATTTGATGAAATACTGTACAGTTCATGAAAGTTTATGCCTTTAATAATATTTATTAGTTCAAGAAAATGCTGCCTTCTGATTATTGGCTATTATAAGCTAACAGGCACTCATTGTACAAAGTCAATTTTTTAAAATATAAAACATAAGCTAAATTATGTTTATTTCTCTGAAAATGTCAATCTATACAGAAGGATATCAGAGGATATAAAAGAGATAGATTTAAGCAAGTATTGTGGAGGACAATCTTGACTGCTCTTTTTTAAATTACGCTTTAATTTCTTAACTACCATTTTGTTGAAAAAGTTTTCAAATACAAATTTCCCCCCCCTTTTTTTCCCTCCCCCTCCCCCTCCCTAACCCCCCCTCCCCACCCATCCCCCCCTGTGACTTCTTCGTAACAAAAAACTACCATTTTGGATCATTATGTTTATACATTCTGTTTTGAACCACATTGGGTCTTTTGGCATGTAAGATAAATTATAGATATTATAGCAAATCATATATTTCTTCCTTATATTAGGGTGACTGATATTTTAGGAGAACTAAATAAGAGAGCAAGAAACACTGAGGGTGAAGCATTCTAAAGTAAGCATGTGTAGAGAGGCCAATAGAATTGGATTCTAAGCAAGACTACTGAAAAATAAGAAGTAGGTGCAGGAGTCCTTGATTTATAACCAATCACTTTGTGTTTCTTCAAAGTTACAACCAACTGTCCAAAAGCTATTTATAATCTGGTTTCAAAGTTACAGTCACTGCTGTGCCCCACAATCACGTGAACAAAATCTGAGCACTTGGCAAGCTGCCTACCCTTAAGATTGACTTCAGGGATGCTGCAGCAACCCCTGCCTAGCTACACCACCCCACCATCCTACCCAGTGATGGGATTCAAATAATTTAATAACCGGTTCTCTGCCCTAATGATTTCTTCCAACGACCAGTTTGCCAAACTGTTCAGAAAGTTAACAACCGGTTCTCCCAAAGTGGTGCGAACTAGCTGAATCCAGGGGTGAAATGCTCCTGGTTCGGACCAGCTTGGGTGAGTAGGTAGCGATGGCGGCGGGCAGTTCGGAGAACCGGTAGCAAAAATCCCTTCCCCCCCCCCAGCCTCCAGCTTGCTTACCTTCGCACGCCTGTCTTGCTTCGCTTGCTGTAATCCCTGCAATCCATTGCATCAGCAAGCAACTGAATCTCCCTGCCTGCAATCAAGCTCATCGGTGAGCAGCTCTATCTGCCTGCCTGCCTGCCTTGCCCCTATTTCAATTGGGTAAGTTTTTTCCCCATTTGGGAGCTTTTAAAAAAATTGTTAATTGGGTATTTTTTTAGTTGTTCTTTTTTTAGACCTAGCCATTTACAGTTTAGGAAGTTTTAAATTTAGCTGCTTTTATATAAAAATAAAAATAAAATAAAATAAAATAAAATAATATTTGTGCAGCTTTCTGAGATTTTGTGTGTTTCTGTAGTGTATCATTCTAACTACACAAACACACAAAATCTCACAAAGCTGTATGTGGAATTTTGTGTGTGTAAAGTGTGAAAGTTGGTTTTTTGGGCTTTTTGTGCCTGTGTGAGTTCCTGCTTGTTGCAGGGGCCATTTTGGGTCTAGCACAGCTGCTTTTAAATTGTGGGTGAGCCAGTTGTGTTTTGTTGTGTTGTATGCGTGTAAAGTGTGAAAGTTGTTTTTTTGGGCTTTTTGTGGCTGTGTGAGGTTCCTGCTTGTTGCAGGGGCCATTTTGGGTCTAGCACAGCTGCTTTTACATTGTGGGTGAGCCAGTTGTGTTGTGTTGTGTTTTGTAGGTTAAAAAAGGGCAAAGAAGTGATGTCAACTTGGCCACGCCCACCTGACCAACAAGCCACATCCACCCAGTCACCTGACCACCAAGCCCCGTCCACTAATTAAGCCACGCCCACAGAACTGGTAGCGAAAATTTTTAGATTTCACCCCTGGCTGAATCCCACCACTGATCCTACCCTACTGGGTCCCCACAGGCCTTGGGACTGATTCTGATCCTCCTGGGTCTCATACCAACCTTTTCCTGTAGATACTCATACTTACCTTTTCCTGTAGATCTCCTTCTGGAAAAAGCCACTGTGCCATACAGCCTTTCAACAGAGTGCAGGCAGTGTGGTTTTGCCCTGGAAGTCTATGGAGATTCTCAATAATCTAGATCATGGTTGTCCTAAAGGTGTTTTTTTTCCAAATAGCAACTGATATTTCTTTCTTTTTTTTAAAGAATGTTTTTAAAGAAAAAAATCACAAAAAAGTCCAGTTGTTTTTTTTTCAAAAAAACATTTTTGGGACTCTGTACTGGAAGCAGGTGACAACTTGGGAGTGGCCACAATGATATGAGTCTGCTCTGGGATGGTGCCTGCTTCTGGAATGGTGCCATGTAGCCTGCAGGAAGGCTGAGAGGCAGAATAGCCTTCACTCCTTTCTCAACGCAATGCCCTGAACAGGCCATGTGTGAGCTGGGGAGGTGCTGCAGTGCGGGCCTAGGCCTGTACTTGTGCTCCCAGGACCTCCCCCACCTCTGAGGCTCTATATACTCTGCTTAAAGGCTTGAATGTTAAGACAGCAGGTGATCATGTGAGTGCTTCGTTTAATGACCATTATAACATATGCTATAATGATCAGGCTCCAATATGGCTGTAAATCAAGGCCTATCTGTTCTCCATATTCAGGAGAAGCCTGACCTTTGTGTAAATAAATGTAATGCAACAGAAACAACCATAATGTGAAACACACTTACTACGTACACAGGTTTAAAAATTTGCATGTGTTGTAACAAAGGCATGCTGTATTTTTTGAAAAACCAGAAATAAAGATGTGTATTGGTAGAACCTGAGCCACACAGCACTTTATCAAGAAGTCAATGAACATCTTTGTGTAGTGAAAACAAAACACATAAAACACCCACTTCTACAATATTACAAAAGAATACCCAAGCAAACAGGGTATCATAGGTAATATAGGTGAGAAAAAGTTTCAAGTATAAAATTCTCCTATTGCAGGATATAATTATTGTTGAAGCAGTAACCCTACGTATTTTTTCCCTTAAACTTCTTTTTTTAAAAAACACCACTCCTACCATCTGGAGAGATATAAGCATAAATTTGGGCATTTTCTTCTTCTTTTCTCTCATTCTCTGTGGTTTTTTTCAGTCTGCATAAAATTCATCACTAATTGTTTCCCCTCTTTACTTCGAAAACTCTCTATAAGACTTAGATCATTTGATATATTTTTTCCAGGACTGAAGCATTGTAAATGGCATGAAATATTCAAAACCCTTTAGCTGTGTATCTCTAACACCCCTGATTTCAAAAGCAAACCATTTTCTTTCTTTGGAATAGTTTCTAAAATATTGCAAAGTATCAAAAAGCTCCCTGGTGAATGAGGTTTCTAAGAAGAGATTCCTTTCTCTCACATTCATTAATATCTATTTTTCCCTTTCCAAAGGAAGTTGAGGACTTTGGAAGGTATTCACCTCTCCGTTAGTATTCATCTACTATGCCTTTAAACTTCTTCAGAATGGCTTAAATGAAGATAGAATAGTTATACACTGAGATTTCTCATTGCATTATCCTCTGTGTTTCTCTTTATGGGTGTAAGTAGAAAAAAGAAAAGAAAAAGTTTCCACAATTCCTGGAGGAAGCATCTTATCTAGATCCGTTCCAGTCGGGTTTCAGGTCTGGGCACAGCACGGAAACGGCATTGGCCGCATTGGTTGATGATCTCTGGAGGGCTCGGGACAGGGGTTGCTCCTCTGTTCTGGTCCTGTTAGATCTCTCAGCGGCTTTTGATACCATCGACCATGGTATCATGCTGCACCGGCTGGAAGAGTTGGGGGTGGGAGGCACTGTATTGCGGTGGTTCTTCTCCTTTCTCTCCGACCGGTCGCAGTTTATGTTGGCAGGGGGGCAGAGGTCGACCTCGAGGCCTCTCGTCTGTGGAGTGCCGCAGGGATCGGTCCTCTTGCCCCTTCTGTTCAACATTTATGTGAAGCCGCTAGGCGAGATCATCCATGGCTTCGGGGTGAGATACCATCAATACGCTGATGACACCCAGCTGTACATCTCCACCCCAGGCCACCCCAACGATGCCCTTGAAGTGAAGTCTCAGTGCCTGGAGGCTGTGCGGATCTGGATGGGGAGGAACAGGCTCAAGCTCAACCCTTCCAAGACTGAGTGGCTGTGGCTCCCGGCATCCCGATATAGTCAGTTGACTCCATCACTGACTATTGGGGGCGAGTCCTTGGCCCCCACAGAAAGGGCTCGCAATCTGGGAGTCCTCCTGGATATGCAGCTGTCCTTGGAGGAACATCTGACGGCTGTAACCAGGGGGACCTTTTATCAGGTTCGCCTGATTCGCCAGTTGCGGCCCTTTCTTGATCGGGATTCCCTGTGCACAGTCACTCATGCCCTCGTCACCTCTCGCCTTGACTACTGCAATGCTCTCTACATGGGGCTCCCCTTGAGGGGCACCCGGAGGCTCCAGCTGGTCCAGAACGCAGCAGCGCGGGTAGTGATGGGAGCAGCATGGTGCTCCCATGTAACACCGCTCCTGTGTGAGCTGCACTGGCTCCCGGTGGTCTTCCGGGTGCGCTTCAAGGTGTTGGTTATCACCTTTAAAGCGCTCCATGGCATAGGGCCTAGCTATCTTCGAGACCGCCTGCTGCTACCGACGACCTCCCAGCGACCCGTGCGCTCCCACAGAGAGGGCCACCTCAGGGTGCCATCAGCCAAACAATGTAGGCTGGTGACCCCCAGGGGGAGAGCCGTCTCTGTGGGGGCACCTACCCTCTGAAATCAGCTGCCCCCAGAGATAAGGAAAATCCAAGACCTCAGTGCCTTCCGCTGTGCCCTTAAAACCCACTTTTTCCAGCAAGCCGGGCTGGCTTAGGAAGAAATTTTTTAAAATTTTTAAATGTTTAATTGGTTTGTGGTTTTTTAAATTTTGGGCCAAATTTATATAGATTTTAATTGTTTTTAATATTTGTATTTCATGTTTTTAATTCTGGCTGTGCACCGCCCTGAGTCCTCAGGGAGAAGGGCGGTATATAAATTGAAAATAAATAAATAAAATAATAAAAAAAAAGATTAAATAATTTGCAAATCAAAGTCGCTTATGGGTATTAGAAAAGAACTGAAATAGAAATAGACTCTTGCCAAGTCTCCAATAGAAAAGGCCTGCCAAAAATTGTAGTTCAGAGCTGTTTCATATAATATAAAGCCAAAAGAATGAATCCTACACATAGCCAACAGGCTTGGAAGAAAGGCCAGAGTCTAGAGTTCCTTTCAAACTGAGCAGAGATATGAGAGGAAGGGTCAGAGAATGAATCAAGGTTTACATATTGCACTCCATCATTTCTAAAGAAGAGTTTATAGACTACACCACAATTAGCTCAGTTTACACAAGTCAGAAATTGAAGATAGGGAACATGTCATAATAACCTTATGTAGACCCTTAGCAGCCTTTTTGTGGCTCTCCGACAAAATGTTCTATCGTGTGATTTTACATACAGGTAGTCCTTGAATTATGACAATTAATGATCCTGAAATTACAATCATAAGTCATGGCAGTCATTAAACAGATCACCACATCAACACCCAATTTTACAAATTTTTAATTAATGGCAGTTATTTAAACAAAGGCAGGAATCATTAAGGAATCCCATCGTACCTACTGGACAATTTTTTTGCCAGCAACTGGAAGTAAACCCTGGTTTCCATTAAGAAAAAAAAAATCATAAATCATAGTCACATGACTGTGAGACGCTGAAAATTGCCATAAATGCAGGCTAGGGAGGTCTGTCGTAACTTCAAACAGATTTATTTATTTTTATTAAATTTATTATGTCATCCATTTCACTGGTGACTCTGGCTAGCTTACAAAGCAAGTGGCTTTTGTTGAGAATTTCCTGTAGATCTTTTCTTCTATTTGCTAAAATGAGGGTCAAGATGCCTTAATGTAGCCATGTTATTCTATAAAATCCTCAACCCCATCAGAAAGAAACGAGTACTGTGGTCTTGCCTACTTCAGTGATGTGAACGTAATTCTTCTAGGGAGGACAATTCCATCTGCTAGCACTGATGATGTTGGCAGTGGTTTGCTCTCCAAGCTTGTTTCAATTTAGTTTCTGTTAACTTTAGCTAGGTAACATCATCAGCAGGATTTTCTTGTCCTATTCCTTTTTAGCTTATATATGTCTTGTGTGCCAGTGTGGTCACAATATATATATAAGGTAAAGACAAATAGGACAACAAAATCCTGCTGATGTTGTTACCTAGTCTGGTAACAAAATGTTCAGAAACTAAATTGAAACAAACGCGGAGAGCAAACCACTGCCAAAATCTAAAACCTGAGCTACAATATTTTCTATTATTTCACTGATAATGTTACCTAGTTTGGGTAATGAAATGTCTGCAACCAAGCCCAGAGAGCATCAAGGACCCCTCGTTTCAATCCTGAGCTACAAATATTCTCCTTTATTGGCAATTCCATCTTTCAGAATGAGGAGGGTATCTATGCAGAATCTGAAGCTCTATGACTCTTGTCCTGGTGATATAAACACAAGCTCTACTCTACTGAGTTGCACTGTGCTGTTATCCACAAGTACAGTTGCAGTGGGACACTTTCACTTACACAGCTCTGATCTTCTAATATGCTCACAGAGAGAAAGTAGGCTCACAAGAGGGCTTCATGTGTTTTCTTGTATCACCTGAATAAGATTGTAGGTGACTGCTTATCTGCCAACCATCTTCAAGTTTTTGTGATAGCATTTTAAGAATATGAAGTGATTGGAATTAAGAGCTATTAAGAACTGTATTCTTCTTCCCACTCAGAAATGCAAAATTATGTGAATTATAGTGGAACACAATTTAGGAGAGCAGCAGTTAGCAGATAGCAGTATTCTGATTAAAAGCAGCTTTCTAAAATCTGAGGTGGTAGCTTTTCCTGGGTTACTCTGCATTGAGTAATTGCTACAGAAGTTGCATTAGTAATTGTGGCTGGAGATGCCACTGAGAAAACAAAACAATTACTATCATTCTGCTTTGCCAAGACAAAACAACAAGTTTGTATTTTCCTGCCTTTATCTGCAGTATGTGACTGAATTAGTAGCAAAGCTTTCCCATGGAATCTACCAGCAATGTATGTTCAGGTTTCTAATGTTAAGAAGCTTGAACAAATATTTTATATACTTTTCACTTAGTTTTGTCATGAGGCTAATATCAAATGATATAATTTTTATGCCTAAATTTGCTAACATAAAAGAGAATCATATTACATTTTATTTCGCTATACAGTTTATTTCAACAAATTTTTGAAGGCAAATATTTGAGATATAACAAATTTGTATGTACTTGTTTGCACAGTATAAGAAATGATTATACTGAAGAAAATGTTGCCATGCTTGTTGCAGAACGCAAGCCCTATTTTTCTATCTTTTAAAAAGATTAAAGCAAACAGACTAAAGCTTTGATTGACACATGGGTTTATTGCACTGATTCTCAAAACAATTCTGTATGGGTCCAACATCACAGCCTCCCTATGTTCATGACCAATTCAGGGACTTTTCACAATTAAGCCTTTCCTCTTAGCCATTCACTTCCAGAAAATGGTTCACGAAAGCAGATGAATTTCTGGAACCTATTTCACTGAAGCATACAAATGATAATACAAAGTTGGTATTAAAATTCAGAAAGCTGGCAATAGAGAACAGATTACAAATGTAGTTGCTGACTGTGAGTCCACATGTGCTATGCTAAGTGGAACTGTGATCTTAAATAATTAACCCCCCAAAGAAAAGACCGAGTAGGAAATACCAAAGTGAATATTTAAAAATGGGACTGATTGGTCGGGACCATAAATAAATGTTCTGATTTGATTTGACAAAACGGGATGCCATATGGCTGCAGATTCTCCTGCCTCTAGAGATTTCTATTGAAGAACATTCAATGAATTAAAGTTTTTGGAACAAAAATTAGTTTAAAAAGGCATAAAAGATGAGAAGGTGTAAAAATGGAACTTTAATTAATCTTATTTACATTATCTTTAATAGGGGGCTGCTGCATTTTCCAAATGTTTGTTTACTGGTCTGTAACTGCACAAGGTTTGAGAAACACTGTTTTATGGATTTAAAAGAAACACTCATATTATGATATATATATATATATATATATATATATATATATATATATATATATATATATATATATATATATTATGATAAATATATATATATATTTTATGTATGAGTTTGTTATGCCCAAACATCAACTATTTTGTTTCTTTAAAGGAAGTCTGTGCTGATTTTTTAAATTCTATGATTCTATAAATTCGAGGTAGTGTTGTACATAAAATTATTTCTAGAAAATTTGCAACAGTCCTGATCTACATGTTTTTATCTGCAGTAACTGACATTGTTATTGTATAGCAGTGACTATTTGCTACAATAAATGTTTTACAGAATAATACACTGTTCTTCACTGTGTTCTATAGTGTATGGAAATAGCTTTGAATAAGGAATTCTTCAAAAAAAAAAAATTAATAACTTAGCCCTGGAAAGGAAACAGGGTAAGAAAGAAACTCAAGATAATCCCACCTTGATTCTATTTAGTGTATATGCACACTTATTTTGAACATACAGCTATTTTTGTTCCTAAGCAATACAGAAATATAGGTTTATTTAAAATTGATACCAAACATTTCCAAGATTCTGAGAGAATTTCATTGCTTGAAATATCTTATGTGTGATAAATCCTCATCCTATATCTCTTCTAAAGTGCCTTTCTTTGATGTTTTGTTGGCAATTTGCTCCAAAGATTGTGTTGCCAATGTAGCTATTTGCTACATTGTACATTGTACATTGTATCAACCTTGGTTGATATTATCAGGGTTGATTTTCATATAGACATAGCTATTCCTGAGCATCCATGGGGATGGAAGTACAAATCAACACAAGCAAATTGCATAAAAACATGCAATATTTTTGCTTATCTTTCCAAGTGGTTTCTCTTTAACTGATATTTTGTTATTATCAAAGAAAGATTTTTGATCTTTCATGGTTCCCTGCATATTGTCATTCTCTTTGTTCTTGCCTTCTCTTTGTCTGGATCCTTCTCTCTTTTCCAATGTAATGACATTGCAGTTCTTTCTTAACTCATTGGGTGTTCCCCCTGCTTTAATCTTTCCACCACTCTGAAGGATCCTTATTGCTTCCAAATGGGCCCTTCATATCTTTAGAGTATAGCACATAAAAGTGGGCTCAAGGGCATCAAACATGAAGGTGATGCCCCCTTTAGATATAGGTTACAGATAACTGTTCCTTTCATATGAATGTAGGCTGCAATGCCCTGTCTAACACCTTGAGCAGAACAGTGTTTTACAGTTTCTTCTTTTGTGATTAAAACTTCCACCAAAGAGGTTTTATCTGTATACTGTATCTCCCCATATACAGATAGGAAAAGGTAAAAAGTTATTAAAATTATTATTAACTGAGTAAATCGTATTGCACGTTGCTGAGAACAGAGCAGGTCAGTTTGAAAACTGTGGAAAGTCTGCGGACATCTCTATAACTAATTTAATGAAATTTAATAACATTCTTCAGAACAAAATCTTGTACCTAAAATATCACTTTTAATCCAATTTACACATTGTAGGAATTCCAGGACAAGAGGAGAAAGGTTAGCTTGTTCTCTTGTGGAAGCATAAATATGTGAAGTATTACGCTTGCCAGAAGATAATCAGATAGATAGGGAAAAGGTCCAAAGTTTTGGCCTCTCCTTTTTTATACAGCAAAAGAGTTTCTGCCATTTATTGTGAAGGCATAAATGTTAAAGAAAGCCCAGTCAACTGGTAATCATTGAACTAAAAAGAAAAAGTTCCATACAGGATTATATCTTTTCCACAGTATTTTAAAGATGCCCAAAAATGTAGCAGTGTTTGATACAGAAAAAAAAAGACAAGAAAATTAAAATATTTTATAAGTACTCAACCGTTTTTGTTTTTAAAATATTAGATGGAGTCCAGAAAGCTGTCTGGAAGTTTTTAAAATGGTAATAACAAAAGTTATTCTCTGACAAAGAATTAAAGGTAGGGTTTTGGTTACTGTTTATCTTCAGTTTGTAGTTAGATATTTGGGTGTTCTACATAAACTGATTTTGGCTGACCTTGGCTAGAAGGCAAAAGCAATAAATTACAATATTTTTGCCCTTATGTTTAGCTTCTCCTCCTCCTCCATTCTTTTTTCTCCAGCCCTCACCCTTTGTTTCCATCCACCCTTTCTTATACAGACCTTTTGAAGATAACATATTTTTGAAGAAACCAGGTAGAAGAAATAGACTTTCCTTCCCCTACATTATATGGAGCATTGTGTAAATTTATTTATTGATTTAATTTATATGGTCACCCATCTCCCCAAGTGTTCCTGGTTTATGAACAATATTTGTAAAAATTATAACAATTACAATAATACAGACTTTAAAATACATAGCAGTAATAATATCTGATTGTCATGACCTCGACCTGGATGAAACAGTGCATCATAAGGCAATAATTTTTGAAACAATGTACTTCAGTTGCACTAACTTAAAGAATGTGTCCAAAATCCAGGACCCATAATTCCCAGAGGATTAAAATTTGGAGAAGTCATGGCTGCTTCACTGCTACTAGCTGTTGTAGTCATGTGATCTTTACTCTTAATGTTCTGTGATAGTTTCCCAGGCAGTCTTGCAATCCCTCCCTCCCTCCCCCATCCAGCAACATGGAATTGACTCATTGGGTGCTCTTATAGAAGCAACAGCTTTAAGTGCATGAAGAAAGGCCTGGATATTTTTATTGCTTAATGTGTCCTCTTCGGCACACACATGCACATGTATCTATATCCCATCTTTCTTCAGGAACTCAGGCACATACATAGGATGCGCTTCATCCTTCTACTGTATATTTCTTCACAACAAACCTGTGAGATATGCTAGGTTAAAAGCCAACAAGTGAGCTGCTGTGGCTGCAATTGGAGTAGGAACTGGATCTCTTTGATGTCAGTCAAATATATTAGCCACTATACCTTAATCCTTCCCTATCCTGTTTCATTTTTGAATTGTTTCCTACTCTGAAATGGAGACCAGCCCTTCCTTTGGTCACCAGATATCAGGCAGACTAGTCCCACCCTAGCCCTCAAGAGATAACATGATCCTATGTTAAAATTGTTTTTGATAACTTTCTACAACTCAATGGAGCCAGCAAGGATTCTAAACCGTTCTAAGGTGAGAACAGCATTGAACAACACTGTGGTAAAAATAAATATTAAATAAAATAATAATACTAAGCATAACTGTGCCATGTGGCTAGAGTGGGAGGAACATCATGGTCAAGAAATGACCTCAACTTTGTTGGGATGTGGCAAGGAGAAGAGGTGAAGAAATGAAAGATGAAAGGGCTGCAGATCTTTAGAATCACAAGGAAAGGTGCAGAATGAGGAGATATGAAAAGGTGGAGGAGCAAAAGGAAGATCAACTTGGGAATATGTGGCAAGCACTGTGAGAGTTCCTCAACATGACAAATTGCCTAAAAATTTTTTGTTGTCATTACACCAAACAATCACTAAACTGAACCAACATCAAGACACATTATGTTGAAAGAACAAGGAGGTGATCTGCAAACAATTTCAGATAATAATGTCTATCACTCCTTTCCATGCAGCTTTCAATACTTTTCCCTTAGAGATGATGGCTGGCATCATCATCTCCAAATGATGAACAACAATGCAAATAATGAACTATGAAAATGAGTTTAATAGCTGAGAGGACGGTGACTATTCCAAAGTGGAAATGACGCTGATCTGGAGAATTTTTGCATCAAAAAATCAGGGAGAAACTTTCTCAAATTTCAATTAAAGAGAGGCATGCAATTGAGTAAAGGAGAAGAAGAGTTCTTATTGGATGTTGGAAGAGTTCTTATTGGATGTTGGAAAATACAAAATTCAGAAAAAACAAAAGGATGAAATAGAATTACCTGAAGATATTATTCTGCCAGCAAGAACTATAGAAGAATGTATAGATTTTATCTTCCCAACATTAATCAATCCTGCAAAACTCTTCTCAAAGAACTCTATCTTGGTTCCCCTCAATGAAATAATGAGAAAAACCAATTCCACATGCATTAGATGCTTCTCTGGAAGGGTGAAACAATATTGTTCCTTTAATGCTGTCAGTGAAGGAACTAACACCAGTCATTTTTCAACAGAATTCCTTGATTCAGTTGAATTCTCTGCATTGCCACCACATAAACAGGAACTGAAGATAGGATCTCCCTCATTTTAATGAGGAATTTGGTTCTTCCAAAGCTTCTCAATGAAACGTGGATGAGAGTGCAATAACTCCACAAGTATCTCACTGTAGCAAAGATAAACATTGGTGCATTCAAAAAATGAAATTGTCATGATTCCAAGAATTATACTCAGTTTCTCTGAAGGTGAAGATGTCCCTCTTTAGCAGACACAGTTCTCAATATTGTTATGGTTTATCACTAAACATAAAGCACAAGGACAAACCATGGAGAATGTGCTGATTTATCTGAAGAAACTGGCATTCCAGCATGGTCAGCTGTATGTCATTTTAAGCCAAGGAAAAAGAACTGAACACATTAGAGCAGGGGTGTCAAACTTGCTTTGTCATGGCAGCGTCACTTGATGCATCGGAACTTTTTTCTTCTTTGTAAAACGGGCATAGGCGTGGCCAGCGCGTGATGCATCTGGCCCGTGGGCCGGAAAGTTTGACAGCCCTGCATTAGAGTATACTTAAAGAATGACAGACCAGCCACAATCTTGTCATCAAAACTGTTAAACCAAAGACATCTGTATTTGTCTTTCTATGACTCTTTCTTCTTTAATAAAATGATATTTTCTTCTTTAATTTTTAAAACCAAAATAATAGCAATCCATTTGTGATCATTATATTTCTCTGCTTAAGTGTTCTGCCCCAGCTCCGGATTCCCAAGGATTGTGACACACACCAACGGTCCTTATCAAAGTTATAACGTACCAAGAATAAACTAAGTCCGGCAAAGGTTGGCAACCAGCTCAGAAAACAAGATACGATAAAACACCCTCTCCAAAATGCTCTGTAATAATTACATGTTGTTTCTAGCAAGAAATAACTAACTGCGTGTGACTTAAATAGGCTAAGGGAATGGCCAATTATCCTCAAACCTTACTCTCGAGGAGACCTCCTCCTCCTGAGTAGCCATTCCTGCCTTTTGGCAGCCCTGCGTGCTCGAGCATTAAGGAGAGGCTCCTCCACTTCACTCTCTCCACTTGAAGGAGCCTCTGGAGGTTCTGAAGGCCCTGGCTGAGTCTCTGCCTGTGGCACCACATCCTCTTCAGCCTCCTCGCTGTCCGATGCGAGTGCCGGCTGCGCAGGCTGCTGGCGTGACCCCACACCAGCCTCCTCGTCATCGGGATCAGCCACAATCCGCACAGGCCACTGGCGGGCCACAACATTAAGTAAGGAAATAGCTCCCAATGGGTCATGTGTTTCTAGTTACTACCAGTACTATTTTAATACTTGAGAATTCTCAGAAATACCCTGGCTATCACAGATTTGAAAATGAAAATCTTTTACTTTTCAGGAATTAGGTAGGAAGATTTGGAATTTTCTGTTGCAATATATGTATTTAAAATGGAAATGTCACTTGCCATTTTTTGTGCTTGCTTTAATTGTCCTAAATTTTAATGTCACTTTTCTTTTGTAAAAACAATATTAATTTTGCATAAAATATGTTTTAACTTTGATCTTGATTGAAATAAACAACTTTAGAATTCGTTCTCTTTTTGGCTTCAACCTGAAAGCTTAATATATAATCTCAATATTGTGATCCTTCTTGTTTTGCGACTAGCTGCAGTCTCTGTTCTGAGTGCTGCATGAAACTGACAATGATGATAAATTATTATTATACCTAATCATTTTCCTGACAGAGAGTAACTGGCTCAAAACTGATATCCATACCTAAGGGAAGACAAGAACTTGGGTCTTCCAGCTCCTAATCCAGTATCTGACGTTATACTGAATTAAGATCTGTGGACATTTTCATGTATGGGGAGATCTCCAAAAGAATCATTAAATTACATTGAAATGACAAATCTAATATGTTAGAAGACAGAAATAAAATTTAAAATAAACTTGGTAAGTTGAAGAAATTGGCTGAAAGCAACAGAATGAAATTTAACACAAAGAATTGAATGGTTTTTAGAAATGAAGACAAATAAGATTTTAATTTAGGAAACAAATACATTGTCAGTCCTGGAAGCCATCTTTTACTTTGGATCTTTGGGGCTGCCACATTTAATGTTGTGGGAAACTGGGAGGGGGGATTTTATGGAGTTGGGAAGATATCTAGCCATAATAACATTCTTTTCTCTGAGAGTCAAGGACATCCTGCCTTGCACCTGGAATGGCATGACTGGGAGGCATCTCCAGTTGGGACGGTGCATTGATTGGACCATTTGATGGACATATGGATGCTGGGGCAGGGACTTGGACTTTCTTTTGGGTGGTAAAAACCTGGAAGTTTTCAGATTTGGGTTTTCCCAGATGTGCCAAAATGACATCTCTAATGAAATGGAACTTTGAGGAACTTCTAGCCTCGGAGTCTACTTTTGTTGGGGGTGTTACTTGGAACTCTTACATACATGTTTGCAGGATGGGTGATACTACTTCAAAATAGTTTGAATCGGGGTGAAATGTAAAATTTGTTACTAATGGTTCTGTAGGCATGGCTTGGTGGGGGGGTAATGTGACTGGGTGGGCATGGCCAACTTTTTTTTTTTAACTTTTCAAAGCATTTTTTCTAATGCTTTAAAAAGCCTCTGCTGATCAGGCAAGTCAGCTGGGATTGTCAGAGGGGCTTTTTAAAAAATGCTTTGAAAAGCTTCTCTGATGATCAGGCAACTCAGCTGGGATCATCAGAGACTTTTCAAAGCATTTTTTTAACCACCTCTTCGGCCAAGAGGTTGCAGAAAAAAATGCTTTGAAAAACCTCTGACAATCCCAGCTGAGCCACGCAATCATCAGAGGCTTTTTTTTTACTTTTAAAAGCATTGTTTCGTCGGAAGAGGTTGTAGAAAAAATGCTTTTAAAAGTTTTAAAAAAAGCCTCAGCTGGGCATGGGGGGGGGGCGGGGCGCAGGAATTTTTGCTACCAGTTCTCCGAACCACCTGCCGCCATCGCTACTGGATCGGGCAATCCGATCCGAACTGGGAGCATTTCACCCCTGGTTTGAATAATAATTATTTACAGACTGCACATGATTTACCAGTGTGATGTACCTATAAAGGCAAACGTAATTTTACATTGCAACAAGAGAGGTATGATTTCTAATATGAAATATAATTTCTAGATGCTAAGAAGTAATATTTTTACTTCATTCTGCTTTGATCAGACCTGATCTTGGATTTTGTATCTAGATTTGGACATTACATTTTTAAAGGAATAAGAGAAATTAAAGAAATTTTAGAGAAGGACAACAAAGAAATTAGCCATCAGATTTCAGTAGAAAAAAAGTCCTAACAATAAGAATAATTAGATAATTATTAGATAATTATAACCTTCAATAATTACTGAAAGTTGCAATAGTCTATCTTTTACTGGTGGTCCAGTACATCACTAGTCCAGATACTTTAATTTGGATCCTTTCACTAAGTAAGGGATTGAACCTGTGGCTTAAATGGTCTCTGCCCTTACAGCAATTGTCTTTGAATTAAGATTTTGTTTTTCAACTGCAGGGTGAGAAAGAGGACTTTTAAGCAATCTGGCCAAGTGTTCTATAGTTACTATGCTCAAGATATAAATTTCGATACAAAGGCTTGGAGGGAGAAATTATGTTTATAACGGCATCATAATGATGGACTAATTGGAAGAATTCTAATAAAATTCTCAGTAGAAATTAACAGGATTTGCTATTAATAATCAATACCCATTTTAGCCAACAAAAACATTTATTTTAATGACATTCAAACTGAAATGGCCATCTCTTCAACTTCCTAATCTGGGCAAAAGTTCAGCAAGAACCAGTCATCATGGTACATATGATAAAATGGATGTTATTCCAGTTGAACATATTTGTCTTAAAGATATGTGACTTGAAGAGCCTCCGACCTATTTTCCTTTAAATCTGCAAGAGGAATCCTTTTACTTCAAAGACAGAACGCAGAAACATAGATCTTGTAGTAAATACACTAAAAAACACACACCTTACTATTAGAGCTTTCCTTCCTCTTATTAGAGTTTTAAAATATCTTTTATGTCATTTCTGCAATTCTTGAATGACTAGTGTTATGTCAGATTTCAGTGATTTTTTTTTTTAAAAAAACATGTTTAATTGCATAATTGAAAGCACTAGGCAGATACTAAAGCATGATTAGATCTTCTGTTTTTATGGTAATAACTAATACTTAAAAGATAATAAAAAGTGAGATACCATATTATTTAGAAGTAAAATAGACACGACAAAAATATTTGTCCACCTTTCTATTGAAGTTCCCTGCTTTTCTGCATCATTTCCTTATTATTAGACTTCCGACTGCAGTTTCATGCAAGTGGCACCAAAATCAAATTAAATAAATCAGCTAATAAAAGTATAATCTGCATTGTGCATTTCAGTATTAAGTTAATTAAGTCTCTATTTTGCTGCTGTTTTTGATTTTGCATCATCTGCCCACATTTTTCATTCATTTTACCTCTTGAGGTAATTGAGATAAAGGCAACATAATTTGCTTCTAGTAATTTTTCTCTAACATGCATGAAATAAGTTTGTTTGGGACATTATCCAATATACTTTTAAATTCTATTGCTTTTCATTAGAGAATTTAATACTGCAATTAAAAATTAATTTTGTAATGGAAAGGAATGAGGTATTAGATGTGCTTAATGTTGGCTGGATTGCAACTGCGCTGATGGCATAAATGGATGTGGCAAATTACTGTACAATATTATATTATAGGAACTATTACTCTGTCATGGCGCCCTGCATGGCTATGATATGTCAAACTCCTACACCCACGTATCATAATCAATTCTGTAGGGCGTTCCACTCTAATTTATATCAGAATGAACAAAAAGATCTCTACACTTTTGTGAACCATTCTTTGGGGAGGCATTGACTAGTGGATCTACCATTTTTCAATCTAATGATGCATCTAAAATTGGCAAAATGGCATTTTGTTATACAGATAATTTATATGACACCACATTTCTATGCCCCAATTCCTCACAAAGCAGTTTTAAACTGACATACAGTTGTTCTCTTGCTTCTAAGATAATGCTTCTAAGAGCCAGTTAGTGGTTACGGCACCAGGTTAGAAATCATGAGAACATGAGTTCTAATCCTACCATATCATAAAAGCCAGCTGAGTGACTTTTGGCAAGTCTCTCTCTCTCAGCCCAACCCCTCTCACTGGGTTGTTGTTGC
Source organism: Pituophis catenifer annectens (assembly GCF_029215685.1). Taxonomy (NCBI): domain Eukaryota; kingdom Metazoa; phylum Chordata; class Lepidosauria; order Squamata; family Colubridae; genus Pituophis; species Pituophis catenifer. The sequence goes on from NW_027256881.1 coordinate 293,077,674, forward strand.
TGTGGGAGAAAATAGGAGGAGGAGGGAGTGTTAGTTTTGTTTGCAGCCTTATTTATGAAAATAATAAAGACAGGCTATTATTTATTTATTTATTTATTTATTTATTTATTTATTTATTTATCCATCTTACTTTGAAAAGCAACTCTGGGCAGCTTATAATTATGGGATTCTTGATATACTCAGATATATTCAGTTTTCTTGCAGATGTTTCACTACTAAACTAGGTAACATTATCAGTGCTTGTAGGGACTGTGGTTTGCTGTCATACTAGTGGCTTGCCCTGTCCATGTTGGTGAGAGTGGTCTTAGTGGTTCCTTGATTGGGTTGTTTACCGTTGGCTTGTTGGGTAGTTCCTTGATTGGGGTATTTGTTTGCTTCTTCATTGTTGGTCTAATGTTAATCTTGGTGTTAATTTCTGCTCAACTGTGTGTTGATTGCTGGTGAGATGTTTTGATCTTTTTGTTTACTTTTTGTTTTTTTAATTGTCTCTGTAGATGTTGTTTATCTTTATGTGCCTGTTGATGGCCGATTTATCTGAATGCCAGATTTCCAGGAATTCTTTACTGTTTTTTAGACTTGGCTTGACCCCATAATTCAACCCTGAGCTACAAATATTCTCTTCTATTGGTATCTTACAATTAATAATCCATTAAATGAATATAATAAATAAAACACTGAAAATCAAGTGCATCAAACCGCATTCCTCTTTATTGATCAACAGAAGGATGGAAAGAACAGATTTCACTCAATGCCCTATCCCACACTCCTACCAATCCTGGAAAAACAAAAGTTCTTTCTTCCTGCTCTATACAAAAGGAGACAAAATAAATTTGACCATCTCCTCAGCATCCATGTTTTTAGACCATATGTGAATTTGTATGACCATTTGCAACTCCACTTACTATGGAAGAAACTTTCTTAGATACAAAGATATAATTTCTTCTGCATTTATAAGCCTGTTTCCAGCTGTATTTGTGGACAAATAGTGTGCTCACTCTTTCTATAATTGTTGTAATGTTTACATATTGTTAGAATGGCAAAAATGCTTTGTAAACAATATCTACAGAACATCATTGGAACTCTATGGGCAGGTTGGAGTAGTAATGGCCCTGAGCCCACAGAAAGAAACAAGGGTTGTTTATTCCAATATTTTTTCCACATCCTTAAACTTGTTTCACTAAGAATTGAAGGAAATTTGCTCAGTGAATGTCATAAAACTTGCTATTCCAAAGGTTATTAATATTTGAAAAGTAGTAAAAAGGAATTCCAAAAGTGATTAAGAATTGAGCTTGGATGAATTTTGTGCCCATTTGGATACATTATGACTGTGAGCTTTGTTGGAATCCCTTATTCCCAGATGTTCAACTCACACACTGACTGCAAAAACCTCTGTTCCTACAGTCTCCTCATGAGGTGCAGCTGTCTGGACCATCTGTCTGGATCTCTCCTTTCTCTGGACAAATTTTATGGACCAGGACCCACCCTCAGACTGCTAATTTCAATTGAAATGCAGTCCCCTCAACTTCATTGATGTCTACTTCATCATGTCCTCACCAGAATTTCAACGTATCCTACTATTAAGATAATTTGTTTAATAGGAAAAAATGAAATAACACTTGCAAATTATATATAGCAGTTCTATGTAAATGAATCTAGTGTAACTTAGTACAATATTGAGAATTTTTATGATTTGCAAATGTTGGGAGAAAGATAGTGAGTAATATATAGTCTATAATAGATATACTGTATCTCTGTACTTTTAATCTTATTACAGCAAATAGTAGCATATGTCCAGTTTTCAATTATATAAAAAAGTGAGACAGGACTGGTTCTGTTTAGTATTAATTCTTGAGAGACTATCAGGAAATCCCAGGACAGACAGACTGGGATGGGGGTCCTTAGCGGTCTTTGTGCTTGGTTGTTTTCATTACCAGATAATTAGATAATTAGATAATTCATTAGTGCTGAGGTTTTCTATATCCTTAAACAGTGCAGAGAGCACCAAGGACCCCACAGTTCAACCCTGAGCTACAAATATTCTTTTCTATTGGTACAGACTGGGATGTCAAAGTCAGTTCTGGAAGAAGGCAATGGCAAACCACTATTGTATTGCTGGAAAGAAAAATGTATTTAAACATCCATGCAGTCACCAGGAATTGAGCTTGACTTGAAGTAGCCTTCAAACTACAAGATTTTAGGTTTCAGATGGGGATTCAGCTTATTCAGAGGAATTGCCAAATCTTCAAGATAATTCAGATTTCTCACAGCAGCTGTACTCTTTATAAATTGGTCTGACGAAGACCAGTTGAGCAACAAACTTTAATTTTATTAACACAAACAATACAATTATACACATTGTTTACATTACTTAAATCTTGATTTGAAGGAGACCTTAGTTATTTTGCCTTGGTTTATTCTCCCTTGTTTTTAATTCCCACAGTGTCCAGAAATAGTGTTCTTCTTCCAAACAGAAGTAGTTATTATCTGAAAAGCTTGGGTTACCTGATTATTTTCAAGATGGGCTATTCTGAGTAGCATCTGCCCACCCAATGTACATAAAATGCCTACTGAGATTCCCTGTAATTGGGAGTTCTGGCAAGAGGGTGCTCAAAAACTGACATGGGGAGGGGCTTCTTCTCCTACGGAATAGCTTGGCCCTGGAAATAATACAGTAGTGGTCTTTTTTTCTCATTATTTTCTGAAAGCTTTTAGACCTTGGAGACTCAGAGGGCCTTGGGGACTAGATGAAATGACTTTTGCTCTGCTCTCTGAATGAGATGCCTCACTACACAACATGTTGCGTTGTACACTGATGTTTTTATTTTGTGCTTACTGTAAAAAGCTATATTTGTTTTTAAGCTCTTATATTGTTATTGTGCAGATTTGTGACTGTACACTGCTTAGCTTCAATCAAATTGAAATAACTTAAAACAAATAAAATACATACCATACCTTAATAATTGCCAGTGTATTTGCCTTCATACTTTGTGAACCTTGAATCTATATCACATTATCTAAATTCATGCTTTTGGAGGTGTTGGACTTTAGTTCTCATAACAACCATACAGATTTGGGATTATGAGAATTGAAATTCATACTTGAAAAGCAGTAGTCTGAGGATGCTTGCCTGCAATTATGCCTGCAAGACATAATTGTTTTATTGAAAAAAAAAATCAATAGTAATAACAAGAAAGGTCATTGAGCAAAACAGAAAACTCATCTGCATATACCAGGACTTACTAGTTTGTAAAAATAAATTAACATTAATATATACAGAGTGTAGACATAAAACTTACTCAGGAGGTAGTAGTATACCTTTAAGTTATTATTTTACTGGAATGCTCCAAGACTGCCAAATCTAAAATTTAAAGAAAAGCAACATGATTTATGTATAGGAGGAGATAGATTAATTCAACAAATTTGAAATGTAGACACGAACCAATTAAAGAATTATATAACTCATTAATATAAGTGTGGTAGCATATTAGCTGAATGTTATTGATAATATTCACCAATAATTGGAAAATAGGCCTGTGCAAAGGTTACAAACAGATGCTTCACAGTGTTAGGAAGCATAAACAAGAGCCCTCTTCTTTAACTGTTAAAGCAACTGCATTTTTTTTTTTCTGGCTTGCATAGCCATTTCAAAAGCTGCTCCATATATTCTTCACATGTGTGCGCAAAAAGGTGCATGGATGGGGAGATGACATCATTTACCAATCTCATGCCTTACAGGGAAAACATGGCGTCACCAGTAGAAAAGGCTGTGACATTTTTTGTTACTGCAGCTAGTCACCTATATTCCAGGCACATTCAAAGTGTTGGTTTTAATCTTTCAAGTCTTTTTAACAGACTGAGACCAAGATAATAGAAATAGTGACTTTTCTCATACAGACCTATTTATGAAATTTGAGATTCTTTTTCAAGGTCTTACTTAGGTCCCTCTGACAAGTGAAATCAGTAGACAGTCAGAATGAAGATGGCCTTCTTAGTGGTGATATCCAATCTAAAAGCATTGCTTTCATTTTGGTACTGAATGAAGGCATTTTTTTTTTCATCTTTTAAAAGCCAATTTAACTATTTTTAGTTAATGTATTATGTTAATAAATATAATCATAACTAACTAATCTAATAATAGAACTATTGTTTATGTACTATTTATATAAATTCTGGATGTTTGACATGAGAGATAAATGTTGTGCTTTATAGGAAACAGTATTATCTCAACAATATTCAAAAGATTTTTTAAAATATGTGAAAAATAAATGAAACCATAGATTTAGGAAAAGATCGATATGATTAATTTATCTCTTGGAATACAGGTCCTCAATGTCTAATCAATGATGAAATATTCCTAAATATTTTTCTTAAATTAAATTCCTTGTTATTCTGACCTCATAAAACCCTTTTGTCATTTTTTTTTTTTTTTTGGAAATAATCACATTGACTCTTGAAGACAAGACACTTTTTGTATAAAAACATGGCAGGAAAAGGGTGGTAATGGCTCACTTTTTAAACAGAACTTGTTTTTAAATAAAATAATTTTTAAAAGAAACTAAACTGCAATTTAATGAAAATTGTTCCTACAAGTATAATTTGTTCTAAATTCATGTACATTTTAATGTCTTCATGTTAATAAAAAAATATAGATCTTTGGGGTCCTGTTGTAAAATAAAGGGCTTTACTTTTAGTTTAAGTCTGTAGTTTTACATCCTAGATTATCTTTCATTGAACCCCCTCAGGCGACCATTCTTTTTTTCTTTGCATTACTGCCTATGTCGTGGAGTAGGTTTGACCTTTGAGAAGGACACATGTGGTTTAAATTATATAAACTCATTCTCACTGAATTGAATAGGAAGATCTAAGCACAGACTGGATATTATGGTTTTTACCATAGTTCAGTGCTAATATTTATTTAACTTAACATATAGTTCAACAATTTTGCTCTATCACTGGATAATTCTGTCCCTCTGTATATTTGTTACGGTACAAAGTTATAATGGGCTTTGCTCCCATTGTGAATTTTGTATATTTCTGTTTTAAAAAATTATTGTAGCATTAAAATAACTAAGAATCTATTTTCCCTATTATCTATATTCTTCTAGGTCCCAAAGGCATCTGGAATTGTAATATATTACAGAAAGACACTATAGAAATAATTTCAACCAAAACCTTTTTGCTTAACATTGCCCCAAATAGATCAATACATCAAAGAAGGAGTTATGGTGATATAGATCAAACCTCCCACATACCCTGTCCCCCAGGAATTATGAATGATATTTGCTGGTCACAAACCTTCTCCCATTCCCACTCTAAATCTAATTTCCCAGCTGTTTCCATAGCTTCTAATTGATACAATAAAATATTTGTTTAAAAAACTCTTCTGTTCTCTCAAACCAATGTCTACATAGAAATCTCTATTGTGACATAGTTACATCTTTTTATTTAATTATTACTTTTCACCAGTGGTGGGATTCAAATAATTTAACAACTGTTTCTCTGTCCTTATGACCATTTTTATTATAAAAAAAGGATATACTGAAAGGGCTAGGGTTAGGGCCTGAATTTTAGGGCTGTGAGGTAGCCTGAATGTCAAGAGAACCGGGGGCGGAGGCAAGCAGAGGCTGCCTTTTTACTATCCCTGTCCTGGATCAGGGAATCTGGCAGGTGGGCAGGAGTGGGGGTTGGTGGGAGCCTCAACCATCATCTTCTCTCTTTCACCCTCACCCCGAAGCAGCCTCCTCAGACTGCCATCTCTATTTTGAAACAAATATACAGTCAAAATGAACTGATCTGGGTTATTCTTGACCAAGACTCTTTTTAGCCCTCAAACAAGAAATAGGAAGATATGTAAGATCACACATCATATAGGGCTTCTTTATTTCCACAATCTATTTTTCCTTGAATTTCATAATTCAAGAACAACCTGTAATGTGCAAGTTGGGATACCATTTTTTTTAAAATTTGATTTATATGCCAACCTTCTCCGGAGACTCAGGGCGGCTTACAATGCATTAAGCAATAGCCTTCATACTTTTTGTATATTTATACAAAGTCAGCTTATTGCCCCTACAAACTGGGTCCTCATTTTACCTACCTTATAAAGGATGGAAGGCTGAGTCAACCTTGAGCCTGGTGAGATTCGAACTTACAGTAATTGCAGACAGCTAGTGTTAATCACAATGCTTTCAGTCTGCTGAGCCACCAGGCCCCTTAACCATTCTTTCAAGTGTGTCTTGATTTTTCTTTTCCAAAACTCAGGGTGCTTCAAAATAGTATTTCTTTTAGAATTTTCTCCTTAACAGATTTTCTTTAAAAAAAAAAAAATTAAAATAGTGCAATGATTAAAAGCATGGTGGATAAAAATTGATTTTTCTTAAAAAAATTTTTAAAAATGGATTTTTAAAATTTAAATCAGTTTTTTTCGATTTTTATCAAATTTATTTTAATAAAATGCTTTTGGAGTAAAAATCTATCTAAAGATAGTTTTCTATTTAAGATACATTAATAATTTAGTTTATTCAGCATGAAATGGAGGTTAGTTATGTAGCATGAGGCTGTATATTTGGTAAATTCATTCAATGAATCCAAACTCTGCAAGCTGAGATAACATGCACTGCATTGATGCATTCAAACAATTTCACAGTAACCATGAGATAAATCATAAAACAAAGTTCAGGAATATTCCTTTATCCCATTGTTTTGCAAATCTATGTAGACTACAAATTGTATGATTGTTTGAAGAGAAATGCATCTGTACCAATAGGCTCTAAGTGTGAGGAGGAAGGGCAAGCAGTAAAAATGAAAGTGAAACATTTTAAACAGCTTATAAATATAATATTAAAGAGCACCTGTCAATTCAGATCCATCATGGCAGAGCCGGTTAGCGGGCAACCACTTACCTGCTGCCTGCCATGTCCCTCATTTTGTTGTGTCACTGCCACATCACCAGCTGTCCCATTAAAGTGAATGGGACTGCCGGTGAGTCAACAGAGGGTCAGAGGAGCCGCTTCAGGACAGAAATGACAGTTGCGCTTTAAAAATTATGATTTAAATAGAGTTGATTTAAATCAAGCATTTTTTCTAGTGATTTAAATCAAATCCACGCAGATTAAAAGTGGAGGACCTTCTTACTGAATTTACAGATAGTCCTTGACATATGACCAGTTGCTTAGACCATTTGAAATTATGACAGGTTTAAAGTTACAGCTGCCGTGCTACCCTGCAGTCACATGATCACATTTTGGATGCCATCCATTTATATTTATGGCCATGTCGTAGTTTCTGCCATCACATGATGGCATGTTGTGACATTTTTTTTGTCTTTGTGTGGCAAAAAAACCCCTATTGGATGAACTGGATTTGGACTTACATGATTTGCTTAATTTTCATGGTAACTCACTTAATGACCACCATAAAAAGTAGTAAAATCAGGTCCATGGTACATGGTAACTTGACTTAGTACCAAAATTCTGGGCTCAGTTGTAGTCATGAATCAAGAACCTCCTGTATTTTAATATTCTTTTAAAAGGATAGAACAGCTGCAAAATGTAAACTCAAAAATACCCCCAAATAACAAATTATTTTAGTTGAATTTGAGTCTCCCCCTTACCAAATGCCTCTCTTGCTATTGGAAAGCTAGCTATCCAGATTATGAAAATGTACGGAATCTTGCCAATGTCATCACTGCTAGCAATACAAACAACAGATTGCCTGTTAGGCCCACTTCTTATCTCCATAGTCTAATAGGACTTTTCTGAGTGCTCACATCATCTGAAGTAATTATGTGATCAGCAAGGAAAATGATACCCTGGTCATGAAATAGGATTCTAGAAGAAAATTACCTGATATTGTATTTGTCTTTAGGGAATCAGGTCAACAAACTGTTTCAGCCTGTCAGACATGTATGTTTTAACTGAATTTTAATTTCTAATCATTTTGTCTTCAGTTTTGCTTTACTGACATGCCTAGTTTTGTTGACCATCTGGAGAACTCATTTTTGTTTTCGTTAATTAGATATTTTAGTACTTTCTTATTCAGACTGGGTATTTTTAAAAGAAAAAGGGAGTCATTTCAACTGATCACTCCTACCCTGCAGCAGCTCAGAATATTTTACATACATTTGTTTAACATTTGATGTTAACATTTGATATTTTTCAGTTTCTTCCCCAAAGATAAAATATATTCAATGGAAGTGAATATAAGTAGCTCAGGATGGAATTGTGGAACCCTTGATGCTCTATGAGCTTGATTATTTGCTTGCAAATATTTCTTCACCTGACTGGGATGAACAAGAGACAAACTAAACTATGATTAATACCAGGCAATCAAGCAGAAAACAATAACTTAATTAAGGAAGTATAAAAAAGAAAACCACACCTTCACCAACACCGAGAAGGCAAAGTCCAATATATAAATTAGGACTTCATACTCAGTTGCACTGATATTACATAGTTGGGTAACTGAGTATCTTTAAGGACACACAAGCTCGGAGAGCACCAAGGACTCCATAAAATGTTAATTTCATATCTGTTACTTTGAACATTATTATAATACAGCGACATCTAAATTAGTGAAATGGTAATATAAAAAGTAACCTGTAAAAGGCATTCAATGCATGCATGTTCATGTATAGAAATTCTATTTCTACACTATATACCTGTGATGGCGAACCTATGGCATACGTGCCAGAGGTGGCACACAGTGCTCTTTCTGTGGGCATGCAAGCCATTGCCCCAATTCAGCTCCGCTGCACATGCGTGCACACCTCCCACCAGCCAGCTGCTCTTCGAGTCTCTGCTGCACATGCGCGTGGGGCGCATGGAGGGTTGCAAGCGCATTGAATTTTGGGGATGCGCGTGCACTTTGGGCACTCGGTCCGGAAAAGGTTAGCTATCACTGCTATATACCATTCTTCCTCCCTAAAAGCCCACAATTGCTAAATTTTCAATTTCTAGTGAAGTTTTAAAAAATCCAATTCGGGAAACATGTAATAATATTCCAGTTTACTGTTTGGCAATCTATGATAAGGAAATTGTTTCTGCCTTGCCAATGATATACAGAGATGATTCTGGAGATGGATGTCCCAAAATGCTTTTTCCAAAAGGCAACTAGACTTTTTGGACTTCCAAGAAAGATCAGTTAGTTGCCTTCTGGAAAAAGCACTTTTGGGACAATCATAACCTGGATGATTGAGAATCTCCACTGACAACTAGAGATGGATGCCAAAACCTACTTCTCAGTAGCAAAATGCTATCATGTATTCCTTCAGCACTTTGGAAACGAAGCATTAATAATACAATTTTGCATTAGTTATCATTTTTCCAAATTTCCTATCAACATTATCTTTCTCAGCCATTAGCCTTACCTACATATATATTGAAATGTGCTTCCACTCCACTGCCAATAAGACTAGACCAGTGAGCATTTTTAAATGCATGGATTTTATTTGAAAAGATATTGATCATTCTCCTAGAAAGATTAACAGCAAAGGAAAGAGTGATGACAATTCTGTCATTCACAGCTGCCAACATCATTTTGAAATAGTATGTTGGAATAGTATTAAAAAAAATAAATCATTCAGTTTAAATGATGGCAATAATCTCTTCTTGTAAATCACTTTAAAGGATACTGTGTGTGAAAAACATGTATTTACACGTTATAAACAATAAGCTTTCTCCAATGAATATTTTATATTTAAGACTATTCTGTTCCTCAATGTTCAGTGTCTTCGTTGGATCAAAGGATCCACTAAGTTACTGCCATTCAATCTTTCTTGGACTTGTCCAAACAATTTTGTATTCAGTACTCCAAGCTACTTCATTAATATGCTGTCAACCTACTTTATACACACATATCTTACAATGATCCTGTTTGGGCCTCTGTCTCTTCTGCTTTCTCAGTCTATTTAATTCATATTTCATTCATGTCCAGGAACTTTCTCTACTGCTAAGCAGAGGAGGAAAGGAGGGGTTTTTGTTTGTTTTGGTGCCTTCACGACAGTTTTTGACTCCTGGCAACTGCCTGGACAAATCCCTGCGGTTTTCTTGGCAAGATTTTTCGGAAGTAGTTTGCCATTGCCTTCTTCCTAGGGCTGAGTGAAGGTCACCCAGCTGGCATCAATCCTCAGGCAGGACTTAGTCTCCCAGTATCGAGCCTGGTACTTTAACCACTACACCAAGCTGGCTCTCTCAGAGGACGTTTAGGGAATGTTATAGTCGAGATTTCATCAACTGTTATCTTCCTATTTCCTAAGTTTTCTTTGCAAAACAATTTTTGTTTTCCTTATTTTCAGAATATTGTAGAATTGCTTGTTGGGTAAGGTGTACTGTTTGCAATGGAAGCAATTCTCCATCTTTCAATGCATTCTTTCACAGACCAAGCAAAAAAGTTAATAAGTGTAAACAACTTCTACATCAAAAAAAATTCATAAATATTCTCAAGGTGCAGCTTGACCCCTAACCGTTCTATTAATATTTTAAATATTTTAAACTTTTTTCAGTAATCCCATGTATATGTCATATGAGACTCGCAGCAAGATTCAATGGGATCTGCTCCTTTAATCAGTAAAAGTTATCTTTCTACTACTGAGTAATCAAAACATGTACTTAATAGTTTTGTGTTATTTTCCAATACATGCTAGCCTGGCAAATTGCCATAATCAATAACACATTGAAATATTTTTTTCTAACTGTTTTATAAATCTTAGTTTCCTTAAATTCTCAAATTATTAACAGCAAATACCATATGGCTTTTGGACACTCATATCTACTGCAAGAGTAACATCAATGATGTTGATAATGAGCAACAGGTAACCTCAGATATTTATTTATTTATTAAATTAATTAAATTAATTAAATTTATATACCGCCCTACTCCCAAAGGACTCAGGTAACTTCAGATATTTATTTATTTATTAAATTAATTAAATTAATTAAATTTATATACCGCCCTACTCCCAAAGGACTCAGATATCCTGCAATAGTATGTATTTTTGAGTTTAATGGAACATATCTAATTGTGCAAATGCATACCTAGTGGCTAGGTATTAATTACAACCTAATCTATTAATTTTGTTATAATTGTGACTACAAAAACTATGCAGTGCATTGTTTTGTTTGGTTTGGATGCACTCACACTTCCATTCTCAAAGCAGTCATTTACCCCCAGATATGAAGTATTACTTTCCTCTAGCCGCAAAAACTCAGTTCTGTTGAATTTACACTGTGCACATCCCTGCCAACACTGCAGAAAGCATTATACCACACAGTTGCAAATTCTGTGGAACTTCTTAAGCTAAGTGATGCCTATTGTTAAATTAAGCCTTCTTAAATCCACTCCTCCTCTCCACAGAGGAGCCGAATTTAGCTCCCTTTTCTTCTCCATCCATTCAAAGTTGCCTTGCCAGGCGTACCCAAAAATGTGCCATTCCTTCAGGGGCTCAGTCCACTTGCTGTGATGGAAATCCTCCTGGACGGCCATGGATCAAAGAGGGATCCAGGGATCCACTTGAAGGAAACTTGTTTCCAGCGCACCTCAAACCATAAACCAGCCCCTGCTGTAGGTTGGGTGGGAAAATTCATGAATTCCTTCATTTAGCTATTAAGGTTGTGTCTGTGTAAGGCTCGGGCATGCCGTTTGCTCTCCTTCGCCTTTTCCAGAGGGCCGTGGTGAGCTGAGGAGTTGCTCCGAAGACTTCGAAGGACAGGCGGGTTAAGAAAGTAACGCATAAAGAGAAATCACGCAGACCAGCCGGCGTTGGAAGACGTTGGAAGAAACGCCTCTTCGGATGTAACTCTCGGCGTACTGATTTATGTATAATCTTAATCGCGGAAGTTTTTGTAGGCGGGGGAGGTTTTTCGTTTCCCTAGAGAGTCACACATGTATTTCCATCGGTTTCTAAGGACCACAGCTTTTACCAAATGGTCGGATCCAAACATTTCGTTATTCCTTCTCTACCAGTTTCAGTCGCAGGGTCCGAAACGAAAACTGCGAGGAGCCTGTCGCCTTATCTCCCCCCCACCCGCCCCTCAAACCCTTTAAAGTGGCGCTTTCAGCAAGCCGTATGTGTGTTTGTGTGTGGGGGGGGGGCGGTGGGAGGAGAGGGAACTAATATACATAAAACGGGCGAGCTCGCGCCCGAGACGAATCTCTCTCTCTCTCTCTCACGCGCATGTTGCGTAGGCAGGGCTTCGAGGGAACCTCACGACGACGACGACAGAGGCCCAGCAAAGAAACGGAAACGTTTAGAAGGTCCTTCCCGCGCACGCGCACCCGGGGTAGGCCTCGGGGGCGCGCGCGCGCAGAGCCGCGGTGGCGGCGGCGGGCGAGAACAGGGAGGGGGGAGGGAAAGGCAGGGAAAGCTGCTGAGGTAAAGTTCGAGGTGGGGGCGGGGAGCGGAGAGGGGGGCGCCGAGTGTCTCTGTGAGAGCGAGAGCGAGAGAAAGAGAGAGACGCGGGTCCATCAGCGAACCCATTGCTGGGGAGTCTCAACCGCCGCCATTACGAAGCCGGGAACACCGAGAGAGAAGGGAGGAGATATGAAGATGGGCCGAGAGTTGTGAGGGGGGCTGCGACCTGAAAGGGAACGGCGGCCGCTGGCGCGGAGCGAGAGTTCCGGGAATGCTGCTGTTCTCGCTGTGGAAAAGCCGGAGATCGAGGTAAGGAGAAATTAAGCCGCTCCTCCTTGTAAAAGCCCTCCTCCCGATCCACACCGGCCTCCCCCCCCCTCCTTCGCTAACTACACCCAAGCCCATAGCTGCAGCGGCGTTGGGGTTTCGGAGCCGGGTGTTGCTACTGCAGAGGTCCGGACTCTACCGGCTCCTGCCAGTTCCGAGGAAGGCTGAGGCCGCCTTCGGCCGAGACTTCTGAGGGAGAGATTGCCTGGGTAGGTCAAGAGCTCCGCTTTCTTTTCTTTCCCTTTTCCTTCCTTGTGGGAGCCCTCTCCATACCTACACACCCGGGAAGGAGGAGGGGGAAGGGTTGGAAGCGTTGCTTGCTCTGGTCCCAGACAGGTGATGAAGGCCTAAACCCGCCGGGAGGCTCGGTCGGAGCTTATTCTACCAGGCTCTAATAGCGACGGCGACGGCTGCCAGCTGGTCACGGTTCCCCTGGGAGAAGGGAGGACGGAAGAAGGCAGGAAGGAGGAAAATTCTCCTTTCCTGCTTGGTTCTTTTCTCGATCTCTCCGCCCTCCCGTCCCCATTATTTCTGCTTTGCTCTCTCCGGTCTTCCATACTCTTCTCTTCCTCAGTTTCCCTCCTCCCCTCTCGTCTCCGACCACCTCCCAAAATCTCGCCATAGCAAACTTTCCTCTTTTAAAGATGTGAGTGGCCTACTTTTTCCTCCTTTAAACCCTCCCCCAGCTCCGTAGGGTGGATAGAATGTAGTTTGAAACAGGAGGTTAGGCGGGCTGTATTGCTTACTACAATTCTTCATGTTCTTTCTTGTCTCGGTAACCTCTGGATTTCCTCTATCAAGGAAAAGCCCTAGATAGAAGTCTGGAAATGGCAGTTTGACTGAGGAGAGACGTAATTAATTCAGAGGCCGGTTACTTGCTGGCTTTAATTTTCTCCCCCCATCAAATACTCTGGTGTTTAAAAAAGGGTGTGGAAACCTTCCCATATGTACTCTTCTACGTGGAACATCCAGCAGTTCCAGTGTTAAGGATTTGCTTGAAAAGTAGGAGGAAAATGTTTTAAATTTAGATTAAAATAGGCCAGTGGTGGGTGTATTTAGATTAGATTTTTGATGGTAATTAGTGTATATTCCCTGTTAGATACCAGCAGTTAGCAGACATTTCTCAAAGTCTGCATTGCATGGTAAAGCAGTTCTTGGATTCAAACAGTTGTAGATCAATTGTATATTCATATTACTGTATATTTAGATCTTTGTTGACAAGCATTATTCATATATATATATATATATATATATATATATATATATATATATACACATATATACATACATACTTGACCAAAAGGCTAATTAATAAGTGGACAATTCTACTTTTTTTTTTGCTTTTAATATTAAATATTTGTTTCATAATAACGACTACAGACCTTGATTTTCTACTTTGTGAAATGAATGTTTTATTTGTAATTAACCAGAACATACATACATACATATATGTGTGTGTGTGCGTGTATATGTATATATATATATATATATATATATATATATATATATATATATATATAAATATAAATATAAATATAAATATAATAAATATAGGGAGATATTACAAATGGAAATTGTAGCATCACAATTAAAAACTTGCTGTAAGTTTACTGTTATATAGTACTGAACTTTTAGCAGATACTTTGTAGTGTACCATATTACATTAACAGTATATTTGAACAAGCTTTTTATCTATGCTTTACGCATTAAGCTGAAGTCTCACTAACAATTCTTGATCCAAAATAAGAGTGCCTAAACTTGCAGTAAAATTCTATGCATACTTCTAAATCCCATTAACTTTGATGGCTATTTTTCTGGAGAAGAATATACAACATTTCAGTTGACAACTGTTAAAATCTTTTCATTTGGCAGTTTTAATAGGACTTTAAAGTTTGGCATGCAAATAAAACTGGTAGTTTTGATGAAATTATTGTAATAAAATACTTTAATAATGTAAAAAATAAACCAAAGCCTAATCCAACTATTTGGTAATGCTTGTGGATTTGCCTTTATTATTTACAACCCCTATTTTTTTTGTTGTTCAGATTTTTCCTACTGTTAGTTTTAAAAGACAAATACATAAACCACTGTTCAATTTGTTAAATAGATTTAAAAAAACTTTTAAATCCCTGAGTTTGGGTTTTTATTCATACGTAATTTTTGTTTCACACTGAATTTTCTAGATTCATTAATAATATACTTTGCACTCCATACATTACTCTGTTCCAAGCACTTTAACTAAAGGCCTAATTGCCTCTAAGCTGTATTAATTGTAGATGAATTCTGATTTGCTAATATTATAGCTGCAAGTATAGGCCAGTTAGTGTCTTACAAAAACAGCTCCCATATCTGGCTACAGTTGTTGGGCCATGAATTCAAAACATCTGGACAGCATCTGCTTGATCGTCTTGGTTTAGAATGACTTTGCAATGCATTCTTTTACATTATGATCTAATATTTCACTTCATAAGTATGTACATCTATCAAAGTGGGCCTAAACATTTATTCTGTCATGTTTGCTAATCTCTTAAGAATTGCTGTGATGCAATTGTGAGGTTCCTGCACTTTATCATACACTGGAATAATTTATTCTGCAGTAAATATTTATTTATAGTTACAATAATAATTCACAATAAAATCATATTTATATAAGTAATTTTACAATTGTAAAGTAGTAAGCAGTTGGGAATAAATGTTTATAATTCATAAGATGACTTTGTTGCTTCCCAATGTGGAATCCAAGTTTTAGAAATAGTAGAAAGAACTTTATACTTTGTATAATTTTTATTAAATCAATTGATACTACAGGGAATTCATGTCTTGTTTGAAAGTTTTTGATATTGATGCTGAATGAATATTATAAAACAATCTTTAAATGTAGTCTTATAACTTTTTAAAAAAGTTTTCAATCTAGCAAATACTTTTGGGCAGTTTTTGTTGGCTATCATAAACGTTTTGGAAATGTTGACACTTGAAATAATTGTAATATAAAGTGTAACAACACATATAGAGTAATTTCATAAAGGAATATAAGATGCTTTTGTTAAAATGGCAAAATATTTGCCAAATGTAAAAGGTACATTTGTTTAACAGTTTTCCAAAATATAAATAAAATTTTGAGGAAATAAGCTTTACAGGTGCTATGAAATATAGAAATTGATTAATCTAATCTGTAAGTTATTAAGCAATAGGTAAATCATACAAGCCTGACAAGTGATGGTATTTGTCAGAATTCAAGAGACAGTCAGGTTCATCTTGTCTTGCAATGCCCATCTCTAAAACTAAAAGCAAGTTCTTCTGGCTGTTTCCAACTTTCTTCACTAATATGATGTTAAGAAGTGGACATTTGTGTTAGCTTTGGAGGGATGTTGGAAGCAACAAGATCAATTCAAGCTTTTGACTTTCCCCAAAACCTGACATTAAACGAAAGACAAAAAATAGGGAGATTGATTTTCAATCTTTCAGAAATCAAAATAGCAGAAACACAAATATTAGAGATATTAGAGATATATAATAGGAAGTCTCACTTTATGATAAGTATTTAGGGAAAATATGTCAATGAAGATTCTCAGTCATCCATGTAGAGTTATCTGGAAGTTGAGTCATGGCAACTGGACTTTTTCTTTTCTTTTTTGGTTTGAAACGTTTTGTGCTTATCCAAGTAGCTTCTTTAAGAAAAGCTAGACAGTTGCCAAACTAGCCAGTGGAGGTTAAAATTGGTGCTTTTAAGATGCTCTTATTATCAGGAGCACCTCCTATTTTGGATATACAAGTGCTTATGAAATTCAGTAAAGGTTTAACAGAGATATCTACAGCTATTGGTAGAATATAAGGCATTAGAATGAATTTCTTCAAATTATTATTTCAATGTTTATTCAGAGAATTGGACAGTCTTCTAGCACATATTAATGTGATACAGTTAAAGATGGCCAGTATTCCACCAGACAAGCACAATCTAAAGCACACTGAAGATGTCTTCTTTAATGGGGACGAAACGTTTGCAACCAAATCGCCAAGTTCGGAGCTCAAACCAACAACACAGTTAAATACTGTTTTGTTAAAACATTTAGGTTTAGATTCATAAATATTATTATATTTTACTGTTGAAATCAATACAAAGTAATCATAATCAGTGGTTTAGATTCAGTATGAAGTACCATGCAGTCTATTTGAAGGGGGAGAGAATATCCATTATGCTTGAATGTCTGCTAACATGTTTATTTGTTTCATCCAGACTACTTCAGATGCAGTGCCATATTCTATTATTTCAGGGAAATATCTGAATAGAAATTTGTTCTTTGCATATGGATTACTAAATGGAAATCTCTTAAATCAAGGTTCCTTGTACATGAAATCAGATGAAAGTTCTAAGTATTTCAGCTTTCTGTATTTACATAAGTGACAAGTGAAGCTTATAGGCATGATGTGATTCCCTTCCCTTCCCACTAGCTAAAAACATTTGCCTGTTATGTAAGAGATATATGACCCTTAAAGGTAAGTAGGCAGTGTACCACTATTATATATGAATTTGTCTACCCCTATGGTCATTATTTGACTATTATATGGAAAAAGGCTTTCTTGTATTGATCCTAGTTTCAGTGAATGCCCGAGGTTCTAATATTGGATATAATAAGCATTTAATAATAGATTGACTATATTAGTAATGTGAAGTTTATTTATTTCAATTATTATTTTTGAATACAAATCCTATAAAAGCACCTTACCTATTAGCTTCTTCAATAGCAGTGCAAAAAATAGCCTCTCACCGCCCAGTACACTCCCATAGAGAGGGGCTTCTCAGGGTGCCGTCAGCCAAACAGTGTCGACTGGCGGCCCCCAGGGGGAGAGCCTTTTCTGTGAGGGCACCCACCATCTGGAACGAGCTCCCCCCAGAGATACAGAAGATTCCGGATCTGCGCACTTTCCGCTGTGCCCTCAAAACATTCCTGTTTCAGCAGGCCGGCCTGGCCTAACTTTCCCTTTATATTGCTTTTGATTTGATTTTAAACTGGGATGTCTTGAATTATCTAGGACCAGAGTGTTTAGTATATTTTAATTGGTTTTTTTTTAACGTTTGTATTACATGTATTTTTATCGTTCGCTGTTCACCGCCCTGAGTCCCTCAGGAATAGGGCGGTATATAAATTTAATAAATAAATAAATAAATAAATAAAAAATAAATTATAAATATAAAAACAACAATAATTGGAACCTTCTGTCTTCAAGGATCTTTTGACACCGGAGATGGTAGTAATGGTATTGTGGGGGCCAGGAACAATCTAACTGATTATAACGACCTTCATGTACTTGCTTTTCTTTTTCTTTTCTGGGATTTCTTTCTGATAGAAATTTTGAAAGTTATTTATTTGCTAGATTTATATTCTGTATTTCGTTCAGGAACTCAAGACAATGTACCTAGTGTTGCTTCCTCCTATTTTTCTTACAACCAACTGGTGAAGAAGGTCAGGCTGAAAGAGTGACTGGTCCAAAGTTATCCTATAAGTTACTGTTACTGAGGTCAGATTTGAACCAGAGTCTCCACAGTATCCCTCCATCATTTGTACTACTATATTCTTTTGAATAGCTAGTTTATGGTAGATTGGTATATCTATATCCTTAGTTGTAAAAAATAGCATCTACGATAGTGGTTAAAGTGCTGGATTAGCAGTAGGGAGGCTATAGAAATTTTATATGTTTTTCAGAGAAGGCTTGTAACCTGCATCACTTTTCAGTATATGTAAAATAAGGAAAGCTGCTTATTATTTGAATAATTGTCTCCTATTAATTTTGAGTTAATTTGAGTTAAATTGGTTTTTTATTGCCTTCTTTGTGTTTATTTTAAAATATAAGTCTAATTTACAAACCTGGTATTTCCTGGCAGTCTATCCCCTAGATTCCAATATTAGTTAGCGTTTGAGCATATATCTAGCTGGGCATTTTTTCCATCATGCATGCTTAAACGTCCTAATCCAAGTGATTGATGTTCTGATCTAGCACATTTATAGAATGAAGAGTTTGTGAATTTTTTTTCTGCTTTTTGAGGAGATGACTTTCTTTTAAAGGTCAGATTCAGAGTAGGAGGGTATTTTGGGGGGATCTAACTTTACCTTTGGATTTCTAGACTGTATCTCTTGCTATAAGGATTTTTATTAGCTGTTGTTTGTATGCCTGTTGCACCCTCTTCTGGGCAGTTATGATTTTGTCTTTCCCATATATGTCTTGGTAATTTTAAGATTAAATATTATGATATATATAGAATAAAAATATTTAGAAGCTACATTTGATCCAAAACAAATTATTGTTAATTGGTATCAACCTCAAACTTCCTCACTAACAACCAATTGAATTTTGTACAGATCTGTCTAGTCTGGAATCTTGTTCCCAAAGTGATTATCCAAATGTCACTGTGAAGTTTATATGTAACAAGGGTAATAGTGTCTTTATATTTCCTAGATAAGAGTGACATGAGAAATAGACTGCTTGTGTTTATAGAGATACTTGTAACAACTAGTAGTTTTATAAATTATGTATTTTTTAATCATCCAGTTTATTATGATACATTGGTGAATTCTACAGGCTAAAAATTATCTTTGCGAAGAACCATTTTATTTAAGGGGGCATCCTTGATATTTGCTGAGCTTGGTTGCTTTTTTGCAGACATTGCAGATACACTCAGTGTTAGTGAGAGTGGCCCAGGTGGTTCTTTGGTTGGGCTGATTTATTGTTTGCTTGTTTGGCAGTTCCTTGATTAGGTTATTGTTTACTTAGTTGTTAGTGTGATGTTAAACTTTGTTCAACTGGGTGCTGAATGCTGGAAGGGAAATGTTTTGGAACTGCCAAACAAGCTAACAGTGAACAGCCCAACCAAAGAACCATCAAGACCACTCCCACTAACATGGACAGGGCAAGCCATTAGAACATAAAATGGTAGCAAACCCCACTCCCTATGAGCACACATGTTTAGGTAATGTCTGCAGGAAAACAAGCTTAGAGAGCACTAAGGATCCCTCATATCAACCCTGACCTACAATTTACAAATATTCTCCTCTATTGACAATTTCTGTTATTTGTGAATCTGGTAATTAAAGAATTGGTGTTAATTGTTATGGAAAGTTAGTCAATTCTGAGCAAAATTCATTGCATTGACATCTGGTAAATTAACATTTCAGTACATGAAATTTTGTGTATTGCTTTACATGAAATAAACAGTGTGTCAGATGAGTAATGTTCATGAATAATGAATAAATTATAATCAGCATGGGCCATAATAAATAGTGTTAGAAAATGTAGTCCAGTGGAATCTGGCTGTTCATATCTGTTCTAAGGTCTGGAAGATGAATATCGCCTTGAATCTTGGAAAATAGTTTTCAATTCTCTTTTCTAGTACAGATTCGTTTAATATCAGTGTAGAAATAGATGAAACATGATGGTCTTTTGTTTATTTCTAAAAAATCTAAATATAAAAATATTTTCATAAGTTTTTAAATGTTTTAAAAATAAAATTAAAACTCAACTTATAAATTGTGCAGAACTACGGTACTAATAGAAGTAGGTAGTATGTAGCATTTTAAAATACTATAAAAAGTTAAATAAATGTAATTGAAAATTCTAAGAAAAAAATTACCTTGCTATGTATTATTTTGCCTTTATGCTTTTAAAAATGTCTCATCTCCTTGATTTTTAGATCTTTACATCACTGAAATGTGTGACATTGCGATACTTTGCAAGAGCTTGGCAGCAATCTCCTTGCATTTTTTTCTGTAAGGGTAAGCTGAAATTTCTGAATATTTGTGGAGTGGGAGAGATTATTTTATAAATTTGTAGCTGAGAAGAAACAAGATCGTCTTTCATATTTTTTAAAATGGGCTTGAGTTCCCCAACCTTTGTGGCTTTGCGGACTGGCAGGGTGGGGGAAGGGATTTTTCCACATGAGCGGTGGGCAAGTATGCACATGCAGGTCTATTTGCATGAACAGCAGGCACATGTATCCACTGCTCCCACAAATGGAGCACATGTGCACAAGCTCGTCTGCTGTTCACACAAGTGGGGACCTGCACATGCTCGCCCATCACTTCTGCGGCCTGGTTCCGAACGGGTCAAGGCCCAGTAGTGCATTGCGGCCCATGGAGTTGGGGACATCTGGTTTAGAGATGACACTGCATGTTGATCAGAGGAACTTCTACATCATTGTTGGATATTAGACCCCCCTCCTCCAAATTGTAGGATATGATTTTTGTTGTTTGTTGTTGTTTACAAAAATGCCCCCAGTCTTAACTGGCAGGTTTTCACATACATTCAAGGCAGGATTTAACATTGATTCAAATAAACAGAATTGGATTGTGTGAACTATTGACTGGAACACTCCTCCTCTACAAGTAGTCCTCAACTTACGACAGTTCATTTAATGACTGTTAGAAGTTACACCGGCACTGAAAAAAGTGACTTTAACTCATGATGGTTGCAGTGTCCCGGGGTCATGTGATCGAGTTTTGCAACTTTTAATGAGCAAAGTCAATGGGGAAACCAAATTCGTTAATAACAACTGTGTTACTAACGTAACAAATGCAGAGATTCACTTTACAACTGTAGCAAAATAGGACATAAAATTGGGCAAAATTCACTTAACTCTTTTAACAGAAGCAACAGAAAATTTGGGGTCAATCGTGCTTGTTAGTCAAAGCTACCTGCGTTCTGTGTGGTCTTAGATTGCTTTTTTCTGATATCACAGCAGGAATCTACTAAAGCAAAGAGGTGAGAGAAAACAAGACAGAGGCATGTTTCAGATTTTGTCTGAGCCATTTTTGCCTGTGCATATAATGTTAAATGATTCACATTGGGTGAAATACATCTTTGATAAAACCACAAAGGGAAAAATGCTTAGAAAGTCTCTGATCAGTGGTGGGTCACTCCCGGTTCTGTCTGGTTCTTCCGAACCGATAGTAAAAGTGGCGGGAGGCTCTGCCCAGACGTCATAAGGTACGATCTGTGCATGTGCAGAAGCTTCTGTGCATGTGCATGTGCTCCCATTGCGAACCGGTAGTAAAGGTAAGTAGAACCCACCCCTGACTCTGATCTAATTTGACTCTAAAACCTAGACTAAATTATTGTAAATGAACCAAAATAAATTGAGATTCATGTATTTCTTCTTTCCTACAATCAGCAAAACTGCTGTAGCTATAGATTCCTGTTTTATATGGACTTGAAGAACTGGTAATTCTGTTTTGAGTTAATTAGAATAAAACAGGATATCATGCTGTGCTTTATCATGATATTTTTTTTTCTCTAACCTCCTGCTTTCTTAAGGTAGAACTGTATTTAGATGGCTACATTTTGAAATAAGTTTAAAACTAGGATTGAGTAGCTGCTAATTATGTTTATAGAGAATAAAAGAAGAAGTAGGGCTATGGGGAGAGATACTGATTACTGGAGAAGAATCATGAGAGTCAAAAATGCATGTTTTTCTTTAGTTACCAAATTGCTTGCAAATTTTGAAAGACGCAAAAAGTACAACCTTTAGAAAAGGTTCCCCTTGGTCCTTTCAGACATTCCTTACTGTTTGGGACCCACAATATGTCCTTTCTGCAGATTTTACGGAATGGGTAGATGTGATTGGGAGAGAAGTGGTCACTCAAATATTTTAGTTCTGATATAATTTTATTTGTCTTAGTTGGCTTTTAAGTTTGCTGTTATCTTTTACATTTGTTTTTTTATTATTTTCATGCCATTCAGAGTTACACTGTCTTGAGTTGGGTGGCCATATACATGCTCCCAATAAATAAACGTTGAGTTTATGTACTACATTAAGGTAAAATGTGATTGTTTTGAATGTGTTTAGCATGTTGCACCACATAGTTGTGGCTTATTCAATAAATCATGGCTAAATAAGCAATAAAGAGCTGGTTTAGTACAGTAGTTGAAGATAACTTGGCTAGAAACTAGGATACTATGTGAATTCCAATGCTGTGTTAGGCCTAAAGCCATCTGGATGGTTATTGATATGTCACATTCTTAGTCCTAGGAAGAAAGCAGTGAAAAAATATTGCCAAGAAAACTGCATGGATTTATCATGTAGTCATCAGGAATCACTATTGACCTTGAAAACATTAGTAACAACAACCAACATTTTAACATCTCATTCCTCAGTACAAATTTTTGTGCAATACTAAGTAAATCCATATTCTTATTGCAAGTCAATATTTATTGATGCATATTAGTGCTATACCACTTCAACCATAGATTTTAAGAAGTTTTAGCTAGATGTAAAATAAATTTTGGATTAAAATGATTAAATTCTTGAGAAGAATGTTGAGAATCAAACGTACAGGTAATCCTCACTTACTGACTACAATTCAGACCAGCATCTCCATCACTAAATACTGTTGTCATTAAGCAGAAAATCATCTGAATGTGATGGGCTACAACTACACTTGTCACTTGATTGTTAGACATTTGTTAAACTAGTCATTTGCTTAGCTAAGCTAGTCATTAGTAAACTAGTCATTTGCTTAGCTAAGCAAAACATGTGACTTTGATGATTTTACTTCTGTGTTCTCCATTATAACTCTGCTTGTTGCAAGCCAATTGGAAAACACACAAATGATTATCATATAATTGTGGAACATAGCAGCAGTAATAAATGTGAAGATTGATCACGAAGCTGTTTTTTAACACTGTTGTAACTTTGAACAGTTATTAAATGAAGCAGTCAGTAAGCATGGATTATCTGTAGTTTGAGATTTAAAAAGTACCAGGGGATAGAATCAGATATGCAAACTGGATGACAGATTAGTATATATTTTTTAAAAAAACTAAAAAATACTGTGTTTCCCTAAAAACAAGATCCTGTCTTATATTTTTTTTGCCACCAAAAAAGGCACCAGGTCGTATGGGGGGGGAGTCATCCACTGACTAACCTCACTTGTGTACATTGCCCCCAGCCTCTTTTTTGCTATCAGAGGCCTTCAGGAACTTCTTCGTCTGGCAAGGCCAGCAAGGCTTTCCTGAAGGCCTCTGTAGCTCATAACAGAGCTCCAGATCGATCCGGAGCTCGATTATCGACTACAGAGGCCTTTAGGAAAGCCTTGCCGGCTGCAGCAAAAGAACTGGGCTGAGGTGTGCAATGCCTGGCTGCAACTATCCTTAGGTAAGTAGTAGGGCAGCTCCACCCCCCCATCCCCAGCCTAGCTTAATTTTTACCTGTGCAACCTGGAGTGGGTAGGGCTCTTAATTAGGGCTTATTTTGGGGTAGGGCTTATTTTGGGATAGAGCTTATATTGGGCGCACATGTAAAAATCAAGCTAGGACTTACTTTCTGAGTAGGTCGTATTTTCGGGGAAACTACTAACGAAAATATTGCTAGACTTACTGGAGTGTCTGCTCTTAAATGATCTACAAGTTTTAAGAAGCAACTACTGATATAATATTTATGGGAAAATAACATGGATTTCTGAACAATGACTTTTTGGGTTATTGCAGTGCTGAATGGATGGTGAAGACTCTGGAAATTGACTTATCAAGTAATACGTAATGAAGTTGATATCCCATTTTTCTTTTTTAAAATGTAAGCAATAGAAGTTTTTTCTTTGAAATCCTATGCAGGTCAATAGAAATAAAATACTCAATAGATTTACCTGGTGGAGATTAGAAACAGGCTGTAAAAATTCATTGTTTTATTTTGCAGCAGTATAAGAAACTCTGAGCAGGAATATGGTCTTAGTTATTTGACAGCATTCCCCATGACCAAGAAAGGTTTTGCTTTTAATATTTGAGATTATCACAAAATATGGGTGTTAAACATTTTGAAATAAAAAATGCAAGGAAAATAGAATAGAAAGTTGTTATAATAAAATCTTAAGAGATTCTACATTAAGGCTTTATTTTTTTTCCTTTAAAGGTAGCCTCAAATTTAAGATGACTCCGCTTCTAAAAAGAGAATATTACGCAGAAAAAATGCTAACTACTACTGTTATTGTCAGATGACTCTCCAATTAAATATTAATTTAAGAAAAATAAATTTTCACTCTTCAGCTTAAAATAACAGTTTATAAAATAATAAAAAATAAGCAGACTTTAGGTTTACAATCAAAAAGTCATGATACAGAAGATGAAGGGAATAGGACATTATAAAATATTTTTTTAATGGTTTGTGGTGATAGAAATAAGCTGCTTGGAGGGACAGGTGATGTCTTAATTTTGCTTGCAACATATTACTTTGATGTTTTTCTCTGTTTTTAAAATGTTCTTGAACAAGCTTTCTCCTTATAATTTGATTTAGTCATGTAAAAACATAGCAAGAAAGGAGATTTTGTATGATTATCTTAAGAAATGCTTGTACTTTATAGATATTCATTATGAATGTTAAAATTCCTGTTTTAAAAATTCACATTGAAAAGTTTTGCTAATATCTGATTTATTTCAATTTTATTCAGTTTATTACAGTTTTAAATAACAGTTTGGGAAAATGTGGTTCAGTATGATACACAGACTTCCAGTTGTCTGCCAACTTTATTTCACATAATGTCTCAAGAAAACATTCTTGAAAAGTAAAATGACATTTGACAGTTGAAAACCCAATTTTTGTATTTGTGGTTGCCATCACATTCCCCTGCCCCAATTCAAAAGGAAGGAAGAAACTGAGCCCTTTGTTACCATGGATGGCTTGGCATGACCCCCATTGCTAAGGGTGACAAATAAAGGAAGAGGAAGTGAGAAGACTGGTAGAATAATATAATAGTGAACTTTGAGGCAGTCCAAACGAGAAAGAAAATGTGTGTATATATGTTTTTAAAATGTATAGATGTGTTATTAAAAATAGAATGAGATTAGACTGTTTTTTCCTGAAACACAAACAGCTGACCTGAAGGGATTTTGTACACTATGAATGTGGGCCTATAGATTCTGGGATGTGGGAGGTACAGATCAATCATATTACTACTGTATATCAGAATTGTGGGTGTAGAGAAAAACTTTGTGTTAGACAGTTGAGATTCTATTTTTGACTTGGATCCAAATAATGGAATAAGTGACTTCCCCTTAATTTTTATTAGTTTGCCTTTCTGTTATATGAATGTGTACCCAAATGACTGTTATTTTGAGATGATAAATATGACATATATTCAGAATTCTAAATATGTCACAAAGATTGGAAGTTCCTAAAGCTAAATTCCTATTGCAATTGTTCCAAAGCAAGATTGTTGCCAAACATTCTGAATTATATTGACTAATCTTCTCATAGTCTAATTGTGCCACAGTCTGCAAGCAAATGGGCAAGCTGTACCTTGCTAAAGACTAAGGAATATATTTTAATAAAAACACTCCATGCTGTTTACACTCCTCCATGGACACAAAGCCAAACTGTCATGCAGGAAACAATTTCTATCTCTACAAATAAGACAATTAGTCTCTGAACTATGAACACAACTCAACATATTTCCTATATTTGAAACTGAAATTAAATGATAACTGTTCTCCGGTAATTCATTTAAAAATTAAAAAAACTTTATATACCAACACATGCCAATGTATTATTTAGTAATTATTTGTGCAACATTTTAAAGAACATACACATCTGCAATGTAAACCTTCATATTTAAAATTGAAAATGTAAAAATTCAACATCTTTACAAAACGAGTAAGATAAAAATATATGAAGTTACCATAAAATACTAGAATAAAAATAAAATGCTGGCTCAATGTATTTCATAAAGATAATATGATATGCAGCTTTTATTTAACCAGAATTTCTTTTATCAGTTAATAGGATTAAATGGAATTGTGTTCACATTGGAAATCATAGGCTTGCAGGATTATGGGTAATCCTAAAGGATCTACAAATTTTTACTATTTTACTACTGCCAAAAAGAAAGCACAATGATGATTTACTACTGCCAAAAAAAAGGACAACTTTTAATTAATAAATTTGACTCAATATATTTTACTAGCTATACCATATTTTTCGGAGTATAAGACGCACCGGACTATAAGATGCACCTACATTTTTTGGTGAGGAAAACAAGAAAAATCTGCCTTTGCCTCCCAGCAATTTTGCCTCGTTGCAGCAAACAGCAAATAGCCTCTTTCATTTTTGTTTTCAGCATAGCTTGATTAGCACAAGAAAAAAAAAATCTGCTCCAGCAATTTACCTCCTTGCAGCAACCAGCAGAGGCCCTAGCAAAACAGCTGAAAGTCGGGAGGCCGATCCAATCAACTCGTGTTAATTAGGCTGTGCTGAAGTTGAAACGAGCTATTTCTTCTTGCAGCTTGCTGCAAGGAGGTAACTGCTGAGAGGCAGAGGCCAGAGGGTGGGTGCCAGTGGGTGGGCGAGGCTACATTCGGTGTATAAGGCACCCCTAAATTTTCACCCCCTTTTAGGGGGTATTTCACCCCCGTATTTACTCCGAAAAATACAGTAAATAAAATATATTATATAGCTAAATAAGCATTGAGCACATTAAAGTACTTTGTAAACTTTTTCTTTTTTTCATGTAATTGCCTGTATACTTATAAAGAAGTATGATTTAGGAATCAAAGCCTATTTTGTGTTTATGACACTGGAAGTAGCTGTATACAGCAAAAAGGTTTTACAATACATATTAGTTCTTGTTTTTTTTTTTTTTTTTACTAAGGTAGATAAGTGACAACTTTTAAACTATTTAGCGTTCAGTGTCAAACTGCTTTGTGTCACATTTTTGTTGTTCAGTCGGTAAGTTCTGTCTGATAGTTCGCAACTTCATGGACCATAGCCTGCTAGGCTCTCCCTGTCCTCCCCTATCTCCCAGAGCTTGTCCAAATTCATATTCATTGCGTCGATGACACTAACCATCTCATCCTCTGACATTTTCTTTTGTCGTCAGTCTTTCTCAACATCAGGGTCTTTTACAGACAGTCCTCTCTTTTCCTGACTTGCTGCTCAGACATTCCTACGTCTGGGTTATCCTCACTCTAATTTGTTCGACTGAGTGCCAATCATTTCCCCCTGAAGCTGGTCACGCCCACCTCCTCGGCTCTCCCAGCAGTCTTTTTCACTCAGTCGATGGTGTCAGACTCAAGTGCCTTTACTGCGGTATTTAAATACAATTTCCTTTCTAGAATCACGGGGGTTTATTTGGATTGTGGGGGCTGTGCAACGTGGGATTTCCCTCAGCGACATTTCTGCTCCTTTGTCAGCGTTTCCAGGGCTCCTGACGCCGCTCGCACTTTCTCCTTAATTACCGGAGTTTTTGGAGGTCGCTTCAGCGTCTCCTGTTGCTCAGCCGCGGGTGTAGCTTGCTGGGACCAGCATTATTGGCTCACCCTCGCAGCCTTCACTGAAGCGATCAGCGGCTTAAGAGTTCCTGCCAGCTGGCATACTCGCTTGTAAAGGAGGACGCTTCATGGCGGTTGATTTATCCCGCCATTTTGCTTCGTTGTCGGGCCATTTATTTGCGATTGCCTGCTTCTGCCTAGTGGCCCTGCCTCTGAGTGCCTCGTTTCACTGTTGCTGTGTGTGGCTTTGACCTGAGGGGATCTTCCAGCCGCCATTTTGCCGCTACTTGCCCGCCATTTTCTGCACAATTTGGCGTGGTTTGTGATTTACGTCCTGAGCTTTGGTTCTCAGGGACGTAGGCGAAGCTACAGGCTTTGGACGCTGTCCATTATTGCCCTGCCTCCCATCGCAGCTCTGGTCATCGCTGTTTGCCTACATCAAAGGAAAGTACCTTTTATTTATTTACTGTTGGGGCCCTGGTCTGAGGGAAGTTTCTTGATTCTTCTACCAAAAAAAAAAAAAATGATTAATTAATAATCACATACTACTTTATTGCTATTAATATTGGCCCTCTTAGTTCCTAATATTACTTGCAATGGCAGATGTTGAGCTGTCCTCTGATCTGGAGCAGGTTCCTTCCCCCCCTCCAGCTCTGTCCCCAAAACTGTCCAAGGAGAAAAAGTCCCAAGTTTTCTAGGGCCACTAAGACAGTACCTGTGCTAGACAAAGAGGCCCAGAGGAGGCACAATGCCTTAGAACGGCAATTCTCCAAAGCACAACGTCAGGCACAGCTGGGTCTCTGTCCTGCGGAACCTGAGGTGGCTGCTGACCACCAATTACAGCTCACTTCAGCATCCTCTCAAGATGTTGACCAGAGCTTTTGCCCCCAGTGTGATATGGCGTCTGTATCTCGAGATCAAGTCCTGACCAATGTTCACTCTGACCATGTTGCTCCCAGGCCTAGGTCTTCTGGAGTCGCTAGTCATGTCTCACAGTTGTCCCATCCTGCACCTGAGGCCACTTTCACACCTACTGCTGCCGGGCTCCGTGCAGATGAAGGCCATAGCTCTAGTCAGTTTCTGAATTTTAACTCCTTAGTATCACAGGCTATTACACACATTTTTCAGGCTGGTTTACAACAGACTGGTTATGTGCTGCCACCAGAGTGCAACACGGGGGTTTCTTGTCAGATGCAGTCTACCACAATGCACCCTTCCTCTTCCTCCTATGGACATGTGGCTGAGCCGGTCCGGGAGGAGGAATATCTAGAGGACTTTGAACTCTCAGGAGATGAGGAAATGGTTCCGGACAAACCAGCCTTTCCGGGTTTGTTTAAACCTTCTTTATTCAAATCGCTCTTACATAAAGCTAAAGTAGCTACAAATATGGGCAAAGGGCTTGACTAACTTTCTGCTTCCCAGGCTCAGCCTGATCCCAATAGCAATTTATTTCTCTTGCCTAAACCTGACTATGATTTTGTTTCTTGCCCAGACCATTTTTCACAGGTCATCCAGAAGCCGTGGGAGCATCCTGCTTCTCTCTCTGGCCCAAATTCCTTTGACAGAAATCCTGTATTGCTCGGCACCGGAGCTTGATGCTTTGCTTCAGCTACCAACTGTAGACGAACCTGTGGCTAGCCTTACGTCGTCCTCTGTTCTCGGAGAGGTTGGTGATGGTCTCAAATTTGAGGACAAAAGAGCTGAGATGGCCTTCCGTAAAACCCACCAGGCGGCTGCCTGGGCCATTCGAGCAGCAACTTCTGTCTCGTTTTTCAATAGACCGTCGCTGGTCTGGCTGCGCCAGTTACAAGACAGGTTACCTCCAGAAGATGCACGCCTCCAGCAGGACGTGGCTAAGATAATTGTGTCAGCAGAATATTCGGCGGACATTTCTCTGGACGCGGCTAAGTTTGCCTCACATGCTTTGGCGTCCACGGTTTCGTCTCGTCGGCTTCTCTGGCTCCGGAATTGGAGGGCCGACATGAAGTCAAAATGGAGGCTTACTGCAGCACCCTATAAGGGTTCTTCCCTTTTTGGGGCATCTTTAGACTTTGTGTTAGTTGAAAATAGGGACAAGAAAAAGGTTTTGCCGTCCGCGTATAGACGGCCGGATCGGCGGTATTCCCCTTACCCACGGCAGCCATTTTGTCATGACCAAGGAACCAGTGGTTCCTCATATCAACTTTCCGCACCGTTCTCCTACCAACCTGCTTCCGACTGGGCTTCCTTTTGGGACCGTGGCAGACATCAATCAAGTTTCAGACGTCCGTTTTGGGCTTCTTCCGCTGTTACTCCCGTAGAGGCAAGTGACTCGCCGCCTCGGATTCCCATTGGAGGCAAACTACAGTCTTTCTACCACCAGTGGGAAACTACCACATCGGATGCATGGATTCTTCGCACTGTCACTAGCGGCCTCACCTTGGAGTTCACCTCCACTCCTCCGAACCGTTATCTTCAATGCCCCTGGCCCACTCAACCGGCCAAGCGGCAGCTCTTGGCCCTCGAAATCCAACATCTTTTGCAGATAGAGGCCATAGAACCGGTCCCGGAAGATCAGGTATGGACCGGGTTTTATTCAACATTATTTCTCGTTCCAAAGAGTTCCGGGAGTTGGAGAGGAATTCTGAATTTGAAGCAACTAAACCTGCATGCCTTGTATCGCCGCTTCAAGATGCATTCCCTCAAATCTCTCCTGGGATGCATCCGCCAAGGGGATTTCATGCAATCGATCAATTTAAAGGAAGCGTATGTACATGTGCCCATACATCCGGCACACAGAAAGTTTCTGAGGTTTGCCTTCGCCAACAGCCACTTTCAATACAAAGCGATGCCCTTTGGGCTCTCTTCGGCGCCGTGAACTTTCACAAAGATCTTAGCAGCATTGGCGGCATCGCTCAGAGAACTGCCTGTTTGTCTGGTATGCTACCTGGACGATATTTTGATTCTATCGTCTTCGGCTGTTCAGGCGGACAAGGACAGACAACTTGTGATTAACACTCTGCAGAGCCACGGCTTCACTCTGAATCTCGCCAAGAGTCATCTATGCCCCACGACACGAATCTTACATCTGGGAGCGATAATAGATTCTGCTCAGGGACTGGTTTACTTGTCTCCCGACCATCAGTCCAGCATTCAAGACCTGGTGACTCAGGTGTTGACGCACAAGAAATTGCCCTTGCTTCTGCTCTCCCAACTTCTTGGCAAGCTCATATCGTGCATAGCAATAGTTCCGTGGGCGCGCTGCCACTTATGTCAACTACAGTGGTTCCTCCTCCCCTTTCAAAAACAAGGCTGGGGGGAGTCTCTCTTCAAGGTTGCAGTGCCAGCTCGACTGCGTCTTTCTCTCCGTTGGTGGGTCTCACTAGCTCTGCGTCAGGGCTCTCTTTCTGGAACCAGAAAGGGTCATCTTAACCACGGATGCCAGTCTTCACGGCTGGGGTGCCCATCTACAATCTCAACTTGCACAGGGCACCTGGTCTCCCTCGGAAAAACTTCAGAGCATCAACTGGTTGGAGTTACGCGCAGGACAACTGGCGCTGGCACATTTCCACCGTCAAGTATTACACAAATATATTCTGATATTGACCAACAACACGGCCATGAAGGCCCATGTCAACCGTCAAGGGGGCACTCGTTCCTTGTCGCTGATAGAGGAGACAGAAAGGTTGATGTCATGGGCGGAGCGTCATGTCCTCTCCTTGAAGGCGGAGCACATTTCAGGTGCGATCAATCGCGAAGCGGATTGGCTCAGCCGTGGTCAGTTGGACCACTCGGAATGGCGATTACATCCTTGTCTGTTTCAGGCTCTGTCTCGTCGGTTCGGGTCCCCGGTGCTGGACCTTTTCGCCACCCCCCAGAACACACAGCTGCCGAGATTTTTCTCCCGTTTTCCAACGCCGGGTGCAGAGGGTCACAACGCTCTTCAATCTCCGTGGCCTTGAGGGCTCCTCTACACTTTTCCCCCGATCATTCCCAACGTGATTAGGAAGATGATCATGGAACGAGCAGATCTCCTTCTGGTAGCCCCTCATTGGCCTCATCGGGCGTGGTTCGCCGATCTGATGTCACTGTCCGTCAAGCCGCCATGGCAGATTCCACCCGACCAGATTTCCCTGACTCAAGGTGCTGTGCAACATCCAGAGCCAGAATGGCTCCAGTTGACCGTCTGGCGCTTGAAAGGATACGATTGACTAAAGGTCACCTGTCAAGTGAAGCAATATCTACCATTCAAGCAGCCAGACGGCCATCAACTGTACACATCTACAATGCGTCTTGGAATGCTTTTGTAAGGTGGTATGCTATAAATCATGTTGATCCGACTACTGCCGCTGTCCCAGATGTCCTTTAATTTCTCCAATCTGGCTTCACCAAAGGTCTGGCTCCTGCAACGCTCAGAAGGCAGGTGGCTGCCTTGGCCACAGTCCTCGTTGGAGACAATCAATAATCCTTATCTCATGATTCCTGGATAAGATCCTTTCTTCAGGGTACGACAAACTTATTCTCTCCAGCAATACACCGGTATCCCACATGGGATCTTACACTCGTACTGCAAGCATTGACATCGTCTCCATTTGAACCTTTCCGTTCTGTCAGTCTGTGCTACCTCACTTTGAAAATGGCCTTCTTGTTGGCGATAACATCGGCCTGTCAAGTCTCTGAAATTGCGGCCCTTTCTATTAGGAGTGACCTTTGTGTGTTTTATCAGGACCGTGTGGTTCTCCGATTGGACCCGGCATTTATTCCCAAAATTAACTCTCATTTCCATCGTGCACAGGACATTGTACTGCCAAATTTCTGCCCGGATCCCCGTCATCCTTCCGAAAAACGTTGGCATACGTTGGATGTGTGTCGAGCCTTAAAACGATATATTAGTCGGACTGCCTCCTTTAGGAAGACTGAGGCGTTGTTGGTGTCCTTCCTTCCTTCCTCTCTGGGACAGAAGGTCTCTTCCGCTACTGTGGGCAGATGGCTTAAAGCCTGTATTTCTAAAGCGTACGAATTGCGGGGTGGTCCAGCTCCGGGACGGATATTGCCCCATTCCATATGCAGTGTCGCTACATCGGCTGCCTGGGCTACTCAGGCCTCCATAGATGACATTTGTCGAGCGGCCACTTGGTCCTCGCTTTCCTCTTTTGTTAAGCATTACCGTTTGGATGTTTCTGCTGATGCCGCTTTCGGCAGATGTGTTTTACAATCTGTAATATCTTCCCATGGCCAGGAAGGGGCTTCGATTCCCGCCCTGGGGACTTAAGCTTGGGTATGTCCCAGACGTAGGAATGTCTGAGCAGTGAGTCATGAAAATGGACGTTGCTTACCTGAACATCCCTTTTATGCTCACTGCGAAGACATTCCGTCCTGCCCGTGATCTTGCCTTGTCCTGGCCTTGGGTGGGTTTTTTTTTTTTCTTGTTTCCCTCTGCAGCTGATGCCGTCGGATGATTCGATCTTTTGGTGTCTACTCTCGTCTGTTATGGAATAGCCTTCATAAAAAAGACTGCTGGGAGAGCCGAGGCGGTGGGCGTGACCAGCTTCAGAGGGAAATGATTGGCGCTCAGTCGAACGAATTAGAGTGAGGATAAAAGGGACGTTCAGGTAAGCAATGTCCATTCTCATGTGGTGGCCAGAGTATTTGAGCTTTAGCTTCAGTATCTGTCCTTCCAAAGAACAGTCAGGGTTGATTTCCTTTAGGATTGACTGATTTGATCTCCTTGCAGTCCAGAGGACTCTCAAGTGTCTTTTCCAGCACCACAGTTCAAAAGCATTAATTCTTCATTGCTCAGTCTTCCTTATGGTCCAACTCTCACAGCCATACATTACTACTGGGAAAAACCACAGCTTTGACTATGCAGACCTTTGTTGACAAGGTGATGACTCTTTTTAATATGCTGTCTAGGTTTGCCCTTGTTTATCTCTCAATATATTCTGCAGGTAATCTTATTTCTGGCTTGTCATTCATCCAGCCCAGCATGTAACATAATGTACGCTGCATATAAGTTAAATAAGCAGGCTTAAAATATACAGCCCTGTAGTACTCCTTTCTGTATTTTGAATCAATCAGTTGTTCAAATTCTGAATGTTACTTCTTGATCCTCATACAGGTTTCTCAGGAGACAGGTAAGATGGTGTGGTACTCCCATCTCTTTAAGAACTTGCCACAGTTTGTTGTGATTACACAACCAAAGGCTTTAGCATAGTCAGTGAAGCAGGAGTAAATGTTTTTCTGGAACTCCTTGCATGTTCCATAATCCAGCGAATTTTGGCAATTTGATGTCAAGTTTCCCTGTCTCTTTGAAACTCTGCTTGTACTTCTAGTAATTCTCGGTTCATATATTGATGAAGCCTAGCTTGTAGGATTTTGAGCATGACCTTGTTAGTATGTGAATAAGCACTATTGTATTGTAGTTTGAACATTCTTTGGCATTATGTCACATAGCTAATAACATATATACAAACTTGAAAAGTTTGAAGCTCCATATTTTACAGGTAGTCCTTGACTTATGATCATTCGTTTAATTATGGTTTGAATTTACAGCCTCAGAAAAAGTGACCAACCACCTGTCCCTGAAATTATGAATGTTGCACCCCCTTGTCATCTGATTGTAGTTTGGCTGGTTGAGAACCAACTTGCATATACAGCAGTTGCAATAACTTGCAGTTGCCTGATTCATGGTTTGCGACCTTCCCAGCTGGCTTCCAACAAGCAAAATTAATTGGAAAAGCTGGATTCACTTAACCATGTGATTCACTTAATGATCATATGATTTGTTTAATGATCTTGGTGATTTGCTTAATGACTGAAGTAACAATGGTTGTGAAATTGGGTCTGGTTATGTGAGGAATGCTTAACAATCACATCAATTGACAACCAAAATTCCAGTCTCAATTGTGGTTGAAGGCCAAAACTACCTGTAGTTTCAAACATCTTTTTCCCCAATAATTTTATTAAGAATTATATTGAACAGATAAAATTAGTACAATAACATAGTACAAAAATATTAAATTATATTTAAAAGTTCATAAAATCCTCCCAAAAGCAAAAAAAGTAAGAAACTTTTATTTCATTCCCAACAAGTATAATCAATTTATATCAATTTATAATAAACATTAACAATTTATCTGTCACTTAAAATACAACTAAATACATCTTCATTCCATACCTCACCCCATTTTCTATGAACCTCTCTCT
Organism: Pituophis catenifer annectens; assembly: GCF_029215685.1. Classification (NCBI taxonomy): domain Eukaryota; kingdom Metazoa; phylum Chordata; class Lepidosauria; order Squamata; family Colubridae; genus Pituophis; species Pituophis catenifer. The sequence continues at coordinate 293,112,778 of NW_027256881.1, forward strand.
AAATCTTCAGCTCTCCTTATTAATCAGCAATGATCCAATAAAAATTAACATAAATGCTTAACAACATAAGTATATAATCTCTCTTTCCATTTAATCTAAACCTATCGGGCATGAAAGATCAGTTCTACATGTGAAAAATCCAGTTAAATTGATTTATTGCTATTCATGCCTTTAAGCACAGGAATATTCTCAACTAATGGTTAGCATCATCTAAAAATTAGATAAGGGACAGTGTAATTCAAGGGGGGGTGGGGGTGGACTTAGTCCACTTGTGCCTATGTAGAGATTCTAGGCTGACCACTTTTTAAAAATTGTCCCCAGCTTCTGCCACTCCTTACCCCACAAAATCTCCCTCATCACTCTGTTCAGTAATCAAAATCTAATCCCAATTAACAATAACAAAATTACAAAAATTAAAAACTGTTAAACATTACTAGAAATAGTGACCTCTTATTTACATATCAAACATAATAACCTAGATATTGCAAACTCATTCATTATACCCAGTTGAACCTTAGAAAAAAAAACCTTATCCAAGATAATCATTAAGCATCATCAGAATTTAGCAACTCATTATTTAAGCATAATCAAATAAATCAATTTTGTATTTTTCTATTATTTTTTTCCTTCTTCCTCCCAGCCATTTTTAAGTCCCATAAAGTTCTAGCTCTATTTTTTTCTACTACCTTTGTCTCTTATCTTGGAATTCTTTTCTTTATCCAAGTCCACTTGTAAATTTAGTGTAGTATTACATTCTAATTTAAAAGAGTAATCTATATCACTTTTGATGCATCATTGGAATACCTTTTTACATTTTTATATGATCATCCAATTTTATTTGAAAATCCAGTATTTCCATCTCTTTCTTGTAGGTTATAATTTTTAAGTCCTCATAAAGTCTGTTTCGCTTACGATCAAAAGGATTTGTTCTTCAATAACACCCTTTAGTTCCAGTATAATGTTAAATAGCTTGATCACTTCTTGAATCCACAAATTAAATGCTTCATTTAAAGTAGTCATCTGGAGACCTCTAATGATCAACCTTCAAAGTCTTGTTACTAGTTTGAAACGTAAAAAATGTTTTTCCAATGCGGAAGAATCTTCTAATTAACTCAAACCCTTTTCATTAAATTAATTTCATCTAAACCGTTAGCATTTACAAAAACTTTCCAAACTTTCCAAAGTATAATGATGCTTTTGCTATATATTGCAAAAAATCTTACAAAGATGGAAGTGTAATTTTATTTCTTTTTAAATTAATTGATCTAAATTTCCACTTTTGGCCATTGTACTTCTGTGATCCATGTAGTAGAGAACAGTTCACTATTCCTCACTGGAAGCCCCCAAACACATCTCCATAAAACTTTTTTTTCTGCTCATATTAAAGGACTTTGAATTTTGCTATTTTCCTCCTCCCCTCCCCCCCCCCCCCGGCTCCATTTTCAGAAGTTCAGTTAAAGTGTATTTGCACTTGTTGGTAAATTACTTAAAACATTCATAGATCTGAAATTTAATCTAGCTATTCTGTTTATTTCAATGAATTGATATAGCTTATAAATCTTCAGCACAGGATATTAGTATGTGACTAATTTTTTCATATGGAAAAGGAGATCAGGATATAATATATTGGCAGAAGCTAGAAAGATTTCACAATGACTTAATATTAATATTATTTGGATAATTTCATTTAATAAGCTTGTTTTTGCTAATATCTAAAACAGATTTGATTTTTTATATAGTATTTAGTTATATAGTAACTAAAATTTAAAGAAGCATGTGTATTATAGAAATGGAAATAACATTTTGATTTCTGATAATTATCAGAAATAATAATTATGACCTGTATATGAAAATAGAAACTGAAATGTGTTCTTACGTAGTGTCTCAATTCTGTGATTTTTTGAAATCTGATTCTGTCTTTTGAAGGAGGATAGAAGTGAACAATAATAAAACATTGAGACAATAGTTTGTAATATTAACTGATTGCTGTAATTAATATTCTAATCCAAATACTTTATTAAATTTTAAATATATGATCCTATTTAATATTTATTGTTACAGATAGGATTCATACAATCAGTGCAAAAGTTTCATATGTACACTGTTTATTATTAATTATTCTTTTTCAAGCAACAGTATCTGGCTTACTTAGGATTCAGTCTGAAACAGTGGTCCAATATATTATTATTTATTTATTGGTTAGGCTTGTCCTCATTGGAAACAATTGGAAACAAGTTCCAATGAAGTAATTTGCTTAAAATTAGATTCTTTAATCCACATTAGATATCAGGGTGGATAAAAATCTATGATTTAAAAAAAATTTAAAAAATGGATTTTTTTGTTTTAAATTGGATTTTTTATTTAAATCAGAATTTTCTTATTTGTCGGATTTTTTTATTTTTATCAATTTTATTTTAATAAAATACTTATCAAATTTATTTTAATAAAATGCTTTTGAAGTAAAAATATATTTAGTTTTCTATTTAAGATACATCAATAATTTAGTTTATTCAGCATGAAATGGAGCTTAGTTATGTAGCATGAGGCTGTATATTCTGCAATATTGGGACTGTTGGTGAGTCAACAGCAGGTCAGGAGGAGCTACTGTGGGACAGAGATGACAGTTGCTCTTTAAAAATTGTAATTTAAATCAAGCCTTTTTACTAGTGATTTAAATCGTGATTTAAATTGACTTGATTTAAATCAAATCCACCCTGTTAGATATTAATTTCCTTCTCAGTATTAAAATCCAAGAGCACTTTGTTTGCTTAAAGAGCTATAGAAACCTTACTGTTCAGTCACTAATACAAGATTATCTGTGTGCATTCTAAGAGAAAATTTTGAGGAATAATTAAAATACTGTTTAACTATTGTTTAAAATAGTTTAAAATAAAATATTATGTTTGTCAGAATTCATTTCAATATTTAAAATTAAACTTTGAGTATTGTAATTGATACACTGCCTTTCCTTTTTCTTTCAGAATCATGGAGCAATTGATCTGGAGCACCCACATTTATTGCAATCATGAGGATTTAAGAACTGAAAATAATTTTGAACTTTGGAGATAAAATTTTAGTATGTGGCATCATTTTTAAGAATGAGCGTTGCACCCAGTTGTGTTGGTGAATACAGAAGGATGAGAAGAACACTATGATGGCAAAGAACAAAGAGCCTCGTCCCCCAGCCTATGCTGTTAGTGTGGTTGGACTTTCTGGGACTGAAAAAGACAAAGGAAACTGTGGAGTTGGAAAATCATGTTTGTGCAATAGATTTGTCCGGTCAAAAGCAGATGAATATTACCCTGAACATACCTCTGTGCTTAGCACAATTGACTTTGGTGGTCGTGTTGTTAATAATGATCACTTTTTATATTGGGGTGATGTAATACAGTGTGGAGAAGATGGAGTAGATTGCAAAATTCATGTTATTGAACAAACTGAGTTCATTGATGATCAGACATTTCTGCCTCATCGTAGTACAAACTTACAACCTTATATAAAGCGTGCAGCTGCAACCAAATTGCAGTCAGCAGAAAAACTTATGTATATTTGCACAGATCAGCTTGGATTGGAACAAGACTTTGAGCAAAAGCAAATGCCTGAAGGAAAGCTAAGTATTGATGGATTTTTATTATGTATTGATGTAAGCCAAGGATGCAATAGGAAGTTTGATGACCAACTTAAATTTGTAAATAACCTCTATATTCAACTTTCAAAATCTAAAAAACCTATAATTATAGCAGCAACTAAATGTGACGAATGTGTGGACCATTATTTACGAGAAGTTCAGGCTTTTGCTTCAAATAAGAAGAACCTTCTTGTAGTAGAAACATCTGCAAGATTCAATGTCAATGTGGAGACGTGTTTCACTGCACTGATACAAATGATGGATAAAACTCGTGGCAAGCCTAAAATAATACCTTATTTAGATGCCTATAAAACACAAAGACAAGTTGTTGTGACATCAACAGATAAGTTTGAGAAACTTGTGCAGACTGTGAGAGACTATCATGCCACATGGAAGACTGTTAGTAACAAACTGAAAAATCATCCTGATTATGAGGATTACATTAATTTAGAGGGAACAAACAAAGCCCAAAATACATTTTCAAAACACATTGAGCAACTTAAGCAAGAGCATATAAGAAAAAGAAGAGATGAATATATTAATACATTACCAAGAGCTTTTAACACACTTCTGTCAAACCTTGAAGAGATTGAACATTTGAGTTGGCCTGAAGCTTTGAAATTAATGGAAAAAAAACAAGATTTCCATTTATTCTTTGTAGTACTGGGGAAAACGCCCTGGTATGAAACTGACCATATAGACAAAGTAAATGACAGGAGAATTCCATTTGACCTTTTGAGCATGCTTGAAGCTGAAAAGGTATATCAAAATCATGTGCAACATTTAATATCAGAAAAAAGGAGAGTTGAAATGAAGGAAAAGTTCAAAAAAACACTTGAAAAAATTCAGTTCATTTCTCCTGGGCAACCCTGGGAGGAAGTTATGTGTTTTGTAATGGAAGATGAAGCTTTTAAATATATTACAGAAGCTGACAGTAAAGAAGTATATAGTAGGCATCAACGAGAAATAGTCGAAAAAGCCAAAGAGGAATTTCAGGAAATGCTTTTTGAACATTCAGAACTCTTTTATGACCTGGATTTGAATGCAACACCTAGTTCTGACAAAATGAGTGAAATTCATGCAGTTCTTAGTGAAGAGCCTAGATACAAAGCTTTACAGAAACTTGCACCTGATAGAGAGTCACTTCTGCTTAAACATATAGGTTTTGTATATCATCCCACTAAAGAAACATGTCTCAGTGGCCAAAGCTGTATGGACATTAAAGTAGAACACTTACTTGCTAGAAGCCTCCTGCAATTAGACCATGGTCGTTTAAATTTTTATCATGATAGTGCCAACATCGATAAAGTTAATATTTTCATTTTGGGTAAAGATGGTCTTGCACAAGAATTGGCAAATGAGATTCGGACACAGTCTACTGATGATGAATATGCCTTAGATGGAAAAATATATGAACTTGACCTCAGACCAGTTGATGCTAAGTCACCTTACCTTCTAAGCCAATTATGGACTTCAGCCTTCAAACCTCATGGATATTTCTGTGTGTTTAATTCAATTGAATCACTTAATTTTATTGGTGAATCCATTGGAAAAATCAGGACTGAAGCTTCTCAGATAAGAAGAGATAAGTATATGGCCAACCTTCCATTTACTCTAATATTGGCCAATCAACGAGAGAGTGTTAGCAAAAATTTACCTATTCTGAGACATCAGGGGCAGCAGTTAGCAAACAAGTTGCAGTGTCCTTTTATTGATGTGCCTGCTGGTACTTATCCACGTAAATTTAATGAGGCTCAGATAAAGCAAGCGTTGAGGAGTGTTTTGGATGCAGTTAAACACAATTTTGATGTTGTAAGTCCTATTCCTACAATTAAAGATCTTTCAGAAGCTGACTTAAGAATTGTTATGTGTGCTATGTGTGGAGATCCATTCAGTGTAGATCTTATTCTTTCTCCTTTCCTTGATTCTCATTCTTGTAGTGCTGCTCAGGCTGGTCAGAATAATTCCCTAATGCTAGATAAAATTATAGGTGAAAAACGGAGGCGAATACAGATTACAATATTATCATATCATTCTTCAATTGGTGTAAGAAAAGATGAACTTGTTCATGGCTATATACTAGTTTATTCTGCTAAACGGAAAGCATCTATGGGAATGCTTCGAGCATTTCTTTCAGAAGTGCAAGATACTATTCCTGTACAATTAGTAGCTGTTACTGACAGTCAGGCAGACTTCTTTGAGAATGAGGCTATCAAAGAGTTGATGACTGAAGGTGAACATATAGCAACTGAGATTACTGCTAAATTTACAGCTCTGTATTCGTTATCTCAATATCATCGTCAGACTGAGGTTTTCACCTTGTTCTTTAGTGAAGTCTTGGAGAAGAAAAACATGATTGAAAATTCTTATATCTCTGATAGTACACGAGAGACAACACACACAAATGAAGATGTTTTCTTGCATTCTCCTAGAGCAAGTTCTCTTGCTTACAACTGTTACCCAGATTCAGAAGATGATACTGAAGCCCCACCTCCTTATAGTCCAATTGGAGATGAGGTACAGTTGCTCCCAACACCTGATCGCTCAAAATACCGTTTGGATGTAGAAGGTAATGAATATCCCATTCACAGTACACCTAACTGTCATGATCATGAACGCAACCACAAAGTGCCTCCTCCCATAAAGCCAAAACCAATTGTGACCAAGACAAATGTGAAAAAACTGGATCCAAACCTATTAAAAACCATTGAGGCAGGTATTGGTAAACAATACCCCAGAAAAACTAGAATGATTTTGGCACCATCTGATGATCTTGAACAATCTGATAACTATGCTGAACCTATAGACACTATTTTTAAGCACAGAGGTGTTGCTGATGATACCTACATAACTCCAGATGATAGTCAGAATCGTATGATTAAATTTCGAAATTCCTCTCTTATAAATAATGCCCAAGGAGAGGAAGAAAATGGATTTCCTGACAGAATTTCAAAGACCCATGGAGAAAGACGGCCCTCAAAATATAAATATAAATCTAAAACATTGTTCAGCAAAGCCAAATCTTATTATAGAAGAGCACATTCAGATGCAAGTGATGATGAAGCTTTTACAATGTCTAAAACAAAAAGAAAAGGAAGACATCGTGGCAGTGAAGAAGATCCACTTTTATCCCCTGTGGAAACATGGAAAGGTGGCATTGATAACCCTGCAATTACATCTGATCAAGAGCTGGATGATAAAAAGATGAAGAAGAAAACACAGAAAGTGAAAGAAGACAAGAAGGTATGTTTTAAAAATGTTTTAAATACAGTCAAAATGTTGCTTTTTTGAGTGAATGAAAATCTGTTAGCATGATATATTAACTATGATATAAATGGGGTCCATTTCTGTTCCTTCCAACTGTAGCAGCAGTAACTAATTTGACTTGGCTTAAACTAGTTTCTTATTGAACTGTGGTTTAGGGAAAAAATGCTATTTGTTAGTATATGAAACAACTAAAGTTAGCAAAAAGCGTGTTTGAAATTAGAACACAGTTGATTGTGGTGGTTGATTGTACCCAAGCTAATTTTCAGAGAAAATAATTTGGCAGTGAACCATTTAAAGTTAAGTCAAATTTATCAGCCCAGTTTAACTACTATTTCTTTTACTATTAAGTGGCAAATCTCTTTGGTTGTTTCTTTGCAGATGTTTCATTACCCAATCAGGTAACATCAGCAGCGAGTGTGGGATTTGTTCTCTATTTATTTATAGTAGCTTGCCATGTCGGTTTTGATGGATTTCTCCTTGGTGTTTTTTCTGCTTGGTTCTTACATTAATACATTAAAATTTACATTATATTGGTGCTGAATACAACACTCCGATTATCATTTGTTTCTATCTTCTATTCAAAGGAGCAAAGTCAAAAATTTTATTGCTACTTTATTGCTGGATAATATTCAGGAGGTTGTGTAGTATTGTACAGTGGGGCAAAAAAGTATTTAGTCAGCCACCAATTGTGCAAGTTCTCCCACTTAAAAAGATGAGAAAGGCCTGTAATTGTCATCATAGGTAGACCTCAACTATGAGAGACAAAAATGAGAAAACAAATCCAGACAATCACATTGTCTGATTTGGAAAGAATTTATTTGCAAATTATGGTGGAAAATAAGTATTTGATCACCTACAAACAAGCAAGATTTCTGGCTCTCACAGACCTGTAACAACTTCTTTAAGAGGCTCCTCTGTCCTCCACTCATTACCTGTATTAATGGCACCTGTTTGAACTTGTTATCAGTATAAAAGACACCTGTCCACAACCTCAAACAGTCACACTTCAAACTCCACTATGGTGAAGACCAAAGAGCTGTCTAAGGACACCAGAAACAAAATTGTAGACCTGCACCAAGCTGGGAAGACTGAATCTGCAATAGGCAAGCAGCTTGGTGTGAAGAAATCAACTATGGGAGCAATAATTAGAAAATGGAAGACATACAAGACCACTGATAATCTCCCTCGATCTGGGGCTCCACGCAAGATCTCACCCCATGGTATCAAAATGATCACAAGAACGGTGAGCAAAAATCCCAGAACCACACAGGGGGACCTAGTGAATGACCTGCAGAGAGCTGGGATCAACGTAACAAAGGCTACCATCAGTAACACACTACGCCGCCAGGGACTCAGATCCTGCAGTGCCAGATGTGTCCCCCTGCTTAAGCCAGTACATGTCCGGGCCTGTCTGAAGTTTGCTAGAGAGCATTTTGATGATCCAGAAGAGGATTGGGAGAATGTCATATGGTCATATGAAACCAAAGTAGAACTGTTTGGTAGAAACACAACTCGTCGTGTTTGGAGGAGAGAGAATGCTGAGTTGCATCCAAAGAACACCATACCTACTATGAAGCATGGGGGTGGCAATATCATGCTTTGGGGCTGTTTCTTTGCAAAGGGACCAGGACGACTGATCCGTGTACAGGAAAGAATGAATGGAGCCATGTATCGTGAGATTTTGAGTGCAAACCACCTTCCATCAGCAAGGGCATTGAAGATGAAACGTGGCTGGGTCTTTCAGCATGACAATGATCCCAAACACACCGCCCGGGCAACAAAGGAGTGGCTTCGTAAGAAGCATTTCAAGGTCCTGGAGTGGCCTAGCCAGTCTCCAGATCTCAACCCCATAGAAAACCTTTGGAGGGATTTGAAAGTCCGTGTTGCCCAGCGACAGCCCCAAAACATCACTGCTCTAGAGGAGATCTGCATGGAGGAATGGCCAACATACCAGCAACAGTGTGTGCCAACCTTGTGAAGACTTACAGAAAATGTTTGACCTCTGTCATTGCCAACAAAGGATATATAACAAAGTATTGAGATGAACTTTTGATATTGATCAAATACTTATTTTCCATCATAATAAATTCTTTCCAAGTCAGACAATGTGATTGTCTGGATTTGTTTTCTCATTTTGTCTCTCATAGTTAAGGTCTACTTATGATGTCAATTACAGGACCCTCTCATCTTTTTAAGTGGGAGAACTTGCACAATTGGTGGCTGACTAAATACTTTTTTGCCCCACTGTATATGTCAATGAAAGTTGCAGGCCAGCGTCTAAATTACCTTTTATTTTGAACTGAATGTATATAATGTAAACATTTAAAAGCTATAAAGCTTTCCAAAATTTAACATATTGGTATTTATTATAAGCAATATCTAAATATACATTTATGATTTTGAAGAATGATGGTAGTTGGATTTATTTCTTAAAAAGACCAATCAGTGTGCTTAATTGGATTAATGTATTTTTCTTAAGTATGGACATTTGTTCAGAATAACTTTTTATTCTGTGGAGAAATGGCTTATTGACTAAAAAAGGGAAACTTTTCATTGTCTAGACAGTATTCTCTAGTATTTCCTAGGCATTGTTTGTACTTTTAATAGGTTTGCTTGCTTGAAAAAGTTTTAAAATTATTGTGCCTTAAGTAAAATTGATAGAGCATGAGGTAAAAGAATGTGATTTACGTAAAAAGTTCCCTCGAGTTGCCTCACAGTGAGATGGCGGCAAACATTTCATAAAAATAATAAGTAAATAAAGCAAGAAATTTATCTTTTTAGGTTTTACGCTTCCTGTACAGTTATTTTTAATCTTGAGCTCAGGAAGACTTTATGGTCATTATGAACCCAATAACTTTAAGTAGCTTGATATAACATGTTTCTCCAAAAATAAGACCTACCCCAAAATAAACTCTAGCCTGATTTTTAAGCATGCACCTAATATAAGCCCTACTCCAAAAATAAGCCCTAGTGAAGATCGTCATCCGCCCGTGGGGTCAGGGCCAGCACTGGAGCAGTGAGGGCGTGGGGGCTGATGGTGTCCGGCTGCAGCCTTTGCAGTGCAGGTGAGTTGATTACCTGTCCAAGCAGCAGGCAGAGGCAGGGGAGGCAGGTGATCTGGACGTGCCGCGTGGGCCAAGGGAAAGCTGAGAGTCGGGCTGGAGCAGGCAGGCAGCTGTGGGAGGCTCGTCTGGATGCGGCAGCACTGGAAGCAGAGGTGCAGGGGAGGCAGGCGATCCTGAGAAGCAGGCAAGCCAAGAGACATGAAGACAAGCCTCCTGCAGCCGGCCGCCCATTCTGTCCCACCATCTCTCGGCTTTCCTGCAGCTCGCACAGGCATCTGGATTGTGTGCCTCCCCCCTCTTGCCTCTGCCTCCGTCTGCTGCAGGTCCCGCTGCATGAAGACTAGCCTCTTGCGGCCGGCCACTTTCTCTGGCCCACTGACTCTCAGCTTTCCCACAACCAGTCGCCTTTGTGGCAGGCTGATCACCCTGAAATTGTGTTTCCCTGAAAATAAGCCCGAGTTCTTATTTTGGACCCCCTCAGAAAATATAAGACCAGGTCTTATTTTCGGGAAAAGATTGTATCTAATATTTATTTTGAAAGCATTAATACATTTTTAACAATGTATTTATTATAAGATACAGTCTTACAAATGAAGACCCTCTTGTTTCAACAAGCCGGGCTGGCCTAATATGAATATGAATTTTAATGGGTGTATGCTAGTTTTTAATTTGTGGGCCAAATTTTTGTATATTTGATTTTAATGGTTTTTAAATTTTGTAAATTTTATGTGTTTTAATATGGCTTACACCGCCCTGAGTCCTTTAGGAGAAAGGCGGTATAGAAGTCTAATAAAAGTAAAGTAAAGTAAAAGTAAATGGACCATAGCCATACACTGTATTTACCTTAACTGAGCATCTGTTAAGTTTCACATCAGCTGTGTGTATGGTCAGGAATAAAATTGAAATGAAATAAAAGTATTCACGTCATTTAAATCATGCACTCCCCATAGTGCCCTTCAGAATTGAGTATATGTATATATGCATGTGCGCACACCCACCCACACACCCCTGGTTGAGATGAAGGAATAATATCTCTGGGAGAAAATATTTAAAATTTCCTAGTGCATTAAAATGTGCCACTTGGAAAAGGAGACACATTTTATGTTTATGGCTTCTAAATCACCAGCCAGTTGGCCATAAATGTTTTTTCCCTTTCTTTATTTTAATGGAATAACATTGTTATCAAGTTGGATGGCTTGTGAGATTAAGTACATAGATATTATAGTAAACTTGTTTAACTCACATTAAAAATAATCAAGAGATTCACTATTAAAAATGCAATTAAAAAAATCAAATTGGAATTGAATGTTTAAAATATGCCATAATTCCTAATTTGAATGTTTTAGTTGGTAAAGTCTTCACAATTTTTGGTGCTTGACAAAGTAATACTGGTGGAATTTGCTTTCTGTTTTCTGACAGTACCATTACTATAACAATTCTTTCTAATAAACTTTTAACAATTTTAGTTGTATTATGTGAGATACTGTTTTTATATATCATGCCTTGTATGTGTATATTTTGAAAGTTGAAGCATAGCATTCTTTACCAGAAAATAATAATATATAATAATAAATTATATTATGTCTGATTATATCTCATATTAATGAGAGCAGATGTAATGAGAATGTAAAAGTACAAATTTGAGGTTGTATGTTATGTAGAGTCGGAAATGAATGCATTTTATAATTTCAATCCAAAAGGCAAGAGTTTACAATAAGCTTTCACTTTCGTAACTGAAATGCTTGAGATTTTTTATTTGTCATGGTTATACAATGTTTTTTGGGAGTAGGAGTATTTTATATATATTATCCAGATGAACAATTATTCAGGTTGAGTGGCTATATAAATTTTCTAAATCAATAAATAAACCTGTCCAGTAAAAGCTTACATATAAGACATGAGCAGTAAATAGTCTGAAGTTCATTAATAAGGATTAGATGTGGGATGAGAAGTAGCATTCAGGTAAATAGTAGTTTGGTTATAAGAAACTAACCAGTAGCTATTTTCTGCATCATGCCCTGGGAAAGATTCAGGATCCTTGCCCTGGATACAGACAGATGTAGCATAGTGGGCAAATTTGGTTATTCTTTGTATTAATTATATATCTTCAAGATGAACATTGCCATATGAAAAATTGCCTTTCTAATATTATGTAGTTATTAGAGAATGTTTATTTCAATAGCTAATATTCTTGACCATTAATGCTGTTTTGTTGCAGCAAAAAAAGAAAACAAAGACATTCAATCCACCAACTCGTAGAAACTGGGAAAGTAATTACTTTGGGATGCCCCTACAAGATCTGGTTACACCTGAAAAATCTATCCCTCTCTTTGTTGAGAAGTGTGTGCAGTTTATTGAAGATACAGGTAAGAAATTACATTTAAATATTTATTCTTGCTGTTAAGTAATTTTGAAAGTCTTACTTGTTCCTCATTTAGAATTTTATATTGTTTTAATAAATAATGTGAATTAAAGACTGCTTACATTGATGTATTTATGAGAAAAAATATCAAGTATTTGCTGGAAGAATTTTTTTACTATGTGAGTGACTTCCATCCTTCGATGTTTTCTTTCTTTTCCCAAAGGTCTGGGTACTGAAGGCCTCTATCGTGTTAGTGGTAATAAAACAGATCAAGACAACATTCAAAAGCAATTTGACCAAGGTAATGGGGATCTTTGTTATGATTACATAGTTATAACTATGTAATGTTGTTTTAGTGCAGTATTTAAAACTCTTCTATGATAGCAATAGCACTTAGACTTATATACCGCTTCACAGTACTTTTACAGCCCTCTCTTAAGCGGTTTACAGAATGAGCATATTGCCTCCAGCAATCTGGGTCCTCATTTTACCGACCTTGGAAAGATGGAAGGCTGAGTCAACCTTGAGCCTGGTGAGATTTGATCTGCGAAATTGCTGGCAGCCGGCAGTCAGCAGAAGTAGCCTGCAGTACTGCACTCTAACCACTGCACCACCATATTATCTTTGTAGAATCTAATCATAGAAATTGAATAACGTGAATATATAAATGTATTAAAAACTAGTTTGATATGTTAGCTGTACTGTACGTGTTGGTATGTTGATGTTTAATTCAATGTATAATATTTTAATTTATTTTACTAAATTTCAAAACATTTTTTTCTGCATAATGTCTCTTAGAGCCCATGAGATTTATAATAAAAATAGACTGTTTATGGCACACCTTTTATAACCTCCCAAATAATAAAATATTACATTCGGCCTGCGGGGTGCTTAGATCTGGCCCGCGGGGCCTCCTTGGAAACAGCAAAGAACCGGCCTGTGGTGCCTCTGCCAGCAAAAACAGCTTGGGAGGGCCATGCGCTGCCTCCCAAGCTCCGTTTTCACTGGCAGAGCTCTCAGGCCACCACAGGCGCCCCTGACACAAGTGTTGTCGAACTGGCCACGCCCACCCTGGCCATGCCCACCTCACGTGAAAATTACTTGACTGCATTTCTGCTTACCACCCAAAACTGACAAGAATAATCAGTTTTACAACTCTGGCTTTTGTTTGCCTTCTAGCCACACTCCTATCCTTTTGAATGCTCATCTCAGTGCTGGATAATGAACAAGAAGAGAAATTAATGTTTATATTTGCATTCATTGGAGAGAAAGGGATTAGAAGAGATTAAGCAGGCACACAATGAAGAATACACATTGAAAGCAGTGTGTTGGTTGGTCCTGTACTCATTAATTAGTTAAGCATTTCATTCATTAAAGTTATCAGATTTGTATCTGATATAAAATTGTGTCAGGCAACTAATCCTCTAGCAATCTTGATAATTTAGAAAAATAAGAGTGAATTTTAGCAGAAAAATGCAGAATTCTTCACATAGGAAACATGAAGCACATAGATACAGGAAGTGGCTTAGTAATACTTGTGAAAGGATATTTTAAATTGAAAATTAATGGTGAATGAATTCTCTTGAGAAATGTATAGTAGAAGTTGTTGTATTCCTAATACAAGTTTCATACTGCTTTGTAGATCATAATATTAGTCTGGAATCTATGGATGTAACAGTAAACGCTGTGGCAGGAGCTCTTAAAGCTTTCTTTGCAGATCTCCCAGATCCTTTAATTCCTTACTCACTGCATCCAGAATTAGTTGAAGCATCAAGTAAGTAATTTTTTTTCCTCATGGAGTACATGTTATGGATAACAATTTTCTATCTCTTACCTACTATAGTCTGTATTGTATTCATTTCAACCTGTTTGGTGCCTTTTGAGGATTTCACAGATTTATTGGGGGGGGGGCCTTTATATTTCCCATTTTACAACTTCTTTTATATGCCTTTATTGTTAGGTAATATTTCAAGTAATCACAGAAAGCTTCCCATACACACTTGATTAATTAACCCTTCTACTCTAAATATTAACTTGCTCCATATTTTATTTGCCCTGTATTTTATTATTTGTATTTTTACTATACCATACTAAACTAAACTAGTGAACTCTGCCTATTTAAGGGGTGAAACCAAACTTCTCTGCCCACCAATGGAATGGACTTCATTGATACCATGATTGTATTATTGTTCCACAGACCCTGCACATCTCCAGAGGATTGCCGCTCATGGAGACAGAAGAGGAGAAATTAGCAATTTGTTCACATACATTTATTGAATAGAAAATTCTCTAAAATCTTACTTCAGATTGTTTCTCTTCAAATGTTCACCCACTCATCAGTTTTATTACTGCCCCCTACATATGAAAAAAAATTAATGACCAGCTATTACATTAACATAGGTTAACATTCCTCATAATAGTGTCCCAGCACATATTAGGTCCCAAAATTAGAAACAGTGCACTGAGCTGCTATATGCTTATTATTTTAAAATTTTGTTTTTATTTTGTTTTTACAGAAATTCTTGATAAGACTGAAAGACTGTATGAATTAAAGGAAATTGTGAAGAAATTCCATCCAGTGAATTATGAAGTGTTCAAATATGTAATAACTCATCTGAACAGGTATTTTCTTTGCCAAATATCAATTACAGATAAATAACTTCATTAATATTTGTCAGAAAGATTAATCATATTAATCTGCTATGCATAAAGTTGCTTGCATGAAACATTAAGTCATCTGGTGCAAGATGGTCGGTAAACAAATGTAATAAATAACAATTAAACTGTAAATTAGAAAGATCTATGAAAGCCTTATCCATATTTTTGTAGCAGTTGGGTATTACAGTGTTGTCCATTGATGTAAAACATCATTAAATGAAACGTTTTAATGAATCAATGGGTTGGTGTAGCAATAAAAAGGTGATTTTGAAAGGCTGTCTACATTTATATGAATATGAAGTTCTTACTTACCCACCAATAAATTGACAGAGTTGATAAGAAGTAGAGGTGCTCTTCTTAGTAATAGCACCTGGTGTTGGAAAGTTCTTTTAAGAGATTTATGTCTCTTCCCTGTGCTGACTTAAAAGTTCTGTAATTTATATCTTGTAAAATTCCACTGGGGTATTTTTGCCAGAAACTGGACATAGACATTGGAAACTGGCAAAAAAAAAACCAAGCCCCAATTGAAAATCATGGTTATGCGACTGGGATGCTGCAAACTGGCATAAAAGTAAGCTGGTTGCCAAACAACCAAAATATGATCACATGATAACAGGTGTATGTGCTGCTGTTGGAACTTTAAAATTGGGTTGTAAATACCTTTTTGGGGGATCCATCATACTTTGACTATTAAGCAAAGACTACCTATAATCTTGCCTTGGTCATTGTGTGCTACAGATAGCCTTCAAACCTGTCACTGCAGACCTTAGTAGGAAATAGACACCCATAATGTCTGGGTTTACTTCTGATAGCGTATGCACGGTTTTTAATGTAAACCATTTAAATAGTGTAAATGTTTTATTTAAACAAAGCTGTGTAAAAAAGTGGCTGTAAATAGCTTAAATGTTCATTACAATCATGGTCATAATGGTAGAATCCAACTTGAGGCTGATAGTTTTGTTCAAGAACTTTGGCACTAGTGCATTTGTATGAACAACTTACACAATCCATTTTCTCTATTTCAATAGACCGTAGATCTTTCTACTTTTTCTATTCATGCAGAGAAATAGTAGATTTAAGGAGTTCTTCGGTAATTATGCCTGTTTTCTTGTATTTTAAAAATAAGCACATGACTGAGCCTCGTTTGTTGTTGCATTATGTTCAGGATATAATGTCTAAAAACTGCTGACTGTATTAAATATAGTGCTATGTAACATTTTCAGGTACATTTTCAGTCAAATATTAACTCTTCAATACATTTATTCATATTATAGAGTTAGTCAACAGAGCAGAACCAACCTAATGACTGCAGATAACTTATCTATATGTTTCTGGCCTACTTTGATGAGACCTGATTTTGAAAACAGGGAGTTCCTGTCAACCACCAAAATCCTTCAGTCAGTAATAGAAACAGTCATTCAACAATGCCAATTTTTCTTCTATGGTGGAGAAATTTCAGAAATGTCTGACAATGTAGCGCATCAGCTTCCAGGTTCGAATCCAGTACAGATGGTGGACCCAATTTTACCACTACAGTTACCACCACCACTACAACCTCAGCTAATACAACCACAGTTGCAAGCAGATCCTCTTGGGATTATTTAAACAAAACAACTGACAAGAAGATGATTGGCAATGGATACAGAGGAAAACTGGATGTGCATGTTTCAAGATACAATGACAACTTCATTATGAAAGAATTTGAACCTAAACTAAAATATTTTTGTTTGTAGTCACTCTATCCACCTTGTTCATAACACTGCAGGTCAAAATTATGTGATTAGCATGACTGGAGAGGTTTAATTTTTTAAATCAGAAATAACTAAAATGCAAAGCTGCTGTTGCATGAACATTTACGCAATCACTATCATTTCTGTGACAGTTTGTCACAATATATTGTGAATAAAACTTTTCTATAGAAATGTTATGATTAAATAAATCATTTATGGAACATTCAATACTTGCAGCCTGCTTTAGGGCTGTTTTTTGTTATTTAATTGTCTCCCCTCCCCATCATTTTCATACCAATTTAGTCCTACACGTAAAATACAACCATGTCTTATTTGGAAATTATGAACTACTTATACTACATTGCAACATATTTTGGAAAAACAAACTGCACTGTTATAAATGCCACATTCCCATACTTCTTTTTCTCTTAAACCTGTGGATATTTTTGTTGAGGGCTTTAGATTTTTTTTCTTGTAGCACAATACCAAGGACATGCTATTGTAAAAGTGAGTTAAGCACTGTGCAAATATGTTACGATTATCTACTTTTCCCTTAATTTGCATTAATTAATGAAACTTTTTATAATACTGTTAATTCTGTAAACTGCATGTTTGAAAGATCATTGAAGGTCTTGTAAGCCTAATATATTTTCTATATTTTAATTTTTCCCACTAGGAAATTCATTTAGTGTAGAGAGAATAATTTGATGATTTCATATAAGGCTGTATAACTTTTCATACCTAAATGAGAACTTTGCTGTAGTATAAACTTGCTAAACCAAACAATCTAGACCATAAATTTAACATATACACTGTATCTATTTTTCTGTGGCCCTCTAAAGGTATAAAAAGCATTGCTAATATATAGCAATAAATACTTTGGGTACTGAAGCATCTAAATTTGTATATATAAAGATACCTGTGTTCATTTTTTTTTTCCTGTGAGCTGTTGTACTATATTTTCAAAATAACTTTTGCACCATTTAAAATTATTTTTCTTTTTTATATTGGTACAAATATCTCTGTTAAAGAATGCTGCTTAATTTTTAAACATTCTTGATTAATAGTTGATAGTTAATAAATGTGATGAAAGGTTAGTTATGGGGAAAAAATGGAATGGTTTAAAATATTTGAATTGGCTCAGATTTCTGTCCACGAATGGAAGGGTTTCTTTCATCTACACAAGTGATTCAGTGGAGAGATCCCAACTTACGCAGATTTCCAATGTCCCTAAAGAGATCATTTTTCACCTCTGGAAGAAATCTTTAGAGAGAATGAATGGGTAAAAGTTAGTCCATAAGCAGAATGAAATTTGCATCCAGGTTTGAGTTTTCCTTACCAACTTTTTCTTTCATCTGCAAAATACTTTTTTTTAAGAATAAGCTTTAGGAAAAAAAACCATGGCAATATCTGAATTAGTTGGGAGACTTTACTATCACTGTTGTCATCTCAATTGTTTACTATCAGTTGCGGTATGTAGAACATTTTTGAATACTAAGGTAATTTAATTTTTGATTTTAAAAACTTTTTAAAGATTCTTATGGTCTTTGGCCTTCTGAAATAAAAATTGCCTTTTTCGTTATGTCCTAGGTATTGTACTTAGAGTTATGACTTACATTACCATTATACTTAAGATACCATAACCCAGGCTGCTGTTAAAATATTTGTATATTATAAATTACCTTGATATTTGTGTTATATTCTTGCAAGTAATTATCTTTTCTACAAAAAACAAAATGCTCTATTCCAATTCAAAGCACACAGGATATAAATATAATAATAAAATTTGTCCTGTAATTGTAGTAGCATTAATTTGTTTTACATCATCTGCTGTTTAAATAGCTTTTATTTATAGCCATTAGTTTAACAGAGGCATTTTAAGAAGAAAATAAATTGCAAGCATTTTGTAAATGATTTCTAGGTTGCTAAAGAATTTATTTTTCTACTATAGATGGTATGACAAAAGCATCAAACTGTACAGGAAAAACCACGTATTCCTCTTGCAGACAGGCTTAAATTTCTCAGCCTTATTCCTTTAACGAGTATTCTCTAGCACAATGACAGTTAAAATTTGATTTCTGTTTAGAATTGTCTTTTTGTATTTTAGTATGTTTTTCATTAATAATTTACTCATCGAGAGTGTAGGCAATTTGCTTCAGTGCTGCTCTTAGCTATCTTTAAGGGCATGCTTCTTGGTTATCCTCGGCACCCTTGTGCGCAGGGCATAAGTATATCTGTGTCTGCATACCCCATTACCCAATGACAGCATTTTGAATTCACACTAGGATTTAAATCTGAATCATCTCCATAATTACAAGTTCCATTATAACCTTAAAAAACTCAAGTATTGCTTGCCTTTTTTAATTCTGAAATTAAAATCTTTGGGATCCTTTTCGGAGCACTCGGCAACATTTTTTGACCTCCTGCTTTTGCTTTAACTGCTACTCTAGGTGTTTGTATGCACACATTAACTTCCCCTTAAGCAGAATTGATGGCTCAATAACAGGAAAATTCGTCAATGAGGTATTTAGAAGCTAGCTTTCTTGTAATAATTTGAGATTCTTACCATACCGTAACAAAAAGACTTAACGCATGATTGCTAGACATCTAGCAATTTAGCTCATTCATTTTAACAGATGGAGTACCTTCATTGTACCTTGTATCTTTTCTGAAGTTTCAAATCATGAACTACTAGTATTGTAAATTCAGTCATTTTTAACAACGTGAATAGTGCTCAACAGCTGTCAGTTTGACCTGCATCCCTCACACTGACCTTCATTACATTTGTATGTTACTGAAATATGTGTAACTAGGCTACAATCCTACAGTTATCCTTATGTAACTCCATTAAGATCAGTAAAATGGGTTGTAAACTTAAGTTGTAATCCTAAACTTAGTTATTAGGGAATACATCTTAACTGTGGTTAATATGCTGTTCTAAGCTTAATGCATAGAATAACATTTTATAAATATATTTAGTTACATGCAAAACACATTAAAACAGCAGTCATATCCACCTGCATAACAGTAAGTTCCATTGAACTCAATAGCACTTATTTCCAAGAAGACATGTGAGTGGCATTTTATATTAAATGATTTAGAAATTATTTTTACATTACACTCAGACTAAGAATTTTGAAATAATGTAAATATAAGTATGCAACTTTAATGAAAAGCAGCATTTTCCAATGTATGTTTTCTGCATTACTTGACTACTGGTTGCTAGAAACTACCATTGACTTGTTTTGTTTTCAAGGTACTGGAGTTTAGTTTTAATTTCTCTTAAATTGTAAAGTAATGAACTAATTGGACAAGTTAAATAAATCAGGCCTCCACTTTCATTGTGATTTCATTTTTTTACAGTAATCAATATATTTGCTGAAACTATAAGTAAATATACAAACACTTAGTTTCTTTTTATGTAATCTTATCAAAGTTTACAAAATGCTGCAGTGAGTTACCGGTAAATATTGGTGAAGTTTATCTGTATGCAGATTGCAATGAATAAAACATTAAGATGCCTGCTGTGTATAATATTCAGTTTTATATTCAACTTTAGAAGAGCCAAATTGCTCCTTTTATCTCAAATAAATACAGTAGTAAAAATGTTTGGAATTGAGTTCAACAAATTATAAGAGTTGTATTTAATTGGAACAGAGGTCATTGGCAGATGGAATTAGACTTCCAATTTAGCCTCCTAAATGTTGTAGAGAGCTTTAGAATTTGGGAACCAGCCAAAAACCTGTAAGATACACCCAAAAGTGTTCAGTAAGCAAAATCTTTGTTAGGCAGTGTATTTAGTAGTTTGCTTGGGGTCTTGCTCAAGCCAGGAAAACCATGGAGATTTTGATTTTGCCAAATGTAAAAAGGTTTTTTTTTTTAGTTACTGGTCTCTGGCTACCCATTAATGCTTTTTCTTGTCAAATGTATACTTTGCTATTATTAAAAGACCAATTAAGACTGCTCAATTTATTCAGCTGTAATACAGGGTGGGGTTGGGGGGAGGCATTCCAGCAGAATGAATGGGCTGCTGCAAGATGATGATAATGAAACACTTCTCTTGACCTGCATGAATTTCATTGATCAGAGCAATATTATATAAATTTACTCTGATCAATCAAATGTATATATATCATGTACATCCATCAGAAATGTTAATTGAAGCCTCCAACCACCAAGAGCTATCAACACTTAAATGAAGGTGTTTTGTGAGTTAAGGTATTGGAAGAAATGGAGCAATAGAGGATCTGCAGAATGTCACATATTAGGTATTTCTAAGGAATAATTTAAAATGACAATGGAAAAACTTAACAGAATTAATCTTACATGCAGCTTTGAGGATTTTTCTTTCCAAAGAGTTTGTTGGTTATGCTGAGCAATCTAAAGAAAATAACATACCAATGAAGCATTGCTGATACTTTTATATGTAAATCCAGAGTTGTGAAAAGAATTTTTTAAAAAATGATGTCCTAAAATATAAAAAATAATGTCCTAAAATAAAGCAAAGTAGTAGTTTTGATGGAATTCTCTGTACAGGGAAAACATTCCAAGTTTGATAAATCAACCATCTGAGAACCTTGGGAGAAAAGGCCCCCACTATAGAATAGATACTGTTTGTCAAACAGTGACAGATGGTGGGTGGCATGGCAATCTGAATGAGCTACATGTTTTTAGTTGTCTCACAAATGTAAGATTGGTTTAAATTGTCTCTTGCCTCCAGATCTCTGTAATAAAGGGATGAATACATTATCATTTCAGAAGAGTATAAATAATGCTTTTTTAAAAAGGAGTCCTTTTATCTTTTAGATTAATCACGATGTAACTTGTGAGCCAACTCTTCTCTGGGATAAATGTTATTTTAAAAAATAGGTATTTTAAAAATCCTACTGATTGAATAGTCTTTTAAAATTTATTTTGTTACCTATCCAGTCCTATTGCAAAAATGTATTTGACTGGTAATCAGTAAAATCACTTGAATGCTTACATCATGCCAATCATTAAAAGTTGCTTTCCTGTTGCAGCTTCGTATAATAGCACAAAATATGTGTGTGGACTGTAGTCCTGTGAGTGAAGCCTGATCCTTTCCAGATGAACCTATGCTATTTAACGGACATAGATGAAAGTACTTAGAAGTTTATTTATTTATTTATTTATTAAATTTATATGCCGCCCCTCTCCGGAGACGGCTAAGAAGTTCTTAGCCAGTGAATATGGCTAAGTTCTTACTCTACTCCATATTCTTAGCAAGTGAATATGGAGTAGGCAATAAAGAATTAACTCTAGTTCTGGAAGGTTCTACATCCTCTCCCATAGAAGAAAGTTCATGTTTGTCACTGGTGAAGATGAAAAAGAAGCACCATGGTATTTCTTGAAATGACGGCATCCTTTCTAAGGGTCTGATTCTACCTGGATCCAGAGTAGTTATAATTATGCACCTGGAAATACAAATGGAATAGTTTTCTAATTCTGAAGAAATTATCTCTGCATAAAGAAGGCACCACCAGGACTTTTCAATTTATTTGATTTGCCTTTAATTTATGATACAAAAGTCAGAAATTTGTGGCATCAACAGCACATGAATCCTAGAAGTGGGACTGAAGAGGGGGATAGAAATTAAAAGATTAGGTAGGCAGGCTTTGTCTTCCTAGATAGATAAGAGGCATCGCTATATGGCTGCCTACATATACACACATATATTGTGTGTATGTGTTGGAGATCTTATAACTAAATAAAATCAATAGCTTCCTCAGAAATCCAAACCTCCTCTCACCCTTGGTGATTCACTGTTTCTACTCTAGCTTCTCATGGATTTAATTACTACCAAATAGGTTCCCATTAATACCCTCACCTGAAAGAGTTTCTGGTAGCTCTAATCGTAGCTAGAAACACTCAGCTATGTGACAGAGAGTCTGTATGAATACCAGCAGGACACATTGGTACCAAGAACAGATCTATGCCCGATTCCCGTGATCAATTCTAAATTCCATTCAACACAAGAGAATATGCTTCCTAATTTATGCCCAGACTCTCCCCATGCTAGAGAATGTAGCAGGTAAAAGCTAGATGCATTCAGGACTCTAATTTATTTCACTGGTGCTGATGGCTGATAGCTTATTTGTCTTCTACAAAGGAAAAAAAAAACACTAGAGATGAGTTATATAATCTAGCATCTGCAGGTGAGTTAGAGAATGTATTGCTTTGGTTTAGCTAGCTAGCATCACAACCCATTCATTGCCCTAAACATTATTGACATTTCATATTGTGGTGCTTCTTCCAAGATAGCTGTCGAGATCACAATAGTCTTTAGTAAAAGTTTTTGAAATTCACTATTTTACATTTACTTGATAACAATATTCTTCTAGATTATGGAACATTATAAATGTACATAGACTTTATTACAGTAAATATGTTGTTGGAAATTAAGCACTATATTAGTATAATTAAAGTGTCAACATTCTTGGTATAAACAAATTCTTGTTAGTCATTAATATGTTTTTAATAAATAGTTGGAAGAGGCAATAGTTTTTCACTTTATCATTTTGAAAAAAAAAATAGGAAAAGCTAAATAAAAGTTTTATTGGATTACTTCTATCTGAAAATTGTGATTATTATAATCTATATTATTTAAAAATAATCCACTATTGCAAGAGCTAATTGAAAATATAAAACTACAGCCAGGAATATGCTGCTCTCTGATTTTTATATATTTACAATATCTCAATATTGTAGGTTATATTACCATTCTAGGCTTCTATATGTATCTTCAAATGAAATCTTATAACTAAATAAAATCAATAGCTTCCTCAGAAATTCAAACCTCCTCTCACCCTGTTTCTCTTCATTGGGATCTACTCTAGATTCTCATGGATTTAATTACTACCAAATAGGTTCCCATTAATACCCTCACCTGAAAGACAGTTTCTGGTGAAACTGTCTTCTCTAATCTAATCATAGCTAGATTAAACTCAGCTATGTGACAGAGAGTCTGTATGAATACCAGCAGGACACATTGGTACCAAGAACAGATCTATGCCCAATTCCCGTGATCAATTCTAAATTCCATTCAACACAAGAGAATATGCTTCCATACTCTCCCCATGCTAGAGAATGAAGCAGGTAAAAGCTAGATGCAATCAGGACTCAAAACGTATTTCACTGGTGCTGATGGCTGATAGCTTATTTGTCTCCTACAAAGGAAAAAAAAGCTAAAGAGATGAGTTACATAATCTAGCATCAGCAGAGTCAGAGAAAGTGGCTAGTTATTAATGGACATTAGGCGAACCCCAACAACATATATTGTCTTTCTTTCCAAGGACAGAACAGTGACTCTTTTTCTCATGATTATGACTGGATTGCTTGCACCTTGGCTTTCTCCAACAGTTGAGCTATCAATGTGGCAAACTGTTCCTGCAGGTTCATTTAAATTTTAAAGCACTTTCCAGAGCAGGAATTAACCACAGAGATCTTTAAAAGCCACAGAGATCTTTAATACAGTATTCATCTCTGTTCAGTGATTGACTCAAAAGAGTATAATCTTCCACCAGCAGGCTGTTAGACTCCCTCTTAATCTTTTTATAAAACGGGCCATATTCTTATCAGTTGACTCATTCACTGAGATCAACATTTCTAAATCAATCAAAAAGTTAATGATTCCAGGTCTACCAGACTAGTGACAAATATATATTTAAGCTATAACATTCTCCACCCACCCCACCCCCCGAAAAAAAACACCCATCTTGAAATTGTAACCATTCATTATAACACAAACAATGATGTCAACTGCATACCAACCACCACTACAAATATTGGTGTTAAACTTTAAATCCCTGAACAAGTTTAAGCCTCCCGCATTACATGTCAATTGGAGGATATACCCTTCCAAAGATGTTCCCACTGTCAATAATTCATTTACTAGGCATGTTGGAAAAGCAATGGAAAGTAGTTTTTCAGGAGTTACATTTATCTCCCAGTGTGTCTCTATTTGAAAAAGCAGTGAAATGTATCATTTTTGCTAAACTTTTCACTGTTAATTATACTTTGTGTTAATTTTAATTTATGTTGTTTAACTCTTTGCATAGTCCTTTAAATTTTAAATTACTTAAATTACTTCCTTAGATTTAGAGTTAAAATCCAAGTTAAAATCCATTACCATTTCATACAAGATCATCCACTGTAAAGAACAGAGATTGCTTTCCAATTCTTGCATGTATACAAGAATTTTCCCTCCAAATAAATGGCATCTGTAACATAATGTTGTTGACTGACTGAAATTATTTTTAAGTAAGCTAATCTATTTCTTTTATGCAAAATATTACAATTAGATTCTAACTTCCCCATTTCTTTGGCAAGGTACATTTTAGTTCTCAATAACTAATGTACTGTGAGTCATTTTTTAATTACTTTTAAACAGAAAATGAAAATGGCAAAAGCTTCCAAAAGTCACACTCGTGCTTCAGATGTCAGCTGGACATATTATTTCCAGATCTTCCTTGAAATGATTGTGGCTACTTCCAAAGAAATCTGTCGGCCAGTCTCTTGGGGACTAGAAATGCTCCCAATTGCACTGAATTTATTTATTTAATTTATCCAGCTACCCATCTCGCTGAAAGTAACAAGTTGTGTCAATTCTTAATTTGCAAGTGTGTGTAAATCAGTGCTGCTGGGGAAAGAAGTCCAGAAAAAAGTAAAACAAAAGTTTTCTGACAATTTACAGAAGATAATTTTTCATACTTTTCAGAGATATCTTTGTCTGGCTCCAACTATTGCATTACAGGCTCATCAGTATAATTTCTTAGCCCTGTGTATAACATTTGCAGAATACAGATGGCTGGGAAAGCTTCCACGGAGAGAAGATATCCAAGAAGCCTACCACTGCTAGCAGATGGTTTCTTGCCATTATATTAAAAGGTAATTTCCCTGACATAGTATAATGGGATTCTTTGGTTTTCAAGGACGGCAGTTGACTCAAAGAAACAAGGCAGTGGAGGCTCCTTTTTTGCATTTTTACTATTTGCAACAAGTATTTACAATAGGTACATGTATACACAATCCTGTCTTTTACCTGGTGTCAGGTTTCCTTCCAAGTCTTCCTTCCTCCCAAGTCTCCCTCTCAGAAACTATTGTTTTCTAACTTTCCCGCTAACTGCTTTACTTCCTCCTCCTTCACTCTCCCTCCCTCCTCTGTTTCTGGGCTCATCAGAGAGTGAAAAGAAAGGAGAGGGATGGATTTACTGCAGTATGTTCATTGCGGCTTGACTCCTCCTGGCTGTCCTCAGCTGATAATTTTTTCCTCTATACTGAGAAAAACCTCTCTCAGGGTCTTCTGCTCAGTGCTTCCCAAAGACCTGGACTTTTCAATGACAACTGATTCCTTCCTTCCTTTCCTGAGCCCTGCATGAAGATGTTGTGTTTCTGGGACTTCCCTCTTTCCTGTAGAATTATCTTCCTGCTCCCCACCAGTTACCAAGAATTGCCCTGCACACTCACGTAACTTCACTCTCCAATTTTTCTCCTCAGCCACTCTGATTTGCTCAGTCTTTTACTCTCTTCATCTCCCCTTTTTCCTACTCCAATTTTTAATCAGATCCCAGCAATTGAGGAAGCAAGTACCCCTCAATGCTCCAGTCTCCCCACCCCTGTTCACCAGGATGGACCAATGGCACTTCTGTCTCTACATCACTCCACATCAGCCCTGGCTAGCAGCCAGGCCAGCACAGCTGCCCTTTAAGGCCTGCTCTGAGCTGTGTCTCCCTTTCTCTCTCTCCATTTGCTGACTCCACAACAGAAGCCAGCCCAGCCCATTAGAAACCATATGCCACACTCTCAATGTTATCAAGTGTAAGAAGCCAGCCTGGTGTCCTTCTAATATGGCTAACATAAGTGTAAATGTTTCTCAGCTGCTTTTCATCATCTTCCTGGAACTGAAAGGACCATTTAGGCTATCAAATTCAAACTCAAGGTTGACTCAGCCTTCCATCCTTTCTAAGGTAGGTAAATTGAGGACCCAGTTTGTGGGGGCAATAAGCTGACTTTGTATAAATATACAAAAGTATGAAGGCTGTTGCTTAACGCATTGTAAGCCATCCTGAGTCTCCAGAGAAGGGCGGCATATAAATCAAATTTAAAAAAAAAAATCCCTTCTCAGTGTAGGAATACCAATTAAAGTATCCTCAACTGAAGCTGAGATGCAACCTCTGCTGGAATACAACCAACGAAGGGGGCCCTACTACCTTTCCAAATAGCAGGTTCTTTTGTAAAACAACGGTGGCTGATGGAAGTTGCTCCTCTCCTAAAAATCAGTTGGATTCTGCCTTCCTGTTACTTGAATCTGAAGGTGCCTATTGGAAAGTGATAAGAATGAGATGTTAAGGTTGTTGGATAATAGATTAAAAATGTTGACTTGGATCAATGCATTTCCAATTTAACCATGATAGACAGTTTCAGTTCCACACACGAAAAGAATATTGGGAAGGAAAGGTCATAGCA
Source organism: Pituophis catenifer annectens (assembly GCF_029215685.1). Classification (NCBI taxonomy): domain Eukaryota; kingdom Metazoa; phylum Chordata; class Lepidosauria; order Squamata; family Colubridae; genus Pituophis; species Pituophis catenifer. Next base: position 293,139,973 of record NW_027256881.1, read on the forward strand.
TCATTTAACTGACTTTCAAGTTATTCAGTATTAGACTACTCATTCAGCATGCCTAAGATGTTTAGAAATACTTATCTTACAATGTTCTCAGAAACAGTTGGGTTTGAATTTATAGCAAATAAACTCGTACTAGAATTTGTCAGAGAACAAACTTTTTAGTCATGAAATTATGATGTAAAATCAAAAGCCTTGTGTGCAATTTTGTCTCATTTGCAATTTTCATGGGGAAATACATTTCTAATAAAATGTCACTATGTGAAGGAACTAAGAGGTTTTTCAATTATAAACTTTTACGGAAACATTAACTATTCGGTCATAAGCTGCATTATTAAAAACAAAGAAGTAGAAGCTGTAATATTCTGCCCCATGGAAGAACCAATAGGACTCAAAAATTTAGTGCGTAAATATTAAATTTGTAGAATTTGTGTGATGGCAAACAATGCTAGAACTTTCTGGATAGATATCATTTTTGGATATGTTTCACTTCTTTCTAGGAACCGATTCATGTTCCTTGGTATCTCTTCATTGTTTGATTATATTATATATTTTATTTTAAAAATATGGATACCTGGACCTCAAGCTTACATTTTTTTCAATAGTCTTATTTTCAATTCTTTCTGCCATTGCTGTACCCTGCCAAGTCACAACTCCTGTTTCTAGAATAAAAAGCAAGCCTACAAAATAGTTATGTATAAATGTCATGTGCAATTTAGCAATTCACTAATGATGCCAAAGATGAGTATGATTCTACATGTGTTTCTCCCATTGGCCAAAAGAAATAAAGTGCTTCACATTCTTTCTCGCATGAAGAAATCAAGTTGTGGGTGTATTTGCAGAACATTTTCCCTTCACGAAAGCCACCTGGCTCTTTTAACCAAAACCAGAGGACATCCTTACTTAAAAAATAATATTGTTCATACACCCACTTGTGTGCTCACACACAAACATACTCACGCATACACACACAGACAATTGGTAATTGCTTTGGAAAATTGTTGCAAAAATGGCCCAAATTTATTGACATGTATAAATAGTAGATGAAGACTTAAACAACATCAATGGAATGCTCTGGAACTAGAATGAGATTCAATTTATTATGCCTAATCTTTTATTTATGAAGTATTTGGAAAAGCTGACTGCATATTTAGACATGAAAGCTGCCAAGTAGTACAGAGCCATTATCATCCCTGTTATTTCATCTTTGCATGTCAGTTTTCTGTGCTATGTTTGAATGGCTGCTTTTGTTGTGTTTCCTGCAGGGAGTAGATCTTTGCGTGGGTCTGTTTGCTTTGGAAAGTGTATGGCGAAACATATGCCAGTACTGTTTTTCATTTTGTTTTGTTTTACAAATGTCACTATCAAAGAGTTAGCATACTAAGTCTTCCGCCGGAACCACGACTGGTGTACTGTTTCAGATACTTGGTTTCTGAGAGTCAAATTCTTCATCAAAGTTTGCCTCTTTTGCATTTTTTATTTGTAAAAAATCTTCAGTGCTAAGGGAGTTTGGATTTGTTTTGCAATAGACAGGGAAGTTTCATAGTTCTGCCAATAACACACTCAAAAGCAAAAAGAGAATCTGTAATGATTTCTCATCCAGTCAGCCTGAGAAAGAATGTCAGAACATTATGCATTATCTTTTGTAGGATACCAATTGTCCTTGGTTTTCCAAAATAAGCTGAAGGCCTGGAAAAGCACATCTTTATTTTCTTATGAAAGGCACGTCCACAATGGAAAAAAACAAAAACAAAGGACTTTGTACCTGATTGAATGAAAACATTTGACAATTATTTCTGGCAAGATCAGACAACTTTCTTGTGATGCCGTGTTGTTACAACACAACAAATAAATGTCCAGTCAGGACATTTTAAAACTGAGCTATGTGACTGTGGAGCAAATGGCACCTTTGGTGCCAATGGCACCTTTTCTACATGTTCATGAGGTGAATTCTTTTAACTTTTTTCCAGTACTTGTTTTTCATTTCTAATGCCTATTGTTTAATGTTAAACAATAAGAAATAAGCTGCATGGCATGTATTTTTAGGCTGTGTCCTTATATGAGTCTTGCACATTATATTTTCTATTTTTTTGTAACCAATGGAATTGCAGGGTAGCAACCACAAAGTTTCTGATATGGTTGAATCACAAATACATTCAGTGTATCAACTGCCAGCAGGGAGCTTATGGCTTTTTACTTTAAGACTGTTCAAATATAACCAAACCATGTATTTGAAATAGCGTAATAACTACCATTTATATGAAGTTGAAAAACAGATATAAATTTCTAGACACTTTTGTGTCACAGGCAATTCGAGGAAATCTAAGAAGATTACTTGAAAATCCACTTCTTTGTCAAAATTGTTTGAATATTCAGTTCCATCTTCTGTTAAACAATGGAATAGTGGTTAGATGAAAATGAGATAGTTTTGAACATTTAATTATTTACTTCATCAGCTTTAATTTTTTTTTCCTTTCCCTGCATCTTCGTTATCAACTCTTCCTATTCATTTACTCTACCTCAAGAAAGGTGTAATTATGAATATACTCACAAGGGCTTGGGAGGTTTCTATCCCTTAAAAGTACCCTTAAAAATACAAAATTTCAAAATATTTCAACTATGCAATGCCTCTTGTTGAGTCCATCTTATCCTAATATTCTATCCCTAAGGTTTTTTTTTTTTTTAATAAATCAAAAATCTGTTGTTTCCAACAAAACCTGGAGTAGCAGGATTCATCATGTTAGTTAAGGCAGGTGAATGGGCAAAGAAATTACACACCAATGGTTCAGTGAGTCACATCTCTTTTGTTTTCTCATAACTGGTGTGATCATGCAGATGTATAGGAATAATTTGTTTTCAGCAAGGAATGCTAATTTACAAGGAAATTTTCCTTCTATTTTAAGCATGAATGGTGGGAGATAAACACAGGTTTGAATTTAATTCCAAAGCAGTAAAGATATTCAATTTGAAATTTTGGAAGTCAAGATATTTATAAAAAGGGTATATCCATACCAAGTACTATAGGAGCTATAGATTATGAAACCAGTGATACATATTCCTTTTTCTGTCTAAATAAGGGATCTCTTTTGAGAGCATGCACATACACATACCTGGAGATAAAATAGGCTTACTAAAATATGACATAATTTAGATGCTACCTTAAATTGCTGGAAAAAAACCCTTGTATTAAAAAGTCCAACTGGAAACAGCTACCATTAGTTTCTTAAAATTTGGAATTATCTCCAGCTACCAGCCCTGGATGACATCTTCACATCTTGCTGTTTGAGGAAGTTGCATAACATTCTCAGAGACTCTTCCCATCCTGTTTACAATCTTTTTGGACTGTTGCCTTCTGGCAGAAGATACAGAACAATTAAAACTTGGACCACACGTTTTCTGAATAGTTTTTATCCCAGAGCTATAATTGCACTCAATAATGCATGGTGATGGTGAAAGAGCCACCATCAGTGAGCTGTTGGACAGCATTACTTGGTCTGTTGTTTGGATGTTTGGGTGGTTTAGGGGTGGGAAATTTGTGGTGGGTGGGGGTGTGTTTGGGGATTGTTATGTGTGTTGGACCTGGTCTTTGGGTGTTAAGTGAATTTCGTTGTATGGGTATACTGTGTATACATGTACAATGACAATAAATTTATTATTATTTTAATAATTTTATATAATACTCATTCTGCCTAGGCATCAATTTAGGTATTTTATAAGTAGTGACTTCCTTGTACAGCAACTACTTGTAGTTACAATAGAGATGAAAAGTAACCAAGCCTCACATTTACGACCTTCACAAATCTGTGAAGCAAAGGAAAGCTGAAATAAGATAGTAAGCACAGTCATGATTTCACTTAACAACCATTTTGCTTAACAACCAAATTCCTGGTTCCAATTATGGTCTCTAAAGGACTACCTGTATTGTTATTAAATCAAGAATAATTTCACTTTGTTCTAATGTATATTTATGTATTTAATTAATTAATTTCTACAGCAGCCCATCTTAACCCAGTGACTCTGGGCGGTGAATAATTATAAAGTCATTTATATTATAATGAAATATGGTACATAACTTATATGGACCTCATTAAAAATTGTGTGGAATTATTTTTTTTATCTGAAATCAACATCACTAGTAATTTATTAGCATTAACATCATATTCCATTTTCTCCATTTATCGATAAATATTCAATCTTTATAAAGCCTTGCATATCATACATTTTAGCAATTATTAATATATTCCTTACTTGTATCATTTTAGGGATCATTAAGGCAATTCAAATTTCCCTTAGTGAACTAATAAAATAATTACAGGTGTCTGTCATCTGCACCTCTATAACTGTCTGGTTTGGCTCTGCAACCCAACAAGACAGACAAAGACTGGATAATTAGAACTGCAGAAAAAACAATTGCTACCAACCTGCCTTCCATTGAGGACCTATATACTGCACAAGTCAAAAAGAGGGCTGTGAAAATATCTACAGACCCTTCACATTTATTTATTTATTTATTGGTTTGATTTATATGCCGCCCTTCTCCAGAGACTCAGGGCGGCTTACAATGTGTTAAGCAATAGCCTTCATACTTTGTATATACCTGCTTAGTAGGGCTTTCGGCCCCCTCAAGCGGTGTTCTTTATTATACAAAGTCACCTTATTGCCCCCACAAACCAGGTCCTTATTTTACCTACCTCGAAAGGATGGAAGGCTGAGTCAACCTTGAGCCTGGTGAGATTTGAACTTGCAGTAATTGCAGGCAGCTGGTGCTAGTTAAGAGCACTTTTAGTCTGCTGTGCCACCAAGGCTCATTATGTCCACATCCTGGACATAAACTGTCCTACCCTCAAAACAGTGCTATAGAGCACTGCACACCAGAACAACTAGACACAAGAACAGTTTTTTCCCAAATGCCATCACTCTGCTAAACAAATAATTCCCTCAATACTGTCAAACTATTTACTAAATCTGCACTACTATTAATCTTCTCATTGTTCCCACCCACCCATCTCCTTCCACTTATGACTGTATGACTGTAATTTTGTTACTTGTATCCTTACGATTTATATTGATATTGTTTCCTGATTGCTTATTTGTACCCTATGACTATCATTAAGTGTTGTATCTTATGATTCTTGATGAACGTATCTTTTATTTTAGGTACACTAAGCATATGCACCAAGACAAATTCCTTGTGTGTCCAATCACACTTGGCCAATAATAAATTCTATTCTATTCTATTCTATTCTATTCTATTCTATTCTATTCTATTCTATTCTATTCTATTCTATTCTATTCTATTCTATTCTATTCTAATTGATGGCTGTTATTTTATTAATACTTTAAATAATTTTATTCTCAAAATTCTTGAACTAAACATTTAACATAAATTTGAATTTACTTGAATCATTTTGTACACTGTGATGCCCTAAAAACTCATATATAAATGTTGGGGACCGCATAGCCCAATTCACCAGCTATTTGAACCTTGAGAGAGGTATTCATCTTTCCAAAAGAATAATTATTTTCATTATTGCTTAATCAAATATTTCCCCCCTTTTCCAAAGCATGTTGATATATTTAGTATTTCAACCTTCTGGAGATCCTCTACATTTTAATACTGACATATTTCTTATACACATATTGTAACATTCTCTTATCGACTGAATACCGACTGTTTATTGGATACTTGCATGCTTTTATGTTCTTTCCACTTTGCAATGTATTGACTATTTGCAAGATATCATTCTTTCATGTGTCCCATTGTCTTTGAAAAGTATCATAGTGTTAGATAAACCCAGGATTAAATTTTTGTATAGTTTTATTCTTTTTAATATTGGAAGCCGCACAGAGTTACTTCGTGATAAGATGGGCAGAAGACAAAATAAGTAAGTAAGTAAACAAACAAGCAAGCAAATAAATTAATAAATGTGGGACATCAGGTGACTTATTTTCTATAGAAGAAACCATTTGGAAGATGGAGACAGTGTATTCAACATTGCAGCGATGGTTTTATTTGTAGGCTGCTGAAGGACCAATCATACTATGCAATTGCTATTTTTTATGTGATAAGTGGAAAAGGTTTAGTTGAAAAAAATATAGCCTCTTGGGAAGTAAATATTGCATGTATCTCCCTGGATTTCTTTCTCACAAACATTTCAAGATTTACCATTATGCCTCTTAGCTAAGTTTTGGTTACAGAAAACTTCAAAGAGGAATTAGGCATCTTGCCAGTTTTCCCCAAGTCTAATGCTAGCAGCTCCTAATGTGCTCTCCAATAAACTACATGGCTTTAGATCAAACGCTAGTTTGTCTGAAAAGAGCTCATCTGAAGAGATGTTTCCTCTTTCTTCACCCACATCAAGAGTATTGGATGCACCATCTTATTCTACAACTCATGGAACAATTTGCCTCATAGGATAAGCAAACTAATATGTCTTCTTGTCTGTATCTGTTGATTAGGTGTCTATGCAGATGTCCTACTTGGCAAAGCAAAGGCATGCTTGCATAGCACTGAGACTGTCTGCTAAACAAGCATGGCAATTTGCAGTACAGTATCTCATTGGTATTTTTAGTATCATTTGTATTTGCCAGCTTCCTTTAAGGTCAAAGCTGTATCTTGCAAACAGATGGCTGAAGTTCAAGGTATTAAGAGATTTCAGAGATGTTTCTACTTGGCAGGGTGCTGTCCAAGACTCTTTTTTATGTTTAGCTCAATTACCTTTTTTAAAGACCAGAAAATGTATAATGTCCAGTTCAGAGAATTAAGCAACCTTTTATATCCAATGCATTAGAGTAGTGCAGGAGTGAAAGGTTGAACTTAGACTTGGAAGATTTAGATCCACAGCCTATTCAGACACATAACATAATGGATGGCCTTGGTCCAATCATACTCTGGCTTTGTGAACATAACAGCCCAAATCATAGCATATTGAATTAACCCCATAACCTGAGTTAGTATAACACATTGAATCATAAAATAATCACATAAGCTGAGTTGGCAGAATACAGGAACCTGAAACAATCCAGTGATAATTCAGTTTAGCATATTATGGAAAGCTAATCAGACTCCTTTTTCTCCACTAATAACAAAAATAAACAGAGGCACTTAAATTGTGAGATTGGTGGCTATAGCATACAATAGAACAGGGGTGCCAAACTCAAGACCCAGGGGCTGGATCCAGCCCATGGGATGCTTAGATCTGGCCCATGGGGCTGCCCTGAAAACCATGAAGGACCGGCCTGTGGTATTTCTGCCAGTGAAAATGGAATGACCCTCCCGAGTGCCATTTTCGCTGGCAGAGGTTTGCAGGAGGCCATTGCAGATGAAAATGGGAGCCCATTTTCGCTGGTGGAGCACTCAGGCCACCACAGGCACCTCCGACACGAGTGACGTCGAGCTGGCCACGTCCACCCTGGCCACGTCTACACCTGTCCCCTGAGTGAAACACAACCCTGATGCGGCCCTCAATGAAATAGTTTGACCACACCCCTTTTAGATGTAATTCTTTTTGAGGTGATGTCCCTAGTAAAGAAAAGGCAATGCTATTTTAATATACTCTTTTCACCACAAAATATGGCTGCTATTTTCTGACCCCATTGAAAAAAAATCTGAAGTATTTCACATGTTCTGTCATTTTATCCCAATACTGACCAAACAAAAGCAAGCTTTTCTCTCAATCTCTCTTCCCCAACCCCTTTTCCATTTCTGCCTAGAATCTTGAATCCTCTCTAGTGCCCAATTTCTGAAATCACACCTGGAAGCAAACTGGTAACCAATACAATTCACAAAACAGGAATATTATGTGGACACAGGGGTGGTTTCTACTTACCTTTACTACCGGTTCGCAGTGGGGCAGCGCGCGCCAGCAAAGCAACCACGTATGTGTGCTCTTCTGCGTAAGCGCAAAAGCATTTTGGTGGGGGTCGGTGGGCAGAGCCTCCCGCCGGTTTTACTATCAGTTCTTTAGAACCAGTGCGAACCGGGTGCAACCCACCACTTTGTGGACATATTGAGGTATGGCTACCTTTCTTCAATGGGTGGAAACTAATTAACCTAGAACTAAGGACAAATTTCCTGACAGTTAGAACAATTAATCAGTGGAACAACTTGCCTCCATAAATTGTGGATGCTCCAACACAGGAGGTTTTTAAGAAGAGATTGGACAACATTTGTCTAATAGTATAGGGTTTCTGGCCTAAGCAAGGGATTGGACTAGAAGACCTCCAAAGTTACCCCTCCAACTCTGTTATTCTGTTACCTCCCCATTTACTCTAGACCAGTTTATTTCATCTCATTTAATCTGTGTAAAGAATTGGGGATCCTCAGTTTATCTACTAGCCCCCAAGCTATTAGATGATGTACATATATATTTTTCCATTGAATAACAATGCACTTGGCATCAAGCACTTTGGAATGGATGTGCTTTAGCTAGTATATAGTTTAAGCAAACAGCATGGACATTTCCATGACTTTACTTTTAGTTTGTGCATCCTGCACAATGCTTGAATGGGTTCAAAAAGAGGTGCCCCTTAATGGTTAGGCTTTTTTATGTGAATCAGGAAGAGAGAATTAAGATATTGTTTGACACAGAACATTAAGAATGAATGACAGAGTTACCACAGTGAGGGCAACAGTTCAAAAATAATCTGGTCCTTAGTGGCTAAAAATTATTAGCAGCTGGCCTAAATTCCAGAGCATGGGGAGTCGGGTAGAAATGAATGATTATTTGAAATCTCACATCCATAAAAATCATACTGTAAATATCCGTTCCTCCCAGGATGAGTTGAGTCCACATATAAATCAGAATCAAATGAGATGTTACTGACATTTTTGGAAAGCCATATAATAAATGAGATATAGTTAGGACACTGAGCTTGATTACTGGAGCTTTCCGAAACGTGCATGATAAATGAGAAGAAATGTATTTGTTAGTGTTTTTTTTAAAAATTGAAAACATGCAGCTGTAAATGCAGCTGTATACCTCATTTCCCCCCTCAACATTATATCACTAACAAGAATTACCCTTTTTGCCATGAAGTCATCTGTTTCCCTTCTCACCCCCACCCCCATCAACAACCACTGATACGTGAGAGGCATGTGAAAACGAAGATTTCATGAAATCACAGCCTGAAGTGCATTGTCTTCCTCTTCAGAAAATGCATGTGTTAAAGAAGTTAAGTTATAATATAGAGCGCTTTTGTTTGTTTGCTTGAAGAATGAACATTTCAGTTACAGATTGGAATATGATCTTTTGAATACTGTAGATCTTTCCTAGCTTTAAATGAGAACCTTGGAAAATAATTTATAAATAACATTTTCTGCAGCTTTGAGGCATGGAGGGATATTCCATTTCTTTCCCATTAATTGGCTGAGTGACTCTACACCCCAAATGCAATCTGCATTAGGCAAAATGGTTGCCAGATGTTTGAAACCCATCTTGCCTCTTTTTGCAGTATCGCCAGCAAGCAAAACTAAAGATTTTCCCCCAAATCTATGAAAAATTGCCATATATTCATTATGATTTGCCTGCAGTTATAACTCCATGTTTACCTTGATATGACCATAATGATCTTCTCCATTTTATTCAGACAATCAATGAGTTGTGGGGAATGATGTCAAAATCTGTAAACCAGTGGCTACACCACAGTGATCCAAGCCCCTCTACATGTGTGTGTGTGTGTGTGTGTGTGTGTGTGTGTGTGTGTGTGTATACAATGCTGTGTTCACTTTCTTGCAGATATTGACACCCTTCCCCATCTCATGGATGGCACTATATGACTCTCTTACTTTTCTACCGTTAGGAATTTGAAGTGCACTTTGTGGATTTGAAACTTTGTGCCTTCAACCTTTGTAAGAGATACCTGTTTGTTTCTCATTCTGCACACAGCCATAATATAATTTGTATAACCATTTGTATATGGTTTGTATAAATCTGGGGATACCCTTGAGATGCAAAACAACCCACTGTTTTAGGTATCTTTCTAATTAATGTTTGCTTTCATACTTTACCCGTTCTTAGAAAAGAACATTTCTTGCAGCACATTTTGTTTTATGCCATTCAGCCTAGCACTTTGATAATAACTGTGTAGAACTGGAACAATAATTGTGTGGCTAACCAAGGTTATCACCAATGTGATTTGTTAATTGCAGAGAAAGACACCACTTTGATTGCATCATGCAAAACTTCACTTTCCCTTGACTCAATTAACTATTACCTAAGCAGTAAAACTTCCTTACAAAGCATGTCTGGATATTTATGAATAACTAGAGAGGAATGGAGAAATCTGTGAAATGCTGAAATACTAGTACTTGGGTTCTGTGGAACAATTGACTGAGATGCAATTGGTATGTAACAATTGACAGCGATGCAATTGGTATTGGTATATTGGAGAAGGCCTAGGCATTTTCTCTCCAAGAGATACTTCTGACTCTAAAACATTATAAATCTCAGAGTTTTTACCAAGTGTAGAAAACCAGCTTTTTTCCAAATGTTACCAAGCTAGAACATCTCATAGTTCTCGTTAGTACTGCCCTTGATGAGGGAAGTTGGGAGTTGTAGTTCAGCAATGTTTAGAGGACTACAAACTCACCATCTTTTTTAAAATACTAAATGTGTAACAGCTGAGACAGTGCAATTTGTCTACTTTCTGTTGCTGGAAGGACAGGAGCAATATCAACTTTTGATTGCTTGAGATTTAAATGTCCCAAAGATGCTTTTCAAAAGGCAACTGGACTTCATTCCCCCCCCACAACATTTTGCTTCTGATCCAAGAAGTTTCTTCAGTTTTGAAGGTCAGTGTTAACTCTATGACCAGAGAATGACCTTCAGAGTGCTGACCGCCAGATGACTGCTAAGGAATATAAATTATTCCATTCCCTACCATTCAGCAAGATCTGAAGAAGTTTCTTGGATGAGAAGCAAAACATTTTCAAGAAAAACAAAAAACAAAAACGAAGTCTAGTTGCCTTTTGTATAACATCCTTGGGACAACCGTGACCTGGATGATTGAGAATCTCCATAGACATTGAGATTTAAATGCAGAGCAGTTAGATAATTCTGCCTCAAGTGTTATTTGTGATTTGTGGAAAAAGTCAATATACATTACTAGATTAACTTAACATTGCAAAGGGCTTTTAGTTCAGAAGAACTGCTTTGTGATTCAGAAGAGCACAAACATAACTTGCTGTGTTCATACTCCCATGTGTTTTTTTGAATGGGATTGGAGGCCTTGCCTGAGCATTGGCTAGTGCTGCTGAATACACTCTGCTACATGAGCTCAACTAGAGTCCTCAGTGAAACAAATAATGCAGTATCCTCCAAGAAACCAAGTGTATGGAGAAGGAAAGGGATTCCCAGAGCTTAATGGCACAACTATTTCTTGGAGACTGGCTTTAATACTGAATCTGCCTTCCTGAGCATGTGGTTTTTCTGCCACCTTGTGGAGAACCATCACTTTACTCCTCAAACTGGAAAATCCAACAATGTTATTTTGATATGCCTGCCTTTCAATAATCCCAACAGTTCTTTCCTTATTGCTGTAATATAGTCGGATTCACACAATACTGTAAAGCATAGGTTGACTAAAATATGCGTTGCAGCTCAGTGTGTACTGGGAACCAGCTAGTTGGATGATATCATAATATGCTAAATGGAGCAAGAGTGTCTGTGGGGTTTGATAAAAATAGTCAAAATGGGGGCCACGGTTTTATGATCAAAGCCCCTCCCCTTTTTTATGCAAAGAGACAGAGCTTTAATCCCAGCATCTTTGTTGCAATCTTGTTTTATTTTGTTTTTAAACACACTCTGTGCCCACCCCAACTGCTCTGGAAAGGAGAGCTGTGATAAAGAATACCTTCATCCGTAGATAAAGAAAAAACTTTCGTTTAGAAAGTTACACTGGTGAGCACTCAAAACTCATTGTTCTCAGGAATAGTTTTATCATTCCTTGTTGTGTCAATGATTTTGGGATCCATTCCATGTTCATTCAGATGACATTTCTTCATCCAACTGTGCTTTGAGAGCACTTTCTTCCAAGTGAATTGCCTGCAAATGTCTAGTTTAATGAAAACAAGGACTAGGGGGTGACATGATAGCATATCTCAGGGGTTGCCACAAAGAAGAGGGAGTCAAGCTATTCTCCAAAGCACTTGAGGGCAGGACAAGAAACAATGGATGGAAACTAATCACGGAGAGAATTCTCCAACACTGGACATTTTAAAGAAGAGATTGGACAACCATTTGTCTGAAATGGTATAGGGTTTCCTGCCTGAGCAGGGGGTTGGACTAGAAGACCTCCAAGGTCACTTCCAACTCTGTTATTCTATTCTACTCTATTCTAAATTACCCACATCATTTGTTATTAAACTGCTGTATCATCCGTACATGACATAATAGCCTCTTTAGGCTGGAGCAAGATGGAAGCATAAAGCAAGTTGTGTGTTCTCTGAACATGGCATTGTTCACAACATCTGAAAAGCAAATCATAGAGAGGTGACCAACCTTGCTAACTGCAGTTTGCTGTGACCACATAATCGGTGACTGGCTTTTCCAAATATCATTGTTCTGTCCACTGCTATTTTGGAAGCTGTTGTGGACAAGCTATTTCCTCAGGCTGAGGCACAGCGGCCAGATGGCTATAATGACATAGACTGTCTCTCAGGGCTGCCCGAGCCTAAGGCTTGTTTGTGTCTGCAGTGCTCATTCATTTAATCTATTTTAGAATTAATCCCTATTGTGCCTCCTAAGGGTAATTCTGTTAAATGAAAAACAGCTTTCTTACTGCTAGGCAAACGAGTTCATTAAAGAGTATAATGAAAATGATGTGGTTCATACTATAAATCTAGAAAAGACTAACTCTGAAGAGAAAACTAAATGGATGTGCTGGAACATCCAGTCATACAATGAGAGGTCCACTCCTGAGAATTGCTAGTTTTGATCCAACTTTGTTGTATGAGTCAGTATTCTCAACAGACATGATGTATAAGGACAATGTATTATTCACAACTATTTGAAGTTGGCTATGTTTGCTGAAATAAAAGACTGGAGCCTTTTCAGATGACAGATCAGCTGTATGCAAAATAAGAATCAGAGGATGCATTTTACAGGATATAAAAGGATGGAATTAAAAACAAACAAATTAAAAATGCATTCAATTGTGGAAAGTTCCAATAATTTCAAGAGATTGTAAATTTAAGGCCAAGTACCTTTCTTGACATTGTTAGAGAAAGCTAGAAAGTAGACAAGAAGTCAGGATTCTTCATCCCAAACTACACATTTTAGATTTTTTCATTTTAAAAAATCCAGTAACTTTTTATTTCTTCCAGATTTATTTCTTCCAATATTTTGTTTTTGTTTTTTAATGTGGAAGCAGTGTCTTGTTTCTGCAACGGAATTTGGAAGCTTTGTATAGATTTTCACTGGATACATGAGATATACTGTATAAAACCAGCTCGTATGCTGTATTCTGAGGATTCCCTCTCTCCCTATTATTATAGAAAGTATATGTTCTACCTCTGTCATTAATGCAAGCTTTTGTTTTATTTTGTTTTGCATTGTTTCAAAATAGGACCAGCAAGGATATATTTTGTTCAACACCACCATTTTTGATTCACTTGATTCACATTCTGTTCATAACTTTTTCCTTCCATTCTCTTGTCTGTCCAACCAGTTTTTCCCATTACAAGCTGGTTAGAAGAAAACCACAGATCTGAGGGAAAAACAATAGATGATAGCAGAACACAGAGAATGCATGGCCTTGAAATTGATTAGCGTAATGTACATAATTGAAAGTATATGTTGTGGCCCGCCAGCGGCCAATGGATTTGGCAGCAAATTCAGACTGTGAGGAGGTTGGGGAGGAACATGGGCCAGTCCTGGAGTCTGGGGAAGAATCTGATAAGGGCTCTGTGTCAGAGGCAGAGAGGAGGCCAGGGCTGGATGCCAGTTATCAGCTGCCTTCAGAGTCAGACATCAGTGAGGCAGATGAACAGCTGGAGCCTGTTCCCAGTGTGCACATGCACAGAGTTGCCAGATGAAGGGAACAGCTAAAGAACAAGGATCGACTTGGGAGTAAGGACTCAGGTGAACAATGAATGGACCCTCCCAGAGGGAATAAAAGAGGAGCAAAAGGGGAGTGGAGTTTGCAGGAGACAATTAGTTCTCCTTATTGGTTTGTGACTCTCCGAGACTCTTTGCCAAGTTTTGAAGATATCGGCCTGGCAGCTCTCCAAGCCAGATAAGGTCTGTGACTGTAAACTCTCCCTTGAAAGACTTTGCTGAAGCCGAATGAGAGGAATTCACTGTTTGTTTAATAAAGGGGGGTTTGTCGGGACCAGTATTCTGCTTCGTGCTTTTTGGGGAAGCCTAGGTCAGAACAGTATGGTTGAAACAACTCTGGTTTTGTGTTTCTGTGATATCTTGGGCTAGAAATTCCATTGGCCACTGCTAATAGGGAACTCATTATTTCTTTGTTCCTCTCTTCATGGGATGTTCTTTTAAAAGTTAATTCCATCACAGAACGAAAGCTGATTCAGATATGGCTTCAACATATATCTCTGCTAACACCTGTCTACCAACTGAATCTTTGCTGCACAAATCAACATAATTATAACCAATCAAGAGATACAAAATCCCCTCTATGTCTATCTAATAGCTAATAGGACAATTGCTCATTTTGGGGAAAATAAGGGGAAGTCATGAAATTTACAAGCCCATCCCTAGTTTATTATTTACTAGCTGAATACCCGTGTTCTGCTATGAAACTATGTGATTGGGCTTGATAAATCGACACATACAGCTTGAAAATTAATGAGTAGTTATGATTGGCCTCTCCTCTCCCCTTCTCTCCATCAGGCTTACCCCACAGAGGCCTCTCCTATCTTATCCCCTTCTCTCCCTCTAGCTGGCCCCATTGATCCTCTCCAAACTCTCAGCCCACAGGCCGGATGAGTACTGGCTACACCCAATTAGCAGTTGGAACAGAGTTATTTTCAGGTGGTGGTGGTGGAGTAGAATATCTAACTCCTTAGCATCAGAGCGTATTAATAATAATATAAGAAATACTAATGCTCTGATGCTCATTTTGAAAAATCCTTTCTAAGCAAGCACCTAGAAGCCATGAGGAACATATGTGCCAAATTTCAAGTTTGTAGGCTTTATGGTTCTGGAGATTTTGTGATGCTGCATGAATATTTTTTGTTTATATACATATACATGTTATATTTTAATGTTATAAACTTCCCAGAGTCTTTTAGCTGGGATGGGCAGTGTAGAAATTATATATATATATATATATATATATATATATATATATATATATATATATGACTCTGGGAAGTTTATAACATTAAAATAAAACCACATAAATACCACATAAATGAGAAAAACATAAATTAAAAACAATTAAAAGCAAGTTAAAACTTCCAAGTAAAGATAAAAACATACAAATGATTTAATATGGTATCATGCATAGGCTGAAAATATATTTGAAAGGACTTTATTCTGTGTGCTTCTGTGAAGAATTCCCTTCCCAGATATTGCTGTTCTACTAAAGTCTCGGATTGTCAATTTCTTCTCCACATGGTTTTTTAAAGTTCACCCGACCATAGAAGAGAAGCTAGATTAGATATGGCTTCAACATACAGCCACATTTTTTTCCCTGTTATTTACGTTCCTGCTATTTTGGATGAGCCCAACTGTATAGATTGTGATTTGATACACAATTGATTTCACAAAATCATCTAACTCTTCAATGACTGAACATCTACCTCACAAACACAACAAATTGTAAGGTCCCAAAATGTACTTGAGTCACCAGAATGCCAAAGAGAGAGACCCAAGAAGAGGCTTGGAAAAAATAACAGCTTTTATTTGTACAAAGAAGAGCTGGGTAGACCATTCCACAACATACAGACAAAGAGGATGCAGTGAAAGGCTACACCTTGGGGAAGGTATGGCATCCTGTTATACCTTCAGAGACATCAGCTTAGTACCCAATTCTGGCCCCCTGGTCCATGCCTTCCTTGTAGCCCTGCATTGGCTGTGCAGCAAGGAACAGGGAGGATGAGTGCTTAGCAACACAGGTATATGCCCGATGTAACCCTTCCAGGCCATGACATAATCCGCACCAGGCACCGAGTTGTACACAAAAACAAGATAACAGGAGTTAGATCACTGGTAGAAGCAAATGGCAGAGGCAAGTCTAATTCTTACAGGAGCAAAGCAATTCTTACAGAAGCGAAATAGCAAGTTATTATTATGTCCCAGTAATTCTACCTATTCTATATTATTATGTCCCTTCAAAATCTTATACTTGAACTCTGGCTCCAAGAACACTTATACAACCATTGCATCGGGGTCAGAGGTGGTATTCAGCAGGTTCTGACCAGTTCTGGAGAACAAGTAGCGGAAATTTTGAATAGTTCAGAGAACCAGTAAATATCACCTCTGACTGGCCCTGCCCCCATCTATTCTCTGCCTCCCGAGTTCCAGCTGATCGGGAGGAAATGGGGATTTTGCAGTAACCTTCCCCTGGATTAGGGAGGGAATGGAGATTTTACAGTGGCCTTCCCCTGCCATGCCCACCAAGCCACGCCCACAGAACCGGTAGGGAAAATTTTTTGAATCCCACCACTCATCTGGGTTGCAGAAATCCAGGTGACCACTACTTTGGATTAAAAGAGTCACAATCTCTGAACTGTTCTTCAGGAAATAAAATAGAACTCAACAATTTGTTTTGGAGAAAATCCAAACTTAATAAGCAGCATTCCAGGATATATTTTGTATGAGCATTGGTGATATTTTTTTCTAGTGGCTTAAATTTCAATAAGTACCCCACAGGTGGGTATAGGGACAGATACTCTTTTAAAATAGTGTTATTTGTAAAACATGTTATCTTTAAACATATGCATAGATATTAAAAGGTCCATATGAACAAAGCTTTATTCCTCAATGTTTCCCAAATGTTACCTTATTTTGGGAAAGTCCTCCACACCTGAAAAAACACATGCCACTCACAGCTTATTGTTTCCTAGATATTGTTTATGGGCTACAGAAAATGATTTGGAGGACCAAATATCACCCGTAACTGAAAATTTGAGACCCCTGCCTTAACAGAGTAATCAGCATTCTGAAGCCAGCCTCCTTACACAGCACTCCAGACTACAAGGTGTTTACTTGCAAGGGATATACACAGTGCTGTGTCTCAAGCAGAATCACATGGGCTTCTCTGGGCTTCTGTGTGCATGCAATAAGCAGACTCCCAAACCCCTCCCTTTCTCTTGAAGAGGAAAATTATTTCTGTCCTTTTGAAAAGCAGCCAGAATTTGGATATCAAGGCTAGATAAATAGTGGGAAATAACAATTTTCTCCTGAGTTTCTGATTTAGGGCTGCAATCTACAAACATTGAAAAAAAAACAGGGAAAACAAGCAACCTCATTTTTCTCTGAAGCATAGATAACACGTTTAGCTAGAAATATTGTATAAAAATGCCTTTTATTTGGAATGTACTGTATACTGCCATTTAAACCTTCTTGTTTCTAATATTTATTGTATCTATGTATTCAAGATGGGGTTTTTTTTTTTTTTAAAATCAGAACTGCTTCTAACTAGAAGTAAACCAGCAATAAGTTGCCAGAAGCTTTTCTATTTTTCTGTAAATGTTTTTCTTATTGGGAGTTCTTTAAAGAGTCTGTTTTCAATCTTAGCAACTCTGTACATTTATTTCCTTCACCGTTACATGTTTTGCACATTACTACTTATCATTAAAATGAATTTAATAGTTTCTCCTTTCATTTCCCCCCCCCCCCCAAGACTTCAATTCTATTTATACCTCATGAGATTAATCTATCTTCCAAAGGATGAGGCTGATTTCTCTAGTCAGCTGTCTCTCCTTATTGGTCAGAAGATGATTCTATATAATTTATGTCATATTATGCCCTCTATTCCTTTAATTTGCCAGCAAAGTGGATAGATTGTTGGTATCCTATATTTTATACATGGTGGCTTTAGGGAAAGGGTGCCAAATGAAACCATTATCTGAGATAGGTGATAGCAGCAGTAATTACAAAGAGAGACTCCAAAGCAGTGAGGTGGGCTAAAGGCAGGGGTGGGCTGTTGAGGGTTTGCATGGGTTCAGGAGGACCTCCAGCTAAGATTCTGTGCAGTTCGGAGAACCCACAAATCCCACTCTTGGCTGGTCCTGCTCACCCCGCCCTGCCCCCTCCCAGGAGTCCCCACGCGGCCAGTTTTGGATGCAGGTAAGTGCAGGGTGCGCACAGAGGCTCGGGGAGGGTGAAAAATGGGTCTACCGGAAGTTCAGAAGGCCGGAAATGGGCTCATTTCCGGCCTTCCCAAATTTCCAGTAAAATGACCTCCCAAGGCTCCGGAGGCCCTCTGGAAACTGGAAATGCGCCCATTTCTGGCCTCCAGAGGTTCTCCAGATCCTTGGGAGGCCATTTTCGCCCTCCCGGAGTCTTGAGAAAAACCTCCGGAGCCCGGGGAGGGCAAAAAGGCCCCCTCCCACTGTGGTGCAGGAGGCCTACTAGGCCATGCCAATCATGGCCACCCAGGAACCAGGCAGAGAACCCCTTGCTAAAATTTTTGTAGCCCACCCCGGGTAAAGGAATGCAGGCCCAATGATTTACAGGGGAAAAAGGTTTGAGACTTCCAAACATTCACTCTGTGGAATCAGCCCTGCTGATACAATTAGATTAGTATATGGATGGCCTTTTGTCTGTTCTTAGGGCCTAAGTCTAAGATGCCCATAAAACCCAGACCTTTTCTCTTATGTTGTAAAGAGGTTTTCATGCTCAGGAAAAGCAGTTTTGCCAAAACTTCTCTAATCTCAGTAGTGCTGGCCAACGATCAAAAATGTGTCATCTGTGCTTAAGTGTGAATTTTCAAGCTGTGGGTTTCAAGGTTGCCAATGCAGTCATATTTCTTTATGCTTCTATGGAACCAGGAAGGGAAACTCCAGGTACTAAGGGTAATACCTTTCTCAGAACAGTTAGATTGGGGGGAAAATCAACCCAAGAATCCAATGAATGACTTGCTGCTGGGACCACAGCTCTGTGGCCCAGAGGATACACAGCTTGCTCACAGCCCCTCTTGAGTCTTCATTTAGGCAGATGAAAAGCCGGCTACTCAGCATTCAGATGATACTGCAGATTAGTTTACAGCTGAGACATGATGGGCCATTTCACCCCTCCCTTTCCTCTCCCTGATTGGCTAAAAAGTTCTCCTCTTGTCAATTACAAATTAAATAAAATAAATCCTCCACTTTTTTTAAAAAAAAGAAAGAAAGAAAATTTGTCTTTATGATGTTTAGATCAAATGACTGGCAAATATAGGTTGCAGTTTCTAAGGCAAACGTTGCCTAGAAGCAAAGAGGATTTCTAAGTGTTCCAGTTACAACGTAAACTGGGTGGGGCATGATTTGCTAGGATAGTGTTTAGATCATATTTTAATGTTTTTCACATCGTAAACAATTATACCCAAATTAGCTTGTGTGATTTAGAAACAATTTGATAGCTACCAAATGATTTGCAATAACCAAGTTAAATTCATATGAATATTTTTTTCTTTATATAGAAATAATTTTGTACAGGTATGTACGTACATCCTTGCTAGAGTAGAGAGATCAATTCTCAGGTGATGTTTTCTCTGAATAAAGACATATAGAGTCACGATGCGTGTATGTATGTATGTGTGTTTTTAAGACAGTGACACTGCACTTTTTCAACCCTCCTTGCATTTTTTAGTCTGTCTCTTTAAAAAGCTTCTGTATTGTCTTGGACTCCCCTGGAAATGCAGTAAGGATTCCTATCACATCTCAGTTGCCATAGCAACAGCAGCCTTTCCCATAATGAGCTGCATCATCTGAACTGATGTCACAGCATCATGCAGCAGGTCAAACAAGGCACCTCCTAGTATTGCGTCCTACAGATTGTGCTGTAAACATCAAAGGAGAATGGTGTGAAGTGGAGATGGTGAGTCTTATTATGAGACTGTCCTTGATTTGTGTCATACTCTCTTGTAATAAGGGTCTGAGTTTTGCCTACTTAGAGTAGCCTTGGATAAAGATGCTGCATGTCTAAATATTAATGTTTAAGTAGGCAGGCTTAGACAAAGGCCTACCAGAGCTATAGGATGCCAGATAGATAGCTAATGACAGATAGCTGATTGCTTTGCTGAAGGTATCTGCAATGTATTGAATTTCATACCTTAAACTGTTCTCCCTCTTGCTTATTTCTTTCTTGGATTTAAACAATATTTCATCTTGAAGCCAACTGATTTTTTTTTAAAAAAAATCCCTACCTATACTTGTATTTTCATGAGAAGTCAACCATCCTGTTTTTTCCTTACCTTTTGCTATTTTTTAGAGGCTTGTAGTATCATCAGCTTCCCTGAATGTGTTTTGCTAGCAGATAAAAATGGTAACTAATGGTGAATAAGCATTTGGCAGATGTTGCACTGATTTCAGCTAGACTCCTCAGTTGCTTGTTCCTTAGAATTTATAGCCCACAAGATACTAACTTTTCTCCCTAAAAAGTCACAGAGGTAGATACCTCCTTTATCTATTACCGCTCTTGTTATCCTTTCCATGGCATATTGTGTCCCTTGAATTGAGATAGTTACCTGGGGGGAAAAAAAATCTTCCATCAAACTGCAGTTAAGATGTAGCCGAGAAAATCCATCTGATAATGTTGGTATCTTATAAATACACTATTAACATTAATGGTTTTGCGAACTTCCTCCTAATTAGCTGAGACCATTTGCATGCACTTGTTTCATACCAGGATGCTTTCCAGAAAATTATTAATGGCATCTCGGTGTTTCTGTTTCCCAATCATATAATGTCGTTGCTGATCCAACATGGATCTCACTAACCTGGATGGGTGGGAAAACACCTTTCATTGTCTTTGAATGTTTAGATGAGTCATTGTTTCAATTGCTTGCAGTGAAAAGAAAGGAAATACTAGACACGTGTCATTTTTCCCGACTGATGTATCCACTGGGAATTAGGGAGTGGCCTTCATCTCTGCTTTGCTTATCTGACTTATTTTACCAGTGCAGTTAGAAGTGGACAAATATGGGGTAGCTTTGTGATCTGAGTGAATCTTTTAAAAGCCCAAGGACAAGGGGGTTAAAAAGAAAATACACCCTTAGGGTTTAAGTGTGCTTACACCAAAGTCTAAAAGAGTAAACTGAAGAGCTGATTGTTTTTTAAAGCTGTAATGAGCACAAGGGTCTCATCTGGCATAATCTCTAATGGAGCTTTTTCATTTTAATTAGGCAGTTTACATTGTAATCTACAGGCATTATCCAGCATGGCCTCTTCTTTTAAACCAGGGGAAAAAAACTGTGCATATTTTATTTATTCTGATGGTTTAAAAAGTGACAATGTAATAGTCTATCAAAAGAAATCTCTGGAGTCCACTGGGTGCTTACCAGCCATGAAAAAGCTTGCAAGAGCTCTGAGTTAGCAAGAGACAGAATGTCTCTGGCTAGAGGCTGGGTTAAGCTCACAATATTTTATTATTTGTGCATATGTTGAACCATTGGCCAGGGGAAAAAAAGTACTACTAATTATTATTAGTGAAATATGGCAAGGTTTGTGATTGTGTAGGGCCCAAGGAATTTGTCAGCATCATGCGTCTGGTAGGAAAAATATAAAATGTGTCTGATTTTAGGACATTTAAGACTAAGGCTGCTATTTGATAATCTCAGTTGCTCAAATATGCAATCTAATTCTTAGGGCTTTTCTAATCACACAAGCAAGGAAGACAGTAGGAAATAAAGCATTCTAGCAGGTTTGATGTACTTCAGAAAAGGGATAAATGAATTAGGCATGAATTATTTTATCTTGTAGTCAAACTGGGTGGGGACGTAGCTCAGTTTGAGCACATGAAGATTCCAAATTCAGCCTCATGTAGAGTAAACAAATGTTCCTCTTGGAAATGTTAGAGATTTACTCTCATGTCTGATTCCAGTCATAACAGGCCTTAGTGCAATGACTGGGATTTTGTGAGATCCCAGTCATTGCACTTGATAAACCAGATATACGGCTTAATGCAATTTGTGAATTCAGTGAGCTGTGTTTTTAATATGGTTGAAGAAATTATTTAATATGATGTGAAAGCTTCAACCATGTAAGGGAGTTTTATATATTATTAGTCAGGAACTCTGGAAGAAGACATGCTTATGTAAAGCACCTAATGTTATTGCTAAACAATGAGGGTGAGTTTTGGAACAGATATTTTAATCTGTAACTAGTGACATTAAACCAAGTTCAATTGAAATTATATATTTTAATTGAACTTGGTATATTTTCCCACGTATTTGTATCATTTTAACTTCTATTTTTAAAGTATTTCTATATTAATAAAACTGCGTCCTGACAATGAAGAAATACAAATAATGATAGTTTCTTGAATATTACAGATATCAAACCCAGGATTTATATTATTTTAGGGGGGGATATTTTAATTTGCTTAATTTGAGATAAACAATAATAAAGCTTAAGGTTCTCCTGAAAAAGTCCATGCTTAAAACCACAATGACAACATAAAATATTAGAAGTGCATCTGTCATTATTCATTAAAATTAAAGAAAACATTTTAATAATTAATGCATTTTATGAATTTGAAAGCTAAATGAAGAAGGAACCAGGCACATTATACATCAGGATTTGGTAACCTCAAAAAAATGAACTTATTTTTAGATACTTAGTTAATATATATTAATGAATCTGAAATCATTCATGTACTTATTAGAGCAGTAAAATTTATCACAAGTTAAAAATGTTCATTAACAGATTTTTTTCTGAGCTACAAAAAGCTCTTCCATATTGATGGAACTCCTGATTCTTATCTCACCACAAATGATCCTTAAAAAGCATTATCACTATTATTGTTGTTGTCGTCATTACCATCATCCAGTTGTATGGCAATTTTCATTTTAAAAAGTTAAATAACTTCATAGTAGAAAATCTGATCACTATCGATGTGGAAATTACGGTGATTTGAAACAAATGTTCCTGCCAATTAAAAAAAAACACTTTTCTGCTAGGAATTCATCTTTCAATTATTGAACCAGATAACTCATTTACCCTAGACATGATTGGTAGATCCCCCCCCCCATAGTAAATGGAACTGTAAAACATGTGACTCACCAGGCCAAAAACAATCTACTGTCTACTTCTGGCATATGAAAAGCTATCATGTCACAAAACCAGATTTATCGTGCTCCCTATATGTTGTAATATGTATTAAAGCCTTGGTGGCGCAGCGGATTAAAGTGCTGTTAAGTAGCATTTAGCTGCCAGCTGCCTGCAATTACTGCGAGTTCAAATATCACAAGGCTCAAGGTTGACTCAGCCTTCCAACCTTCTGAGGTAGGTAAAATGAGGACCCGGATTGTGGGGGGCAATAAACTGACTTTGTATAAAAAAGAACACCGCTTTGGGGGGGCGGGCGAAAGCCCTACTAAGGAGGTATATACAAAAGTATGAAGACTATTGCTTAACGCATTGTAAGCCCCCCTGAGTCTCTGGAGAAGGGCAGTATATAAATCGAACCAATAAATAAATAAATAAATAAATAATAAATAAATAAAGGAGCTACATTTTGACTGACAAGAATGCAGTACGTTGTGCCTATATTTTATTTTTATGTAATTATTTTTAGCTTCTGTCGTTGGCCCTATAATAAAGGCCAATAATAACAATACTCTAATAAAACAAATTGGAGAAAAATGTGAGGATATGCAGTGGAACTTGAATGTCTCGATCATCCATCTACTAATATTCTTTAGGTAGCACATGCTTTACTATCAAAATTTAATTGTATTAAATAGTTTGTAGTATCCAAGTGTGGTTCAACATAATGAGCTAAACTTGGCTAATTTTAATATAAAGCAGTTGTTTATGAGAAAGATAAACTAGAACACTCAGACACTCATGCTTTGCATCACTTTATCTGTTTTTCATGAGCACCGGGAGGATATTACTACAATACCTTGCCCTTAGCATTTCCTGCTTAGATTACTGCATGGGTCTGCCTTTGAGAATATCATCTACAAACTTCATCTGATCCAAACGGCAGTAATTGTATGTTTACAGGCTTCTGTTAATACTGCCCTGCTACACCATTGCTGGAGGAACTACACTGGTTGCTAGTCTGTTTTAAACTATAAGGTCCAAATCAGTGGTGAGTTTCAAAATTTTTTACTACTGGTTCTATGGGTGTGGCTTGGTGGCTGTGGCGTGGCTTGGTGGGCGTGGCTTGGTGGGCATGGCAGGGAAAGGATAGTGTAAAATCTCCATTCCTACCCCACTCCAGGGGAAGGATACTGTAAAATCTCCATTCCCTCCCCAATCCAGGGGAAGGTTACTGTAAAATCCCCATTTCCTCCTGATCAGCTGGGACTTGGGAGGCAGAGAATAGATGAGGGTGGGGCCAGTCAGAATTTTTACTACCGGTTCTCTGAACTACTCAAAATTTCCGCTACCGGTTCTCTAGAACTGGTCAGAACCTGCTGAAACCCACCTCTGGTCCTTATCTCAAAAACATGGATATCCAAGTGATTGTCTTTCCCGGATAAATTCTTCAATGTGATTCAAATGGCCAGAATGGTTCAACAGGAGGTGGCCTGACAGTGGACATTCTCTATGAGAGTTGCACTCCTACGGAACAGTATATCCCCTCCCACAAAGCCAAAGTTGGCCTCTATAGTAATGGCCTTCCAGAACCTGATAAAGATCTTGCTTTTTGGAGATGTGTTATATTGCATTATATTTTCTACTATATTATTTTCTATTATTATTACTTGTAAAGCACCTAGAGTTTGATTATATGAGGCAATGTATGCATTTCA
This sequence comes from Pituophis catenifer annectens, assembly GCF_029215685.1. Lineage (NCBI taxonomy): Eukaryota > Metazoa > Chordata > Lepidosauria > Squamata > Colubridae > Pituophis > Pituophis catenifer. The sequence continues at coordinate 293,164,843 of NW_027256881.1, forward strand.
TAAATAAAGCTAAATAATACTAGCTCTAGTTTTAACTTTGCAGCAAACCTTTGCCAGTTCTTTCAGCTTGGATCTTGTTCCCTTCTATCTGAGTCAGTCCAATTCATACTGATTCCCATATGATGCTTTTTGGAGTCATACATGTCTTAACTGTTAGAGACCCAGGGCTACATTTTTTTATAGAGATCTTTGAAATTCCCACACTTCCTATTTCTTCTGAAAGTATAAAGCCTGCCTCCTTTCAGAAAAGAAGGTATGGAAATTATGGTATTACAAATAAAAAAAATAAATGATGTTCACTTAATGTAGTGTTTCTCAATCTAGACAGATGAGTAGACATCAACTCCCAGAATTCCCCAGCAAGCAGACTAGTCGCCAAGCTGAGAATCTGCTTTTAATGTAAGTTCTCATGAATTTTGCTACAATTGGTGGTAAAGATGACAAAAAGGGTTTTGCTGTAGCAGTCACAGCAGTGACAGCAGGCTATGGTCACAATCAATGTTTCTAGGATGCACATCTGGAATTGTAGGGTGTTCTTTTTCCCTGTCTCAGAGGAAAAATACCATTCTGGAAATTATTTTCCAGCATCTCCCCAGCCTCTGAGCCTAGCTCTTTCCATATTGAGAAAACTTTATTTTGAAAAGGGCCAACAGCAGGTGTGCTAGGAGGGAGGCCATGGCTGTTGGATCCATGGTGCTGGATCTAGTACCCTCTACTGGAGGAGTGTCAAACTCATGTCGTCATGGTGGCATTGTCAGCTTGACATAACGTATTGGGACTTTTCCCCCTTCGCTAATCTGGGCATGGGTATGGCCAGTGCATGAAGCATCCGGCCCGTGGGCCAGGAGTTTGACAGCCCTGCCCTACTGTTTTTCTCCCTTTTGCCTTGTCAGCAGTTGCTCAACAATGCTTTAGATTTATGGAAAGTTTTGATTTCAGAGCTCTCTAAAGAGAACATAAATTGGCTGCAGAGAAAAGATTGGTATATTTTGGCCTTATGTAATGCTGAAAAAGTAAGATTTATTCCTTCATACATTATCTAGTTACATCTTTTCCATCATGCTTTCACAAATCATCCCAGACAAATTGTTTTGAGTTTCAAACTGAGCAAAAACAATAATGCTGGAGCCACAAGCTGTTCAACAGCCTAGTTACAAAATTAGATTTTAGGCTTCTTCATTAATTATATCCTACTAAAACATTGCAGGGAGTTTTATGGAGAATTTTTAACTTGAGGTCTTGGACTTCAAAAACAGAGAGGTTTGTAGGTTACATGAAAAGGCAAAATGGGTTGTGTCTCACATCCTAAAAGGTAACGCTTTGAATCTAGATTTATGGAATCAAGATGTTATTCTCTATTATTTGTAATTCCCCTGTATCTTATAGCTGCTTTTTCCATCTTGTTTCAATAAAAAAACATGTTTAGAAGGAAAAGATGCAAATACAGTACAATGCTTCTTGTTACAAACACTAGGAGTCAGTCATCTGAAAGCACATCTAGTTAGCCCGAGGATCCTTAACTCTTACATTTGGGAAATCATCTACTGTAAATAGTTCCAGAAATAAAGAATGTCATTTCTCTAGGTGAACTCTGCTGCTCTTTCTTTTGGAAGTGGATAGAGCATAATTTAACAAAGGATCTATTAGAAAACCTCTGATATCAGAGAAAGACTAAAGAACACAATTTGCTTTCACCTCCATACATTTTCTGAATTTTCTGAATTCACAGGAAATGTCTCTTTGCTGAGCTCTTCTGCTTATGATAGTCAACCCTCTGAATTTGCAGCAAAATTGCATGGAAAGTCTGCTTTTCTGGTCTATACTGAGTCATGCTTGGAATTGTCTCCAATTTGCTAGTTTATTCCTAGTTCTTTCCTCTCATTGGAAGCATTTGGGCCATCTGATTGCATCTTAACAAATGGTTAACAGATTCTTTTAACTAATCATGTAGACCAGGGCTGTCAAACTCCTGGCCCGTGGGCTGTATGCGTCATGCGCTGGCCATGCCCACGCCCGGTTTAGTGAAAGGGAAAAAGTCCCGATACGTCACGTGACGCCTCCGTGATGACGTGAGTTTCACATCCCTGATGTAGAGCATCCAGGATTTCTTTCTCAACTAGTTTCAGAACTCTGTTGAATTCATTCAGGCTTGTTCTGAGCTTTTCAGTTATAACTATCTTTTTGGGGAGTGATAGCATCTGATTTGGAGTGGTAGCATCTGATCAGTTGCTGTCATTCAGTAACTCAGAATTTGTCCTGAAGAAACCAGCATGGAATTAACAAAACCACAGGTATATGTTCCCCACTTCTAAGCAGCAGAAAACTCCATGGTTTTAGTTTCCTCAGAGTATTGGAGATTATCTTTTGTAACATTTGCTTAATTACAAAGAAGCAAGCAGAATATAATGTAAACAGTAGCTTGCATATCCCCAAACAGCAATTTCTCCATTTCCCTCAAATCTTTAAGCACAATTTTAGCTAATATAAAATGAAGCTCTCACTCTTTTATTCTCCATTTGTACCCCATTCTAGTAAAGTCCCCTGATGTCACTTAAGGGAACATTATTGCTGACAATTGGTTGACAGACAGAAATCCCCCCCTCCCCAATCATTCTTAATGACCAGGAAGCAAAGTCAACATACTTCAGTGTATCAGAATTATGTGTTCAGAAACAAGGTATAGGCACTCTAAAGAGATTAGTAAAAGTGATGATAAACACTTGCTGTAATTATAATTTCAGATTAAATCTTTAATTTAGAATCTAGCAGAAGCTTCAGTAGTTAGCACAAGGGATAGCAATTAGGAAACTGAAAGTATATGATAATTGCTTTAGATAGTGAGATGAGTGGCATATAAATTTAATAAATAATGAAGATGGGTGTGATGGCAGTTAGGGACAATGGATAAGTGTATAATGTGCGGTCTCAGCCACATGTCTCATTTCACTTTATAGTTAAGGTACTCCTCTAGAATCAGAAAGAAATTACTTTCTGAAATATATATTTGTATACAAGTGCTATACAGTATACATTAAGGTTGTTTCAAATAGATTTCGGCCACTTCTTTCACACTGGTTTAGTATAAAATCATGATCAGTGTCTCAATTATGCTGATTCTTGATTTCTAGAACCTCATATTTATTTAAAAGTAAATCTATAATATTAAACTGGATATGCTTTGTAATAATAAAATTGTGTAAGGTTGCAGCCTAAGCAAGCAACTGCAAGTTAAGACTGAAAGAGAATCTGAATCTGAAAAAGATTCTGAAACACTTGCTATGTTCCTCCTCCCTGCAATGATGAAATTGTGCTATTTCCTGGACAGTCTGAATACAGCAAAGCTGACTCAGCCTTTTATCATTCCAAGGTAAAAAATGAGTTCTAAGTTTGAAAAAACTTTAGACGAAGCTATGCCTTAATCTTGTCCTGGCTGATGGACTGAGGCATTGCAAAGAAGAGACAATGTGTTTTGCATAGATGTTAAACCATTCATAATATCTTTTCCAAATGAATGTTGTATCCAGTCTTGCTTGATGTAGAATTCTCTCTTCTGTTTTTATAGTTTTTGATCTGCTTCACTTCTAAACATGGGAAGAACAGAACATTATAATCATCCCAAATATGATAAATATAAGTAAAAAATACACATATCTGCTGAATCTTAAACTGTGTTTTCTCTATCATTAGAGTGAACTCTAATATAAAATTTAGCAGTATTTTCTTTGCATGCTTTTTTATTTGTTTGTCTAATTTATAGAGTCAACCATCTCACAAACAAATGCTACGTGATGCCGTACAACAAAAATGCTTTTTTATTTATTGATACTTGGAATTATCTAAAAATTGTAGAATGTCTGGTGCTATTCACATAACTGAAAACTGGCTTTTAAAATAATTGTATTTATTTAAAGTTCAAATCTTTTTCAAAATCAAAATTATTGATGACTATTTATAGATTGATTAATCATCTTGTAATTACTTCTTAGGGTCCATTGCAATATTTGAACCCAACCAATGGTTGCTTTTGGAGACAATTTTAGGTTTTGACTGCAGGGCATGAAGATTGTTAGGGCCTCGCATCCTTAATCATCCTCAGAAATTTATTTTTATAGAAACTTAAGCAAAAGTATCTTTCAAAAATTATGTTCATATCTTTTTTTCGGCATGAACATTTATGACCAGAACTTTAAAAAAGTAATCTTTTGCAGGATCCAATCTGTGTCAGTCACTGGGAGTAGAGATTTAGTCTTACAGGTTTTTGGACTAATGCCCATCCTCAGGCAACTTCTCTCTCACCAGAATGTGTCACACTAAACTCTGGTTCTGATGACTGACCCAGATTGGATCCTGCAACATTAATCTAGGACATGTATATTTGCCTTCATTTGTGAAATAATCTTTTAGTGGTGGCCTCAATATAAGGTAAAGGTAAAGGTTCCCTTCGCACATATATGCTAGTTATTCCCGACTCTAGGGGACGGTGCTCATCTCCATTACAAAGCCAAAGAGCCAGTGCTTTCCAAAGACGTCTCTGTGGTCTTGTAGCCGGCATGACTAAACGCCAAAGGTGTTTGGTGGGAAGGGCTGTTACCTTCCCACCAAAGGTGGTCCCTATTTTTCTACTTGCATTTTTTATGCGCTTTCGAACTGTTATGTTGGCAGAAGCTGGGACAAGTAATGGGAGTTCAACCCATTATGCGGCACTAGGGATTCGAACCGCCGAACTGCCGACCATTCTGATTGACAAGCTCAGAGTATTAGCCACTGAGCCACCGCGTCTCGGGCTCAATATACTTGAATCTAATCAGGCATTGACTTAGCAGATGCCCCTGATTCTAGAAGAAAGATTATTACTCTTCTTCAAATGAATGCATTTAGTTGGTCTGAGCACAGGTCAAATAAGTCCAGAAGTATCTTAGGCGGCTCTTCTCTTACCAGGAGATTCTTCCATCAGTTCAGAGCACATTGCAAGCAATACAACAAATAAAAAAAAAGTTGCTTTTCAACTTTAAGAAATTCCCTTTTTGTTCACCCACCTCTCATTCAATTGATAACAGCAAAGTGCTGTTGAAAGTTGCAGTTGAAAGTTGAAGTGCAGTTGAGGGAGGCAAAGCAAAGGAAAAATGGGTTGGATTTACAATGTTTATAAACTAAACTGGTTGAGAATGACAAAGTTTGTGTCCATTCAGTGAACATTTCCTCAGCGCAATATCTTATGAAATCTAACAGGACAATGACTAACCATTTAAAAATAGAGAATTTTAAATAATTGTACACTGAATTCCCAAAGATTCAAACATCTTGAACTCATCACTTATTGGTCTGAATCAAAGGAATGTTGCAGATAACATTTTTCTTCTACATGTTTAGTTAGAAATACAGGTAGGACCATGAGGTTTTGCTTGCTCCTAAGAAATTGATTGACAAACGAGATATCTTTCTGTAGTCATGTAGCTATCAGTTAATGCAAAACCATTTTTATTTTTTTTTAAAAAAAAACTGGTTTGCAGATTAGGTAAGACACTTCGAACATATAGAAACAGCAAGAAATGGGTTCATTCAGCTCACCTAGGCTGCCAATCTCAGAATAGTGCTAACCCAGATGGGGCTGTAAGGAATGTAATATAGCTGGAACAACAGCATAAAACACTTATGTAGCACTTATAGAAAATATTCTTTGAATTGCTGCATTTTCTTTTGGGCATTTCCAATAGTTGCATTTTAGATAATTACTTCAGTTGACATCCATCCTTTCTATTCGACCTGTGTTTGGGGCCAAATAGTTTGAAAAATAAGTGGCAGATAACCATATGAACATTTCAGCAATCTTAGCTATAGGATATTAATTCTGCATAGCCTGTAGACAAGTAGTCTTAATCAATATTGTAAACAGGAACTATCAATTGATATTACTATTATAGAATAATTTGAAGGCTTGATTAAATAGCATTTATGGTCACCTGTGTTAGCAGGTCATAAAATGAATGTCTAAGGCTCATCAATATCATCAACCATGCATAGAAAAAAAAATAGACAAACATTTCTTATGAATATGTAGTGCAGAGAATAAAGTACAAGGGACAATGGTTGATGCTTCAAAGCATCTTTCTACTATCAGTCAAAAGATATATCACGTATATTTCATTATTTTCTCTTAAACATTTTTATAGGGAAAGGGAAAAAAGAAAAAGTAAGAAACAGAAGAATAAATGGAAGTCAATGGATTAGTTTACATAAAAGCCTTAGAATCACTGAAGCAATATGTTGTGTTCATTTAGGGCATTCAAGTTGGCTAACAATAAAAACTAAAATATAAACACTTAAAATAATCTTCTAAACCCATTAAAAGCACTATTAAAAAGATTGAAAGGGATATATATATATATATATATCTAGAGAGAGAAACACAGAGAGGAAGTATAATAACGCATTATGTTCTTGTTTACTGTTGCCTTGTCATACTGAATCTAAGACAACCCATATAATGAATGACATAAAATTTACTTGGACAATGTTATAATGCTAAAATGACAAAGGTTATATGCAATTTGCTGGTATCAATTTCAGAAAATTTGAGATGCCAAAAATATTTCACATATCAATGAAATCATAATAAAACACAGTAATAATCACATTAAAATGGAAGAAAATTAAAATATAAGAAAATATTACTCTCTGCAAGCTATATAAGCCAATGACCATGAGAACTAGCAAAGTGCTCTTATAGCCATGAGAACTAGCAAATTGTCAAAGTGTAATTTAAGGAAAACAAAACTTGTCTCCTTTCTAATTTCTATGCAAACGTTTATGAAGTTAATCCATGAACAAGAGCTTATAGAAGTACCTATTTGGATTTTTGTCTTTGAAGAAAGATTTTAAAATTCTTTTTTATCCTGGGATAAAAAAAAATGGCTATGGACCAAATGTATACCTGAATGATTGCTACCTACATTTCTGATTTTTATCTCAGAGAGAGATATACAGAGATAATGAAAGTTAATGCATTTACTGGCAGGACATTTCATGAAGCTATATAAAAGGTTTATCCACTATTCTCCGACATACCCATTGCTTGCTTCACATAAATCAAGTTTGCTCTTTCAGTCTATTAAAAACAGATTTCTAGACAAAGGAAAGTCAACTGAAACTTTGTTTTAATTCATCACTGAAATAATATATTCACAGACAATTATTTTATTTTGAAATCATCAAACCTGATAATTCTAAAAAAGAGAAAAGCAGTTTCATGTCTATGGAAGGGCTAAATTGGAAGCTTTTGAAATGATGTCGTTATGTCTAGAGGTAGTACTTGGTACAGTTTCACCTGGATTTTGGGATCAAAATTAAGGTGTCCTCAAATAATCCACCAGAGAGCATCAGAGGATAGGAAAGCAAATGCATCCTAAGCACCCAATTAGACAGATGTTGCTTTCCATGGGATCCTTTTATTCTGAACATGTATTACATTTTGAAGACAAACAAGTGGGCATAGTTAGAATTATAGGTACTCATTTTTCTATATAAAATGGATAGCTACATTATGCAGCAACTGAACCAGTGGTGGGTTCCTCCCGGTTCGGTCCGGTTCGGCCGAGTCTGTAGCGGTGATGATACGATGTCACCGAACCGGTTCTCCCCCCGCCCTCCCCCCCACCCCATGTTATTCTTACCTTTTATTTGGTCCCACCCCCAATCTATTGCTGCCTCCTGAGTCCCAGCTGATGACTAGAGGGAAAAAACCTGTTTAAACTCTTGCCGCGGGGCTTCAAAGGGCCGTCCTACAGCTGATCAGTGTTAAAAGCAAACAAATGAGTCAGGTCGTAAGTGCGAGGACTGGTCGTAAGTGCGAGGACCTTCCAGAAATGACTCTGACCAGCTAGCCACGCCCACCTAGTCACATGACCTCCAAGCCACACCCACAAAATACGCCACGCCCACAGAACCGGTAGTAAAAAAATTTAGAACCCACCCCTGAACTGAACACTGGGAATCCTCCCCCACCACTAAGACCAAGAAGCACCATTGCCTACATGACATTTCAAGAGCATATGTTAAACCGAACTGACTTGATCTGAAAAGCAAATATTTCTGACTTGTAGATTTTACAATCCTGGGGGATTCCTCTAGTTGATAAAGGCAAGCCCTCAAATTAGACAAATCAGTAGCAGATGGGCCAGAAGCACAAAAAAATAAAAAAATAAATCATATGCCATATGTTTCATCCTAACAGAGAAACAGTCAAAAGGCAATAGGTTAGCTTTAATCCTTGTTACAAGCAATTATAAAAGGCTTGATGCCAGGGATTCCCCTAATTTGATTCCACTAAAAAATGACCAAAGTTTTTTTTTATATAAACATAAAGTTTTTATGTTATTTACATATTTTGTTCTTCCTCTATTGTGAATATTATTGAAAAGTTAACAAGACAGGAAAAACACTCAGAGCATGGCCTTAATGTAGTTCCATTCTGGATTATAGCAATAGCACCTAGATTTATATACTGCTTTACAGTGCTTTACAGCCAGTGGTGAAATGTAAAATTTGTTACTACCAGTTCTGTGGGCCGTGGCTTGGTGGGGGGGGGGAATGTGACTGGGTGAGCGTGGCCAACTTTTTTTTTTTACTTTTTTAAAGCATTTTTTACAACATTCGGGTGAATAGGTTGTAAAAAATGCTTTTAAAAGGTTAAAAAAAGGCTCTGATGATCACAGCTGTGGTGCGCGATCGTCACAGCCTTTTTTTTTTTTTACCTTTTAAAAGCATTTCTATACGAATAGGTTGTAAAAAATGCTTTTAAAAGTAAAAAAAAAAGGCTCTGACGATCACAGCTGTGGCGCGCGATCGTCAGAGCCTTTTTTTACCTTTTAAAAGCAGGAAGTAATGACACCCGGGCGGGTGGGTGGAGTCTCGCACCGCCATCGCTACCGGTTTTCCGAACCACCTGCCATAATCGCTACCAGATCGCCCGATCCGGTCCGAACCGGGAGCATTTTCACTCCGGTTTACAGCCCTCTCTAAGGGGTTTACAGAGTCAGCATATTGTCCCCAACAATTTGGGTCCTTATTTTAGCCACCTCGGAAGGCTGAGTCAACCTTGAGCCTGGTGAAATTTGAACTGCCAAATTGCAGGCAGCCGGCAGTCAGCAGAAGTAGCCTGCAGTACTGCATTCTAACCAGTGTGGCTCACTCTCACTGTGGTTATGTGATCAGAAGGGAGATGGGGATTAAGAATGGAGTAGGCAGTAACTTTCTAGCCTCTGTCAAGCTGCCTCTCCTATAGCGGAATGCATTAAGGTATATTTTTCTCTTTTAATTTTTCTCCTATACAGCTCCTGGCCAGATCTTGATCTTATTCAACTCATTATTTCTTTTGCAGGCTTCCCTCACACCAAATATGATCCTGATCCATTGTGGGCAGAGAGATAATCCTAAACCCTGGCATATTTTTTCCACCCAGTCCATGTGTTTATAAAGAATAAAAATATTGTCATCAGCTGCCAATCACAACTGTTTCATCAAGAGATGTAGACAGACAATAGTAAAGTAAAACAGAGTAGCTCAAAGCAATGAATAAATATTTGATGAAACTCCAATACACTACATTCCTTCCCACATTCAGTAAGCAACAGCTTTCAGTGCAACCATTACAGTGTGATGTGCATAGCTTCTGGGAAGAAAGAAGACAGTGCAAATACATGCTGAGGCCTTTCCCTTGTATTCAGGCTTCTGATAATACCTAGCAGAAGTTGTTTCATTTCCAGCTAGTGTTGTATGCTTAATGTACAGCCAGCTAATTGCCTGATGTTCAATTAGAACAGTATCTCCCTCCGTCTCTATTGATAAAACAACTTTATGAAACTAGAATTTTATTCTTTTTTTCCCTTCAACTTTCAGTATCAGGACAACTTTAACCATATATATGTACGCAATTTCTTGTGTACTTAACATGTGCATTACTTGTTTATTACTTGTTTATTCTTAACTCTATTTGTGTCCTGATCCTACAGTTAGCTATTTTTGAACCCTTCAGGTACCCCTTTGATGTTTTCTGTTGGATGTTTCATTGCTATCTCAGGCTGATTTGGATCCAGGTATCACTCAGGGGTGGGCTTCAGATCCTTTAGCAATGGGTTTGCTGCCCCGTTGCTGGGTGGGTGTGGCCATGGTGTGCGTGGCCTAGTTGGCCACCTGCACCATGGTGGTGGGGGTTGTAATTTGGCCTCCCCAGGCTCCAGAGGTTTATGTTGAGCCTCCGGGAGGGCGAAAACAGCTTCCCCCAGGGTCTGGAAGCCCTCCGGAGGCCGGAAACAGGCCCGTTTCTGGACTTCCGGAACCTCCAGTAGGCCCATTTTTTGCCCTCCCAGACCTGCCACACGGCCCCTGCACTTACCTGGAATGATGAATGGGTCACGTGGAGACTCCTGGGAGGGTCGGGATGGGGTGGGTGTGACCAGCCAGGGGTGGCATTTGGGGGTTCGCCGAACCCTGGCGATCCTTGGCTAGAGGATCGCCTGAACCCTGCCGAACCCCCAGGAGCCCACCCCTGGTATCACTGCTCTCTTCTCCTTTGTAAGGAAGACTCAACAGTATTTTTTAAGAATGGAAGGAAAAGACTCCTGATTTTACTGGACTTGAAAAATTCTTATTTTCTTTATCACCCATAAAACCTACCCTTAATTTTATAAATAGGCCATAGGCCATAATTTTTGCTGTAACTATCTTTCTTAGTATAGAAACATTCCATCTTGGCATTCATCTTGCTTTCTGTCTCCCCACTTCTATGTCTTTTGGTCCAATAATCATGCTTTCATTCTCTATAGAATAAACTTCTACTTGGGGTCCTTCCATTGTTCAAATCTTCTGGTTGCACAATTAAAGCCCAGCAAGGACTGGCAGCTCTGTCTTGTGTATGTCTAGATTGCTAAGAGTATTAGTATATTATGGGAACCAAAAATGTTTATTTGTAAGTTCTCATAAAAAACTGACCCAAAAAACCATCTTCTTTTCTTGACCCATAATTTATCACAAAGCACTATTGGTCAATCCATTTGTCTACTCTATTTGTCAGCCATTGAGTGCCCTAACCTAATTTCTCAATTTTGTATAAAAATATATATCCTTTCCCATTCAGTTAAAAAAAAAGAGGAGATTATATTATGATCAACCTTGTTCTCTGCAGCAAATCTTCATTGCCTTAGAATTGCAAACAATGTATTACAATAAAAAATAAATATATAAAACACTGTTAAATTCTAATTGGAGTTTAGTGCATGGAAAGCATCATGTTGAATAATCTGTTGTCATGTTTTCACACAGCTATACAGAAGATTGTCTACTCTAAGAGTTATGAAATAATTTACATTTGATTGGAAGAGAATTATATGAAATTCATTCAATCTGCCTGGATCTTCGAGCAACAGAGGTCTAAATACTAATTGCATTTAACGAAGAGTAGTATAATGACATGATCTATTGTTTCGATTCACAAAGACAGGTTCTCTTATCCAGGGAGGTTTTGGAATATTTATCATTTTAAAATGCAGAAGGCAAAACATATTTAAAGAACTCTCTGTGTTGTTTTGAAAATGTGAGCATGGTTAAAATAGCTTGCCGGTTCCCAAGTGAAATTTCTTACTGGAGCCTTAGTGCTCTGTGATATTATATTCACTTCATTTTGGTATCTTATGTCCTTAATTCTTGAGAAGAATATCATTAGCCTAGAGAGGCAAGGAACTCTGTTAGATGTTCTTATCATAGCAGCTTCCATCAGTTTCAGCTTTCTACCTTGAAAAATGTTTACCTACCTAAAATATTGGGACTAAAACTGAATGAAAAAAATTGGGTACCTTAATCTAATTTCAGTTTTCAATTTTTCTGTTTGTAAACCCTCATTTTAAGCATTCTGATCTCACAGTAGTTATGCTGCCAGGATTGCTTAGTGGAGTGGAGAGGGGAAGCTTGTCTGTCAGCAATAATGTCCAGCTAGCACATCAGGGTACCAGGAGCTGGAAATTCAAACTGTAACCGGATATATTTCATGTTTATAATCTGTTTAGCAGCTTTACCTAGCTTTTCCTGCAAACTATGTAACTGTGCTTCCCTCTATATACATGTGCAGTTTTTGAACCAACAATTCCTTAAGGACTCCTTTATTGACACTGTTAATATTTCCACTGAAAACGCCAATGCTATTTTCACCTCTTCGTGATTCTTAGTCTGTTAATTCCTAATGGCATATGCCCTTATTTCTCTCACACACATGCATACACAAAAGTACTGCTTTTCAGCAATCATCTATGCTACAATAATGCTGAAGATAGAAAATGATAAAAACAAATTTTATTGCTTTTTGATATAATATTTTTTTTTCACCCAATGGGGTAATTATATAAAAGTATCTAAGGTTAAAATCCTAACTTGGGGTTTAATTTAGTATTTGATTAAATACTATTTACTGACAGAGATAGGTATCAGTAAAGTGCTGATTTTACTGACACCTCTCTCTCAAATTGGAATGACAAAGCATAGTATTGGAATCTATGCTTTACTTTCTTCTATGGCAAGTACAGGGTTATTCTTTATATATGTGAAGTCTTCTTCAACAGCAAAAGTTCTTGATAACCTCCATGACAGTAGACACCACTACCAGTTCGCTCGTAGGTAGACTTGGCTGACTAGGTGGCTCAGTGGCTAAGATACTGAGCTTGTTGATCAGAAAGGTCAGCAGTTCGGCAGTTCGAATCCCTAGTACAGGTCTCCTGCATGAGCAGGGGGTTGGACTAAATGACCTCCAAGGTCACTTCCAAGAAGAACCGAGGTGGCGCAGTGGTTAGGGTGCAGTACTGCAACTACTTCAGCTGACTGCTAGTTCACCAGATAAGCGGATCAAATTTCACCAGCTGAAGGTTGACTCAGCCTTCCATCCTTCCGAAGTGGGTAAAATAAGGACCCAGATTGTTGGGGGCAATATGCTATTTAGTATACTGTCTTTGGTGTAAGCCGCCCAGAGTCCTCGGAGAGTGGGCAGCATAGAAATATGAATAATAATAATAATAAATAATAATAAAAAAACTCTGTTACTCTTACTGCGCATGCGCAGAAGTATCTGGGCAAGTGGGTGGAGCCTCCCGCTGCCACCGCTACTGTTTGCCTGATTCAGGGCAAACTGGTAGCAACCCACCACTGCTCCATGAGAAGATCAAGAACGTCACATTTTAAATCTTCAAAATGTTTTCCCCACAACTGTATTATCCCCATTTTGTATATGAGGAAGTTGAAGCAAACCCAGATATCTTACTATCAGAAGTGAATGAAAGTATAATACCCTCTCCTTCCATGTGCAGTAATTGACCTGGCTAGCAATTATGTTTTTCTAATTACTGGCAATGGGGACAGCAGGTTCAGACCAAGCCATATGATATTCAGGGAAGACAGTTGACCAGTCCTAGGGCAATGTCATTGCAATTAAAGGACTGAATCTGCTGTGGAATTCAGGGGAAATGGCTGGCAGGGATGCTTGAGAGAAACAGCTTGAAAACTGCCACCATGATTCCCTAGTTACCAGCTTCTACCGTCTGAGATAACTTCCTTATCCTACTTCACTGACGATCCTATCTTCATAAACCTACCTATGACAGCTACTTATCTTTGACTAGAGAACTGATTGAAACTAGAGACTTTAAATTTTATGTTCTTTGCATGTGCATTAGGGGAAATTAACATAATGAGTTCAGTGTCTATGGAGATTCTCAGTCATCCAGGTCATGGTTGTCCCAAAGGTGCTTTTTTTTCAAGAGGCAACTGGATTTTCTGGTTTTTCTTGGAAGATTTTTTGCTTCTCATCCAAGAAGCTTCTTCAACTCTGACTAGATGGTAGGGAATGGAAGGATTTGAAAGAAAGTTGAAAGATGAAATAAAGAAAGATATCATCTTCAAAGAAAAACCAGAAAGTCCAGTTGCCTCTTGAAAAAATGAATTCACTGATGCCAAAAAATGAGGGACAGTGAGTTCAGTGATGCCAGATGAGAATGGTTATTTTGGTTGATTTTAGCTAGGTCAAAATATTCCTGATTCTGTTTTAGGTTGTACAGTTTTTCAATTTTTACCTTTGATGTTTTTTTTTGTGATAATTGTTTCCAAAGCATAAAAACTAGTGTCAGATAGGTCAAATAAAAGTCATTCAGTTGCATGACTAGTAATTCATGCCAAATGATGCATGAATAAAAACCATTTACAGTTACACTGTGATACAGAAGTACTGTCAGTCTGCATTTTCATGCACAATGGCACATTTTGGCTATAATCAACAAAGTAGGTTGTAAGAAAAAAAAGTTGCAAGATGAAATAAAGAAAGAAAATGACCTAAACTGTGATTTCAACCTGTTTACAACTCATTTTAAGTTGTGCAATGAAAATGAATTCGAATTGTTGAAACTTTTTAAAAAAGTATGCTGTGTTATATCTTTCTCACATTCTGTTTAATCATGGTCTTTGTCTCTCCAAGCTTCCTCTCTGTCAAGAAATAGGAGAAAAATAAAACTTTTTTTTTCAAATTAGGAAAGGTTTAGGTGGTAGCTACAAAACCTTAGAGGCCTTTCCCCACTAAAACTGAATCCCCCAAACATATCCCAGCAAAATCTTTAACTAATTTGTCCCCAGGATATTTGCCTTTATCTTATTCCCAGCACAGATGCTTGCAAGTGGTCCTTGATTTATAACCACAATTGAGATTGGAACTTCGACCGCTAAGTGATGCCATTGCTAAGCAAGTCATCACATGACTGCATCCAATTTTATTATCTTTTTTGGCACAATTGCTAAGCAGATCCAGTCCCCCCCCACCTTGACTTTGCTTGGTAGAAACTGGCTGGGATAGTCACAAATGACAATCACACGATCCCAGAACACTGCAACTGTCATAAATATTTGCTAGTTACTAAGTGCCTGACTCATGATCACATGGTTGCAGGGACACTTTGATTGTTGTAAGTGCAAGAACTGGTTGCAAGTCACCTTTTTCAGCGCTGTTATAACTTTGAACTTAAAGTTACATTAATCTGTTCATCTGAAATTAAGTTAAACTAAAATTTAAATTCAACTATTCAGTTGCATTCAGTTTAATTGGTAGCTTGTTTTCTAGTATGATTTGATTGCTTATTGTACCATATGACTGTCACTGGGTATTGTGCCCTGTGATTCTTGATGAGTGTATCTTGTCTTTTTATGTACACTGAGAGCATATGCACCAAAGACAAATTCCTTGTGTGTCCAGTCACATTCTTCCAATAAGAAAAAGAAAGAAAAGAAAAAGGAATTTGGAAATGTGACAAAACCGTTTAGACACAGCAGCATTTTATGCATATGAGAACTCTAAAGTAAAGTCTCCACTGAACTGTCAAGACTTAATTATTTCATAGATATGTCCATATATGAGTTTTTGCCAATAAAATGTGAGTATCCTATTATATTTTTCAAGATCTTTTTTTTTAAACATATCTAACCTACAGCCCTTGAATTCACTGGACATCTGCTGCACTGTTAACTATGTATTGTTGTGGGTGGTTCTTTTTTCCCATTGTTCTTCAGAATCAATGATTAATCCCATTAACCCAAAACTATTCATCAATATGAAAGACTAAACTAAGATTAAAGACTAAACTAAGACTAGAAGACTAAAGACTAAGACTAGACAACTAAAGATTAAAGACTAAACTAAGACTAAAGCCTTGATTAGACTTCTCTGTTACTGCATGTCAGGGAACATATGCATCTATTGTTTGAAGATGATTGCATAGCTGTTGCATTTATATGTCTGCAAATGTTCATTCTGGCTGGGGGGGGGCATTCAAACAGTAAAGGACAGAACAGGAAGTTGGAGCAACCAATTAACATGCAAGACCAACCAATCGGCATGCACAATGCGTGGTTGGAATTTAGGATGGGTGCATGTCAGCCTGTCTGCAGCCATCTGAAATTTATGCTTACCCATCAACTCCTTTCGCAACATAGGTATGCGGGAAGTTGCAGGCAACTTTAAATCAAGCTTTAGTTTTTAGACAAAGGCTAAAATATAAAACAATGGTGTGATCTTTATGTTACACAACTCTTGCAAAAATCTGATAAGTTCATAAGAGACACAAACACTTGCTATTATTTGTTCTATAGCTCATTCTGATGTTTATGAGTTTTCCTGGTTTGTGGCGTCCTCAATTTTTTAAACCATTAGCAGGAATGGGAGACATGTTTGACTGAAAAGGGTTATGGTACATATTTTAAGAAACATTGTTCTGTCCAAGATAAAGCTTATTCTATAGCAGTAGTTGAAATCATAGTAGATCCATTATAAGCATTAAGTCTTGAGTGCTTTTTTGTCATTGGTTGTCAGCTGTTCTGCCATTCTTTATGTATCCACCACCAACTTTAAAATTCACTAACGTATTAAAATGTAGCTACGTAGTGCATTGGATTTTTGTGCTAAGTGCTCCTTCAGACAAGCTTTATTGATTTCAGTGAATAACATCCTCCAAAGAGGATCTCATCTTAAGGAAGTTAGTACAAATCTATATTTTGTATAAACATGCAAATTCTTCCTTTTCCCCTAATGAATATTTTAAATATAAAAAAGAAGGAGTACACTAAATTAGTGTATTAATATGGAAACACCATCTCTAGCCCTGAGAAATTCTTCAGCTGCAATTTTCAGCAGCCTTATTTCATCTGGTCAATGCTGAGGAACACTGGGCGTTGTAAGTAATTCAATAATTTAGTAATAATCCAGAAGGCACAACTTGGCCACCTTTAATTTTTTTTTTAAAAAAAACCCCAGTTGCATTGCTTCATAATCACAGGAGAAAGTAGTTGTGTTTTGATCAATGGACATGAGGGATGGCGCCTAATGGAGAGGTGGTGTGATGAATTACAGTGATGCTGCAGTTTCGCAGTTTCCTAGGCAGGAGGGAGGACATTCCAAGGGGGGAGGCAAGACAAGAGACAGCACAGACTGGAGCTGGATTGGAAAAGAGTTAGGATAGCCACTCCCTAGAATCTCTCAGGGTATATCCATTAGGGTGAGAGTAGTAAATATTTAGTCTGGCAAGTTTCTGTCTATATGATGTGACAAAATAAAGAACTGAACTTTGGCTAAATTGTTCTACATTGTTCTTGGCCTGGGCCTGACATCAATCTTGCCAGACTAAACTTTTACTACTCTCACCCCCACCCCAACAGATCTACCTTGGAAGATTGATGATATCCTGCCAACTTTAACTACTCAGAAGAATTTTTCATTCAAATACCAACTGAAACACTCACTTCTGACATGCCAACCAAAAGGCTCAAAGAAGTAATGACATCTGAGCTTGGTTGTTTTGTTGTACACATTTCATTACCCAAAATAGGTAACATCCTCAGAGCACTGACGATGTCACCTAATTTGTGTAATGAAACGTCTGCAAAAAACAGCCCCAAGGAGCCTTCATTTCAACTCTAAGTTACAAATACTTTCTTTTATAAATAACGGCATCATTTGGTCATTCTTCTATTTAAACACAGTACATTTCATTGTGCACTTTGAAGTCTAAACACCGGCCTAACTTCTTTGTGGAATGGAATTAGGACTAGGAAATATATTACCTCTGCTTGGATGTAGGAACCGTGGTGGCACAGTGGTTAGAATGCAGTACTGAGGGCTAACTCTGCCCACAGTCTGGAGTTCGATTCTGACTGGCTCAGGATTGATACAGCCTTCCATCCTTCTGAGGTCAGGAAAATGAGGGCTCAGATTGTTGGGGGCAATATGCTAACATTGTAAACATCTCAGAGAGTGCTGTGGAATGGTACATAATTTTAAGTTCTGTTACTATTTATCCAATCCATGTTTTTAAGAGAAAATACTTAGGTAGCATACTGTGTACTTAATGCAGGACTATATCTGGACGTAGGTCTTCCCAAAATTAATACTAGCTTGGAACAGGTAATGTAATGTCTGGTTAAAGTTGAATTTCCTACCACAAATGTTAGCCTCTCTGATACTGATAACTCCTTGAATATACCCTAGAACCGTGATGGCGAACCTATGGCACGGGTGCCACAGGTGGCACACAAAGCCATATCTATGGGCATGTGAGCGTTGCCCTAGCTCAGCTCCAGCACGCATGTGCGCACCAGCCAGATGATTTTTTGGCCTTCCAGGCCCCCTGGAAGTCAGGAAATGGGCTGTTTCTGGCTTCTGGAGGGCCTCTGGGGGGGATGGGGAAGGCTGTTTTCACCCTCCCCAGGCTCCAAGAAAGCCTCTGGAGTCTGGGGAGGGCAAATAATGGCCCTAAGGGGCCTATTGGGTCCACCGTTAACCTTTTTGCCATCATGTGCCAAAAGCGGGGGTAGCGCAGGGGGTTGCATGCACATGTGTGGGGGTGCGGGGTGTCATTGAATTATGAGTGCGGGCAAGTGCACACGCAACCCCCCCCCCCCCCATGCTCCTGGCATGCTGTGGCAAAAGGCTTAGCCATCACTGCCCTAGAAAGTTAGGATGCTGTAGGAAAGAATGCAATGTGGGCTTTCTGCTCAGATGCTTACTGAGTGGCCTATGGCAGAATAAGGCAGCCACCTACTATACATTGCAGAACACAATATTTGATGGCCAATGATCAATCCAATATACAGTTTTATAAATGAAATTGATAGCCCAAATAAATGACAGAAACATTTTCTATAAAATGACAATAAATAAAATAGCGAAATGATCAAAAGGAAAAATGTTAGTAAGTTGTAACTTTACACAGTTCAGTGTTTCAATTTTTTTTAAATATTAGTAGAACATGTAATTTACCTGACAAGCAACACAGTTCATGACAGAGATTAAATTATATCAGTTTTTTAGCATCACATTCCAATTGGCTAAAAACATAAAAGAGCCAATAATGGCTAACGGCCATTATTTGAAATCAGGAGACTTTGAGTTCTAGTCCTGTCTTAGGCATGAAGCCAGATGGGTGACTTTGAGTCAGTTACTCTCTCTCCGCCCAAGGAAGAAGAAGGCAAAGACAAACCACATCTGGAATGTTGCCAGGAAAACTGTATGGACTTGTCATGTAGTCTCCAGGAATCAAAGCTGACTAAAAGGCACAAAAGCATAAGAATGCTCAGATAGTGTATCATGCAAATGCAGTTTCCTCTGTTAAATCAGGAAACCCAGTCACTGAAATTTGTAGGCATTAACATCACAGTTTAGCCATTTAAGAGACTTATTTAACAAAGCTGCTATCACAGGTCTTCCTTTTTGATATTCATTATCACATCAGCAATGCAAGTTTTTAATTTTTTTTTTCTCAATTCCAGGTTAGATTTATTTTCTTAATCACGTGCTTGACACTCTTCACGTCTTGGGAAACAGGTTTGGTGATGACATTCATGGGCACCAGGAGGTTACTGGTTGTACCATAAAATGGTACTGGACAGTCCCCTAAATTAAATAAATGATTGGAGATTCCTCCAGTCCATCAAATCTTACAAGAATTTTGACATTTTCATGTGAAATTCTACAAGATTAGATGACTTTAGAAGACCTCTGAAATTTTTATAATGATTGATGGTGTGTAGGATTTAGAAATATTGCTTAATCTGAGGGATCTTCTTCATGAGTGAATTAAAATGGTATTCACCAGTCCTTAAACTTACAGAAAACTGGCATATAATTTACTGTCCCTATCCTGCCATATCATGATGTTGGCAAATGGTGTTGTCTTTACTTGCAGTATAGGGACTATATTAAAAACAGATATTGATGGATTCCCAGCTTTGTTTCCCTTCTCTCCCACTAAGACAAACATCGGGCAAGAAAAAAAATATCACTCACTTTTTCTTAATATGGGATGTTAGAAGAGTACGTATATTTTGACAGATGTCTAGACCAGAGTGTCTAGCCACCTGTCAAAACTTGCTCTGGTTTGGTGCAAATACTTTGTGTGGGATGCTATTCTGGAAAAGGACTAAGCCTGCGCCAGAAAGAAGCTTGATGATCCAAGGATATTAGTTCACAGGGTCTCTTTGAACATAACGTCAATTTAATTGTCACTGAAGCATGTCAGATTGCACTCAGGTCAGTCTGCCAGCTAGATGGGGAAATTTACTATTTTAATACTGGATCAGTAGAGAATGACTGGGGGAATGAGATGAAGGATTCATGAGAACATGGCAGAATAAAGAGGTTACTATGGCTAGGTACAAGTGGGGAAACGACCCTCGTCCATAGCTGTTGTAAAAAAAAAAAAAAGTAAATTCTAAAGGAGGAGTACTGTACACATTTTTAGTGGCAGGTGTGGGGGGGGGGCTGCACTAAATCATTTCTTTTAGGAGTTCAGGATGGGATGGGTGGAATGGTATCAGGTATCTAGAAGGGGCTGGGATTTTCTTGTTCTCATAGGTTTAAGAGGCAAATGGAGGTTTGTTCTTTTTTTAAAAAAAAAAATATGTAGTTGCATAGCAGTGTCTGTGTGTTTCCTGACTCAGAATGATGGGAGACTGAGTTACCTAATTTTGGTAGATAAAATGGTTTTGGAGACTGCTAAATTGGTGCTGCAGGAGCATGAAGCTAAGTAAAATACAGCTCTGTCCCCAGCCCCTTTGGATTTGATAAATCATTTTATGTTAGTATGTTGCTACGTTTTTTTTTAACCTCTGAAGATAATCTGTATAAAGAATTATTGGAAAAAGTTATTGATTTTTAATGAGAATACATCTTTATATGTATTACGTTTTGAGTTGTCTCTTCTCCCTAGACAACACCATTTTATCAGCAAAACACACAAAAAATCCAGTAAACCCAGACCATCCATTTGCTAGATTCTGCTATTGAAATAGTTGATAAAAGAATGTAGCAGAGTTTACAGAGCAAGGCAGAACTAAATCCAATGGGCTTAAATAATTGTTGGTAGAATTTTAAAATAAACCTTTAAGAATCAGAGTAATTTGATCTTAGAATCAGTTACCAAGAGAAATTCTCTACCGCTAGAGTTTTGTGAGAAGAACATATGTTGCCTTCTTTTATAAATTGTCTGGGTATTGATTTCCAGAAGAAAAAAATTGGCTAGATGGTTTACAACCCTTCCCTTATGAGCAAATAAACCTTTAGGGCAAATCTTTTGAAAGAGACCAAGGGATACAAAGCACATCTGTTTGAATCATTAAAATACCTATAGCTTTCTCCAAACTTCTATTGCTGTTTCAGAGCCTTCTGCCAACTATCTCCACATAAATGATTTGTCAGAGCATAGTGCTGGGCATGCACACTCATAAAGAGACAATTGGGAACATCTTCTAAAGCAGCCACATTGACCTGGAAAATGATGCGGCTGCTTTATTGATTGAAAAAGGGGTGCTTTTTAAATGTTTTACACAGCCCTAAAAACTGTTGTTGGTATTAATGGTTCAACAATCTGTGGCCCTCTAAAGATTGGTCTGTACTGCTCACAAGGCCCTCTCACTACTCTGCTTGATGGAAAATGTTGAACACATAAATTTTGCCATGCTGAACAGTGGTGGAATTCAAATTTTTTTACTACCGGTTCTGTAGGCGTGGCTTGGTGGGCATGGTGTGGCTTGGTGGGCGTGGCTTGGTGGACCTGGCAGGGGAAAGATATTACAAAATCTCTATTCCCACCCCACTCTGGGGCCAGCCAGAGGTGGTATTTGCTGGTTCTCTGAACTACTTAAAATTTCCACTACCGGTTCTCCAGAACCTGTCAGAACGTGCTGAATTTCGCCCCTGATGCTGATTCTACCAGGTCTTCTTTTCTGTTTTAAAGCTACAGTATCCATTCTCTTCTTGCATTGGAAAGCAAGGAGAAGGGAATCCAAGCAGAGAGTTTGCTTGTTGTTCATTCCTGGTAAGCAGTTGTGCCTATGACTTCTAGTAAGATGATTGGATTAGTGTTGTTGTTGTTATTCTTATTAAAACTCTATTAATATCTTTGCAGTGTTCGGTAACAGAAATGTTAGCATTACCAATTATACATAAAATGCATATTTTTATTTGTTTTTTTTTAATTTTACAAAACAAATATAATCCAATTATGCTTCCTTGAAATCAAGATACATTTCCTATGTGTAGCCTTAGATGAGAAATTTTCTAACCATCTGTTGCATGCATAAATAAAACCTGAAGTTGACATAGGAAGCATATTGTGCTCAGAGATATAAAACAGTGGTGGAAAGCTTTTGGTAACCCAAGGCTACGTGTGACTTTTGCCTGAGCGGGTGGACCAACATGCCTAGTGATTACTATAAAATCAGAAGTTTTCCCCCTGAATTTTTGCAGGTTAGTTTTGGATTTTTATAACAGGCACTTCTAGCAAAGCAAGTTTCAGAAATCCCTGTTACAACAGAATATCAGCACAAGGAATTGTAGCCTTATGATGTTATTTTCTAGTAAAGAAACTTGGGAGAGGCATTTGACTGAATACCTAAACATATCTCACTGCCTTGAGATTAATTATGCAAGAAAGATATTTCTGGAGGCTTTGTCTTAAAGACTTCCCAGAAATAGAACTGTTTGGAAGCTGAGAAATTTTCAGACCTCTAGAAGAAAAAATTGCGCGTGAAAATCTAGGACCAATATGCAGTTACTTCGATTGGATTAAAGTTTTTATTTCATTTTCTTTTTCTTTTTAATAGTGGTAGTAATGGCTATTAGGGGACATGGTGGCTCCATGGCTAAGACGCTGAGCTTGTTGATCAGAAAAGTCAGCAGTTTGGCGGTTCGAATCCCTAGCACCACATAACGGAGTGAGCTCCTGTTACTTGTCCCAGCTGCTGCCAACCTAGCAGTTCGAAAGCATGTAAAAAATGCAAGTAGAAAAATAGAGACCAGCTTGGTGGGAAGGTAACAGCGTTCCATGTGCCATCGGCATTTAGTCATACCAGCCACATGACCACGGAGACATCTTTGGACAGCGCTGGCTCTTCAGCTTTGAAACGGAGATGAGCACTGCCCCCTAGAGTCAGGAACGACTAGCACATATGTGTGAGGGGAACCTTTACCTTTACCTTTAATGGCTATTATTGAACAGGGTGGGGGAGACACAGGTGAGTGAAATTCCATACAGTGTTTGGGGTTTTTTTTAAATAAACACTTATTTCTTAAGTGTTAATATAGTGTCATTGTGTTAAGTATGTTAAGTATATTATATTATTGTTATTGTTAAATGTACTGTTTCATTTCAAGTTTTGGCCTAGAAACAGACCACTCAAAACCAGCTGTTCTGCACATCGAATATTTGTCATACCTCTAGTTAAAAGTTGCCCACATTTCTCTATAGCAGGGGTGTCAAACTCGCGACGTCATGCTGTCCTCTTGTGATGTATTGCGACTTTCCCCCCCTTCGCTAAACTGGGGGTGGGTATGGCCAGCACGTGATGCATCTGGCCCACAGACCATGAGTTTGACACCCCTGCTCTAGATCAAGGGTCTTCAACCTTGACAACTTTAAGCCTGGTGGACTTCAACTTCCAGAATTCCCCAGCCAGCTTTGCTGGCTGGGGAATTCTGGGAGTTGAAGTCCTCCAGGCTTAAAGTTGCCAAGGTTGGAGACCCCTGATCTAGAGCATTTTTTGAGGATCACATGTAGCAGAATTTTAATAAAAATAGAAAGGGTGGTGCATTCACAAAAGGTTGGCACTCTCTCCTCTCCTTATCATGCCCCTTTTTTCTTGTTTTGCAACAAGTATTGAAAATACGTAAGGAGTGGTAACAATTCATTTTGGAGTGGGTGTGAAGGAATGTTTATTACTCTAGGAAATATGACAGTTCATTTCATTTTCTGAATTCTCTTTCGATCAGCTGGAGGCAGAGCCGTTCCTGCCTGTGGTCAGACAGGTAGAAGTGAAGTTGAGTGAAGGTCAATTTTCAATTACTTTCTGAGGGAAGAGAGAGGAAGTGAAGAAGAGTGAACACAAAGAGTGAAAGCGCTATTAGGGAGAAAATGCTTATTGTAAACTGTTGCTCTTTCTGATATATAATTTTATGCATTTATTTAAAAATTAAAGAAGATAATGTAGAAAACATAACATTATAAAGAACAACACGAAGGCTTTCTGGATAAAAATTTGGTGGGTTATGCAAAATGTTCTGAGGAAAAAACTCCAATTTTCTCCTCAATTGTTTTTATTGGGTATAGTTAAGGGTTTTTCAATGGGTGAAACAAAATTGATATTGTACATGGTGACAGCAGCTAGGTTACTGATTGGTCAATATTGGAAAAGGGATGTTTTGCCTACAATTGAAGAATGGACTTTGAAGGTGGCCAGTTTTGCAGAAATGGCGAAGATATCAGCATACTTAAAAGACCGGACTCAAGAGACTTATGCATGGGAGTGGAAGAAATGGATAGATTATGTGCAGAATAAATACCAAACTAGGAAGTATCAGATAGCTTTTAGTTGAATGTTGTGTAGAAATGTATAGTATATAGGGGGTAGAATAGTTCAATGTTATGTAGAAATGTATAGTACACAGGGGGGAGATTAGAAGGGCGGTAAAGTATGATATAATATGATGTGGATTTGGATTTCACCTTGGGGAAGTCATGGGAGGAGGGGAGGGCTAGGGAGGGTTAGGGAGGGAAAGGGGGGGGAAATGGGAAAATTTGTACTTGTAAAACTTTTTCAATAAAAAAAAAGAACAACACATGCTTAAAGCAATAGCAATAGCACTTAGACTTATATACCGCTTTACAGTGCTTTATAGCCCTCTCTAAGCGGTTTAAAGAGTCAGCATATTGCCCTCAACAATTTGGGTCCTCATTTTACCCACCTCAGAAGGATGGAAGGCTGAGTCAACCTTGAGCCTGGTGAGATTTGAACTGCCAAATTGCATGCAGCCAGCAGTCAGCAGATGTAGCTTGCAGAACTGCACTCTAACCACTGCGCCACCATGGTTAGAGTGACCTGGCAAAAGTGACAAAAGGGAAAGGAAATAAAAAAAATAATTGGAGGACAAGGGTGCATTATCAATTAATTTGTCTCTTTTCCTCTGAGCCATTTCCCAAGCATTCTGGTTTTTCTAAAATAAAGGGAAAAGCTGCAAGAGAGTGGGATGAGGGTGAAAAAAATCACAAATCTTCCTTCTGAGAGTCAGACATGAAGTTATGTTTCATATTTCCGTATGAGAAAAAGCATCTCCAAATGTCCACTTCTTACTAAAATAACTTTTTAAAAAGTTCATCTCATCCAGCTTCTTTTCTTTCTTTTGTTGCTTTCCAAGTTGGGAGCTAATATAGCCTTTGTTTTATTATGACAGATTTCCCCAACTATAGCACTTTTTATTTGTTTAAGGGAAATAAGACCCAGCTCAGATTTATTCCTTTTTAATATTTTTATAGCTATGTTTTCTGGCACTGCAGAATCACTGACACAGTCCTCTGTCATCTGTAGTGCTGCCTTGCCTGTCTTTCACTTAGCAAAAGCAAAAATGTAATGTATCCCGGAATTAAAAAAAAGTTCAAGAAACTAATAAATAAGGTAGTCTGTCCATATAACCCAACCTCTTGACAATTAGCAAACACATTGGGGCTATGTGGAAAGAACATTACACTAACACGCATAATTGAAACACATTTGGGACTAAAACATATGACCAACGGTTGCAGGAATTGGATGTGGCTAGTCTAGAGAAAAGAAGGACTAGGGGTGACATGACAGCAGTGTACCAGTATTTGAGAGGTTACCACGAAGAAGAGGGGGTCAACTTATTTTCCAACGCACCAGAAGACAAGAAACAATGGATGAAAACTAATCAAGGAGAGATGCAATCTGGAATGAAAAAGAAACTTCCTAACAGTGAGAACAATTAACCAGTGGAACAGCTTGCCTTCAGAAGTTGTGGGTGCTTCATCACTGTAGGTTTTTAAGAAGAGACCGAATGCCCATTTGTCTGAAATGGTATAGGGTCTCCTGCTTGACAGGTAGCTGGATTAGAAGACCTCCAAGGTCCCTTCCAGCTCTATTCTGATCTGACAGTAGTCAATGCAGATTATCCCATTGTTCACTCACTTAAAATAACCTATTTTCCACCCCCAACATTTAATGATTGCATATTAGCTATTAAGAAGGGAAAGGTAGACGTGGATCTGTTCCTTACTGTGATACTGACACACTGACAAATGTGCCCTATTGCATCTCAATACAACATCTACTTTTGTATACTTGCTGTATGACATTGCATTCCTGTATATAGGCTACCGTTTGCAGCATTATTTTGTAGAGCGTGTTTTGCCACACTCCCTATGGATGTCTATGGAAAGCCTGTGTGTTCAGACTTCCATGGGAACTGCAGCTAGGCATGATTGTTATTTGTGTACATGTAGATGTGCATGAAAAGTTCCTATGCATGAGCTTTTCCTACTTAGATACCTCTGCTCAAGCTGAGGCTTTTTGGAGAATGGCATGATGTTTCACGGAAGGCTTCATTTCCAACCCCTTTTTCTCTAAATAGATAGTGTTTTTCAAGTGACTCCTTTCTTTTTTTAAAAAATAATTTTTATTAAACAGTTTTTAAAAAACAAACAAACAAAAACAGATATTTACATCTTCTTCTTTTCAACATCTTCGCATCAGTAATCCATATTTATCAAGTGACTCCTTTCTATTATATTATTATTATTATTATTATTATTATTATTATTATTATTATTATTATTATTATTATTATTATTATTATTTATTGAATTTATATACCGCCCTTCTCCCCGAAGGGATTGAGGGCGGTGAACAGCCAAAAACTAAAATAACATACAATATAAAAGTTAAGATAACTAAAAATAAATTAAATTAATCGGCCTCCCAATTTAAAACCCCAAGCTATACAATTAAAAACTAACCCATAAAACCTATTCAGGCCAGGCCGGCTTGCTGAAATAAAAATGTCTTCAGGGCCTTACGGAAAGTGTGGAGATCCGGGATCAGTTGTATTCCGGGAGGTAGCTCGTTCCAGAAGGCGGGTGCTCCCACAGAGAAGGCTCTCCCCCTAGGGGCTGCCAGCTGACATTGCTTGACTGACGGCACCCTGAGGAGGCCCTCTCTGTGAGAGCGTATTGGCCGGTGGGAGGTTATCGGTAGCAGAAGGCGGTCTCATAAATACCCTGGCCCTAAGCCATGGAGCGCTTTAAAGATGAGAACCAACACCTTGAAGCGCACCCGGAAGACCACCGGGAGCCAGTGCAGCTCGCGTAGGAGAGGTGTTATATGGGAGCGCCATATCATAAACGATAGTTTATTCTGTATATTACATTATATATTCAATATAACTTATAATTCTCTTTTTTAGTCTTCAATGATTCAGTTTAGCTACTTTTGGAAAGGAAAATTTGAGATTTTGTTGTGTGGTGAATCAGTGAGGGAGAGTGATTAGAATGGAACAAAAATAGTTTCCTCTGGCCTTGGCCATTACAGGATGATATTTAAAATTAATTAAAGGAGCATGTTTAGTCGAGTGTTTTTTAAGTGTTCGCTATTTAGAGCTTTGTGCTAAATGAAATGAAAGAATTTTCATGTCGGGTAAAAGGCTGTATTGCACTTAGGTTTGCAAAAAAAATAATGGAATGAAAGAAGATGACATGTTCTCCTTTTGGTACACGTTGTAGAGGAGACCCATGTTAGTCTATAGTGGCAAAAAAATCTGGAATCTTTCTGATTTATACATTTTATTAAAAGACATAATTTTTCATGAGCTGCTTCTCACTACATCTGATGCACAGAAGTTAAACTGAAGATGTAGGATTGAAATTTGGGTGGAGGTGGGAAAGAAGACAGATTGGTTATGCAGATGCAAGTTACATGTAGGATCAATTACAAGTACTTTATCAATTAACAACTGCAATATGTTAAAAACCTATTGTGTTTGTTGAGATCTTCTGAGATTGCCTTAATGTATGGAAGATCACCGATTTTCTGCTTGATGGTGCCATTAATGTCCTACTTTTCTAAAATAGTCACTTTGAAGTCTGCTGTGGATTGGCCTGGGAGGTTAAAAACTGTTCTTAAGTTGTCTTTGTTTCAAGGCCTGAGGTCAAATTCGTATCGATTTTTGTGTGTGCAAACTTTATTCCATTCATCCTAAGTATCCAGAGAGGCAAAAGCTACCAAAAGATGGCATATATTGTACTGGAGAATCTAATCTTGTGAGTGGGTGATTGTTAGGCCCATGATGGTCCTGTTAGTGTAGAGGTGGAGGCAAGGATCTTTGTACAGGATATGGTTCTGATGTTGGCATGAGTATCCTGTGCTTGTTGCTTGTGAGAATCTGCTTTAGGTTGTCTGTATGCAAGTATGGGCCTGTGCCTGAAAAAGAGCATCATCATTGTCCAGTCAGGGCTGTAATTTGTTATTAAGGCATTTGAGAGCTTTGAGTTGTGTGCTGTGACAACCAGTGATTTCCTGTTATTATCTTACGCAGGCTATCTTTTAATAAGTCCTCCCTGGGAATTGATCTAGCTCAATTGATTTGTCTATTGATCTCTATAGGTAGGTAGTTCAATTCTATGGAAGGCATAAAATGTACCTATAAAATGTTTTTATTTTATTTTATGCATACAGTGGTACAGTGGTGAAATGCAAATTTTTTATTACCGGTTCTGTGGGCGTGGCTTGGTGGGCATGGTGCAGCTTGGTGGGCATGGCAGGGGAAAGATACTGCAAAATCTCCATTCCCACCCCACTTCAGGGGAAGGATACTGCAAAATCTCCATTCCCACCCCACTCCAGGGGAAGGATACTGCAAAATCCCCATTCCCTCCCCACTCCCAGGGGAAGGATACTGCAAAATTTCCATTCCCACCCCACTCTGGGGCCAGCCAGAGGTGGTATTTGCCGGTTCTCCGAACTGCTCAAAATTTCCGCTACTGGTTCTCCAGAACCTGTCAGAACCTGCTGGATTTCACCCCTGCAGTGGTACCTTGGTACTCAATTGCTTTGAAACTCATCAGATATGGTACTCAATGCATTTTGTCATGAACGTTTTGTCCCGGTACTCATTATTTGTTTGGTACTAAATGCACAAGGTAGAACTTGTCGGTATTGGCTGCCTTGTGACTCACCACATAATTTCTTATGGGAAAATTTTGTTTGGTACTCATCGCTTTTGGTACTCATCACGTCTCCTGGAACCAATTAACGATGGGTACCAAAGTATCACTGTATTATGAAATAAGATGGAGAAATCCCATCAATTTATAAGCATCAGTATTTTTTTTCTTTTGATGTTTGTCTTTCTGCATAGATTTCAAAGTTGCTCTGTATCAATATGCTTCATCTGTACAGGCCTTTAGGTGACACAGAAAACCCATACCGCTGCCTTATAAAGTTTTTGTTTCACTTTTCTTACTGTAATGAGGTGATAATTTGCCTTATTCAGTGTGATTTTAGTGCTAGGGCTTATTGGTGTTATTATGAAAATATCCAGAGTTCAACAATGCTTCAGATATACAGTACATAGATGCATTTTAAGGTTGCCTTTTATCAAATGCTGAATCCAATCAACAAACTTCTACTTTAGAGCAGGAAGCTTTTTAGCCAAGCAATGTGGATCGTCCAATCCATTTAGCTGTGAGAGATAACAGTGCATTAGGTAGATGGCAGAAAAGACTGAACGCTCCTGTTGAATGGTTAATTGCTTTGTATTTAATATTATATACAGCCGCTGGGACTGTATCTCAGTTAGCTTTGTTGCGGAAAAACTCCCCCTTTTTAGAAAGTATTTGATGATGTTTTAATTATTTATCTGACTTGCTCTCTGTAAGACCTTGACTCTTTTCAAAAAAAAGTGTTCACAAGTCAGCTATCTCTCCAATATGTTTTTAATTGGTTGATGCAGATATCATGTCAGTTGACTTGCTTGGACAAGCAGAACCTTTGTGGACACAAAGACAGAAAGATAAGGAGATTTTCCTATCTTAGTTTGAAGAATAACCAGGGGTGGGTTCTACTTACCTTTACTACCAATTTGCAATGGGGCCGCGCGAAGCTTCTGCGCATGCACAGATCGTCATTTATGACATCTGGGCGGGTGGGTGGAGCCTCCCGCCAATTTTACTAACAGTTCTATAGAACTGGACAGAACCGGGAGCAACCCACCACTGAGAATAACCATAAATCTAAGAAGGGCACAACGTCTGTTTTTCCTTTTGTAGCTAGGTGACTGACAAGGGTTTTTCGATTTTGCTAAGCAACTTCATAATGAATTAGCATAATCATCATCATCATCATCACCACCATTTATAATCATTTCTCATGCAACATAATCATTTCTCCACGTAACATGTCTTCTTTTTAAAAATGTGCTGTTAGGAAAATATTTATCTTGCCTGGTAAGCAAGCAGTGATATTGGGGAGTTGCAGACACATGTGGGATTGTGGGGAGCAATGTTCACCCCCATTTCTCTTTCATCAAAAGAATAAGTGTTGCCTGATCTACATAAGTGAGTTCAGGGTAGATTACTTAGCAAGGTGCAGGTGTGCTTTAGTTTAGTTTTTCTTCTGTCCTCCCTGTTTTTGTGCTTCTTTATTTAATTAATGACTATTTTTATCAACTCCTGGCATTTGGGAAGCAGAGCAAATAATAATGGGAGTATCTTCTCAAACCCAAGTATCAAAATTGACTATACAATAAAATAGTTATAAGAAATTGTAATTATATACACACATTTTTTGTCTGTCAATTATTTGCAGTCATAAAATGATGGCAGCGATTGCAGACAGGATTTTTTTTCCAGTTTAGTAATTATCAGTATATTCCATTTTTTTTTTGCTAATTAGGCAGAGATTAAAATTCCCTAATAAATGAAATAAAATTCTTTTTTTAAAAAAGCTATTGGTGTGAAACTATTTATATCAATTACGTTTGGTTCAACGTTGACACCTCTTACCAGTAATGTCTGTCCAGGATCTCAGGCAAAGAAAAATCTTTTTAATCATTTATCAGCTGATCTTTCTTATTGGAGGTGCTACTGATTAATTTTATTTATTTATTTATTTATTTATTTATTTATTTATTTATTTATTTAGTCACATTTCTATGCCGCCCAACTCCCAAGGGACTCTGGGCGGCTGGGATATTTGCTGCAACAGTTGTACCTTTGGCTTACAGTTGTGAGAAGCAAGAGACTTCGCTTGCTAAAGCTTCATGCTTGATCCATCAGAACTCTTCTTACATGCTTTGCTAAGCCACAGGGTAATTTTTGGCTTTGGAAAATAGGCTACAGGTACACAGTGGCTCAGTGGCTAAGACACTGAGCTTGTCGATCGAAAGGTTGGCAGTTCAGCGCTTCGAATCCCTAGTGCTGTGTAATGGGGTGAGCTTCTGTTACTTGTCCCAGCTTCTGCCAACCTAGCAGTTCGAAAGCACATAAAAAATGCAAGTAGAAAAATAGGGACACCTTTGGTGGGAAGGTAACAGTGTACCGTGCGCCTTTGGCGTTTAGTCATGCTGGCCACATGACCACAGAGACATCTTTGGACAGCGCTGGCTCTTTGGCTTTGAAATGGAGATGAGCACTGACCCCTAGAATCGGGAACGACTACTATCCATGTGCGGGGGAAATCTTTACCTTTACCTTAGTCCTCGACTTACAACAGTTCATTTAGTAACTGTTCAAATCTACAACAGCACTGAAAAAAGTGACTTATGACCATTTTTCACACTTACAATCTTTGGAGCATCCCCATGATCATATGATCAAAATTCAGATCCTTGGTAACTGGTTCATATTTACAACTGCTGCTGTGTCCCAAGGTCATGTGATCCCCTTTTGCAACTTTTTGACAAGCCAAATCCATGGGGAATCCAGATTCAATTAACAACCGTGTTACTAATTTAACAGCTGCAGTGATTCATTTTGTAACTCTGGCAAGAAAGGTCATAAAATGGAGGAAAACTCACTTAACAAATGTCTCGCTTAGCAACAGAAATTTTGGGCTCAATTGTGGTTGTAAGTCGAGGACTACCTGTACAAATATTTTAATATTGCATTTTGGTTCTTTAATTCCTTAGATTTCTTACATTTTTCAATGTCCACACAAATAATAATAGTTATTAATTATTGATTAAGAATTGTTAATTGAGCTTAACTTTCATTAACTCTTTTTTTCCCTGGTAATTTCTACCTTTTATGAAGATATAGTTTCAAGTATATAAGTAAACCCTGTATAGCATAGTTTCAGAAACCGGAGGCTATTATTATGATTAATAAATCATTATTTGCAGTTGCTGTCCATCATCCTAATCAGGGGTGGGTTCTACATTTTTTTACTACCGGTTCTGTGGGCTGGCTTATTTTGTGGGTGTGGCTTGGAGGTCATGTGACTAGGTGGGCGTGGCTAGCTGGTCAGAGTCATTTCTGGAAGGTCCTCACACTTATGACCAATCCTCGCACTTACGACCCGACTCATTTGTTTGCTTTTAACACTGATCAGCTGTAGGATGGCCCTTTGAAGCCCCATGGCAAGAGTTTAAACAGTTTTTTTCCCTCTAGTAATCAGCTGGGACTCAGGAGGCAGCAATAGATTGGGGGTGGGACCAAATAAAAGGTAAGAATAACGTGGGTGGGTGGGGGGGTGGAAGGGCGGGGGGGGGGGGAGAACCGGTTCAGTGACGTCATATCATCACCGCTACCGGCTCGGCCGAACCGGACCGAACTGGGAGGAACCCACCACTGATCCTAATCATAAGAAGTAAAACTAAACCCCACTAAGTCTGTTTTGCTATTAAACTTCTGACACATACAAGTGACAATTGTCTAGGTTTGAATTTGGGCATGCTTCAGGGGTAGGTTCTACTTACCTTTAATACCGGTTTGCAACGGGATCGCACAGATCGCCTATGACAACATCCAGGGTGGTGGGCAGAGCCTCCCACCGGTTTTACTACTGGTTCTTGCAAAGTGGTCTGAACTGGGGGCAACCCACCACTGCTATGCTTAGACAGAATTTTAATTTGATTAGTTGCAAACAGGTTTGTCCTGCTTCCAGTGCTGTTAACCAACAGGCAGTATTCAATATATGTTTAAACATGCAGTATTTCAATTGTTATGAACAGGTGGATGTTTTATTCCAAGTTTTGTTTTTTTAACCATTTGCCCTTTGCCTCTTCCATATGTGCAGCTGCTTTGGCAAGAAGCATGATCTAGAACTTCTGTCATCAGCCATGGAAGTAGCACTTTCCCCCATCCTTCCACAAGAGCTGAATGCTGTTCCTACCGATGTATCCCCCATGATCATCACTACGACTCCTACAACTGAGCAAGATGGCAGGGAAGATTTCGATCCCGAGCAACAATATGAAAAGCCTCCCCCACTCCACACAGTTGCAGACTGGAAGATTGTTCTCCACTTGCCTGAGATTGAGACATGGCTTCGGATGACATCAGAAAGAGTCCGGGATTTGACCTACTCTGTGCAGCAAGATCTGGACAGCAAACACGTGGATGTGCACTTGGTACAACTGAAAGTAAGATTAAATGCTGCTCTCTGCTGGCTCTCTTTCGGAAATGCTGCTTGGTTGTGGCAGTGACTGCAGGCTGCTATGTGAGAGGAGAGAAATGTTGGAAAGTAGCTGTTTCATTGTTTAATTTTGTTTATTTCTATATTAACTATATACCATATATTAAAACTGATAATTAGAACATTCACAATACAAAGAGCCTTGGTAGTACAGTGGTCTAAAGCACCCTGTTATTAAGAACAGGTGCCTGCAATTACTGCAGGTTCGAATCTCGCCAAGGCTCAAGGTTGACTCAGCCTTCCATCCTTTCTAAGGTAGGTAAATTGAGGACCCAGTTGTGGGGGCAATAAGCTGACTTTGTATAAATATACAAAAGAATGAAGGCTATTGCTTAGCGCATTGTAAGCCGCCCTGAGTCTCCGGAGAAGGGCGGCATATAAATCAAATTTAAAAATAAAAATAAAAATAAATAAAGTTAAAAAATCCATTGATAATGATAGTACATTAGATGAATTAAACTTATAGCAATTGACAGAATAATAACAGCCAATCTTATGACAATCGTAACTGTAAAAATAATAAAGATGGCAAAATTATCATCATTATCATCATCATTGCCACCAAATGCTGTTTGGAAGAATTTCATCTGACATTAGGGAAGAAGCCAATTCATTTGTAAGGGGGAGGGTCTGTTCCTTAGAACTGGACCATATAACCATGAAATAATGCCTCCTAGTCTTGCCTCAACACACACACACACACACACACACACGCATACATGTGCATGTGTGCATGCAGGCACGCACACACATTACAGAAGTGTGAAACAACCACTATCTCCTTCTGGGATGATTGTATACAGTTTATCTTTTTCTGCAGAAACTATTGTCCAATTTTATCAATTGTTTTTCTTATTTATTAAACATATTTATATGATTTCCCAATTCACAACAGTGACTCTGGAGGGCATACAGCAATACAGAATCACAATTTAAAACCCCGATCCCTCTTCTCCCTCCCATGGCAGAGATGGGCCTTTTTCTTGGTCCCAATTGATGTATTTCCTTAACAGATGCAGGGACCTGCCTCTCTGCTCTGGTGGGCTGGATAGACATACTGAGGAGAGGCAGTCCTTCAAATAAGCTGGCTCCAAGCTATGTAGGACTTTAAAGGTGATAGCCAGCACCTTGAATTGCAACCAAAAGCAAATTGGCAACCAATGCAGCTCCCACAAAAGAGATGACACATACACAAATTCAGACTTGCGCAAAACTATGCAGGCTGCTGCATTTTGAGTGACTGAAGCTTTCTAGATACTCTTCAAGGGCAGTCCCATGTAGGGAGCATTACAATAGTCCAAACAGGAGATGACCAGGTCATGGATGAGTGTGAGAAAGTTTGATGGAATGTACACCTGGAGTAGTAGTGGGGGAGACTTTTGGCAACAGAAGTTTTCCAGAGAAAGCCTGGATTAAGAGACTGTGCAGTCCCAAAATGAATGGAGGATTAGGGTGGGGGGTGGGGGGAGATATTCAGGATAGCCACTTCCTAGAATCTCTCAGGATATATCTAATACAGGGGTGGGTTCTACTTACCTTTACTACCAGTTCGCAACGGGAGCACGCACGCATGTTCCTACACATGCGCAGAAGCTTCTGCACATGTGCAGACTGTCAATTATGACGTCCGGGCAGGTGGGCGGAGCCTCCCGCCGCTTTTACTACCGGTTCACAAGAACCGGACACAACCGGGAGCAACCCACCACTGATCTGTTTAGACATTTATACCTTTAATTTGGCAAGATTCTGTTCATTAGGTGTAAGCAAATAAAGGACTAGACTTGATTGGACTTTGCTGTGTCATCTCTGAGCTTGGGCCTGACAAGAAAGGCCTGTTGGTCTAGGAATGGGTATAACTGATGAATAACAAGCATTATGCAAAGGCCCCCCTGGCATGCCTGCCATCTGCTCCTCAATCAGGAATCACAAATTCAGGAGAACCCCCGATTATGCACTAGGTCTGTCTGGGGGACAGTGCAACCCCAAAGATGGTAATTCCCCAAAATTATATGGCAAAGCATGACTGTAAGTATATTATCTAATTGCTTCAGCTTGATTGTAATTCCCCCCCCCCAATCCAATTTGGTGGTGCTGGATCAGGACCAGCAGATGCCTCACAGTCCCACCTAGGCTTTATGTATTACCCACCACACTGACTTGTCTATCTGCCCCGACTCTCTATCATTTTTATTCCTTGTTTAACAGACAGCTTGCAACTGTGGCTGTGTAGCTTCATCACCATGGGTATTTCTAGTGCTCCAAGCTTCTAGCATGAACCTTCAATCTTGTATTCATGAATACCTGCCAGACTGAGGGAAAAACAGATGCTCCTTAAAAGAGCTTTGACCTATCTGCCACATTCAAGACAAAAGTACACATTAAGTTAAATAACACTTTCAAGGCCTGCTCACAGCTGCCACTTTTAGGGTAGACCAACACGTTTTAATAGCACCCTGTCTAAAAAGGGTGTTTGAAAAGTCCACAATTGCACACATTTCATTTGAAGAAGAAACCTAAACTTGCAGTTGCTGCCCTTGAGGAATACAGGAGAACAGTCAAAATAGGACATTGGATAGCAGACAGTCTTCTGTTCTCCTACCTTGCAATAGATAGTAGGAGACCAGAACAGATTATAGATTTTGGAAAAGCCTTTATTTAAAAAAAATAATGTCCCTCATCTTTTGAGATCAGTCATTTCTGGGCTGCAGGGGAGGAATAGAGCAGAGATGGCAGTATTAAGCAATGCAAAGGACTAACATCAGAGGTGGGTTTCAGCAGGTTCTGACCAGTTCTGGAGAACTGGTAGTGGAAATTTAGTAAAAATTCTGACTGGCCCTGCCCCCATCTATTCTCTGCCTCCCAAGTCCCAGTTGATCAGGAGAAAATGGGGATTTTGTAGTAACCTTCCCCTGGATTGGAGAGGGAATGGAGATTTTACAGTATCCTTCCCCTGCCGTGCCCACCAAGTCATGCCCACCAACCCATGCCACACCCACCCACAGAACAGGTAGTAAAAATTTTTTGAAACCCACCACTGACTAACATTCAACTAAATTGAACCAATAAATAAATAAATACAATAAATAAATGATGAATTATCATCAGTACTAGCTGTTATCCACTGCTTTTATCTCTTCTAGATATATAGTTAATGAAGAAGAAATATGAAAGCATTTGGACTGGACATTGATTGCAGTGGAATGACTAGGGTTTAGGAATGAATAATTTCTCTACATTAACCAATGGAAACACTTGGTTGTGTTTTACTGTCATGATGGCTGATGCCAGGGGTTTTGCTACAGTGAGTTAAATTGCTCTCCATAGGTCCTTAAGAAAGCAACAATGGCATGACATTTGCTGTCCCCATTTTTAGTCCCTATCCTGTCTCTGTTTCTTTTGTTCTGAGCCATGGTGGAGTGAGATTATCTGGATTATATATAGATGGTCTGTCTATAACTGAATTGGTTGAATTTTGCCCTCCTTGGTCAGCCCATTTCCAGGTAGTGGGAGAATTATCTGCCAATCATAGTATTGCACCAATAGTGGGTGGATGTGGGGGGGAATGTCTGACTGTAGGAATCTTTCCATTATCTCTTGCCTTCTTCCTTTTTGGAGATTGTCCAGATTTGGATTCTGGAGCCTGAGTGGAAAAAAAATCAAATCAGACATTTACTCCTCTCCTCTCCTCTCCTCTCCTCTCCTCTCCTCTCCTCACCTCACCTCACCTCACCTCACCTCACCTCACTTCCAGATTTCATTTTGATCTGTTCAGCAGGCAGTAGGAGAGAAGGTACAATGATCTCATTATTTTACTGTCTGGGCTGAAATAGGATAATGAATAATTGCTCTAAGATATTTAATGATTTTACTGTCTGTCTTATTAAAATTCTAATATATACAGCATATTATATATGTACCTACAATAGATTTTTATATCTCTATCTAAATTTTATCTGTGTGACAAAGGCTTTGAAAGAAAGTAAACTAAGCATAATTCTGCGGCCTTATTTAAAAATCAGTTGTATGGTACAAAGAAGGCAATTAAGGATTAAATATGCTTTTATGTTTTAAAATTTAGGAACTATGTACATGGGAATTTAAATATACACTTAATATTCTAATTGCTTTATAATATTTTTGGCTACAAATCTCTGAAGTCATTCCTTCCGATATGTACGTGGGACTGTATACAAATGATGTCTTCATAATTACTGATAGTTTTGCTATAGGAACTGAAATTGGCACAGTACACAATGATGAACTCGCAACTAAGCTGCACAAATGGTAGAAAGAAAGAAAGAAATCACCCAAGTGGTGTCAGGGGGTTAGCAGTAGCAAATAGGGAGTTAGAATGTCATATTAATCAATATCGAATGAATGAGGAAACAAATTATGGCCATCCAATATTGAACTGGAATTGCCTTGCCAATCTGTAAAGGAAATCACAGAAGGAGCAAATGGATTTATGCAAGCCAAATCCAGGCACGAAGGAACTGTCTTTGCATTAACTATAACCTGAAGATTTCTCTTTAAATCTATTCATTTCTCAAGTAATGTCAATGAACTTTCTGGACCTACATCTCATTTTCTCATGTTTGCTTGTGTTACTTTGGAAACTGTTCTGGGAAGCCTTCTCAGACAGAGGCGTGGTGTAATTTGTTGGCTGAATTATATTCAGTGGGGTTAATGTCAAGGAAAGCAATCCCAGAAGCCTGGTTGCATTGTTTCCTAAAAATGCCCCATAGATGCTTTAATACAGTCTTGTGGAATTTTGTTTGGATTAGTGACCAGCTTCATCTGTTGGGTGTCATGTTGATGATCAGATTCTAAAAGGACAATAATAAGCATGCAGGCTGGGTTAAAAACTAATTATGATTTAATTAAGCTTAAACTAATTTTAAAACAGCAAGGTATTTAATTAGTTTCTCTTCTTTCATATTAAGATTGGTAATTTGATGGTAGCTTTTGGAAAGATTCCAAGGGCTGCATGGAGCCTCAGAGGCTGAGGTTGTGCACCTCTGCCAAATGTGCACACAAAGAAGTATCTATTCTATCTAAGGTCAGCTTTTCCCTAAGAACACAAAGAAATCTTTGAGTGATTGTATTTCTGTCCAATAGCTAAAACACTTTTATTACCTTGAAAATTGTTCTGTGAAAATTTAAGAAATAAAAAAGGATAAACACGGCAAAAATTCAGGCCATAGTTTTTAAACAATTTAATATTTCGAGTTTGTTTTCTGAAAGCAACCTTATTGTGCCACATTACATTTTAATAATTCTCCCCTATATTATCACGTAATCTAATTGTTTTTTATAAAAGGAAACAGTTACTTCTGATGTGGTTACTAATGAGCCACTTTTCTTGTGGAAATAGTAGAAGAGAGATAAAAATCTTCACTGAGGAGTAAGAATGGAAACTTATCAACCTAGAACTAAGGAGAAATTTCCTGATAATGAAAACAATTAATTAGTGAAATTGCTTGCCTCTGTAAGTTATGGGAACTCCATCACTAGAGTTTTTAAGGAGAGATTGGGCAGCCATTTGTCTGAAATGGTATATGGTTTCCTGCTTAAGCAGGAGGGCTAGATTAGGAGACTTCCAAGATCTCTTCCAGCTCTGTTATTCTGGGGGTAACTAGAATAACTCTATTCATCAGAAATTCCTCTATGGTCTTTATTTACCAAATGTTGGGTTAGTTTGAAAAGATTGCCAGAGATAAAGATAATCTTCCTCTGCTCTTTCATACATGGCTTCTGTTACCATAATCTGCCTCATATTAAATTGAAAAATTGAATGTTGATTAGTTTAATTGGATATATGTTGGTGTTGATTATCGTTCCTCAGCAAATTCTGATAAATTACAAATCGCTCTTATTGCAATATTCCAAACAACCATTAGCAGCCC
Source organism: Pituophis catenifer annectens (assembly GCF_029215685.1). Taxonomy (NCBI): domain Eukaryota; kingdom Metazoa; phylum Chordata; class Lepidosauria; order Squamata; family Colubridae; genus Pituophis; species Pituophis catenifer. The sequence continues at coordinate 293,204,292 of NW_027256881.1, forward strand.
ACAATAAAAGGAAGATAATTAACCTGTATGGTGTTTTCATTTAGCACAGTACCCAGGAGGTTATTGCTATTCTGGAAACACTTTGTGTTATACAAATAGAGCATGAAAATGTTTCTCTCTAAGATGAAGGTTCCAGAGATACATCCAACACTGTAAGTGGAATATGTTCTAGAAGTAAAGCTGCTTCTTCTTGTTGTTCTTGATCCATAACACCCATATCTGTTTTAGAAGCCTTACCAAATTGCTGTAGCAGATTTGGGAAACAAGGAAATGGAAAAGAGAAACAGGAATCTGCTGACAGCATGTTTTCCTTTGGTAGATGGACACAGTTGAATACAATTTATGGTGCAGTGATATGGAACATCATTGCTCGGTTTTTTAAAGTGTTAAAAAGCTCCCATTAGTTTCTTCTGTATCTTTGATGGATAGAATATGTTTTTGTCACTGTACCTCACTTCAAAAGCTTATTTGCTTTTTAGGTGCAAAACTGAATTAAACAATATGCTAAAGATAGATTATACTGGGGTATCACTGTAAATCTATATCACTGCAATATTTGTGGTGTAACAAAGCTTTTCCCTGGGCAGTTTTCCGTTGCCACTCCCATTTCTTTTGTTCAGCCTTGTTGAATTGCATGACAAACAGTATATTTACTGAGTGTTTTTATTTGTTCTGGTCTCTGGTCTATGACTGTAATAAACTGAATTGAATTAAAATAAATATCCTTCCCATGCAATCCTCTGTTAGGCAGTAGTGAAAATAATATTTCAATTTTGTTCCAGCTCTTTTAGCTTTCATGGACTACTGATTTACTGAAAGGGGAAGCTGATTATCAATGTGTATAATGTTGACTGTGACATTTTTTTCAGTTTACTCAAGCAGCAGATCTTTATGCAAAACTCTTGTTCTACCCTGTAGTAAAGATTACTTATTGTGCAGTAAGTAATTACTATAATTGCTTTATATTATTAAGATAGGTAATTTATCTGAGATTCTTTGATCTAGAAAGCCAAGGGCATACTTTTATAGTCAGACAAGATGTGGTACATCCAAGGTTACCAGGATGGTATGCCATTGAAATAAATAATATAATAAATAACAGTATGCAGCCTTAGCATCATCTTGAAAAACAAGAGTGAAATCAAAACTGCTTATCTACCAAGGCATGAGCTGCAATCAAACATACTACCAAAGTTAAGTGATTCTTTTCAAGAAAGGTGACATTACATTTCTAATTAATTTTTCATGTGACAGTTGAGCCAGTGTGGTATAAGAGTTGGACTTGGACCTGGAAGATCCCGATTCAAATCCATCCTCAGTCATGGAAATTCAATGGGAGATTTTGAGTCCATCACCAGCTCTCATCCAGATCCTAACCATGAGGATTGTTGACATTGGAAAAATTGGAGGAGAAAGCGCAGACCACTTTGAATTTATGGAGCAAAAGCAGGTTATAGATAAACTAATAAATATATAAAAGATTAATGTCTATGGAGATTCTGAGTCAGAAAGTCCAGTTGACTCTTGAAAAAGCATCTTTGGGATATAAAAGATTATCAAAAATTTAGAATTGGGCTCATTATTTGTTTAAGCCTTGTCATGTAGCATTAGCAATAGCATTTAGACTTATATACTGTTTCATGGTGCTTTACAGCCCCCTCTAAGCGGTTTACAGAGTCAGCATATTGCCCCCAACAATCTGGGTCCTCATTTTACTGACCTCGGAAGGATGGAAGGCTGAGTCAACCTTGAGCCTGGTGAGTTTTGAACTACCAAATTGCAGGCAGCCAGCAGTCAGTAGAAGTAGCCTGCAGAGTACTGCATTCTAACCACTGCGCCACCGTGGCTCATATAATTTCTTTCCAAAGCACATGCAAATCTATTCAAATCTGGAAGTTTGCAAATTGTCTTAGTTAATAGCACAAATGGTTACATTTGGAACTTCGTTCTGAATTTCACCTCAGCTTTCATGGCTTTACAACAAAGCTAGAATAGCCAGGTATCTTTGGAAAATGCTGTGGAGTAGGTGTCAGATGGCAAAGATCAACATAAGGAGGGTCTTATACTTGTCTTTGAATGTAATAAAAACATTGATTGATTGAAGACAGATGGCATCTTAAAATTTTGAATCTATTTTGAAAATACTCTTAAGTTCTATTTAAAACTTTAAATATTGTAATTTATAATAAAAACAGTACCATATCGGCTCTATAAAGTCATAAACTCAAGCAGAAAGCAAATTCTTGCTGAAAATAATCATGTAGAATTTCAATCTATAGTTTAACTAATTGAAGTTAAACTAATTAACCTTTACTAGCGTATACATAGAGCTACAGAGAAATGGTGTAAGGCCCTGTGGCACAAAATTATTTCAAAGCTTTTGGCATAAATGGAATGATTACCATCATTTCCCACTTATAAATATTAATATTCAAAGTTGTCTAAAATTGAGTCATGTCGATGGTTTGTCTAGCGTAGGCTTTGATCGGCTCAATATATTACTGCCATTTATTTCACTTTCTTTCCTTAGAGTCTGAGGACAAATAAAAGATCTTCCTTATGTTCATTGTATTGTCATCTCTTCCTCCTCCTCCTCCTCCTCCAGATCAGAGTTTCGGTATAAGGTGGGAGGGTTGATTCATTCTCAGCCTAGTATACTCTCATGAAAAATTGCCTCTAAAACAACTGTTTTGATATTTATCATAGAAAATTTTGTCTTTATTCTATATGGCAATTGGAAATATTTTTAGGAGGAGGAGACAGAGAAGCAGTGGGTAGGTAGGGACATTTAGTCTCACTCCCGAAGGACTACACTTCCTCGGATTTCAGTTTTATTTACCATCCTAGTGCTCCATGCTACTTTGAGGACCATGTTTTCTGCCATATGGTCAAATAGTAAAAAGGAAACCAGACAGAATATGGCCCCAGCTGATCCACTAGATGGAGAAATCTTCATGCACCCAACTGAATGTAATTAAAAATCTTTTCAAATCTAAAGCCAGAATGTGCAGTCATATTCTGAAGAGGCCTGTGTTTTGTTTTGTTTGATAACTGAATTTGAAATTCAGTTATCTAGTCCAGAAGAGTGGAACCCCCTGGAACTTTTACACCTATTGTATTTGTTTTCCTAAGTTTATAAATTGAGCCATCTGCTTACCAAGATACTCTGAGAAATGTGCAGTAAAAATACACATTAACTTTTATGTATAAAGCCAAGAGAATTAAAAAAAAACATAAAATAGGAAATAGGAGAATGGCATAAATATTAAACTAGAGCTAATTGATCTGAATTTTATTTCAATAAGTTTTTTTTAAAAAAATAACATCATAACAGAGCTCAAAAAATTAGAGATCATTGAGGCTGTTTTGGTTCTGTAAAATTATGTAACCAATGTTAGACATCCTTGTAATGATAATAATTCTAAAAGAGAAGCAGCAGAAACATTGCCTTATTACTCTTATTACCCTTAAGACATCTGCTATCAGTCTTAAATACAGTAAGTCTGTAGCTATGTTTGCAACCTCTGAGAGAGCTGAGAAGAGACACTGGCAAAGATCAGAGGGTATTTTTCCTCTCAGAAGCTGCTTCCTAGTGAGTTGTATGACAAAGCAGATGCACTGCGGGAAAGCAAGGATGCTGCATTAGACTCACTCATTATGTACTCTTTGGGATTAATGCTAAAACTCTGGCACGTCAGTAGAAATGTCTTAACATATGTTTCTACCAGCAAAACAACATATATCTGAACTGACTCTCTACTAAGGTTCTCAGTGATATATGTTGATCTTGAATTGAATAGACAATTCAATGAATTGATATCTTGAATTGGTATCTATAAAAACCTGGAACAGCTCTCTGAAAGGCGGAAGCCTTCGATAAAAGATGATATCCATAAGTGGTAACAAGAAAATAAATGAGAGCATATGATTGTACATTTGGATTAGTAACTGTTTCCTTTGGGAAAATCTTTGCAAATTGGATTTTCTTTTTGCCTATACCTAGTTATAGTTATTATTTTTGTCAACACTTCTCAGACCGCCATTTCCCTATGCAATTTAGCATTTGTAACCAATATCCTTATATCTTCCTTACCCTTTGCTATATAGCCTAAAGCTGAATGCTGTCCTAGTTAATATGTGAGGCTGCTTAAAGCTGCTGTATATGCGTAAGCGTATGGTAATTTTTTTCTTCTCCCACAGGCTAATCTATAAAATAGTTGGCAAATCTTAGCCAGCAGTTGAGCTTTGGAGATTAAAGCAGGGATAACTAAGGAAAGTATCTGTGGACAGATAATCCTTTTTAAGGATGCATATAATGGAGGGGAGAGATTACAAATGATAGTGTGCGAGGAGAAACAAATTTGTTAGCTTCACGTATTTGGATTCTTCTTCTAAATACATCATCAAAACAATAAGTACATTGTTTTGATGATGTATTTAGAAGTCAACCCACTTCTGCTCTGATTCTTTGGTTCAACCAAGAGTAACATTAATCTGATGTCAAATTATTGTGAACAAGCACCTTTTTTAATCAAACTTTTATGTTTAGCCTATATTTATAAATATACACTAACAGTAACAGAGTTGTAAGGGACCTTGGAGATCATATAGTCCAATCCCCTGCCCTTGCAGGAGACCTATACTATTTCTGATGGATGGCTGTCCAGTCTCTTCTTAAAAACCTCCAGTGTTGAGGCATCCACAATTTCTGAAGGCAGTTTGTTCCATTGGTTAATTGTTCTCACTGTTAGGAATGTCCTCCTTAGTTCTAGGTTCCTTCTCTCCTTGGTTAGTTTCCATTCATTGTTTTTTGTCCTGCTTACAGGTGCTTTGGTAAATAAGTTGTCCCCCTCTTCCTTGTGGCAGCCCTTTAAGTATTGTAAGACTGCTATCATGTCATCCCTGATCCTCTGAACTCTTTCCAAAGTCTCAACATCTTTTTTATATAGGGGTGACCAAAACTGGATGCTTCGTAGTCTTACAAAGGCTACTCTATCAAGCAAATCCTAGAAAGTGATGAATCTTTTTATTAGATAGTTTTTAATTGTGCAGTTGACAAGTAGGCTGATATTTTCAGATTACCAGAGAGAGTAGATAATCATTTCCAGAGATGCATGGATGTATCAATAAAGGTTTGGAATGCAGATCCAGAAACTGATATACATTTATTTATTTGTTTGTTTGTTTGTTTATTAGTCGCATTTCTATGCCGCCCAACTCCCTAGGGACTCTGGGCGGCTTACAGCAAAAAACAATGCGAACAATTTCCCATAAAAAGTTTTTAAAAGAAAACATTAAAAACCCATACACTCCATTCCATGGCCAGGTCTCACAAGATAGCCGTAGCGAGATCAATGCTGGTTTGCCTATCCTTTCCAGCAGGAAGCTATAATAATTAAGCAAATAGTTCAGGGTGAAGACTGTCTTTCCAGGGTTTTTGTTCTGTCAGAAAAAGTCTTTCTGTAGCATGTAGGGAAGTGGAAATGGGGGAGGACAATTCATACTTTTAAAATGACATAGGCATTTTGTTATAATAAATTGCTGGTTATCTCCTAAAAGAACTACTTTATCACAACACAACATCTGAATGGTATTACAACATTTTAATTTATGGTAATGCTAGTCCAAGACATTCAACTACCTGGGAGAAAGATAATTTTACTTCTCAAAAGCTATTCTTTGGGTGTTTAGCAAACTGTAACATTTACACCTGCACAGAGAAGAGAACTTACAGTCTGATGTTGGCTGTGGCCCTTTCTCTTCCCAATCTCTATCAGCCAGTGAAAGCTGTTCGCTTAAAAACTGGTTGCTTTCCATAGTATCTGGAATCATTTTTATTAGGGTGGTAGACAGAGGTGAAATTCAGCAGGTTTTAACAGGTTCTGGAGAACCGGTAGCTCGGAGAACCAGCAAATATTACCTCTGGCTGGCCCCAGAGTGGGGAGGAAATGGGGATTTTGCAGTATCCTTCCCCTGCCTTGCCCACCAAGCCATGCCCACAGAACTGGTAGGGAAAATTTTGAATTTGACCCCTGGTGGTAGATCAGGGAGAGTACATATCCACTTGAATCCTCTCAGATGAATATACAGTATAGTGTTTCTTAACTTTGGGAACTTAATGATGTGTGGACTTCAACTCCTGGAATTCCCCAGCCAGCATGAAGAGCTGAAATCCACATATCTTAAATTTTCAAGGTTGTGAAACAGTGATAAAGAAATAGAAAGCATATTTTATAGTGCAGTCTATTCTTTATCTAGTTTGAAATCGTCATGTCTTTGAACACATGCCCAAAGAAGAATACAGCCAGTTAAATTTGACATATGAGAGAGAAAATCCCACAAATGATTGTCTTCATTCTTCTAGTCCATTGCCTTTTAAGGGTCATGTGAATATTAAGTTAGTAAAAATTGATTAAGAATGGCTGAAACCTGAGCTGATGTTAGCACTAGAGAGATCTCTATGCAGCACAGAGAATTTAATTGCTTTCATTTATTAAACAAATGGTTGTTTTTATGTATTCCTTTCTCTTAGAAAAAAATAGCAAATTTTTTAGCATTAAAACCAAAAAGAAGATTAAAAATGAAACATCTAGCTATGTGACTGGCTGTATTTCAGTTGTTTAAATATATTTCTCGTGTTTCTGAAATGGCCACATGTAAAACGAATATTATTGTTATCTGTTCACAACAACATGCCAGTTCTTTAGCTGAAATTGGCCTTGAGTGAAGAAGAAAAAGAGGAGTAGCAGTAATCACATAGTCAGCCAGATGTTTAGATTGGACTTTGTATTTTTATTCACCCATGGAGTCCTCCCTAAAGACCTGGCATAGATAGATGTTGTTGTTTGATCAATGGTGATCAAGTTGCACTCCAAGAGTTTTGGATTGTACCCAAGGCACCTATTACTATTGATACTATCTTTGCTTTCTGTCACCACAGTTGTTTTACTTTTATTTGCAGGTCTTTCTATTTTGTGATTTTCTCCAGTTCTTTCTCTTATCTTCTGCTGTCCCTAGGCACTGCCACGTTCACTATCCCGACTTTTTAGCCTTTCTCATCAATAATTGTTAACTCTGCAGTGTTACATAATCCCATAAAATTTTAACCTGCTCATTTCAACTATTTTTTCCACCCACGTTTCCACTAACTTTTCATTATTGGCACACATGATAGCTTTTACAGATGTTCCAGTGAATCATTTCAGCGACTGTGTAATATTGTTGTTTGTATCAGTTTGTGTAATCTTATTGCACAAAGTAGTATATGATCTACTTTTTTTCTTTTTTTAAAAAAAAAACTTCTTTGCACAATCTGCATTCTGAATCATTTGATGATTTTTCAAGGCTGGCTTTGATTGCCATTATTTCAAATAGTTTGTGCTCTTGAGCTGCCAAAATCAAGTCTTCACTTTCTTTTATTATGATTGTACGCAATGGACCAGCTAAGCCAGTGGTTTCCAACCTTTTTTTGGCCATGCCCCACCTAAGCATCTCTAAAATTCTGATGCTCCCCCTGTGACATATAATTCTTACTTTACTCAAAAAGTGAATTCTATTCACGTGGAGGAATCTTAAAAGACCATTAACTTGGTTTAAACAAAGTTCAAATTGCCCCCATTAAAAATCAAATTGCCCCCCCTGTGGGGCGTGGGCCCCATGTTGGGAACCACTGAGCTAAGGAGAGTGCCCACATCAGCACATCATACCTGAAAACTCCGGCAGTGGCCAGGCAACCAAAGGCCAAGAAAGCAGGGGGAAAAGGATAAGTACAAAACACTTGTGGACAGGGAGGAAAGTGATAAAACTTTCAAGGCAGGGACTAGAGGGTTAAGAGCAAAGCATCTCCTAGAAAATAGCCTGAGAATTCCAACAAAAACAAGTGCATATTACTTCATAAAGGGTCAAAATCTTCTTAAATTTTTAACTTCTCTGAATTCCTTTTTTAAATTCCTTTTTTAAAAGAAAAATTCCTTTTCAATTTTTTTAAATTCCTTTTTTCAATTTTTCAATTCTTTGTTTAAATTTTAATTTTTTTAACTCTTAAATATCAGTTTTAATTTTAAATTCTTTTTTCAATTTCTAAGTCTTTTTCAATTTTTTATAAAATTCTTTTTTTTTCAATTTTTTAAATAAAATTCTTTTTTCATTTTTTTTCAATATTTCAATTTCTTTTTTCAACTAAACATTTGAAAAAAAAAACCCAGTTTACTTATTTTACTTCTTTAGGAATTTTTAAATTCTTAATGATCTAAGAGGAGGAGAGGAAGCAGAGCTGCTTAACTCATTCTTTGCATCAGTCTTCACACAAAAAGAAACTATAGCCCAACTACCAAAAACATAACTGTAAAAGACAGACTAGAAATAAAAATTAAAATAAACAAGAAAATGGTAAGAGAACACCTGTCTGACCTTGATGAATATAAATCACCAGGACCTGATGAATTACATCCCAGAATTCTGAAGGAGCTGGCACAGCAAGGGAAGCAAAGGAAAATGAAAATAAAACTTTTAAGAATGTAGATATATTAAAGATGCTTAACCAATGTCATTGGAAGTTTCTGTTCTTCTGTCCTGAACAATAGATTAATCATTGAGAAGTGACCCCAATTTCTTAACTCAGGAAATAGGATTATTGGGTGTTCTATACATCTGAAGAATATTAAAAAATTAAATTAGTATTATTATTAATAAAAGTATTTTTCATTCAAGAGTTGAATTTGTATGTTAATGTTATTTGGGCCCTAGTATGAAGGAACATTTCAAATTATATAATCTCTTTAGGGGTTTCAATCAAACCAACTAATTCAGAATAAATAACCTGGTTTAAGAATTCTGTTTCTTGCAAATAAAGCATATGATCATGCATGTTCTTTGAAAACTGCAGTAAAAAATGTCTGTTTCACCTACAAGAGGTTATCTATGGCTGCGCAAGACTGATGATTCCACTGCAATTGTATCACAGCACCATCTAGTGCCTCTAGAATAAAATCAAGAATTTCCTGTAAGCTTTTTCTAAATGCAATATTTTAATTTTACTTATGTATGATACATTTGCATCATACAATATCCCCAGTGAGAACAGAACAGAACAGAACAGAACAGAACAGAACAGAATCTGTCTACCCCACAAACAATTTTTAAAATGGCAGCCCAGGTTATGCACTGAGTTTTTTAAACTACATTAAATGTAGGTAGATCCTTAAAGTGGAACCAGTTGCTCGTTCTCACACATGTATCTTTTCTTTTATGTACACTGAGAGCATATGCACCAAGACAAATTCCTTGTGTGTCCAATCACACTTGGCCAATAAAAAATTCTATTCTATTCTATTCTATTCTATTCTATTCTATTCTATTCTATTCTATTCTATTCTATTCTATTCTATTCTATTCTATTCTATTCTATTCTATGGCTTCATCTTTATCTGTCACTATGGACTATTTGCTTTTTTGACAGCAAACATGGATTCCTTATAATTGTTCCCTTTTTTAAAAAAAATCAAAACCAAATTGATTTTTTATACCATACTTGTCTAAAGTCATTCTTTAGCAGATAATACCCAATATGTCTAATAGTGTTGCTTTGCCTTGTGAAAGTGACATGCTCCAACTTAATCTTATTAATTTGATAAGGGGGGCTCCTGAACATGCCCACTTATTATTCCCTTCCATTCAATTGTGTTCAATTCTCAGAGACTAACTCAGAGATGTCAGTGTGTTTTACACTCTGTGCAAGACAACAACATCTTTCTTGCAAGTTGTTGCTTCTGGGATCATATATCCAAGAAAGATAGGGAACAAAGAAGAAGCAGAGACTTCCAAGAATTCTTTGCAGAATAGCCCATCCCATCAGCTCTACTTCCTGAATATACTGTACCTTCATACAGACTCTCTTCCTTCTTCTTCCAGTGATAGGATCCACCACTGTTTTTTCTTCCAAATATTTCCATGCATGCTTCTATTTCTCCACTACATCCCAATTAGCAAGTGTGGGACTATAGTTGCCTTCCCTTCCCTTCCCCTCCAAAATAAGTGTCTTGTCTGGCAGCACAGTGCCAGTGCCTCCTACAGTTGAAGGCTCCAAAAATCAAGAAAAACACACCGAGTTACTTCTAAGCAGTTTCCTTTATTGTTCCTCACCTATAGACAGAAATCTTGTGAAATTAAAGCAACTAAAGCAATCATTAAAGAAGTATTCTGAGAACTTCTAGGGAGGCACTCTCTTGACCCTCCTTCTCCCAATCAAATCTAAGCAGCCCCTTCCTCTTGGGAATCCAGGCAATATTTCACCACAGAAACATTTTATCACATGCACCAGCAAGTATCCATTAAAAAAATCACTAGAAGAGATAGTATACAAATAATTGTTATTTAATTAATTCAGTATCTACTGCAGTAATGTTCTTTATAACGTTTCACTGTGCCAAGACGAAAAATGCAAGTAAGCCATTTTCTTCCATTTTTCATGAAGTATTCTGCTTACTGCCAGCCGCTTGGCTACTTCTTGAAGAAGAAGAAGAATACAACTTTCTAATTCCTGTGTGTTGAACCATATAAGGAGGATGGGGACTCATGCAAAGCTGGAGCCTTATAAGAATTTGGCCTTGATCTGCCTGGATGTGGTGTCTGGGTAGAACAGGATGAGGTTCTCATAACTGGCCCCAATTTGTAACCATTCTCAGATTTGATTGTGACCCCTCAGTAGTTGCAATCTAAGGGTTGAGAATTCTGATGTAAGGTTCTGTGGATCATTTTATTAGAACAGATAGGATATTATAAGTCCATGACTGGGGCACAAGGAGAAACAGTAAATGAAACCAGAAAAAAGTAAAATAGAGATTAAATACACATACTGATAATTGTGTTCTTGATAGTGGTAATTGAAAAGCAGTTGTTAGGTGTAATGCATAGATTTTCTTTGATGAAAACTTTTTAATCTTACTTTAATTTATCATTTTCAAGTTACAAAATCTATGAAATTTAAATTAAATTAAGCTGGTAACTAGGAATATAAAATACAGTTAGAAAAAAAAATCAGTAAACATTTTTCACTTGCAGATAAAAACATATATCACCAATGATGTTACTTATAATTAACTGTCAGTACTACAGTTTTATAAGCCTGAAGGTGCTTATAATTATATAGCCAGCCTGAAGCATTTGCTGAACAACATATTTTCACCTATCTTCCAGTAAAAACACTTCTTCCAGTACATGAGGCTACAGCTCAGTATGGCAAGCCTGTTCTGTACTGCCATACATGAACTATGTATTCATGATGTTCCACATGTTGTTGATCTGAAATTTTGGAGTACCTTTATAATTAAAGAAGGTGGGATGGGGCCTCCACTGCTGATCTGGTTAGTTCCATATGGTCTTCTTGTTGAGATCATTGATATGCGTAGTGTGATAAGAAACTGGCTTCAGTTTAATTCTTTGGAAAAAGATTGAACTCTCAATGAATTTTAATTCCATGGTTATACCAGAAAATAAATCTAACCAATAAGGCTGCGCAGGGATGACATGATTCTTCTCCATCAGAGGAGGAGTCATAATTATACTTGATTATCTGCACACACTTGTGTTAAGCAAACTAAGCTTGTACAAAAGCAAATGTAAGACACACTGAACAGTATGCAACAGCTTCCTAGCAGACAAAATTCTAGTTATCAGATGGACTAATATTCACGTGGCTGTACTTATTCTTTAGTTGCTAGGGTACTCTCCTCATATAGCAGCTTAACTTTTCACTTGCAGGCCTGGTGTGATCCTGCGCTTCCTGTCCCAGTAGTTTCCATTTCATTGCACTCCTACTTGTCTGGAAGGCACAGCTGAATAATAAGATAAAGGTCCACAAATATGGAATGTAACAGCTGTTTTTATATAGCTCATTCAGAGTGATGTAACCCCATTGCTTAGATATGAAAGGAATTTAACCATCATCCTTTCAAAGATGGATGGTGAGGGTGAGGAACTAGCTGAGCCGGTCTCCCCACTATTTTTGCAGGAAATTGCACACTTTTTAAAAAAATCACTTGATTAAATCCTTAAGGGTAAAAGCTAATCTGTCTGACTGTTTAATCTCTCAGAAGTAGTGGGGGGGGGGAAATGAAAATTCAATGTGATACTTTATTGCAGCAGGCTTACTGAATCTACTTTGTGCTTTTCTGAAAGATATGAAGAAAATGGCTTAGTTCAAAATGTTGGTTCTACTTAATCAATTATATTGTACAACTAAAATGTCAGCTGAGATGTGAGAGTGATAGCTTATCTTCGGTCAGAATGCATAATATTGGTCTTGAAAGTCATAGATGAAACTTCTACAGTGGTCTGTTTTTCATGAACCTTTCTTTCTAAAAAAAATAAACAACATTATATGAATTTTGATTAAGTCAGTTCAAAATAGTAGATTTAATAGTTTTCGTTTCTCCACCCTCCACCTCCAAATTGTTGGTTCCCCTTCCTTCAAGGAAATAAGGATGTATTACAATGAATTTTGCTTTGTTGACATAAAATATCCGCAGGGTAGTTTGGCATTTCTCCTCTAATGAAGCACCAAGAACATCTGAGCTGAAAAATATATCAACATTTTATTCTCAGTTCAGTTCACCACTATTATATAGTACTGAAAAAGCTAGCAGCTCCCAGTGTGAATTTAATATTTTTCTAGTTCTGTGAGTCACTGCAAAAGGGAAGCAAATGTTTCCAACCTTCTGATCTTGGTGCTCCGAATTTTTTTTTATCTCAGAGCTTTCAAAACTTCTCCAGCTACACTTTAAAATCCAGATCATGTTTGCTCACAAATCCCAAAGATTGCATAAGGCACTTGCTTTTCAGTGTTTCGATTTGTCATATAAATCCTGTAAATGTTTACTTAGAACTATGTTCTGCACAATTCAGCCGAGCTTATTACTAAGCCAGACTGCATAAATTTGCAGACATATCAAGACACAAATGCTTTCTCCAGAAATAAATCCAAATCTGAAACTTTATTATCGGCTTTGCACTGTAACCAAGTGACCGATTTATATTAGATTCCTTTTTGCCATCTTGGTGCACTGCTAACATTCTCCTGGAATGCATGTCAGTGACTAAAATAACCCAACTAATTTCAAGTGGCAAGTGGCCGGTGAGTCAGAGATCTTTATGACAGCGAAAACATTCTAGTGTTATAGTAGCTCAGAAACTGCTGTGCAAAGAAACAGCTAGGTTTAATCTCAGGAATAATGTTGCGCTCACCAATTTCTTTAAAGGTTATATTTTAAATTTGGTTTTTTTTACAAACCAAAAGCAATTGCCTGACAATTGAAAATGGATCCAACTGTGATTTGCCTGGATTTTACGTTGGCATGTTTCCTGAATCGCTAACTCAAATTAAGTGCTTTGGTCAAGAAGAAGAAGACGGGGGGTTATTAATCTTCTGCTAAATAGATGAATGAAAATTCTCCATTCAAAACAATTAAGGTAGGAAACCTTGTAGTGGGAAATAATTAACAAGCATAAGCATTCTGGAAACAGATCTGCAAACCTTCGTTTTTAAAGTGTAACCTTTGCAGATGCTGTTTTGTACTGTAGCTTTTTAAAGGGAATCGTATTTCATGTCTATGAACTTCCCTTTAGCTCTTCGTTCCTTTGCATGCTGTAATTTCTGTCAACAATACTTGATGTTGAAATAATTACTGTATTACAAGGTGTTTAAGGAATTAGTACATTAGACTATCTTGTTAAATATAAGTTCCAACCCCCCTTTCTTTCTGTTTTAACAGGCAATATATCAAGTTTCCGTGGTAACTGGTTGACATTATCATGATCTTAATAATTTGTGTGATTAAGTATATTTGAAGGGTTGCCATAGCACCCTTTTTTTTTATTCTGGGTAGGTTTTCAAGTTTCTATGGATTCTAAGCTTTTGATCTAAAGATTCATTCTTCTGTGATTAATATCAGCGAAAAATAATACTTGTATTTTAGCAAGATTTAGAACAGTGTTGCTTGGCTATTTATAATTCAAAGTACGATTAAAAATAGTGCTGTTATATACAACTACATTGTCTTGGCTGTAAAGTTTGGCTTAAAATATAGTGAATCATTTTTATTTTATCTTAACAAATTCATAATAAAAACATGGTGGATATAATTTATTGCAACTATGTTATTAACGTGTGTACTATATTATCCAAAGTTTACAGAAATCAAGTTAAATGAATTAAATAATTAGTAGGTAACAACGATCTAGTTAGAATAATGATCCATCAGTTTCATTTCTATAGTAAGCAGATGTGTTATTATAATCTTTGCACGTTTGTGTCTTGTAACAATGGATATTATACATAGTATAACTCTTCTTAGTTCATATATATTAAAGGAGATGCTATAGTTTGATAATAATAACAATTAAAAATAACATCTTCCTATCCCATATTTTTGGGAAGGACTTGATAAGTGGCTAAAAATGCCAAATCCAGTCTAAACATCTGGCCGACTGTGCAACCATCCATAACGATTTTGTAGCGAAAAGGATGAAATAATTGACCATTTGATCAGTGTTGCAGTAAAATTTCACAAACCAACTGTAGGCAACATTGTGACCAAGTTGTCAAAATTATTTACTGGAAACTTTGCCAGGGGTTTGGATTTGAATATGGCAAGAACCAATGGGGCTATCAAGATGAGAATATTTTGGAAAATGAGCAGGCTAAAGTCTTATGGGACTTCAAAATCTAAACAAAAAGTCCCCTTGTTCATAATGTGCCTGATATAACAGTCATTGACAAGAAGAAAGTCGGGTTCATTGAAGTTGCTATTGGTAATATGATTGTTAAAAATTACAGTCTACCAGAACTTGCAGATTAAAGTTGAATGCTTATGGAAAAAGAAATTTGCTGTTATACTGATCATGATTGGAGCCCTTGGAATGATACTTAGAACTCCCTTGATACTTGGAAATTTGAATTTATTGGATCTGAACACCCTAGGATTTTTTTTTTGTTTGTTTACTCTGGGAGTTGCTTATAGGATCTGCCTATATTCTAAGATAGTATCTTAATAATTCTTAAGTCCTTCGTTAAGACTTGAATTATTAAGTTTTCACCAGTCTTTGCAAATCTAATTGTAGATTACCCATATAATTTATTAAATTTATATACTCCCTGATTCCCATCAGTCTGGGCAGCTCCAGTGGTAGCGTTTCACTTGACATAAGAAGATGCCATAGTCATTGTCCTATTCTCCAAATAGGTCAACGAAGGACCCTGCCTGAAATTCTTAGACATTTAGATTTTCCATGAGTTATTATTTATGTTTTAAATAACCATGGGACTAATGATATTCTTATAATTTTTATCTTGGGATCTGAAAAAGGAGGAAAGTTCTGTCTATGACAGTAGCTTACATGGGACCTAATGTATTTGATCAGCTTTAAATGGAAGTGATACAAAGCTATGATGAAAATGGAACTCTAAGAATGTATGAGACAGTATAGGAAAGAGGGATATTGTCTGCTGACTTTTGAAAATATTGTTCCTGGAGAACTAGATCTTCAGATTAATAATGCAGTGCATATTAAGTTTTTCTCTCTGGTTTCTTAGGAAAGACCCATCTTTATAAAATGAAGATCATACCAGAAATGCTTATTTATTTAGCTGTCAAGATGAATCATTTTTGCATGGCATATCTATGACTACAAGTAATCCTTGATTTACGATAACAATTGAACCTAAAATTTCCATTGCTGAGCAAGGCAGTTGTTAAGTGAGATGAGACCCATTTTACGATATTTTATGCAAATCACTGCAGTTGGTAAATGAATCATGCATTTGTTAAGCAACTCTGGCTTCCCCCATTGACTTTGCTTGTCAGAAACTAACTGGGAAGGTTACAAATGGGGCTGCTGCCACAGTCGTAAGTGTGAAAACTAGTCGTAAGTCATTTTTTTCCAGTGCCATTGTAACTTCAAATGTTCACTAAACAAATGGTTGTAAGTCGAGGACTACTTTTACATCTTGTACAGAAAGAGGAATACATTTATTTTTCTTTAGTTTCAGAACCTGATAAGAAACAAAAATGTGGATTTGGTTAGGGGAAAAAATCCAAAGAAAAAGCATTACCAGACATCTCACATTTGAAATTGCAGTGACTGTGGAATTTAAAAATAATTAGTTTTACATGAAGCATATTTTCCCCCTCTTTCACTCCAGACCTTAGAAACCCTGCAGGATTAATATTCACTGAGTTATAAATAACTCAGCTTGATTAAAAGTCTTCTTTCCCCAACAGAGTTAAATTCAGATTGCCCATGGTCGGTCGGTCGGTCAGTCTGTCAGTCTGTCAGTCTGTCTGTCTGTCTGTCTGTCTGTCTGTCTGTCTCTCTCTCTCTCTCTCTCTCTCTCTCTCTCTTTCTCTCTCTTTCTCTCTCTCTCTCTCTCTCTCTCTCACACACACACACACACACAGACAGACACATCTTGACTAGTATGCCATTTTGTTATTTGGGTTTTTATTTTCTGTTTGTTACTTGAACCCTCATTATTTCAAGGCCATAGTTGTCTCACCCGGAAATAGCTTTCATTCCATCAACTTGGCACATTTCCTCTAGGGGCAGCTGACATAGAGTGAATTCCTGTGTAGTTCTGTTGGATTTAGTAGTAAAGAAGTCTTAGAAGAGACTACTTGCCAGTACTGCACGTACAATGGCTGTTCTTTCAAAACAATAATACATCAACTAAGATATAAATAAACATATTTGTAAAATTTATAATTTTTGTGCAATATCCCTTATGATCATACCCAATGTATTTTTTTTAATCTCTTTCTCAATTATACAGAAATCAAACAGAAATCTTTATTACCCTGTTTCCCCGAATATCTAGATCTAGTCCAGCAGTTCTCACAGTAACCAACCAATTGTGCAAAGTACCCCACCATTCTACTAGCAGATAGCTTTCAGAAGCAGTCTTGCTGCCATCAAAGCCAATAGTCATCAATCCCCAGGACTTCCCTGAATTAGTATAGTCCATTTTTGAAGCCAATCAAGCCAGATGTAGCCAGAATTTCATCTCATGGAAATGAATTCCAAAGTTGAATTGTGTGTTATGTAAAAACAATAATACTTTTTTTTTTTATCTGCGATAAATCTTCCAGGATTCATTGGGTCATCTCTGGTTCTAGTGCTTTTGAAGAGAAAAATAACTTGTCTGACTTTTATCAACACTATGCATACTTTTGTAAACCTCAGTTATTTCTCCTTTCATGCACCTCTTTCTAAAAGAAAAAAAAGATAATGTGCCATCAAGTTATTGTTGATTCTTAGTGACACATAGATTGTTCTCCATGGTGATCTGTTTCTAACCTGGTCTTTCAGATCTTCTAACAGGCATTTAAAACTGGTATAACTAAGTCTATCCACTTGCAGCTGGTTGTCCTCTTCTTCACTTACCTTCCATCTTTCTAGAGTCTAGACTAAAAAGCTCCTTTCTTCAATCTTTCCCCATAGGGAAGCTGTTGCAACCCCTTCATCATCTTAATTGTTCTGCTCTGAACCTTTTCTATCTCCAATATATCCTTTTTGAAATGTGGCAACCAGAACTGCACATATACTTCCAGATGCAATCAGGTTATTATTTATATAAGAGAATTATATGATACTGGCATCTCTATTTTCAGTAGCAGTTCCTATTATTTTTAACATACTATTTGCCTTTTTTACAGTGAATGCATACTGTGTCAACACCTTCATTTA
Source organism: Pituophis catenifer annectens (assembly GCF_029215685.1). Classification (NCBI taxonomy): domain Eukaryota; kingdom Metazoa; phylum Chordata; class Lepidosauria; order Squamata; family Colubridae; genus Pituophis; species Pituophis catenifer. Next base: position 293,222,028 of record NW_027256881.1, read on the forward strand.
ATTATGTACATTTACTCCAAGATCTCTTTCCTATTTTTGGATCATCAAAACTTTAATGACACTATTTAAATGTTACTATTACTATTTCAAAGACATCAAAGATACAGCAAGCAACGATATCTAAATCCTGGTAGTCCAAAATGGTCATCCACAGAATAGCAAATAATAGAAGGAACAGATTAGGGACACCTACTAATCCAAGCATAATATGCTGAGATCCATCAGAGATGCTGCTGCTCTTTCCTTTGTTGTTCTTGTTATTCTGTTCTTGTTCTTGTTATCTTGTTCTTGTTATCTTGTCATTGTTCGTAATCTGAAGATTTGGTAGGTGGTTGACTGCAGATGCTCATTTTATTATTTTTATACCTCAAGGACGTACAGTATCCTATTCTGTTATAAAACCATGCTTATTTCCACAATTTCAGTGGAATGGCAGTAGATCCATAAAGCAACATTAATTCCATCAGAAATCAGGTGATCGTAAACAAAGAACAAGAAGGACAACCAATAGCAATCCTACCTTTCCAACTTCATCTTGAAATTTCTCTTCCTGGAAACAATTATAATGTTAAATTCAATTAATTAAGGCAAACATGCTTAAAAATCTGTCTTGCATGTAAGCATGTCTTATGAAATATGTAAATCACTATTTTTTGCATAAAATTTAAAGATTAGGAACATAAAGCCATACATTTATTTGCAACGCTCTTATTCTGTAATTATGAAGTCCTGGAACTTTTTATATTCTATTAGATTTTATATGCTGTATATTGCTGCACTGTAATAACTCCAGAAAAAAATCCCTCCATTAGTACTTATTTTTTAAAAAATATGTGATTAAAAAAAATGGACGTGAGTAGATATTATGAATCCATATTTTTATTCCTGAGAATAAGACCTTTGAATTCACTAGAACTAACTTCCAAGTAAATAGAGTTTGTCAGTGTTCAAGCTTTTGTTGCAACAGTATTTATATGCTAGAGTTTTTTGAAGTTGGCAGAGGGTTTGTCTGATAGATAGTAGCAACTGTAAATTATTGGTTCAGCTGTTACGTAGACTAGGTTAAGTGGATAGTTGGTATAATAGAAAAGTCAAGCTTTAATATGTTGAGAAACTCCATAGCTCTAAGTGGTTCTCTAAAAACTACAACTCAAAATCAAATCCATAGATTTGCAAATTTGTGCTTGATAAATTAGGTTTTAAAAAACAAAACCTTTTTTTTTTTTTTTACTTAGGCAACTAGTATAAAGTGGACATAATTTTTAGCAAAGAAAGTATTTTTTAGTCCTGGGATTACTATCTGATTGCTGGATTTTGAACCAAAAGTAACAACATGGGGACAGAAATTCTGCTAATGGTTGATGGCTAGATTTCTTAAACCACATATTTTTATTAAGAAAATTGAAGGCTAATCAGAGGTCAAAATCAGTAATATAGTTTGTTCAGTTTTCTTTTTGTGATCTGTGTACCATATGAGGATTTACTTATTTACTTGAAATCCTAATTCTAATTTTCTAAGCTTCAATCTTGAAAACTTAATGCATAATGGAAGTAGGAGTTGTTTGTCTTGCCTAATCTATCTTCCTAATTGTCCAATGGTGTCTGATAATCCTTCCATTGCTGTTTATTTGCTAAGATTCCATTCCTGCTTTGTCTGGCATGCTATCATGATCTGTGCCATCAGAGGGGGTTTCAGCAGGTTCTGACCAGTTCTGGAGAACCGGTAGCAGAAATTTTGAGTAGTTAGGAGAACCAGTAGTAAAAATTCTGACTGGCCCTGCCCCCATCTATTTGCTGCCTCCCAAATCCCAGCTGATTGGGAGGAAATGGGGATTTTGCAATAACCTTCCCCTGGATTGGAATGGGAATGGAGATTTTACATTATCCTTTCCCTGCCATGCCCACCAAGCCACGCCCACCAAGCCACACCCACAGAACCGGTAGTAAAAAAATTTGAAACCCACCACTGTGTGCCATCCTTATCTACTCTGCAGAAACATGATGTTCTTTACTTGCAGGCAGATTGGAAGTCAACCAACATTTTTTCATTATGCTTTATGACTTTATAACTTTATTGTATACATGGACTAAAACAACCAAAACCAAGACTAAATAGTAGTGCCATGTATGAATCTATTCAGACAGCAAACCACCCTTTTCCACAGCTAGGATTATGTAAGGTACATTGCCTTATGAAAAGAACAACTGAAACAGGTTTGAAGATAGGAAATCAGCAAGTGAAGAAGGAAAGTATTCAAGAGAAGAACATGAGCTTTTGAATATTGGACACCATCTGTAGTCCTGGGCCATTTTTCTGGGGATCTGCAGATAGTAAGCAGATTCCTGCTGCTCATACAAATCCAGGTTATATAAAAAAATCAGGACACATAAGTCAATCACAATATATCCTATTAATTTTTCTCAAGTAATATGGTTGTTCATATCGCCCAGCCTGGACTGAGAGGGTTTTTAGATTTTGGGGGTTTTAATATAAATTATATATGTACATTTATGTATTTTATATTTTTAACTGGTTTTATTGTTGTGAGCCGTCCTGAGTCCTCGGAGATAGGGTGGCATATAAATTTTATTAAATTAAATAAATAAATGTATTATTGTATAGGAATAACATTAGGAATGTTCAAAGGTCATGTGTCAAATGAGTAAAGAAGTGTTTATTGAGGTGGCTCCATTGCTCCTGATATCCCTTCACCCATTATTTATCTTTTTAGCTGCATTTTTATAATTTTTAAAAAAATGTTTTTCATAATTGTTATTTGTGTACTGTTTTTTAACTTAGTGGACTCTGTAGTCCACCCAGAGTTACTTGTTTTGTGAAATGGGTGACTATATAAATTTGAAAAATAAAAAAATAAATAAAACAGCAACCAATTGAAGCAGTTAATGTAATTTTTAGCCTGTAGGCCTGATATTGGTGTAACCTGTATATAGAGACAAAGGAGATGAATATCACCATTAATGGGAAATAATATTTCAGGACAGCCAAGATACTTATGAGTAAACAGCAGCGTTATCTTCTAGAACTCCTCCATCTAGTCCCTAATAGCTTCCAGATACTGTTTCCAGACCTCCATAGAATTTGCAATTTATCGTAGAGGGGTAGGGTACCATTGAATGCCATCAACATACTGCATTATCTCAACCCAAATCAATGGATGACTTATGCCAACAGAGTCATATCATGCAATGTACCTTGCAATGTACCATCTACTGTCTTAGGCTTTATTGGTCTTCACTGTGACTTTCATCTGGAACCTCCCGTTTATATAGGAGATAAGTCGTGGAAAAACTGTGGTCTGTTTGGAAGAACACACTGTTCTTCCAAGCATCAAAGGCAGTCCTGGATCAATCAAAGGCAGATATCTGGTGTACCCCATAGGTCAAATTAAGAGATATAGTAAATGTATTATATTTAATCCAAAAGAGTTTAATTAACTAAAGGTTCCATGGTATATACAAATACTCCAAAACATATTCCATAGATCAAACTAGCTTAGAAAAAGGATCAAAACACGTTTCCCAGAAATAATATGCTATTATTTTTAATACAAAGATATTATATATAAATATTCCAAAAACAACTAAGGAGGAGAATTTACAGTAAGAGAAGATGTCCAAGATTTAATACTAGTGAAATTCTAGTCAAAAGAATCAACAGCCCTATCTTTAACTGAGAATAGCATTATTTGTTTCAAATATATCATTTCAACTTGATTCAAACTTAAAATTGTATACTGAATTTTTAATTTTTTTTATATAAATACACATTTACATATATGCACATTTCATGCAAAATATAAAATATCATTGGAATTATACTCATTTTATTATTGTTATCTACCGCAAAGTAGATAACAATGACAGTTGTTACAGTTCAATGACTCTTATCTCTTGAAGTCAGAGAAATGACTTATATATCTTATTCACATTCAGTGGAATTATTTGAGAAATACTGTATATCTAAAATAATTTGATACAAATACCTAAATAACTGATATATTCAATACATATGAAACATGATATTCATTAATATGCATAAACAAGTCCTTATTGTTTCAAAACAACTAACATCCATTGTCCTTTATTTTTAATAGAAATATTAAATTTGGTAGTATACACATAAATGACCTACGTAACATTGCTGTTAGTCAGCTGAAACAAATTAATGTACACACCTCAATTAAGAAAACAAAGATGTTCACAAATGTAAAGTAGAACATTGATGCTTTATAAGTTCTTGAATATGACACACGATGCAAATATGGCTTGTCTGGGATGCAGGATTTACCTAGAGGGAAGATGTAGGAGGCATTTGATCATTGAACAGAAATATAATTAGTTCTTAATGTACAATCTAAAAACACTACATTCTGTCATTGTTAATGAACTACTTAGATATCTTGGCAGTACATGTTCCTCAGGATTATCATTCTAGTTATTGTAATTATGCTATCTTGATATTATTATGACTATATAATTGTAACTTTGTTGCTTGTATTCTTACAATTTATATTGATTGTTTCCTAGTATGATTTGATTGCTTATTTGTACACTATGACTATCATTAAGTGTTGAAACTTATGATTCTTGACGAATATATCTTTCCTTTTTATGTACACTGAGGGCGTATGCACCAAAGACAAATTGCTTGTGTGTCCAATCACACTTGGCCAATAAAAAAATTCTATTCTAATGTAATCTAATTATTAGCTGTTGTGTTACAGCGCTCAAGCTCAGCAGCCAACCTTTAGCATTGGATGTCATAAAATCAGAGTTGGAAGTAATCAAAAGAAGTTTATATCAGCCTCATATAAGCTTTCTTATATATGCTGTTTTCTCTAAGAAAGAATACCAATTTTTGAAAAAAAAACAGTATTATTTACTAAAGGATTATTATTATATTTACAGTGCTGAAAGCATCTTTCACTGCTATTAGAATCAATCAGTTCTCATTAACATAACAATCTATGTACACATTTTAAAAGAGACCATATACTATTTCCAGGTTTTTAGGAAAGATCAAAGCACTTAAAACATAGTGTGCTTAGAGTTCAGATATTGATTTATCAAATGCTAATTATTCTCACCAGTACAATCTACTAAAACGTGCAAAAGATATCAATTTTCCTGAAGTTCATAAAATATCAAAAATGAGCTTTTGATCTCATGTGCATATTTAGTTACTATCAGTGTGTGTTGTGTGTGTGTCCTTATATGCACAATCTTTATGCCTTTTGTATAGTGAATGAATGAATGAATGAATGAATGAATGAATGAATGAATGAATGAATTTTGAAATAATTGTGGGTAATATTTTCTTTTTTCTCTTGTTGCAGGACATATGTGAAGATATCTCTGATCATGTTGAACAAATCCATGCTCTTCTAGAGACTGAATTTTCCCTGAAACTTCTGTCTTACTCAGTTAATGTAATTGTTGATATCCACACAGTACAGTTTCTTTGGCATCAGCTTCGAGTTTCTGTCCTGGTTCTGAGAGAGAGAATTCTTCAGGGACTGCAAGATGCCAATGGAAATTACACAAGGCAAACTGATATTTTGCAAGCTTTTACAGAAGAAACAAAAGAGGTATGGCAAGTAAATATAAGAAATTCCTTTTCGAATTCTAAATCCTAGAATTGTTTGCCTACTTTATCCTTATTACAGCAAATAAATCAGTTCGCAGCAGAATCTGCTGGGTTTAGGCCTGTTGAGATAACTCCAGTATCAGTCCGTTTTAGTAAAGCAAAAAACTGAAACTATAGTCCTTCTTTCAGAGTGACTGATCCAGCTGAAATGAAATGTATTTTTTTTTTTTGAGGTGGCTGTTTCAGAGATAACTGTAGAGCTAAAAGCAAAAAGCTATTGTAACCTTAAGCTGTAAAGATAGCTAAGTGCATTGCTTATTCCCTACGATTAACACAGAGGTAGATACATCAATCATAATGATTCCCTTAATGGAAGCATACAGGTTCACATTAACAATACTGTTAAGGGAATGTATTAACCCACAAGTAATATTTTCCCCATGATTACACAAATATGCACACATTCATTATAGGCAAGATTTTCTTGAAACTGGAACAACCTCTGTCATAAATCTCATTTAAATTGTAATTTATTCAAAAGTGGAATATCTTTCACATACATCCTTGCATACCAGTCCTATGGATAGACATTATTTTGGAGTATTTAGATTCTGCCCTGTTTCACTGCTGCTATAAACTTTTTTTTTTAACCAAAAAACAAGCTTTGAGCCATTCTTAGGGATCACATTGTCACGTACGAATTCTATACATCTGGTCCTTTAGTTTAATATACTTTTATTCTTTCTGTCAGCATGTATACATCAGCTCTTGCAGGGCCCAGTGCTCTTTTGAAGACTCACACAGACATAGACAGAGACACAGAATCAGACAGACAGACAGACACACACACACACACACACACACACACACCTTTTCTTCTTAGGCCATCTTATGTCAGAATGTTTTCAAAATAATACCCCTACCAAGAACATACGGAAAAAGACAAACATTGTGATGACGGCTTGAAAAGGATTATAATAGACCTTGAAAAAAATGCAGATGAGGTCAACCAAAATAATAACTTAACAACAACAACAACATCAACTCAAACATCTTCTCTATGAGGAAAGGCTGTAATGTTCAGGTCTCTTTAACTTGGAAAAAAAGTCAGTTCAAGAGGAACATAGATTGAGGTGTATAAAATAAGAAAGAATAAAGTTCTTTCTGTCTCTGGAAGCACTGGGGTGAAATGGTCCAAATACTGATTGGATGAAGATTTAAAATAGATAAAAGGAAGCAGATCTTCACATTGTAAAGCACAATCCATTTGCAGAATTAATTGCCCCTTGATATGATGATAGCTGCTAACTTGGATATGTGTACAAAAGTCAGATTTATCTAAGGCTATTTGATGTGAAGACTTTATACTACCTCCAGACTGGAAGGAGTACATAGAGGAACAACTGCAGAAGGTATCTCATTTTTCTGCTAGTAAGCACTCAGTTTCATTTAGTTGGCCATTATGAGAAACAATACAGGATTAATGCGGACCTTAGCCTAACATATCATAGCTTCCTATGTTCTTAATTCTTGGGATTATATATGAACTGATGAGTCCTTACTTTCTTGAGCACACAATACTTATCTAATTGATCACTACAAATGACAAACACTTAATCATATTTAAATGGACATTGCCTTCTAAGCTGCTCCATCAAAGACCTATGCATGACAGTGTAACAGTTTCTTAAAATATTGAGCACTGCTGTAGAAATGTTTGGGAATTAATTCACTAAATAGAGGGGTGAAATGCTCCTGGTTTGGACTGGATCACCTGATCCGGTAGCGATGGAGGCGGGTGGTTCGGAGAACCAGTAGCAAAAATCCCTGCTCCCTCCCATGCCCAGCTGAACTGCACAATCATCAGAAGCTTTTTTTTAACTTTTAAAAGCATTTTTTCTACAACCTCTTTGGCAAAAAAAATGCTTTTAAAAGTAAAAAAAAAAAAAGCCTCTGCCGATCAGGCAACTCAGCTGGGATCGTCAGAGCCTTTTGAAAGCATTTTTTTACAACCTCTTCGCCGAAAAAATGGTTTTAAAAGTAAAAAAAAAAAATTGGCCACACCCACCCAGTCATATTTACCCCCCCCACACACCAAGCCACGCCCACAGAACCAATAGTAACAAATTTTAGATTTCACCACTGACTAAATATAATGTCTTTCACTTTTTCCTGCTCTGGCTCAGACAGACCAATATTCTACAGGGACTATAAAATGACAATGGAACTAATGCCAGTGCTTCATGATGGCTTTATAATGGGTCACCTTCATGTTAACGTCTGTCAATTAATTGAAGAGATAAACATGGACAGAACCATCTAATGCTCCATAAGCTTAATGTAGCAAAAGATTTAGACTTTTTCATAGTATGGAATAGAAGGATCTGCTATTTAGAAATAAAAAACAAATTGTCAGGATTGAAGATCTGCACAAACCTAAATTTTGGCTTCACAAACACTCCCTTGATTTAAGTTGTACATTTATACATATATGTATACATAAATTTACAAAAAAATTATCAGAACTGTTGGTTTGGTTCTTTTTCTTTCTATCAACTACAGTTTAAGTAACAGAAGCTTGATAAAGATGATAAAAATATAAATCACTTCACAGTTTTTTCAGAAGCAGATTAGAAGAGAGTGGTTGGTTCTGAAACTGAGTCCATTCCTCTCCCACCTGCATTTCCTGTTGGTATCTGCCTCTGACGCACCATTTCTCTAGATCTAATTTTGATTGAAATTCCAATTCACTGTTGTAAATAAATGAGTTCTACAACCATAGTTTCAGAGGAAGAAACTTTGACTTACATTATCAAATGAATGCTTAAATGACTAAAATTTGAACTTACACTCCAAACCTATTCTCCAAGCACTATTAGATATGAGTTTTTATTTTTGTGCATAAAAGAAATTTATTAGTACTTTGCACCTAATCCCCCAAATGTTAAAACACAGGTCAATCTCCTACTTGCCTTTTAAATCTTGCATTACATGTCTAAGGATGCCACTCCTTTTTTCCCTGGTGTCTTGGGAGCAATAAATGTCACATTTGGAGACATGCTGTAAATATGAATTCCAGTGGTCAGTGGAATTAATTAAAAATGGCTTTGTGTTGCACCTACGGCTCTTACCATGCTACAGTTTTCCTATCTTAACATGATCTCAAACATCACATATTCATTTTTAAATGCTACACAATTGAGGGTTTGTCATACCACTTTCTTTTCATTCACAACACACATTAAACTGATTCACTTTTAAAAACAATCAGTCCTCATTATCTGTGGCTTACAAGTATGTTTGACCCTTCAGCCAATAACGTTTCAGTCTGTTTTGTCAGTAGCTATTTCAGCCAACCATTATTTATTCCTTCTGTGGAATAGTATTTCCCAGCAAACCCATTGAAAGTAACATGTCACAAACGCATATGTAAGAACTTTTCCCCATTAAGAAACAGCACGATACAATATCCTTAAAATGACCAGGAGTAAATCTTTCCCATAAGGAAGGGATGAATTTATTGGAACATAGATTTATTCTGTCCATGAAGCAGGAGATAAAAAATGCAAGTTTTCAGGGAAATACCCCGTTTCTCCAAAAATAAGACATCCCCTGATAATAAAATCAATTGGGCTTTTGAGCGCATGTGTTAAAATAAGCCTCTCCCCCCGAAAATAAGCCCTTCCTGAAAATATTTAAACATAGAGCTGGAAATCAGGTAAGATGGCAAGAGGAGCCCCATCTTTCTCTACGCGCCCCAAAATAATAAGACCTCCCCGAAAATAAGGCCAAGCGCTTATTTCAGGGTTCAAAAAAATATAAGACAGGGAATTATTTTCGGGGAAACACAATACTAGACAGACAGACAGACAGACAGACAGACCAATAGAGACAGACATTTACTCTCTCTCTCCATCTCTCTCTCTCTCTCTCTCTCTCTCTCTCTCTCTCTCTCTCTCTCTCTCTCTCTCTCTCTCTCTCTCATTGACAGATAGACCCAACAAACAGACAGACAGACTGACATGGTTCAAAAATAGTCACACTATTAAGGAGAGTGCTGCCTAAAAAGAAAATAAGTGTTTGGGACTATTTTTCAACAAATAGTTACATTCTTTGGCTCTGAATTTGTTTTGTGTCCTGTGTCAAATATCAGAAATAGTTTCCATAGTTCTGTTGCAGGGGGTAAATACTAGAATAAGGAAAACTTGTTCCTTGCTCACTTCACAGGGCTACAAGCAGGGCAAAACCAGGTCAGGAAAGTGTTATAAGATCCAAGTCATGGCATGTATCAGGAGAACAACTATTTCACTCTCAACGTTGATGCTGTTTGCAGTATAAGAAAGAAAAGCAAAAACAAGTTGGAAATACAATATAATATTTGTCTCCAATATTGCTCTAGAAAAACATTTTAACCTGGGAAATTTTGGGATACAACATTTCCCTCCAACCTTCTACATTTCTATCGTAATGTACTTTATATGTCTGCCTCTGCTAAAACTTTTTTTAAAAAAATCAACACATTTGTTTAATAATCATAATATCCTAGTATGCCTTTGATTTAAACAAGAATTAGGAACTATCCCAAAAATTATACAAATCTATTATGGCAATTACACAATAATATAATTTAACATAAATAATGGCAGGTGATCTGTTATAATTCCAAATCTATTTTTATGAAATTTTATAGAAATATTTGAATATGTGCAATCACAGTCTTTAAAAATTTAAACTGCCCATAAAAGAGTTTTAGATTAAAGTTAAAACATTATTTATCCTCATGTATTAGACATTTTTTTAAAAAAATTCATTTAAAAATTAAAGGGTGATTCAAGAATTCTCCCAGTTTTCCTCTCCCGAAGAAAGGATAAAAAACAGAAAATAGAAGATTATCTTTTTGCTTAATTAAGTGGCAACTGAATAATACAAAATGAAATTTTTTTAAAGACTATGAAATAAATCGAAACATTGTAATATTCCATATATACAAGTAAAGAGAAATAAAATATTCTGACTATCTGAAATTGTAAGGATATGCAACTAACCCAAGTTACATATTGCATTCTGAACAAATTAATTATTATTTCGGATTCCTTGCATGATAGTAATAAATAAGAATAATATAATAAAATGCCATCAGGGACTGACTTTAATGCATATGGCTCCATTAAACATTGGTTCATGAACTTTTTGCCATTTGCATTCCATTCAATGTTATCCAGGCATAGCACATCACTTCTACACCAATTATTTAAAACTGCCAACAACTGGACAATTTCTTCCATTATTGCATTCTTCATTATTTAATTAATGTTATCCACTTTCAGTGAAATCTATAAAGCAATGCAATAATTTTATGATCAGTAATGTTCTGAAGATCAAGAGGACACCCCTCTCTACTGTTCCCGTTTCTGTATTTGCAAGTTTAGCATTATAGATTTTAAAAATCATAAGCACAACTGTTTTTACTCTTTTGATTTTGTTACAGGACCGTCTTGATTCTTTAACAGAAGTGGATGACTCAGGACAGTTAACTATCAAATGCTCTCAAAATTATTTATCCCTAGACTGTGGAATTACTGCCTTTGAACTGTCTGACTACAGCCCCAGTGAGGATTTGCTTGGTGCTCTTGGGGACATGACTTCCAGTCCAGCTAAAATAACATCTTTTGAGTCTTGGAGCTGTAGTGAAATGGACAAAACCTTTCCAGAACTTACTAGAAATGTGGGATTACTTGGTGTAGCAACAGATTCAGGTGCTTCCAAATGCAATGAAAGTATTAATACAAAGGAAATCCACCTACCCTTGTCAATAGATCAGCTGCAGGGGGACGGCCAAAGTTGCAAAGAATCATCAACTGAACTTTCACTCACTCATCTTTTTGAGCACTTACCCTTTTGTAAAGTAGCTTCTGAGGATTCGGCTGTCTCGTTTGGCCACAAGAAGGTCTTAGAAACAATAAAACAGGAGCCAAATCCAGTGTCCTCCAATGGTGCAAAAGCTAATCATCACCCTCACAGTGAAAATTCAACACCCAAGAGATCAATTCAAGATGGTTTTGACTACAATGAGAATTCACCCACACAGCCCACCTTGCCCAAGAGGGGCTTGTTTCTCAAAGAAGACATATTTAAAACAGATAATATAGTCGATGATATAAAAAACCACTTCTCTTTGATTAAGACAGAAATCAGTAAGAGCACACCCTCACTGCTAGAGCCACCAGACCGATCCAAACTTTGTCTAACATTACAAACAATGTACAATAATGGCCCTTCTGCCATCAGTCAGTCGTGCGATTGTTTACACAACATAAGTGAACTCAAGTTTGCAATTCAAAATCATTTCAAAGAAAAGTCCATGGCTTTGAGTAAGTCAAGTGACAATGCTAGAAGGCAGCAGCTGAGGTGCAAGAAATCACATGACATTCCTGAGGAGGTGGCATCCTGCAGGATTTCTGAAATGGTATCAAATACTACACCAACCAATCAGATAAACAAAAAAGGAGTTCTGGCTTTACAAAATGGAATTTCTTCTGGCAGCAGGCACTCCATAGAAGGAACAGAAAGTGATACAACATCAACCTCTTCTGAACCTTACAAGCAAGAAGAATTGAATGGCCAGTTTTGCAGTGAAAGAGAACCATCTGCTTCACCCACTCATAGCCAAGTCAGCAGCTTTTCAGCTGGATCAGATCCTGCTGTATCTCCCTTCCCTCTTCTTCAAAGAAACAAGGCTGAAAAAACCCACTCATCTTCACCAAATAATGCCAGCACAGAAAATAAAACAGGTGATGCCTGGTATGGCTCTGATGAATACTTAGCTCTTCCATCACATCTCAAACAGACAGAAGTATTAGCTTTGAAATTAGAAAATTTGACAAAATTGCTTCCACAGAAATCTCCAGGAGAAACTATTCAAAACATCGATGACTGGGAACTATCTGAAATGAATTCCGATTCAGAGCTTTACCCAACCTATCAGGTCAAAAAGAAGCACAAAAGGTTAGGTAGAATTTCACCAAGCTCTTCAAGTGACATCATATCCTCAGTAGGAGATAGCATTGAATCGGGTCCTCTTAGTGATATCATTTCTGATGAAGAACTTTGCACATCTAGCTTGAAAAGGTACCTAGAAGATAGGCCACGAAAGCCATCAGTATGTCAGGCTTCTGATAAAAATGAAATAACTCTCACAAATAAATCAGCTTTAATACAGCAGCTGATGGAAGATATACAACACCAAGAGAATAATGAAATTGTATGGAAAAAAATGGAGGTAAGTAGGAAATTGATGAAGTGGATAGACCTTTGTCTTTTTATCAATATATGGCAGCATAAAGAGGAAATTTGCAAAATGCACCATATCATCTAAAATATATTTTTTTTATTTGATTTATATGCCGCCCTTCTCTGGAGACTCAGAGTGGCTTACAATGCGTTAAGCAATAGCCTTCATACTTTTGTATATACTTTTGTATATTGTGGGGGCAATAAATCAGCTTATTGCCCCCACAATCCGGGTCCTTATTTTACCTACCTTAGAAAGGATGGAAGGCTGAGTCAACCTTGAGCCTGGTGAGATTTGAACTTGCAGTAATTGCATGCAGCTGATGTTAATAACAGTGCTTTAGTCTGCTGCGCCACCAGGGCTCTTTTTTAAAATGGAATCCATTTTAAAAAATCAATCTATATGTCTTTTTACATGCATCTTATTATTGCTTTAAATATGTTATATGCATTGTGGTATATTTTTAAAGATAAAACTGCACTGCAGAATTTGAAGAATAGGAACAATAGCTTTTATTGTTATGCACTTCAGCATGGGGAAAGCAAATTAGGTCAGTTTACTTCCATGTGAAACCAGCTTACAACTTTGTACATCCATAATAGCATGGGTAAAAACCAAACACAAGACTAAACTGAAACCTGGCAAAATGTTGTTTCCATGAATGTGGGCCGGATGGCAAGGATCTGTGCAGCTGCTGTGAAATACTAGGCTGCTGATTGTTTATTTATAAAATAACATATATCCCTTTTATTCTAATGCAGCTATTCAGTGAAAATAGCAATAGATATGTATGTATGTATATATGTATGTATAGATATTTGTATGTATAGATATGAAGCGTTCCGTGTGCCTTTGGCGTTTAGTCATGCCAGCCACATGACCACGGAGACGTCTTCGGACAGCGTTGGCTCTTCGGCTTTGAAACGGAGATGAGCACCGCCCCCTAGAGTCGGGAACGGCTAGCACATATGTGCGAGGGGAACCTTTACCTTTATGTATGTATGTATGTATGTATGTATGTATGTATGTATGTACTGTATGTACTGTATGTATAATGCATATTTCCTGCTTGGAGCAAACAGAAAGCAAATCACTACACTGTGTGGGCTCCCCAATGACATCATGTTCTATATCAACAATGACTTGATATATTTATTTGTTAGGTTTATATTCAACCTTTTCTTCAGGAACTCAAGATGGCAGAGATAGCATTCTGTTCTTTGATTTTTCTCCATAATAGCAATCCTGTGAAGTAAAATGAGTTGAAGAAAAACTAGTGATTTTTCATTGTTGGTCCCCAGTGGTACGCAAATCTGCTAACTCCTACACCACACATAGTTCTTTATACCTAAGAACATTTCAGAAAAGTTTTTGGTGTGAGTACACTATCAACCCTTCCAACTGGACCAGATTAGAAAACCAAAGTTATTAATGCTGATACAGGTGCAGAATCTGAATATGATTTTGTACCTATAACCTCTGTACCCACAAGTGCCTTTTTATCTTTGTGAGAACTTGGAAAGTCATGTCTCAGACACTTTCTCAAATTTTTCCTTGCACTCAGATTTATTTTATCTGACCATTATCTTAGTCGAAGCTCTTTCACCTATTCTTCAAGGTTATTCCTTCTGCCTGTTAGTAAGCAAGCCCACATACTCGCTTACCCCAACAATGGCACTTGCTTGATAACCATACACATGGCCCAGTTTTGAAAAGGAAAGTTCAGAACATTAAAGATTTTATTTATTTTATTTTATTTTATTGCAATTTATATGCCGCCCTTCTCCCACAGGACTCAGAGAGGTTTACAAGATAAAATTCAACAATATGAATAAAATATAAATTAAAATCTAATTAGAATTAATTAAAATTATTACAATGTAAAACCCCCTCAATGGGTCAGTCCATTTGATGAAAAAGCTACGTCTTCAGTTCGCAGTGGAAGGAGGGAGTCCTAAGCCCGATGGGCAAACCATTCCAGAGGGTCGGTGCTCCCACAGAGAACGCTCTCCCCCTGGGGGCCGCCAGCTGACATTGTCTGGCTGACGGCACCCTGAGGAGGCCCGCTCTGTGAGAGCACACAGGACGATGGGAGGATGGCAGGAGATGGTCCTCAAGTACCCCGGGCCTAAGCCGAGAAAGTTTTGTTCTCTTTGAACCTGAATTTATGTGTATTCCAAAGGTGTCCTTTCCTAAATTGGAGTGTGCCACTCAACATTAAAAAATGTATACATGATGTTCAAACTTGTATGCATTAGGAAACTGTGCACAAAAACTGATATATGAATAAACAGGTCATATACAATATATCTATTAAAAATGTTCACAAGAAAATTGAAGTTTGACCTCAACAAATTGTGAATTGAAAAGTAAACTTAACAGAGTTAAACAAAAAGTGCAGATTTTTGAATTCAGATCTTCTGAAGACAGAGCAAGAGAGTGAACGTTTGAATTAATCAATCAGAATAGAGCTGGAAGGGACCTTGAAGGTCTTCTAGTCCAACCCTCTGCTCAAACAGGGGACCCTATACCATTTCAGACAAGTGATTGTCCAGTCTCTTCTTAAAATCCAAGCAGCAAATGTGTAGTACACTAAGGATATCTATTAAGAAATGGCAATTAATATCACATGGGGCACTTAATACACAGATTTACAGACAATAGACATTTCTTCTAGCAATGAGCTATTGTCAGACTGAAAGCTTCAATAATAAAGGCTTTTCTGGCTAAGGTCATCTGGTGCTCATCAAATATGAACTGGTTTCAGGAGTTTACAGGTATATTGAAGGTTCTCAAATATGCCTTTGTTGCTAACACATTCTCCTTTGTTTATTTGGCACTTCAGCTGCTGAGTTGAATGATCATTGTGGCCAATTAGATCTGACTTCTAGGCAAAAGATTCAGGCTTTGTGCTAGACTTCCATTTCTCTGCTCCTAAGACTTGCTAAATTGTCTTCCTTCTCTGTGGGATGTTCCTCAGACGAGACTATGACACCTTAAGGAGTAAGTGAAATGGGCAAACATTATACAGTGTCATCAGGGCACACTAGGTGTCAAGTGGAGTCTCTTCTATACCATGCTATAAACACATATAAATATTAAAAATGGCAGCTAATACCTACTCCAGTGTAGGATGGCATTTGATTGAATTTCCAGATTATGTCAAGTCATTGGTATAGAGACTATGCAGCTGGCCTTGAAGAATCTGTTAGGAATTATGAATTTAGCCCAAGAAAACAGGAAAGTGTAAGAAAGAAAATCAAGATTGCTTTGCCTTGACTTCTTTTGGTATAAGAGGGAGGGATAGAAAAATGTGGTCGGATTTTCAAGATCCTTTTATTGTAACCAAATCTATAAAGTAGAGTTCTAATATTCTTGTGACATCTGTCTCCTGATCTGATCTTTCTTGACAATTCAGGCTGCTGCTTGGATACTGGGTCAAAATATACTCCCTGCATACGATGCAAATAAATGCCATTTTCTCTCACTATTGGTTAGATTTCTTATACTCTCCTGAAGATAAATGATTGTATGCCCTGCTTATGCAGTAGGCTCTCAAGCAGGAAACCATGGTGTTACAAAATCCAGGATAAGTACTATTCTAGTCAATCCTTTTTTTTAAAAAAAATTTTGATTTATATGCCGCCCTTCTCCGGAGACTCAGGGCGGCTTACAATGCGTTAAGCAATAGCCTTCATACTTTTGTATATTTATACAAAGTCAGCTTATTGCCCCCACAAACTGGGTCCTCAATTTACCTACCTTAGAAAGGATGGAAGGCTGAGTCAACCTTGAGCCTGGGGAGATTTGAACTTGCAGTAATTGCAGGCAGCTGAATGTTAATAACAGGCTATTATTCTGCTGCGCCACCAGGCCCTCCCCTATTCCTTTATAATGGTAGAATTGATTTCCACAACAGAGGCTGAAACTCTTCTGTTTTGGCCCCATGTTACTATGAAAACAGATGTAAAGATGAGTCCTTTGCTTTTAAGGTTCCCATGGCTGTGGGTTGGATTAGTCAGCTAATGGAGGGAAAGCTAAGGTCAATTTAATATCTCGGTTAAAATAAGCATAGGTATTTTTTTTAAAAAAGTATTAAATTACATGGCTATTCTGATAGTTTAAGATAGAAAGATGGAAAATTCAAGGCAGGAGTATATTTCTCCTCCAAAATCTGTAAGTTTCCATTTGTTTGTTTGTTTGTTTGTTTGTCAAGCATGTATGAGAAAATAAGTATAAGTATAAACATAACATATAAACATATAAGTATAAACAGGTATAAGTATAAACCAGGGGTGGGTTCTACTTACCTTTACTACCTATTCACAACGGGAGAACGTGTGCAGAAGCTTCTGCACATGCACAGATCATCAATTATGATTTCCAGGCAGATGGGCGGAGCCTCCCGCCACTTTTACTACTGGTTCTAAAGAACTGGACAGAACCGGGAGCAACCCACCACTGGTACAAACATAAGAAATGAGTATGAATGGGAACAGTAGGACAGGGATGGTAGGCACGCTGGTGCGTTTATGCATGCCCCCTTACAGACCTCTTAGGAATGGGGTGAGGTCCACGGTAGTTGGGCATTCAAAGGAGGGGGCACAGTCAGAACTGGGGAATCCTCAACAGTGGAGAAGGGACTTGGCATCCTTAACCCCCCTCCTATTAGGTCAGTTCCCATCAAGAGCTTTTAACGTACCTAACAAAATGCCAGAGCTTCTTTTATACAAACTTAAATGGTACCCAGTGGTAACAGAGTGGCATATATACAGTTCACTCTGCTTCCAAGTGCACCTAAACATACAAAGACCAGCGGAACATGAGCAGGCATGTGAGCATAAAAATCACCTCACATGGAGCTACAACATGGAGCTTCACATACAACAGTCCAGGCTTGGTGTGATGATCTGCTTTCTGATCATCTATTTGGATTGCTATAAGTATGTTTGAGTTGATTATCTTTTCCTGAAATGGAGTATGCATTACTGCTTGGGGTTTTTTGTTTGTTCATTTGTTTCTGTTATTTCTATTTTCACCTGAATACTGGAGTTGCTCCAGTAGTTGAGGCAGTATACAAGATGCACAATAAATAAACTGCACAGAAGAAGACACACTGTGTTCATAGCACTGCTTTTAAAAATGTTGAAAAAATTATAGAAGAGAGGCTCTGCAAGTTTTCTCTATCTTGTTCACATTTTTTTTTAAAAAATAATAATTTAATTAGCCTGCACCGAGAATCCTGCAAAGAAAAATGTAATGCCTCCAGCATATTTATTCTAAAAATGACTACAGATTCGATTGAGCTTCTATAACTTTTGTTTAAAAATGACCATGAGGTACAGGTGCATCCCAACATTTCCTTCGGTTGGGTGCCCACCTTTTCTTAATTGGGCCCCTAAACAGGCTTGCTTCTGCAAGGAAGGAATTGGGAAAGGGCTGGATGTAGAAAAATTGCAGCTTTGTAATTGGGTGTTGTAAATGGTCAACTATGTAACTAGCCATCTGCTAAATCATCAGATCTCCCCACTACAAATTTTGTAAGAGTGCCAGCAATATAAGTTTAAAATTCCAAAGATGCTCATGGATGCAGAAAGTCCATAGTATTTCTATAAAGACAGATAGTAATGAATAGATATTTCCAGTATTTGCCATAGGTTGGCATTTCATAATGGCTAGAAGGCTATGGCTAAGATTAAATAGTTTTTAAAAATCTCATGATGTCTTTGCTATTTTGTGGTTATTCCTCCAGATGGTGCTGTTTACTTAGACAATGACACTTTGGACCTGACAATGTTGCACCCTCTGATAATGATTTTCAATATCGGGGCTTTTAGCATTCGAAATAATATTCATTTTCTACAGTTGTTTTCTTTTGAACAGTTTCCATAAAATTTTATAGATGTCATCAGAAAAGTAGTGGGTTTTTTTTTATTTAAATTTTTAATTGGAAAATGGACTTTATTCCAATCACAGGTATAGCCATAGTAATAGTTTCTTATACTTTCATCTAGTTCCGAATTTATTATTACACTTCAGGGATGTTCACCATAAATACCTTTATTTGTGATAAGAACACTATGGCCCCTACTGACAGTACAGTATATTTTAATAAATGTACAGGGGGAATGATTATATTATATAATAAATTATTCCAGTTTACCAGTTTTCTGTGTTAGTGTTTTACTTCATTAGTTCAGCTTTTTAAATATTAAATATGTTATAAAAATTATATCTTTTATACATGTTAAAAATATAGGTTCCAAATTATAGATTGTTTATTAATAGGTCATGGGATGTTTATATATTCAAATAATATATATTTACCTATTCCGAATAGGATTTCATTTTTATTATCTATATTATTCTCCCCTTGTGATCACATACATGGAGAATAAATAATACTACACATTTTGCAAACTTTTAGCTTCTGTATCTATAACTAGATAGAGATTTGTGCAAAAGCTTCTGTATTTTTTATGGTTCTAGCATATGTTCAGTAACTGTGCAACACATAAGACAGAGAGAGCAATTATTTTAAGAGGAAGGAAGGAAGGAAGGAAGGAAGGAAGGAAGGAAGGAAGGAAGGAAGGAAGGAAGGAAGGAAGGATCAATGGTTATACCTACCCCATATAGAGAAAGAAGGAAGGATCAATGACTGTAGTCACACTATATGAAGTTTATTCAACTAGCATATCTTTCAGTGCAACCAAATGTGATTTTGTCAGAAACAAGAAGTTGGAACAACCCCCAAATGGGAGTTCTCCAGCTGTCGGTTCTCTGAATTTTTTAAAATCCTTCCAGCATTTCACAAGAGGCTTTGTAAAACGTGGACAGAAAAATATATAAGAAATAAAGTTTCCTCTCCTTGTCTAAAATGGCTCCAACTCAGGGGTGAAATGCTCCCGGTTCGGACTGGATCGCCCGATCCGGTAGCGATGGAGGTGGATGGTTCGGAGAACTGGTAGCAAAAATCCCTGCGCTCCCCCATGCCCAGCTGAGCCGCACAATCATCAGAGGCTTTTTTTTTTTTTACTTTTAAAAGCATTTTTTCTACAACCTCTTTGACCAAAAAATGCTTTTAAAAGTTAAAAAAAAAGCCTCTGATGATCGCGCAACTCAGCTGGGATCGTCAGAAGCATTTCAAAGAAAAAACCCCTTTTTTTTCTTTTAAATGCTCTGACGATCCCAGCTGAGTTGCCTGATTGGCAGAGGCTTTTTAAAAAACCTCTGCCGATCAGGCAACTCAGCTGGGATCGTCAGAGCAATTCAAAGGAAAAAACGTGTTTTTTTTCTTTGAAATACCTCTGACGAT
Organism: Pituophis catenifer annectens; assembly: GCF_029215685.1. NCBI lineage: Eukaryota > Metazoa > Chordata > Lepidosauria > Squamata > Colubridae > Pituophis > Pituophis catenifer. The sequence continues at coordinate 293,242,242 of NW_027256881.1, forward strand.
CCCAGCTGAGTTGCCTGATCGGCAGAGGCATTTTAAAAAAGCAACTCAGGCAACTCAGCTGGGATTGTCAGAGCCTTTTGAAAGCATTTTTAACAACCCTCTTCACTGAAGAGGTTGTAGAAAAAATGGTTTTAAAAGTAAAAAAAAAAAATGGTCCCGCCCACCCAGTCACATTACCCCTCCCCCCACCAAGCCACACCCACAGAACCAGTAGTAACAAATTTTAGATTTCACCACTGCTCCAACTCTGATTGGCTACAGGAAATTTTCAGAGTAAAAATAAATAAATAAATAAAAAAGAGTTGTTGCTTATTATTACTATGTGCTGAGATGCATTTTTCTCCTGAGCGTATGCTTAGGATACCATGATAGCATCAGGTTTTGGATTAGGACCATTATCTCACCTTTCTCACTAAAGTAATAGCACAAAATTTGTCACCAATTCCAACTACAGTATAAAACCTTTATTTTGTGTCTCTATGTATATCTAGTCAAGAGTTCCTGTCTCAGGCTTGCTACCCCTTTCTTTCAAAATTCTGCACCCGTAAGAGCTTCTCAGATTATTTATAACATAAATAAATCAATACAAATATATGAAATCAAAATAAATTATGGAAGGTTGGAGAGTTATTTCAGTTTCTGAAATAATCTGAATGTGTTAGAATTCCATTGTCATAATCCCCCAAAAGTTTCAGGATTATGGGAAATTATCCAACACATCTGGAGAACATGTGCTATTAGGGAGGCTGGTCTATTCCGTTTGCTAATGCTTACAGTTGCTTTGGAGTTGGGTAACCAAAGCAAATAAATAAATAAAGCTGCTAAAGAAGCTTCATTAGGAATGATCATGCTGCACCCTGAGCAAAACATCTTCTACGCATACCTAGTCAGGAATCTGTTGGCAGACACGGAACAGTACTGCAGATGATCATCCATTTGTGAGAGAAGATGCAATAATCTGGTCCCAAACCATTTAGACTTTATCCTTTCTGACACATTGCAATTTTAACAAGTGAACTGGAAGCCAGAGCAACGTAAACAAAATGGCAGCAACATGTTCTGAGATGCAAATATTGATTGCATGGATCTTATCTCAATATTTATTATTTTTAGTTAATTCTATAGCATGGTAAGTCGGCTGTTATTTTTCAATTCTGCATTTTCTATTCAGATATTATAATTACTTTTAGTTGTAATTATGAAGAAAAACCTTTAAAAAGTGGATTCTAAAAACTTGAGGGTAAAAATATATCATAAAAGTAGACTTCCTTGTTTTCTAACCTTTGATATATATTGCGCTCTCTCCCCTCCCCATATAAAAACATATACATTTCCAAATGGCCTCTAATGAAATAGGATTTTCTATGGTTATGACAAGAAATCTATATCCTATCATTTATATTCCTTGCTGCCCTAAATTTTCTCAATGTATGCTAGGCCCAATTCCTTTTCTCCCATCCATCCTCATCATCACATTGTTTTAGTTTTTACAACTACTTAATGGATGTAGAGCTGCATTATAACTGCATTACTTATTTACAATGTTTTTTAACAACTGGCTTTTCTTGTTTTCTCTTTTTTAAGGGGTTTGTAAGCAAGTTGGATGAATTCATTCAATGGTTAAATGAAGCCGTGGAAACCACAGAAAACTGGACTCCTCCAAAGGCCGAGACAGATAGTCTTAAACTCTACCTGGAAACACACTTGGTAGGACAAAATTATATTGTTACCAAAATCAGTAATAAAAAGCAGTTTCTTTACTGCTATTATCCTGACCTTCATTATCTATTATATATACTTTGGGCTTTCTAGAAATACATAATATAACTCTATGAATTAAAAAGTCAGCCAATTCATGAATGGGGAAAAAGGTAGACTCCCCTTTGCAGGTTTTAAATGTAAATGGTGTAGAACAAATGCTACAGCAGGGTTAAGAAGCCCCTAAAATAATAACATATTCTTACAAATTAATATACACTGCTCAAAGAGATCTGAATGAATGACATAGCCTTATTAAATACTTTGTTCGTTACATACAGTAGTTTTGTGTTCCCTTTAGTTGTTTGAGCAGTGTATAAACTACTGTATGTAAAGAACAAAGTATTTAATAAGGCTATTTCATTCATTCAGATCTCGGATGTCTTTTGCTTGTGTTCCCTTTATTTTTTTGAGCAGTATAGTTTTTATATTTCAATAAGTCACAGGTGAGATGGGAGGTATAGAAATTTAATAAATAAATAAATTGTAAACAAGAATTTTATAATAGTAATGAAGTCCTTTTTGCATTTTTAATTGTGCTGTCAGATCATTTAAATCTTTTTATAGTGTACATTTTTATTTATTTATTTAGGAAATTTATATAGCCGCCTACTCACTCACAGCGACTCTAGGCATTATAATATGAACTTTATAATATTACCTCATTACCTCAAAATCTAAATAATGCTGGAAGAAATATAATTATTATATTTACATCCTCCTCCTCCTTTAATGACCCCATTATCCCTTGCGTGGTGGAGTCTGGGCAACTGAATGGAGCTGAGTGTTTACTGGCCGAATGCCCTTCCTGTTGCCAATGCGGAGGGTTTTTTCATGGTGTGCCCAGAGAGAGAAATATTTGCCTCAATTTAGGATTGAACTCACAGCCTCCTGATTGTGAGGTGAGAGCACCAACTCTAGGCCACCACACCACTCCACTCATAGTTATTATATTTGCATGAAAATATAATTATAATTGCATGAAGAAATTTGGAATCCATTGACAAAAGCAATAAGAGGAATAGGTGGATGGATGGACAGATAGATGTAGACAGAGAGATGGCTATTGAAGAAGAGTAGAGATCCAAATTCGAGTTCCAGATAATGGTGGTACATTAGTTTTCAATATCAGACATTCCATTCTCGAAGCAATTAATTTTTGTTGTCTACCACACTGTATGTTAGGGGAATTAAGCTGCAATCCTATAAACATTCTCCTTCAAATCAGTATTACCTTTCAATAGACATGCTTCACAATTGCACACTTTAGGATAGAATTCAATTAGACATGCTTCTCAGTGGGCACATATATGATTACATTGCAAAATTTTAATGTAGTGTCTTGTTTGTAGTTGAAAGATAGAGCTAGTCAATGCTTTATATTAATTATAATGTCATCTTTTCAATTGATATTGTTTTGGCAGAAACTCTAATCTCTATTTAAGCAGAAGTCTATGAAATTAAATTCCCATGAAGTGCAGTGTCAAAATTATCCTGATAGAGTATTTGAAGGAGCAGGTGCCTGAACTCATTATGTGAGACACATGACAAAGCTCTTCATAGTGAGTCTTGGATAGATCCTCACATAAAACATTTGGCGGAACTCATGCTGCTGCAAAAGAAAATCTTTTGTATGTGCCTACACTAGTTTTTCTTCTGTGAACAAAGAGAAGGGACTTGTAATTTCTCCTTTCATGGACTTTGTTCAACATAAGATTGGAAGAGACTCATTACAATAGTAGGATATGTCTATGCTTGCATAATAAAACTGATATATTTGTGTATGTGCCTTTAGCACTGGTATTAAATGCATATGTAATATCAGTGCTTTCAGTGGTGGCTACCATGGCCTTGTTTGTGGATCATGCTGGAAAGATCAAAGGGTTAATTAATCCATCACCTATTTTCATAGTGGCCGACAAGATACCATCAGGAAGCATACAAGCAGGTTATGACTGTAAGAGTATCTTCTGGCTTTCTGATCTCCAGCAGTTGTTATCCAGAAGAATATTACCTCAGATACTGAAAATAATATGAAAATTAGTTTTATTCCCCATGATAATTCTTTTGTGCAGCTGTCCAAGCTAGTAAGCATCACTGTATCTTCTTGCAATGAATTTTATCTTCTGAATCCCTGCTATTCAGGTTGACTGGATTACTCCATTTTAGGGAGAAAAACCGGTTCATATCCACTTTCACCAGTCTTATTTTTATATGTCAAGTGTTTTCACCTTCTTATTTTATCCTTCAATGTAACATTTCTTATAAAGTTGTTCCAATGTTATGACTATTTAGTTTGCTCTTTTTCATATCTTTCCCACCTCTACAATATATTTTCCAAACCACAGAACTAAAGCTGAACACAGCACTCAAAATTATAAATCATATACCATATTTTTCAGGCTATAAGACACAATCCCCCTCCCCAAAAGTGGGTGGAAATGTCTGTGTGTCTTATAGAGTGAATGTTGCTGAAGCCCCGCCCACCTGCCACCCCCCATCCTTCGGCCTCTGCCTCCTAGCAATTTGCCTCCTTGCAGCAAACAGCAAACAGCCTGGTCAGCTTCAGCACCGCCTGATTTAGGACGAGCAGCTGATTGGTGGTTGGATCTGCCTCCCAGAATACCACCAATCAGCTGTGGAGATTGCCGCTGCCCATCGGCGCCGTTGCTGACCAGGTTGTTTGCTGTTTGCTGCAAGGAGGCAAATTTCTGGGAAGCAGAGGCAGAGACAGATTTTTTTTTCTTGTTTTCCTCCCTAAAGCTAGGTGCTTCTTATAGTCTGGAGTGTTTTATAATCTGAAAAATACGGTAATTCACACAAAATAGGGCATTATACAGTTCATATATTTAATTCCTTTCTCACAGCAACTGAACACTGAGTCACCATTTTGTTGACATATTTACCATAATGCCAAGAATCTTTTCAAGCCCATTTGTAATCTATTCAGATCTCATGATTTGAGTTTTTCTGTCTTTCTAAATCATTTAATTAATTAAGTTACATAAAGGCAGTTTCCTCCAGTTTAGTGAGATTCTTTTGAAATTTTTCCTTTTTTAAAACCCTGGAACAATTTGGAATTACATAATCTTAGCCACTGCACTGCCAGTCTAACATCATGTCATTTTAAAGAAATTTAAAAGCTTTGGTAGAAATACTGTATGTAACCCAGGAGAATTCTACAGTTTTATGTTAAACCACTAGGGTGCCTTGCTCAGCAGTGAAATATAATTATAGGCCTGCTCATTGGACATGAAAATGACTACTTCTCATTTTTTAAGGACAGGAACACAGGGCAGGCTCCTCAGTGCACCCCAAGCATGGTGGGAAGGCAACCTCCACTCATCTTTTTTTTTTTTTTTGCTATATATCAAAGCAGGTATTTTCCAAACTCCATCAGCAGAAGCAGATTTATGCAGATTGCCTGTTGCATTTTATTTCATTATAGGTAAATTTCCCCATACTTATTAGTTAATATTCTGGGGTAGGACTCAGGGGTGGGTTCTACTTACCTTTACTACCGGTTCGCAATGGGGCCGTGTGCACGTTCCCACTTTGCTTATGCGCATGTGCACTCTTCTGCGCATGCATAGAAGCATTTTGATGATGTCAGGGTCGGTGGGCGGGGCCTCCCACCGGTTTTACTACCAGTTCTATAGAACCAATGTGAACTGGGGGCAACCCACCACTGGTAGGACCTGCCTCTCCTTTGGTATCACTGATCAGCATCTCCTATAACCATCTTGTCTTGGATTGCTGGCCTGATTGTGCTCTTCCAAATGTAAAACTTTTTATACAAAAAGGTTTTTTTTGTATAAAAAAACCTGTGGACTCTAGACTAAAATCAGAGAGGATTGGTTGGTCAAAGAGCAGACTTTTTGTTTCCTTTTCGAAAACTACCCTACCAATGGAGCAGCAGAAAGATAAAATGGTCTTTCAGTTCACAGGATGACCAGTGAAATTGTGAAATAGTGAAACTCCCAAATGCTGGGTAAAAATTGACAAGAATTCCATAAATTTCTCCTTTGGATTCAAATGACAACAAGAAAGGTAAAACTATCTACTGTTTTATATAAGATTGGCAAATCTCTATCCAAAAGAAGACAATGGCTCACAGACAAGGGCTATAACTGGAAACTATATGTCCATAGAAAGAGCCATTTATGCAAAGGAATATAATTGGTATCCCCCTCCCCCCAATATAGCTAAGAGTGGAAAGAAGCAGGAGGAATCTACCAACCAGGTTCAATCGTAACTCATATGACCAGCATCATTGCCAAAACTAAGAAATGGATCGAAAGCTAAACAGGAATATCTTTAGCCAGCTTCATTCTCAGCTGGTTCAGCACAGGAGGCAATCAGCTTATGACTGCTACATGGATGCACCCATTGGAAGATGTACAGCAAAGGCAGTCACGTGTTCTATTAAATTACTGGGGTTGAATATTCAGCTAATCTATTGGACATTTGGACCATCTTTTAAAAGCTGATAATACACAGAAAACCATGCACCTGTCCTCCGCAGGACCTCATCCTTAATGTCCACCTGGTGACTATTGCCTTGTTTTGTAATACTGAAAGAAGTTACAATGGCAATAGAAAATTTGCAACAGCAGTTTCAAATGATGTAATAGTTTAGTCCTTATGAAAGATGATTGTTATCTTTGGACCAACTATAAGGATGTAAGAAGAACTATGCTGTGGCAGACAAATGGTTTAATTCATCCCTTATTTTGTTTCAGAGTGGTGAACCAGTTGTACAAAGTAAGGAGAACTGCTATACATTAGCCATTCAGTTGATGTTCCCTAAATACTAATGCTGCTCAGTCTGGATAGTTTTCTCTGGAAAGTGATAAACTCAGCTTTGATGACTAAAGAAGAAAAAGACACATACCTGACTGAAAATAATATAGCAAACAGCTACCATTTATTTTGCTCTTGTTTGCTGTGACACTTGCAGGTTGTGAAAATAGTTTCCCCCTTAAGACCGATGTGTTATTGGTTAATCTATTGCTAGATTTTGCTATATGTGCTTTGCAGCAAATTAGACTGAATTTTGTGCAACTGTAAAATTGCAAATCAAGCCCCAGAGTTTTGGCCCATCTTTATTCATCATATTTTATTTCTTCAGTCAACATTATTACTGGTTAATAGGTGCACCTGTAAATCAAGCTGCATTGTGTACTTGATATGTTATGTTAAGTGAATCTTTTCTAGGGCAGCAAGTCTATTTTTTCTAATGAAGAAGAATATCTCATCTTTCCCAATTTTCCTATCAAACACATCTACATCATCTTGAGGCAGCATCACATCCAGCTGCATCAATGCTCTGCTTCAATTATATGAAATTACCCAAACTCCTCTGGGGTCCTTTAGGTTTTCTTTGCTATATGAGGCGCCTTCATGTACATCTCTTGTGAAGTGCATGATTACAAACTATTCAACACAAGCCTGTTTTAAGTAAACAGTAAATTAAATATTGTCAGAGCTTGTTCAAGCTTGCATCTATGAAAGGAAGTCTCAAAAAGAAAAAAAAAAGATTTCATGGAAAGTAACGCTTTAAGAAAAGTAGCTGCACTAAGACTCCAGGCTTTTCCCTTATTTGGGAATGCTTGATCTAGTTTATATTTTTGGCTTAGGATAATTTTCATCTAGGTTTCAGCTTGATTTGCTTAATAGTATTAACGTTATTTAAATATATTACATAACTTGATTTATAAAAGCAAAAAGCTTAAATTCCTAAAATAGAGAAAATCATTATTTCATTCTGTGTGAGAAATTCAGTACTACAAAATACAAACATAATATTGCACAAATTTAAGCATTAGCTTTTGGATATATATTTTTTAAAGAAAATATTTATTTAACTCCTAAGAACTATTAAAAGTAGGATATGTAGTACAGCTCTTTTGTTTTTCTTATGCATCAAACAGTAGAAAAACTGATTTCCTCTTATATGTTTCCTCTGATCTATTAGTTTCTTCAGTTGAGCTAAGGGAAAATATATGGCATATGTAAGAATACTAATAGTCTTCCATAAAATGAAGCTCTGCAAAGAAAGTCATCCTCCTCCAGCATTGTAGACCTATGTTGAACAGAGATAGATATCCTCTAATATTTCATTTAACTGAGCAACTGGGAAACAACTTGAAAATTATTGGGCAGTTGATTCAGAGGCAATATCTATAATACATCAAGTCATTTTTTTTGATTAAGCTATGTGAAAATGACATTTCTGAATGTAGTTTTTCTCTTGTACGTTCATGTCATTTTACATGGAAGCATTTTAATGGCTATGCCTTAAACCATTACAAAAGAAAACTGGGATACAAATATGATATATTTATGCATGCAAGCATTCATGTTGTGATGATCTAAATTAAGTCATAATGTGGTTTCTACAAAACACAAATTACCTGTAATGAAATTTTCATAAAGTGCCACCAATGTGGTCATTTTCTAGCACAGAACTATTTTAACTATTCACTAAGTCATATCTAAATGTGGAGCTCATGGCATATCAACAATGGTAACAGTTTAATACTGCATAGTTTACTTAATCAATGTGACAACTGAGAGCCAACCACTAGTATTGGTAATATTTGCACCAGTGTCCTGGTGAATACATGGACTTGTACTTTTCTTGGCAAGATTTTTCAGAAATGGATTGCTATTGCTTTCTTTCTAAGGCTGAAAGATGGTGATTCGCCTCAAATCAAGGGTGAGTTCTACTTACCTTTACTACCGGTTTGCTCGGGTGCATGCGTAGATCACCTATGATGACGTCTGGGTCAGTGGGTGGACTCTCCCGCTGGTTTTACTACCAGTTCTTGCAAACCGGTCCAAACCGGGGCAACCCACCATTGCCTCTAATCATACAGTTGGCTTCATTCTCAAGGCTGGATTAGAATTTATAATCCATAGGTTCTAGGCAAGAGTTTTAACCAAACTGGTTCTCGATCTAAATGTAACATCTTCCAACTTTTTTTTTTACATTTATTACATCCACATTTAAGCTTATAGTTCCTTCTTTATGGTACATTCAATAGTTAACTCAGATATGTTATGATTATTCCTGCCTTCCTTTATGGAGGAAGACTGATGTGACTTCATAATCATGACGGGGTTCCTAAAAATCCCATTGAGCGTGAAGTGCAACTGCACTATTTGCTGAAGTATCTGTTTTCTTAACAGTTTAGATATAGGACCTACTTTAAGTCAAATTATAACCAGGTAAGGTGGATGACCTCCTTTTTTATTTGCTAATTATCACTATAAAGCATCTATGGCATGAAGCCTAGTTATCTGAGGAATCACTTACCTCTTGTGGTTTCTGCCTAACTGATGGACAGAGTCAGCACACTCTGGGTCTCCCAGATTAAATCATGTCATCTTTTGGAATTCATTAAGTGCACCTTTTCTGTCATACTGCCCGTCCTCTAGAATAAGGTCCTCCCTGAGATCTGGATAGCTCCCATCTTGATGGCATTATGGAGGGCCTTAAAGACTGTGGGTTCTCCAAGGCTTTGTTGTAGGGTATATGGAATTCTCTTGCTCAAGAGTTTTGACATGTGTTGTATATGTTTGGTTGTGAGTTGTCCAAGCTACTGTTTTCTTAATTCCTGTTTGTTACTTACTTTAATGTTGTTTTATTATTTTATTTTACTTTGCTTTTATATTGTAAATTGTCCAGAGTAACTGGGTGGCACAAATTGATAAATGAATAATAATGAAAAGCAACTAGACACTATTGGAAATGGGTTGGACAGGAGGTAGACCATCATAGGAAATATCCTAAATTGTCTGATTTACCAGTATCAAGCATTAGTTTTGGCTTCCTCATATACAAACAGGAGGGTGAGGCAAAACAACACAAGAACTGATCTGGAATATAAAGAACTAAACCATGGAATATAAAGAGCTGTGAGAAAGGGTAATTATAGGGCAATTCAGGCTAAAGGGACTGTAAGTTACAGATAAAATTATACAATTTATAATGGTACATTATAAAGGAACAACTCCAGGACCTTTTCCCACGTTATATATTTTAAAGGTATACTTTACTATCTCAAGTGTCGTGGATGAATTCAGAAGGTGAGATTCAGTGGAACCATTTGTAACTGACAAATATAGTCATGTACCATTCTGTTCCGTCTAATTTCCCAGCAAATTTGCAGCTGCTGACATATGGCTCTTGTATGTATTGGCAACTTATTTGACTACTCACAAAATTCATTACTATACACATTAATTACAGCATATTGGTTACCAATTGGAAATCATCTTTTGGAAAGGTTTCTTGCCAAGAATACAGAATGATACCATAGACTTTTTAAAGATGCAATTAATTATTGATTGATGGCAATTGAAATCAGAGATCTAGGACTGACTTCTGCTCTTTCTCTGTCCTAATTTTAATAGCATATTCAGGTTTGCTCCTTAGAATCAAGAAAAGAATCCTGAACATTTTAGCCTTCTCAATCTATATCACAAGAAAAGTGGTGTTCCTGAAGACATGGGCAGAGTAATTAGGAAAAAAATGAAATTGCTTGAAGTACATTTGTAATCATAAGTGGCTTTAGAGAGAGACTTTGTCAGGCCTAACATTTTAATAAATTGTGAGGAAAGCTAAGTAGATAAAGGAATAGGGGTCTACATTCTCCCCTTGATTGAGTACTGTAAATTTATAAAAATAAGTAAATTGTATTCTGTTTGTATTAAAAAAAAAACCAAAATCAAATAAAAGTAGAAGGTCTTTGCAAAACCACAATCTTAGTTACTTTATAAGTAAACACTGGAGATCTTACACAAATCAACAATTATAGTATGAAGAAAAAGAAGTTGCAGCAGATTAATTGCATTGATTGGTTTCAATATTTTGTATTAATACATTTTAATATATACTGTAATTAATACATTTAATTACATTTAAATGTAATTAATACATTTTAATATATACTGTACTGTACATTTATTTAACTTGTTCTTTCACCAGTATTTGAAATACATCTGAAAAAGATAGCTGCAACAGTAAATTTTATAGGACACTATTATTCCAGAGGTAGCCTAGGGCTCTGGTTTTTCATAAAAACTAATGAATTTCTAGATTTGTCAGCTGTTTCAACCAGATGCACTTCAGTAATTTAATGGAAACATTTTCAATTCAATTCCAAAATATCAATAGCTTTTAGTATTGAAAATTAATTTGGATATATAGCATGGTGGTTCTTGATAACAGTAGCAAATATTTTAGCACACCTGCTTTATATTAAAAATGTATCCATACCATTTCATACTTAAATATAAAAGCATCTCCCTTTCTTTTTTGCAGAGTTTTAAACTGAATGTAGACAGCCACTGTGCATTAAAGGAAGCTGTTACAGAAGAAGGATGTCAACTTCTCGATCTTATAGTATCTCACAAATCAGGTAGATTCTTCTGAAATATTGCAAGTCTTTATGTCCCCAGACTATTAAAGAATAAAGAAGCATTGCTGTAAATTACTGCATATATTCACTTCCTTATGTATTATTAATATTTACATTATCACTTTGACCTTCAAGATTTATAAATGTTTCATATGCTGCATACAATGCTGTGATACTTATAAAATGAAATACTGCTAGCAAATAGTCTGTTCATTTTATTTTGGTCTTGCTGTTGAGCTGACTTTCAATTGAAATTACATCATTGAAAACTTCACATTGACGTGTTCTTTGATGTAAGTGCTATGGAAATGTCATTAAGATGATAAATTAGGATTTTATATCTATACATACATATATTTTTACATAGCTAGCATGAATAATTACACTGATGAAGCTCCTTTGCTATTTAAACTAATTCTTACTGCAATTTTAAAGGATGTATTAAGAAATATTAGGAGTGATGATTTTGGACAGTTGTGCATGCAATTTTCAATATAAGCCTGGATAAGTCAGGAATTTTTTGCCATAATTTTTCACGGTCTGGATTTAATCAAAACACTCTGTATTGCTAAAAATTGCTAGCATTATTTTGGGTGATTTTTTCTTTTGTTTTTTTCCTCAATAAAACGAAGGATCTGAAAGATTTTTCTGTGTTTCATTTGTATTTTGTAACTTATTAACCTGGCTATCTAGAACCTAAAATAGCATCACCTTCCATGTCCAATTGACCTGCATAAGTTTCTGGAGCTTGTAAAACCATACCATGGTCTCATAAACTGACCATATAAGTAATTATTTGTCCTTAAAGATGAGCAACAACAAATATCTGCTGTTTAATATCTGTGAACAGCAGACAACAGAATGTTATTTTTTTTACTGTTCTATATGAATCTGAGATTAAATATTATTTTCCTTTGCTGACTTCAGTCACTGCTGTCTATATGTCGCGTTTTGATCCTATCTCATTCTTTGCAGTGCCAGTTTGTTAAAATTCCTGATCTGATGTCTCTGTAGAGAATGCCAGAATATTTAAGGCGAAAGGATTTTTTAAAATTTCCCCTAAGAATCCTTGCCTTTAACAAATGAGGTTCTTCAAATGATAACGTTGAACGTATGACTTAATTTCTTTCTCTCGTTTTTGGAGAAGGACTGAAGGACATGCTGCAGATGATTGCGAGTCAGTGGAAGGAACTACAGAAGCAAATCAAACGACAACACAGCTGGATTCTTAGGGCTCTGCGTATCATCAAAGCGGAGATACTGGCTACTGATGTGTCTGCAACGGATGAGGAAGGGACTGAGAGCCCCAAGGTAAGTGGCTTGAAGTTTGTCTTATTTCCTCTTATTCCAGCCTCCTTTTGAACTAGGGCATCACTGAAGTTTTTTTTTCCACCCTAAGGCTTTTCATTTCTATTGGGTAAAAATTGTACAAACAAAATAAAATGTGTCTCTCTGAAACAATATCCATTCTAAAAGGCAGAAACTTTTTACATCTTTTAGACAAACTTCTCCGGGTGCAAATCTAGAAGGGGCAGGGAAAGGGATGTAAAATATTTAGTAAACAAAACATACAGTATCTTTAACATGAATAATCAGAATGGTTTTAAATTGTTTTGTTGCAACTATAAATCACCATAATCAGTGCAATCACTCAGCTCTGACATCCATTAGCCGCTTGGTTACAGCAAATTAACAAAGAAGAGAGAAAGTGATTCATTATCTCATTCCTGTTAATGACTATCAGATGCATTGCCTAATTAGGGGATGGCCATTGCAGTGGGAAGAAGGTCATATGCTCTGCCACAAATCTTTTTTGCTTGGAATTTAAGCCTTCCACAATGGTGCATGTGTTGAATACATATCAATAATATATTGATATCTAAATCTATTTTTTGAGGACTTCTTTGGGGACAATGAAAGCCACCTCCCCCTTACTCCTATGCTAGGAATATGTTGATGGAAGAAACAGAAAACTTGCTGCAAGATGAATCATATTGTTATGAATTATATTCTAATACTTTTTTCCCCAAAAGAGGAAAAATGATACAATTTTAGGGAAGCACATATTTAAAATGTTGCGGAAATGTTGAAAGTGTTGATGCAGTGATTGTAAGCCTTGGACTATTTTTATTTTCTTTAACAGAGCTGTGATGTAATTTATACTATACACTATGATGTCACAGGGACTATCCAATAGCTAAATACAGCAAGAAAATGTTGTGTGCAGAAAGCTCTAATGGAGTGGATTAATATTATACTCCATATCAGTTGAGGAGTTTTATAATTAAATAATAATTAAATAAAGATTGGGTTGTATTGATAGTTAACCCAACATCTTGTCTGTTTAATAGTTGCTTGATTCCTCCAAATGTTAGAGTGGATTTGATAACACACAGGAGAACAGAGAGGAATTCCATTCTTCCAACAGTGTAATTTTGTCAAATGGACAGATATCAATGGATTTCATCCTTAAATTCTGATTTCTGTGTGTCCTTTTAGGGGCAGGATCCTTCTTCTAAAGAGCTTAAGGTAGATATATTTTTTCCCTGTTGAGAATATATTTTGGCCTTTGAATAGCATGTTACAGTCAAAACTGAAAAAATAAATAGAACTGGGACACACTACTTCCCTAATGGACAAGACCAGAAGGAAAATGAAAATTTGAAAAATTACTTGGAAGCTCTTGAGATTTTTTTATTGTGATTTAATTAATAATTTCATATTTATTTAAGTATTTATTTACCGAATTGTCTGTGATGCTGCAGTCATAAAATAGGTACACAAGAAAAGAAGTATAAAAGGTTTATAGGGAATTTATAAAACCTTCATGATACAGTAAGAATAATAATCAAAAGCAACAATTTATCTAAAAAGGGACTAACATCCAAAGCAAATTCCTAAAATGGGGGCATTTAATGACTGATTTTTAAAATCCCTGCATAATTGCTCTGCCTTAAACTGCTTCAAGGTCAGAGCCAGTTGAATGTCCAAGATAAAGATAGTCCATTGTAGAAGGACCACCCTGATTTCAGGGAGATAAGGAATCAAAAGAGTTTCTCTTAGGATGCACATATTGGACAGGGTGATTGTAGTTGTAGATGAGCCTGCAAGAACTTCAGTGCCAAACTTTTGGAATTTAAGAGATGAATCTCTATTGGTGGCTGATGCAGGGGGGTCTATGACAATTCACCACAGCCAACTTGCCACAGCCAACTTGCCATGGCCAACTCACCACAGCTAACCTGCCACAGCCAACTCGCTGCAGGACAAGAGTTACACTAATACCAAAGAAATGGTAGAATAGAATCATTAAAGAAAGGATGCAAAAGGAGAGACAGAATGAAATGTGAATGGCAAAAATTAAAATATTTTTTATTTATTTTAAATTATTAAATAGAATTGTTAAATTGTCCCACAGTGAGTTTCCACAGCAAGTTGTCCATGGTGAATTGTCCTGCAATGAGTTGGCCATGATAAGGTGGCTGCGGTGGGTTGGCCGTGGCAAGTTGTCCCATTCTCGATGCAGGGCTTCCAACAAAGGTAAAATGTGCTCTTGAAGCCTAGAGCTAGTTAACATGTGGGACACTGCATTTTATATCGACTGCCATTTCCAGGTGGACATTACAGGCATCCCCTTGAAGGTGCATTGCATAGTCCAGATGAGTATGATTTACTGTTGTATGATCCATCTAGGATCATATTTGTCACATGATTACATGAATTAAATGTGACAATATTTGAGCTCACCCCTCCAGAACCATAAAATGAAACTAGGTCTGGGTTAAGCCCATTGAACTCCATCTGTTACTTGTCATAATACAGCCCTATGATTACTAAGACGTATATCTATCTAAATTCAGCAGGATAAATTATCTAATAAATGCAAATAGAATTAGGATTTCAGCAAAAGAATGGGTAGACTGGTAAGACCCATGATAGTTTTTATTTCTTACAGTGGTCAAATGGATGCCTCTAAAGTGCTCATAAGAAATTCTAAGGCAAATCATTTTGGAAGCATACTATTGCCAAAGTAGTGTAAGATTGAGTCTCTAAGACTAATAGCTCTTAGTAGATTGTTTTCCATGAATGTATCCATCTCATTTTAAAGCCATCCAAAATGGTGACGTCCACTATATAATATGGTAAGGAATGTTGAAGAAATATTTTCTTTTGTTGGTTTTAAATTTTCCAATTGTATGACCCCTAGTCTTAATGTTTTGAGAGGGACACCCCCCAACAAAAGAATTCTTTTCCCTTTCATTATTTCCATGCTTTTTCCATGGCCTGCATAATTTTATGTATCTCAATCATATTTTCCTTCTATCACTTTCTTTCCAAACTAAAGAATCCCAAACTTTCCAGCTTTTTCTCATGATAAAGAAGTTTGAGACCATCTTGGTAATTGTAATAAGTGTCTCTATATCTTTTTCTAGTGGCCTTATACCTTTTTCGAATGGGGAAAGAAAACTTGTATGCTCTAAATACAGATATACAATATATTAATTTAAGGGTATTATACTGTATATTTGACATTTTCATTGAGTTCATTAGGCAAGATTTTTTTCTTGAGTAGTTTGAGACAAAGTCTCTATCAATCTGTATATAAAATTAGAATTTTTTTTTTTGCTCAAGCATGCATTATTTTGCAGTAATTTGATTTTTAGCAATTCATAAAAAGACAGCTCTTTCATTTTTTAAAAAATTACCTATTTCTTCCTATTTGCCTGGAAAACATTAAGCCAACTGGCCTATAATTTCTTGGATAATTCTTGGGTCCTCCTCCCCCACCATATGTCACATTAACTATCTTCCAGTTTGGGAATGTTCAGTCCTCTGTCATCAGAGTTATCCAATTTCACAATAAGATGATTTTGCCCAATTTATTAAAAAATATAAAAATGTATTGTACAACCACTGAGAAGTAAAAACCATATAATAAAATCTATGGGTAGTTTAAAAGCTACAACAGGTCCCAATATGTGAAAACAATCTATATGGCCAACTAAAAGAACAAGAATGGAGCTAATTTCATTTCCTTGGGTGGATTTCTACAATTAGGTTGCTGCTGAAAAAACTCTGCCATAAATAAGCACTGATTATACTTTTTTAAAAGACTTTGCAGCAAGTCTTTTGATGGAAGTACCAATTCAAGAAGGATTGACACCAGGGGAGACAGTATGTAAACTCTTCTGGACCTTAATCATTTTGAATTCTTTTTAAAAAGCCAGCAACAAACAATGAGTCTAAAAATTAATAGGAAGCTGGTGTTGTTAGTTGCGAAGTCATGTCCGACCCATCGCGACCCCATGGACAACTTTCCTCCAGGCTTTCCTGTCCTCTACCATCCCCCGGAGACCATTTAAGCTCACGCCAACTGCTTCAGTGACTCCATCCAGCCACCTCATTTTCTGTTGCCCCATTCTTCTTTTGCCCTCAATCTTTCCTAGCATTAGGCTCTTCTCCAGTGACTCCTTCCTTCTCATTAAGTGGCCAAAGTATTTCAGTTCAGTTGAATTCAATCAGGAAGCTGGTAATATTGTTCAAATGTTGGAATAATGTTATGAAGAAAATATACTTCTGAAAGAACTCTACTAGGGGCCACATTCTATTCTTACTGCAAATTCTTAGCTCCATAGCAGCACTACAGATACAATACAGATACATACCCATACATATAATAATTTGCATTGTTACAACTACAGTCATATATTACAAGAATAACTTATTAAATACAGATCACTGTGGCCAAATCTTTATTCCAAGAAATAGTAAGCTTCAGCTGGCACTCTGATTTAACATGGACAAAAATACAACTGACTGTTCCTGTCATTTGATCTAGAAGCAATACAATTCTCAATAATGTCCTTGTTTTCTACTTGATTATTCTGAGAACTTATTGCTTCATCCACAGTAATTATATAACTACTGAATTAGATTGTTTGCTTATCAATAGCACCTCTTCTTGACAAGTCTAGGCTAAGGATGTTCACTCATACTAAGTTTTTTACTACATTCTAAAAGCCTTCAGGACCTGCAAATTTCAACAAGCATCAGTTGAAAGAGAAACTTAGAGTTGAGTGTTATTCACATATTAATGTGATCCAAGTCTCAAACTTTAAAAGACCTTTCTTTACAGCCTTAGAATATAGGTGTTATACAAAGAAATAAGATAGCACTAGGAAGAACTTCACTGATGAAAAATCAAAGGGACAAGCAATAGAACTACAGTTAGACACACTCAGTAAATAAGTAAATAGGGCTAGAATTGTATTAATCATTTATTTATCTGAGTCAGGCATCCGTGGCAGATAGCATCATGGAGATTACTGAACACTATCCTATATGGCACCGGATTGGATTAACCCTATGGTAAAATGTGCAGCTAATATATTAATAACAAACTGTGGGACTGCATCTCCCCAATCATCTTTATCCATCCCACAAGGTTGCATGCTCCAGGTCCTCCCCCTGCTCTAAAACAGTGCCACCTAATCAGGGTGGGTTCTACTTACCTTTACTACCGGTTCGCAATGGGAGTGTACGTGCTTCTGCGCATGCACAGATCGTCAATTACGACATCCGGGCGTGTGGGCAGAGCCTCCCACCACTTTTACTACCGGTTCTAAAGAACTGGACAGAACCGGGAGCAACCCTCGACTGGACCTAATGGGACCTAGGCTTTTCTCTGTGGCTGTGCTGGTCTTTTAGGATAGCTTGTTCTAGCTGATCTTCAGTGAAGCCACAAAATCCTGGCTTTTCTGCTCTACATTGGTCCAGGATTGTGTGATGTATGAGTGCATCATAAAGAGTGCAGAGAAGAGCAACAAACATGATTAGGGGGCTGGAGGCTCAAACAGATGAAGAATAGTTGCAGGAAATGGGTATGTCTAGTCTAGTAAAAAAGACTAGGGATAACATGACAGCAGTATTCCAATATTTGAGAGGCTGCCACAAAGAAGAGAGAGTCAACTTACTTTCCAAAGCACCAGAAGGCAAGTCAAGAAACAATGGATGGAAACTAAAAAAGGAGAGAAGCAACCTAGAACTAAGGAGAAATTTCCTGACAGTGAGAACAATCACCCAGTGGAACAGCTTGCCTTCAGATGTTACAAGTGCTCCATCACTGGAGATTTTTAAGAAGAAGCTGGACAGCCATTTGTCTGAAATGATATAGGGTCTCTGGCTTGAGCAGGAGGTTGGACTAGAAGACCTCCAAGGCCCCTTCCAAGTCTGATGTTCAGTGTTCTGTTATAAGTATATGTATGCTTTTATTGCCTACCTCTATTAAGTATTCATTACATGTTTTATTTTGTTGAGTATTTGGTTTTTGTATTGTTTTTATGTTTTGCCTTTCTTGCCACCAAAGTCACAGATTGTGAGGACAGTCTTTTAAATATTTTAAATCATTAAATAAAAATACTAGGGAAGGATATAGCTGAACCAACAGAAATGTACTCTTCTTGTGAAATTACCAATAAATACTAATTACTTAGGTGTCCAAGATTGGTTTTTTCTTAATTCATTTTTTTTAAAAAAAAATACAAAGTGACAAGTTGCTCATTAGGCATCACCTGAAATTTGGCTTAGAGACTTTAGTTCTATGGTTGTTGTGTTATAGTTGTTGTTGTTAGTTGCGAAGTTGTATCCGACCCATCGCTACCCCATGGACAACGTTGTTACGCTACTAAATAGGATAGAGAGGGAATTATGAGGGGAATAGTATCAGTTCTGGCTTCTGCTGCCGTTGAAGCCTTGTGACTGGCTATTTAACAGGGAGGGAAGTTAAACGTTATGGTCTGAATCCATAGTTTTTATCTGCCATTGAGCGTATGTCGAAGTTCTGTTCAGCATGAGCACATGGTGAGAAAACAAAAGGTATTCTTTTTGCTGATTCTGCCTTGCTTTGCAATTCATCTGTTGCTCTAGAAGATTCCCCCGGTCCTTTGGAAGAGATCTTGGGTGAGAGATAGGGAACTGCGGGGGAAGGAGGAATTGATAAAGATCATCACCTCCCTCTTTCAGCTAGAGGAAAATCTCCTGTGCATCAAAAGCCTCCTGCTGATAGAAAGAGCACTTCTCTCCGCAGGAGACATTTTCTGAATTCACGATATGTGTTGATTTTTATTAAACAGGCAGTCCTTTGGCTGTAAGATTCTAGTATGCTGTTTATCTGAGAAACTCCGAGCAGTGAAATGGATTTCCATAGGTAATTCCATTACTTTAATGTATATTAATTAATTCTCTTTCCATTCTGTCAGCACTATATAAGTTTAAATTGCTAATGACCGCCCAAGCTCCTAAAAGTGTGTTCCCTCCCTGCGTTTTGGTGGAATGAGAAAACAAAAATCAAAATAAGAAAGATAATAAGAAAAATCCCTCTTGATTTCCACAATACTATTGAGTCCGTAAGAAGCCTGTGAAGCATAATAGAAAATCTAAGAAATACATCTAGGGGGTATTTTCCTTTCCTTTCCTTTTCTTTTTTCACCTTGCTCAGAGACAGCCACAGAGAGCTGATGTTACAAATCTCTAAAGCAACCAGAAATAGTAAGGATTTCAAAGTCTCTAGAAAACTTTTCCCTTAGGAGTTTTTAAAGGAATGTTTTCCATCTTACCATAGGGCCTTTTTATAAGTATATAGGGAGGGCAAAAAAAAAATGAGGCATTCATAGAAATATGAATTACTTTCAGAGAGTCAGATATTGCATATATAGTTCTGCCTTTTATTATGTTGCAGTTATTTTTCTATTTCACAACTGGATGTATAATTTGGGATACATTTTTTTTCATAAAAGTTTTTTTTTTTTTTTTGGC
Source organism: Pituophis catenifer annectens (assembly GCF_029215685.1). Classification (NCBI taxonomy): domain Eukaryota; kingdom Metazoa; phylum Chordata; class Lepidosauria; order Squamata; family Colubridae; genus Pituophis; species Pituophis catenifer. The sequence continues at coordinate 293,262,242 of NW_027256881.1, forward strand.
CAAATTAGAGTTAACTCTTTCACTTATAGCATATGCTATCCTTTGACTTTCAAATGGGCGGAAGGGATTATTTACTTAGAAAATTGATATCAAAAATATGATTTCTAAAAGAAATTATCAGTATCAATGCTTTGGAAATGATTTTGATTTTAAAAAATTGAATCTCAGTGTAGAAGAAATGCATTTTATAAATTACTTAAGAACAAAGAGCATATACAATAACCTTGTTTTTTTTTTTTTTTTAATTTGATTTATATGCCGCCCTTCTCCGGAGACTCAGGGCGGCTTACAATGCTTTAAGAAATAGCCTTCATTCTTTTGTATATTTTATACAAAGTCAGCTTATTGCCCCCACAAACTGGGTCCTCATTTCACCTACCTTAGAAAGGATGGAAGGCTGAGTCAACCTTGAGCCTTGGAGAGATTCGAACCAGCAGAAATTGCAGGCAGCTGTGTTAATAACAGGGTGCACTAAACCCTTGTACTAAACCTTGTTTAATTGAACCCATTAAATAAGTTGCATTTTTGTTGTAGTAAAATATTATCTCTTTGTGTGTGGGGGGGTGGGGGGTGTTGATAGACCAAAAATTCTCCCCATGAGTTTCTCCTCAGCATTGTTTCTCCCCTCAGCCCACATACACACTATCCAATTGTTTCCTTCTTCCTTATCTGCCTGGAAAGAAAACCCTGGATTTTCAATATTTCTGCAGAGGCCAAGGTACTCAAGAAATAACTCAGTGGTAAAGAATACAGTGAGCTTTGTATGAAAAAGTTCCAGGTTCAATCTATGGCCTTACTACTAGGGAAGATGAACTTCTTGAAATCCCCTGCAAGCCATATAGAGAATTCTGAGCAGAAGGAACAGCAGGGACATCATTTAATAAGCACAAGCTTTTTTCTTCTTCTTTCGAAAATTTTATATTTCTTACAGAGATATTTATTCGAATGGGGTTTGTTTTTGTTTTGTTTTGTTTGAGCTTCCCCCCCATCATTTATGGCAGGGATGGCGAACCTATGGCACGTGCCCTCTCTGTGGGCATGCAAGCTGTCACCCCAGTTCAGCTCCACCGTGTATGCACGCATGCCTTCCGCCGGCCAGCTGGTCTTCAGGTGTCTGCCACACATGCGCGGGTGGGGCGCATGCGGGGGTGCCTACTCATGCACAAGGGGAGGAGCGCATGCAGGGAGGATTTTTTTCCAGCTTGGCCATTGCCTGATTGAATCCTGAAACCTGTTTTTATTTTTGTAGGATCCTATTCTGCAGTAATTATAAAAATAGTATATTCTATATATCATAAAATGGCATATTTGTCTTCATTTGGGTCTCATTATTGCTGGTGGTACGCCCCTTGTAGAACTACATATGAAAAAGATGTCAAAACTTTTTTAATCAATTAAGATTCATTCATGTAATGAATAACTTTATGATTAATTCCATTCTGAGGGTAGAAAGAGCACAATCTCATATAGGAAAAATGAAAAAAAAATCATTTATTAAAATTTACAATGGAGGAACTTCCTCAATTAGTGCGGTTATATTTTCAGAAAAATAGGGACATTTTCACTGTTTTTCTCAAAATACAGCCACACTAATTTGAGCCATGTATAGAGGTGGAGCTACCTAAGATAGTTAGTTCATCTTCTGCATAATACACATATGTTCAAACTATTGATCCTAATCTACAAAAGCTAAAGTTGATTGGTAAATCTCGGCAAAGAATAGTGAAATGGCAAAGAAAATTGAAAGGAAAGAAAGGTTGAATTGTAGTTGCAAACTGATAACCTATGGCTGGGACTCTAATGTATGTTGATGGTTCAAGCTACACTGCTTTTTCTAGGATACTTTAGTATTATGATACTGAAAAAAATATAATGAATTGATTTAGGTCTTTTGATCAATACAGAGAAATGTCATCCACATGAGGAGATATGTTGCTTTTCTCTAGCTCATTTAAAAAGCTTTTCAACTCTAGACTTCTAATCTCCAAAAGTTCCTATTATGATAAATCTACTATGGTCAGCAGTACTGTAATTGCAGCAATGATTTCTAAATAAGCTATAATTCTTTGCTCATTTACTTGGAAGTAAGTCCCTTTGAACTCTTGTGAGGTTAATTTTGAAGTAGACATATTTAGCATTGCATTGTAAATTCTAGAAGTAAAAAACAGACATATAATTTCTCATAACAATGGTTTGCATACTAAAAGAGTGGTGGCTTAAAATCAATTACTATACTCTAAAGAGAGGCCAAAATACAAAAACAGGGTCCTAAAACTTCATTTAGGATCTTATTTTACCTTATGTTATGTTATCACTCAAAGTTTAAAATAAACTGGAAAATTCCCTAGGCTGCTATGTTCCTTCTATATTCAGCTGCATAGAATTTTTTCAAAGTAGAATGGTTGATAGTCTTTTTAAAGTTCTTCCCAGCTTATTGTAGGCAAGTATTCATTAGAATGAAATGTTAGAGGACAGTTGAATTTAGAAAAACAACAACAATGCAGCCTTCAATAAGATATGCGATTTTCTATTCCTTGTAAAAAAAAAAAAAAAAAAAACATTGCCAGGTATTTAAAACATTCATGGCAAAAAACATAGAGTGCAAAATGCCCTCTTTTCCCATATGTTCATTCATAAAATTTTGACTCAACTTCTACACTTTTGTTTGCTTTTAAATGGATAGGGTACATAGAAGAACAATGCAGGAAGGGGCAGGAAGTTAAAAGCAAGTTAAGTTAAAAGGAAGGAGAAAAGGAAGTTGAGGAGGAGAAAAATGGTTGCTAGTTGAGAAATGCACAGCCTAATTGTGTTCATCAAAATGTTTCTTTTGATTGCTCTTAAGAATTGGTAAAAGGATATCCTTGGTTCCCAGGAATGGATTAGAATCTCTTTTGAGTATCCTCCTATGATACTTAGCAACTGATGGATCTGAGGATTTGTTGTTGGAGTTGGAAGAGGTGCAACAACTGCTAATGCTGACAGTGTTAATTTGAGCCTGTGCTCTATTCCTGGATCACTTGCTAAGAATTAATACCTTGTACAAGTGAGATATAGAGATAGGGACCAGAAGGCACCGATAGAAATAAAGATGAGGAGACTATCCTTCTCTTGCTTCCTTACTTTTGCTGCTGCATGCCTGAGTGTTTTTCTCACTCTTGTGTTTGTGCAGTTTTTTGGGCAGCATCACAGAAATGGTTTTCCACTGCCTTCTTCCAATCTAAATTAAAGCCCTGGTTCTCTCTGAAAGTCTTCCCTCCATGTACTAATCAGGCCTACTTAGCTTCTGGCTCAAATAACATTGACCAGGTCTCATTGATTGCATCATTGACATTGACTGCATCACCTGTTAATGTTGCAATTTTCATATACTCATCTGTACAAAGCTCGCTAAAACACTGATCTGTTGAACAAAGATCAGGATGCAGCCTGGACTGTTATTGCCAATGTTAGTTCTCTGATTTTTCCATGCACACTACACATTACAATGATAAATAAATGGCATATTTAATGTTTCTTTGCTAGGGATGTATACAGTTCCCTCAAGCAGAGGTTAGCTACATCCCAAGGACTCATTGTATGGGCAAGCCATGAAGGAATCCTGGAGAAAAGTTGAGTATTGGAAGGCAGCAACTAGAGCAGATTTCAATAATATCCATAGTGATCAAATGTCTTCTTTTTTTTTCCTACCCTTGCTCCTAATTGTTTGCTCATAGCTACTTTTGATTGCTTCTGGTCCACTTTCATCCATAGCTCTGTGTATGTTCATGGATCCTGTACTGCCATATCAACTGTATAACACATCATATGTACATCTTATAAATTCAATAATAGTAGTTAACTTACAGGAATCCCATGTACAAGACATGGTATTTACCTTCTGCCTATGTTTCCCCTTAGTTGACTACTTACCATACAAGAACTAATATATAGTTTACATGAATAGTAGCTATCCTTAGTAATATCATCTGTGAATTTAATGAATTCTTTTAAAAAATCATTCGTGTTGGTAGTGATCTCTACAACTTGTGGTATAGAATAGCTCTTCTAAATAGTTATTGTTTTTAAATTTTATTTAGAATTGTCCACTTTCTAAATAGTTAGCTTGATTCTAATCACTAAATATTTATTAATGCATTGTTATTCCATTTTTTTTTAAAAAAGTATTGATTGTTGTAGTTATTTGCGGCTTGGTGAATAATAAGGACTAAAGTTTGTATGCATAGGCATTCAGTGTACTTTTTTATCACTTGTTCAGAAAAAACTGATTTAAATCAATTTTCTAGACCACACTAGATTATATATTCATAATTTTTAAAGGAGAAAATACATAGAAAACGCCTTTAGAATCTTTACTGTGCATACACAGCATGCACAGTGTTTTTATTAAATACTTGTTTTCTCTTACAAAAATATACACAGTCGTATCCCTGGAATAATACCGTATTTCAATCAATTTCAATGATTAGTGACTAGTAAACCACTACACTTTTTTCAAAAGCAACTCATACTTTTATGGTATTTGTGTGTTAATTTTTTGTATCTATAGAATAAACTAACACCTTACTGTATAGTGTTATTTTTAATTAACAGTATCTGAATTTTTGCTGTAACCATTATGCTGAAGAAATATTATGTAATAAACTAGATAAGAAATTTCATGTGAACAACAATATCCTTAAATAGACACAACACTTAAATTCTACATGTTTGGATGCCATTAAAACTATTTTAATTACTTTCATAATCCATCTGCTTAGATTTCTTTCTTTCTTTCTTTCTTTCTTTCTTTCTTTCTTTCTTTCTTTCTTTCTTTCTTTCTTTCTTTCTTTCTTTCTTTCTGTTTTTCAGCACAATATAACAACCTTTTTATCTGTGAAATCTTTTAGCTCCACTCCCAGCAGAATACATAAAACATAGCTATTCTGCACCAGGGTGGGCGCAAAGGGAAAAGCAGGTAAAACAATGTTTGAAAGGAGAAAAAAATCTATTTAGACATCGTGAATTTTATATCCAGCTGACTTCAAAATGCTTTATGCTTTGGTAAAATTGACAAGTAAGACTTTTTTTGTGTGTGAAAAATGTGTAATTCCAAACTCAGTGCGTTCCAAGCCTCCATAATAACCACCCTTTCTCAATATCAGGAAAATAAGGAAGAGTGTCCACTTTATGCCTTCTCTCCCAAACAGCTGTGGAGATATGCATTCCTAGCTCATCCTGAGACACTTGGAGCTTTCCACATTTTCACTCTGTGAAAATTTTACATTGCTATGTAGCAATGTAAAAAGAAAAACAAATGTTCTGATATATGTGTATATATATATATGTGTGTGTGTGTGTATATGTATATATGTATATATGTATATATGTGTATATGTGTATATGTATATATGTATATATGTATATATGTATATATGTATATATGTATATATGTATATATGTATATATGTATATATGTATATATGTATATATGTATATATCAGCCACTTCTTGGAAAAGGGTGTTGGATAATTAAGTGTCATAGCTACTAAAGTGCTCTCTCTTGTCGCATGTAATCCCAAGGAGGCATGGTGAGAGACTGGAAATCCCTGTGAAATGTTATCTTATGAGACAGAGAGACAACAATATTCTACAATATTTACATTATACTAGAAATAGAAATTGAGTGTAATTAGTCTGAAACAATAAAATTAAAGCAAGCAGTATTTTTGAATGATAGTTCCAAAAGATAACAAAAGACCTTGACAGCCTAAGAAACATCTGCCTGGGAATTCTAATTCTTGTTTTTATTGTTTCTAACCTAAGAATACCATGAAAAAGAAGACAACATGAAAGCAGCAAAATAGCCAGAAAATGGAATGGGTGTTTTTTTCTCATTAAATAAACTCTGTTTTTAATTCAAAAGATGAACTGCTTTTGAATTGATTTTTTAAAATATTGCCCCAAAATTAATTTTGGGTTCTTGTGATATTTCAAAAATGAAAATGCAGGTATTAAAAAAAAAAAATACAGTATTCTCTCCCTCCCCCCTTTATAAGTTTCTTTAAAACTGACTTGATTGTGTTTTTAGTGCCCAAATTTAGGGGCACTAAAATTACTAAACTATTAAATTATATAAACATATTAAGTTATAAAAATGTAATATACTCAAATGTTAGTTTTTAATTCACTGCAAAGTCTTTGGGATGGAATAATTTAATGTATTCCATAAGTTTCTTCATGATTTCCTTTGACATAAAGACCTTGGAACATAGGACAAATCTTAATTAAAAAAAAGTTTAAATCACAGTGTAAAATGTTGATTTTCTGAGCCAGTACTGCTGCTGTTTTTAGTTTGTTTTTAATTCTCGAAAAGCATATTAAAATTAACTTTTTCCCCATTTGCCTAATGTGTATATAACTAAACTTCCTTCCTACTGTGAGACAGTTTCATTTATTGCTATTCGCAAACAGCTTTAAAAAGATGCATTGTGGATTGGACCAGAAGCTCCTTGAACAGTTTCTTTTAAAATAACACTACATACGTTAAGCTCAATTACACATCCAAACAGCCACAGCACACTTTTGGTAATTTATTCATTGATTTAACATAGTACCCAGAAGAGTCATGCCTGCTGCCAATTTTGTAATATATTATGTTTTAAATATACTCATGCTCAGCCATGCACGCCATTAAGGTGTGCATAAACCTGTGTTTTTCTCTCTTGACAGCTATAAATGTTTGTTATTATTACACAAAACATATGTTCATGTTGTTTTTGTCTAAATTATTCTATCTGGGGCTATAAAGTTTTAATGTTATTAGTTGCCCTTAGAATTTTAATGTTTCACTGCTGTAACCTTCTTAGGATTTCCTTACAATTAAGTAGGAACTAGTTCTGTACAGCCTGAAAGAATTTATTTTACTCCAATAGTTTTAGTTTAAGAAAGTTTTTTTTATATATATAGCAGAGTTTATTCAGTGGCATTTTATATATGAAAACCTCTCAGGCGTTATTTTCTAGTTGGCCTTGTGTAACTTTGATAATTTTTCCTCATTTCCCTATTTGTCAGAGGGAGAAAAAAATAGCTGCAGCCATTTTGAATAGCTTATTCTAAAAAATCAATTGCAAAACTTAATTCTGAGAAAGTGGGTCAACAATGACTATATCAAAACATTTTCTTTCCATTGACAAGGCCTTACAAATTTATTTTTGAGCATTGTTGTGCACTCCAAAACAATACTTGGTAATAGACTAATAGAGTGGCTTTGCAATAATCATTTTGGTCTATTTTCATAGAAACCTAATTTTCATTACATCAAAAAATTCTTCTGCAAATGGCACAGTATCAAATATAAGAACGTTTTGTACATCATTAAATGTTTTTTTTCTTCTGTATATAGTCCAACATTTAACTTGAATTTAATTCATCTGCCTAACTCAGAGTTTATCCAATGAATATCCCAAAGATGCTTTTTCAAAAGGCAGTGGAACTTTCTTTGTTTTGAGAAGTCATTTCACTTCTCATCCAAGAAGCTTCTTCAGTTCTTCAGTTCTGACTGAATGGTGGAGAAAGGATTTATATTTCTTGGAGTTATCTGGTCATTAGCAGTCTTTCTGAGAGTCACTGAGGCCACTTGGACTTATCTGTCCCCTCAGGTCACCTGAATAATGTAAATGGTTGAGGAACCTTCTTGGAACTGTTGAAAGGATTGTGTTGTAAACAGGAGCTAGATAATGTCATATCCCTCCCCCTCTGTTGAGAGAGGGCTGTTCAATCTCTTGAAAATTATAGCATCTCTTTAAAGTATAATAACTGATTTTAAGTCAATTTAATCTCTGAAATATGTTCCCTAGTTTGTTCATCTCTTAACCTGAGAGATTTATATGGCAAGAAAAGCTCCTGGTTTTCGATTCTGTTTCTTGAGGCAGAAACAAGCTAGGAATCCCTTTTGGATATCATGCTAAACAAACAAGGTTAAGTTATTTCCATTTGACAGAAGAAACAAAACAAGAGCAATAAAATAGTACATATGAGCCCACTTCTTTTTCACCATAAAACGAACTTTTAAAGAATTTTCAACTAAATATTATAGGTAAACTGATTTACAATTTGTTTCTTTTCCTCAAAATGTGGTGATTAGACTTTCCAAATATTTTTTATTGAGACCCTCATACTAACACATTTAACACTGTATAATCTACTGCCATTTTTTATATGATGAAAGTACCCAGCAGAGAAAAAATTCTTAGCTTTGCTCTCTAGGAACTGAGAAGGTTATAAGATTAAACATCTATAATGCTACATCTGTTACTATGCTAGATAACAAAAATACCATGTAATGCTGATAAATGTGATTAAATAATCAACTCAAAATAATTAAATACTGCTAAATAATTCACTCTGCTTGAAAAAAAGTTGCCACATAAAATTGCAATGCAATCATCCACATTTGTGATGTACAAACCAAGTAATGGACATAAAATTACACACACTTCTTAAAAATGGGTAGATTTTTATTATAATGTAATCTTAGGCATATTTTCAGAACTGTTATTAACTGTTTTTCATAGCTATTGAACATCTATTAAAATGAGGTGTGGTAATTGAATCAGCGAATAAGGGCTAGTGAAAAAGCAAATCATGTACTTTCTAAAAAAGAAAAATGGTAATCTAATTACTAATTCATCTATCTGTATTCAAGGACTCATCTCATAATTACAGATATGTATTTTTAAATGCTAGTTACATTTTTTGTGGCAACTGGGAGAGAAGATTTTACATGTGTGCATTATTTTATACAGACTTTGCAAGCATTAAAAGCACTAGTTATTCCTAGCATGCTTGCTTCTGAATTACTTGACTCTGTGGCTTAGACCCATTTGCTACAAGAGAGAAAACTGCTGTTTTTGTCCTTGACAGTTTCCACTCAAGAGGAGAAATGGCAGAGAATATTGAAAATGTTGAAGCTCATTCAGAACCAGATTTGGATGTCAGACTAAAATATTACTGACACTTTCTAAACAGCATAGAAATGTATTTTGTCTTAGTTTCAAGAATGGTAACCCATGGCTGAAATCTATACCTATATGTATATCTATATATTTAACTCACTCTCTCTTCCTCTACCCCTTTCTCTCCCTTCATACACCTATCCATATATCTATCTATATCTGTATCTCTGTTTCTATATATCCATATCCATATCTGTATCTAATCAATATCTATCTACATCTTTACCTACATCTATATTTATATCCATATTTATATCATCTATATCTATAGATATACACTTGCAGTTGAAGCAGACTATACCAAGAAACCCCTTTACCAATTAAAAAATTTCATTAGACCATTATTAAGCAACTTAAAACACCTGGTTGAAGAGAAAGGACTTAATTCTTTTCTGCAAAATAGAACCAATGGTTGCTATTCATAAATCTTGCTTGGATACAATAAACATATATCAAAAATATATTAAATTCCTACTTGCATGTTCTCTCCTTTTCTGCTTTTTTTTTTTTGTCATCATAAACTTGATGTGTACCCTGTTCTAGCTCTTTTAGAATGCCTTTTAAAGCAATATATATTCTTCAAAATGGGAAGCCAAGATATGCATTTTAAATGATAGTATGCTAAGCGTGTTATTTAAAATACCAAGTACTGAAAAATCAAACACAAACTAGCACTTATAATTAAGAATGCAACAAATGGAAGGTTGGTGGTTAGGAAGAACTTTCTAATTGTAAGAGCACTTTTGACAATAATTGCAGAACCAATTATTGAAGGAGTTGAAGAAAAGACTAGAAAGCTATTTATTTTGGATGCTTTGATCTGGATTCCTGCGCAAGGAGTGGGATTTGTGTTCAGTGACCATTTCAACTTCAATTCAACTTCTGTATATTAAATAGAAATATTATATATATATATATATATATATATATATATATATATATATATATATATATATATACGCACAGGTTTTCCTCTGTAAATACAGGAAGTTGTTTTTGCAACAAGATTGATAGCCTACAAGAGAAAGGAGGAGAGAATGAGATCTCAACACACATTCAGAAACTTGGCAATTTATCAAGATCTCTTTCTTTTCAAAAATATGAGCTTGAATGGGATATGAAAACTTGAGCAGTTTGAGATTTTGGACACTGTGTTTGTGTGAGCACATTGGTGTGTATTGTGTGCTCTTAGCAGTGCCTTATTCCATTTAGAAAATAAACCTGCAATTGCTGCAATTTGTCAGTGTTTTTGCATGTAATTATTTAATTGCTTGTATTTTCTCTTGTAGCATGCAAATAAGAAATCCCACCATTCTGTTATTGCTACTACCAAAAATTAATACTCTAAAGGTGCTAGGAGGCATTATTTTCATGTCAGTTTGGCTCTGGGATTGTAAAATCCCCCCTCAAAAAAACCCCACCTAAGAGTATACAAGGCAAGCGAATGTGAAATTATAAAAATTTGCATCATTCATTCAATACACACACCCGTATGTTCAAATTATTATTCTTGCACAAATTGTACAATTTAGTATCATATGTTGCAGCTCAGCCAAGCAACTGACCTTTTAAAATAGTTATTAAAGCCCGTATCTTATGCATTGTGCTATTGAAATATGATATGTAGATATCTATTACATTACATATTTATTGTACTTATTACATCTCTTTTAAGGGTTGCACAACTTCATGAATTTTATCTTCTGTTCCCCAAATCACAGGAAACCTTTTTTATTGTTATGACAATGCAAAATATCTTTGAATATTTTATCTTAAATCAATCTTTTTATCTTAACAGATATATTTAATTTATGAATTTTTTTCTGGTGCAAAGAAGATACCAAGAGAGAGAGATTTTGTTATTTAGATATGTCATATTATTATTAAAATATTATACATCATAACACAATGAAACTGATTTTTCAAGATTCTAGTTTTGATAGAATAATGGTAAAATGCAATAATTCTCTTATGGGCATAAACAACTGTCTCTCAATTTAGGGGTTTGGGGTTTTTTTTTTCTTTTAAAAGATGATTCCGTTCAGAGAATTGGAGTAGCTTATTGTATGATTATGGCTTGTGGATAATTGTAATGTCTACTTAATTATGAAGATTAATAGCAATAGCAATAGCACTTAGACTTATATACTACTTCACAGTTCTTTATAGCCCTCTCTAAGCCATTTACAGAGTCAGCATATTGCCCTCAACAATTTGAATCCTCATTTTACTGACCTCAGAAGGATGAGGCTGAGTCAACCTTGAGCTGATGAGGATCGAACTGCTGGCAGTTGGCAGAGTTAGCCTGCAATAGTGCATTCTAACCACTGTGCCACCATGGCTCTTAAGCATGTTTTGCAACTGTCATGTCTAGCTCGTTTTTCCAGAGTTATCTCCTTGGGTCTTTACAATCATTTAGGTTGAGCTATGGACTAACCGCTAGTGTGGTTTCAGGAAATCTTATGGTACAGGCCAGCAAGTTGAATAAGAAGTACACCATAATCCTGGGTCAGTTCATCTTGATAGCTTCTATTTAAAATTACCATAATAACTAGCAGACATAGTGCTCTGAACAATGTGTACCTTGGCCAACTATCTTGTCTTCAGCGGTGAGTTCTATTTACCTTTACTACCGGTTCGCAATGGGATTGCGCATGCTTCTGCACATGCACAGATCGTCGATGATGACATCTGGGGCAGTGGGTGGGGCTTCCTGCTGGTTTTACTACCAGTTCTTGCGAACCGGTCCAAACTAGGGGCAACCCATCACCGCTTGTCTTATTTATAGCCTGCTTTTCTTGTAAGAGCTCAATGATCTTTCTTTATAATCTATAGCACGAGGGCTATTCTGCACTGTCCTGTCCAGATGTCCCATCAACTGCATAGGCAGACAACTGTTTTTGGAAGGCAGCAGTACATAACATTGACCCGCTCAGCATTAAAGTAATCGAATAATACATTTTTTCATCTCTACTTCTGCTTGATATTATATTCTCTTGAGTGTTCCCATCTGTCTTAGCGTTTTGTGTCAGTTTGTTACTCTGGCTACTAGTACTGGCTAACCCTAAGAGTTCTTCTTTAGCTATTTTGCAGAGGAAGGGCCTTTATTTTGATAGCATCAATGTTGTCAGATGTAAATGCCTTATTCTCTATTGTGTAAATAATGTATATATGGGACATCAGGGGTTAACTTATTCTTTGGATTTTAATGTATTCATAATTTACCACTCCCATTCCTGGCTCCACCCCTTGTATATATAAGGAGCCACCCTCACCATTTTCTTTGCTTCTATCTTGAATATTCAGCGAATATAGAATGCCTATTATTATTAAAGAGAAATATATTTAAATCTCTAATTCTTATTATCTTTATTGAGTCTGATCCTGAAAATATTGCAACAAGCTGGTAGCAGAGGATGGTTAATTGACTCAATAAATAATTAAAAATGTCTAAGAAAGATAGGCCCAACACCAGGGCCTACAGCAAGGAAATAGAAACTGAACAAGAGATGATCAACGAATCCACTAACGCGATTTCGAGAGAATCCGAAGAATACACCACTGAAGAAGAAGAACTGATAAATGAAAATAATGACCAGGAAGAAATCGAAATAGAAAATAACGAACTCAGGTCAGAGATATTGAAGATACTAAAAAGCCAGAAGAACGATGAAAGCCTCATCGCGAACCTCCAAGAAATGCTGAAGAACAACGGAGCAGCGAGAGAGAAAAACGTCGTTAAAGAAAAACCCAAAGATCAAAAAACTGTGAGTGAAATGAATACTGAGAAAGTCGTTGTGAAAAAGAAAAGATGTGATCCCGCGCGAAATTTTGAATGGCAGCCATCTTGGTTTCAACGAACTTCAAAAGAGAGTGAAGCAGAGCCAATCAAAACGCTCAGTTCAAAATTTCTGGCGCGAAAAACGCTATCAGACGACGAAAGTGAAAAAGAAGACTCAAACTCTTCAGAAGAACCAGAATCAGAAAGTGAAGACGATTTAACAAAGTCTCAAGTAAAGTCAGCAATGAAAACGCTTTTTGCTGCTTTTGGGCCAAGATTGAAAATTTCCAAGGCACCAACGAAGAAGCAAGAGATCAAACCGACAACTCGAGACCTGCACGCTCCCATCCTGACTTCGAAGGCGACGACACCTGAGCCCAGAGAGCCATGCCGATTCCGTCCTACACCGCAGACCGGATCAAGTGCCAACGCACACGAAAGAAAGAGAAGAGCTGTCGCCACCACCAGAACCCCTAAAACCGAACCAGAGACCGACTCATCTGAAGAGGAGCGGAACGAGAGAGCTGAAATGGAGAGAACCTTCCACGACGACGCCAAGGAAGAAATGAGCAACGCGCATGTGCAAAGCTACGTAGACGGCCCCGAAAGACTTGAACTGGCCAGAGAACCGCGCAGACTCGTTGCGAGCATCCCCATGCCGTTCTGTAATTTCCTGCACTTGCGAGACCACGGACTGCCTCAGGTTGTAAGTAATGGACAAAATAATGTGGGGAACTTACCCAGTGACTTCCCAAAACTTAGAGTTGATGGCATTAATTTACAAGAGTGGTATCAACAGCTTCAGGTTGTCTTTATGAAAGAAAATTTACTATTCTTTATAACTAGTCCTCCAAGAAGACCTTGGACTTTAAAAATAGATTGTTTACATCATAGAGCATTTTTCATAATAATATCTAGCGTGTCTCCTGCAATGTATCATAGCATCAAATCAAACCTAACTGTGTCAGAAATAATTCAATGCATGTTTAATCTATTTCACAGCGATAGCGTAGCTACAACTACAAGAATGTCTAAGGATTTCTTTTCTTCTAGAGTGAAACCAGGGGTTTCTATAAGTGAGCATTTGATATCTCTAAACAAAATAAGAGCTGAGCTGCAATTGAGGGGGGAAGTGATTTCAGATCAAACAATGAAAAGTGTTATTATCAATTCACTTGATCCATCATGGGATAGCTTTATGTCACACTTAGATACTATTAATTTAGGATATTTAACCATAGAAAGTCTATCTAACAAATTGATAGCAGAAGACAATTCAAGAAAAAATCGTTCCAGTAATCAAACAGAACACAAATCTTTTAGGAAAGTAGCTTTCCAAGAAAAATATAATGAAGCCTTTAGATGCCACAATTGTGGGTCCAGGGAACACAGTAGAAGAGACTGTCCCAAAGTCTCAAGGGAGAGACATAGGCCAGAATATAGGAGCAAATACAATTATAGACAGTCTTCCACAGATAGACACAAATATAGAAGCCCACCAAATTACAGAGAAAGTAGAGGGGGTAGAGAAAATTCAAAAGAGAGAAAATCTGGGTCACTAAATGGACTAAACAAACAAGAAAGCACCAAAACACAACAAAATGAGAACAATAATTGGCTTATTGATTCTGGTGCAACCAATCACACCACTAACAACAAAAGTATATTATCTTCATTTACAGAAGATAAGTTTGTGATAAAGGTAGCTAATCAAGAAAAGGTTCAAGTATTAGGCAGAGGAAATGTGACCTTGCCTGGTTTAGGTAAAATAGAGGGGGTATTATTAATCCCAGAAATACCTCATAACATACTAAGTGCTATAAAACTAAGCAGAGATTCTGACATCAATATAGTTTTCTCAAAGGGGAAAGCAACTTTAGAGAAGGACAAAACAAATATAGGCACTGTGATGATAAAAGGAGGTCTACCCTATCTGATAACAAAAGAAAGATGGTTACATAACATTGATTCAAATATGGAAGATTGTATTGAAGCAGATGATGAAAATGTTAGTAACAGTGACAATGATGAATGTAAAATACCTCATGATCACAAAAATACACACAATGAGAAGAAACCAAAAATAGGTAAACCAATTCATGATGAGTGTGCTCACATCTTACATAGGAAGTTAGGGCATGCAAGCTTTCCTGTAGTTCAAAAAATGACTGAACACGCAGAAGGTGTCAAAATAAAAAATTGTGAAAATTATTTGGAATGCTCAGTATGTAAATCCACCAAACTAAAAACCAGTCCCAGACCAAAAAAATCTAACAGATCAACTAACAATATTTTTGACTTAGTACATATGGATTTAGTTGGTCCATTAACTCCATCAATTACCTATAGAAAACGTTACTTTCTAACAATAGTGGATGATTATAGTCGCTATGGTTTTGTTTACACATTAAAGCACAAGGATGAAACCTTTCAGAAATTTAAGGAATTCTACAAACGCATAGAAACACAACATAATATCAGAATAAAACAAATTATGACAGATAGGGGATGTGAATTCATGTCTAAAGAATTCTCCCAATGGTTAAAGGATAGGGGAATGCTACATTTCACGTCCAATCCATTTTCTGCGTTTCAAAACGGGATTGCAGAGAGAAAGAATTCCACACTACAAACCATGATTAGATGCACATTAGAGGATGCTGGTTTAGGCAAACAATTCTGGTCAGAAGCCCTACATTATTCAAATTACACTCAAAATAGAACCTGGTCCAGTATTGTGAATAAGACACCGTATGAGGTGATGTACAATAGGAAACCTAAATTAGCACACATGCACATATTTGGAGTCACTGCAGATGTGCACATACCTAAGCAGTTGAGGAGAAAGGGAGAAAACGTATCCAGAAGATTAAGATTTATGGGATATGAAACTGGAACCAAAGGGTACAGATTCATTGATAATAATAACAAATTTATAGTCTCCAGAACAGCTGTGTTCCATGAGCAGGCCAATTGGTCTAAACTGCACCTTAATGAAATATTTCCAAATAAATGCAAAGATGCGATATCTTGCGAGGAAGGGACAATAGAAAATCAAAACATTAACAAAAATAAGAACAAAACCAAAACTTGGACAAATAGTCAGCATAAAATAAAGACAGACACATTAACAAAAAAGGAAGCTAGATATTTGCATGACAACCATAGCAAACCTGAAAGAGCTATTAGAAACAATAGAAATCAAATACCAAGTAAATACAAAGATTACATAATGCATATGAATGGAGAACAAATAACACCTAATACATATGAGGAAGTATTAAAACTCCCTCGTGAAGAAAGAGAAAAATGGGAACTAGCTATGAAAAAAGAGATGGAAAGTTTGCAAGGATTAAATGTATTCACTCCTGCGATCGCACCTAAGGATAAAACAATTATAGGTACCAGGTGGATTTATAAAATTAAGAACCTAGAAGGAGGCAATACTTTATACAAGGCTAGACTAGTTGCACAAGGTTATGCACAAAAATATCCAGAAGACTATACTGACACATACTCCCCCACGGTGAGGACAGAGAGTGTTAAAACAGCTCTAGTAGTAGCATCTGCACTCAATCTGGACGTATTTCAATATGACATACAGACTGCGTATTTACACGCAAAACTAGATAAGGAAATATATGTAAGAGCACCACATAGTCAATACACTAATAAGAATGAAATTTGGTTATTAAACAAGAGTCTATACGGATTAAAACAATCTGGCAAGAGATGGTACGATTGCTTGGTAAAAGTACTAAAGACCATGGATTTCAACGCTACCACTGCTGATAACTGTTTCTTTGTAAAAAAGAGTGATGATCACATTGAATTTGTATTAATTTATGTGGATGATATTTTATATATAGGAAAACACAAAGAGAGCAGAGAAATCTTTGTAAATAAGTTAAACGAACATTTCTCGTTGAAATCTCTAGGTAAAGTGAATAAATACCTTGGTGTACAAATTAACAAAACTAGAAGGGGATTCAAACTTACTCAGAAAGATAAGATCATTGAACTTCTAAACAAATGTAATTTAAACAATGCCAAAACCTGTGACACTCCTATGCAAACTGATTTCCTTAGAAACACTGATGAGTCTTCCCCTGAATTTAAAGATAATACATTTTACAGATCAGTTATAGGCTCACTCCTTTATATATCTAATTGGACCAGACCAGATATTGCATTACCTCTCAATTTATTGTCAAGATATGTTAGCAAACCAACCATGTATCATTGGGAAGCTGTCAAAAGAATTCTAAGATATCTGAAAAGTACATTAGATTTTTGTTTAGTATTAGAACCTAATAATGACAAAGAACCAAAAATTACCTGTTATGCAGATGCAGATTGGGCTGGTGATACATCATGCAGAAAGAGTACTTCTGGTTATATTTTTCTATTGAATGATTGTCCAGTTTACTGGTACACTGGTAAACAAGAACTGGTAGCCACTTCAACCACAGAAGCGGAATATGTTTGTTTATCTAAAGCTGCAAATAACCTTGTATGGTTCAATGACTTGATCTCAGATGTTTGGAAAAAACCTGCATTACCTTTTGTTGTGCATGAAGATAATAAAGCAGCCATTGAAATATCCAGATCTGATGCCATTGGACAAAGGTCCAGGCATATTGATATAAAATTTAAGCACGTGAGACAATTATCTCAAGATGGATTCATCAAAGCAATACATTGTGATACTTCTGAACAATTAGCTGACATATTAACGAAGCCTTTACCTTCTAAACAGCACAAATATTTAACTTCTAAATTGTATGTATTATATTGTCCTGAATCTGAATGCAATTGGTGTTGTATAGCGAACCGGCATTTAGAGGGGGATTTGTCAGATGTAAATGCCTTATTCTCTATTGTGTAAATAATGTATATATGGGACATCAGGGGTTAACTTATTCTTTGGATTTTAATGTATTCATAATTTACCACTCCCATTCCTGGCTCCACCCCTTGTATATATAAGGAGCCACCCTCACCATTTTCTTTGCTTCTATCTTGAATATTCAGCGAATATAGAATGCCTATTATTATTAAAGAGAAATATATTTAAATCTCTAATTCTTATTATCTTTATTGAGTCTGATCCTGAAAATATTGCAACAAATGTAATAGCTCTTTTTAACCATACTGCTGAAATAGCACAATGGCTATGACTTTTGCCTTGCATAGAGAAGGTTTCCCCTCCCACTCTTTTTCTTGATCCAGCTACTTTTTTTCTCTCTAGACTTTTTTTTTCTAGATAAATTCACTAGTGCACTATTTCACTGTTTTTCCTGTCATCCAGACAGAAGGGTTTCACTCACAGCTCCAAGTTAGCTAAAAATAGTGAAAACAGTCTATGACTAGAGTTATTTTTTTTCAAAAAAAGTTGAAATAAAGAATAGAGAAAGGAGAAAAATAATAAGAACTTACTATACTTACTTACTAACTCACGTATTATAGCCATTTTGCTATTAGAGGATGGATTAGAACAGGGGTAAAATCCAGCAGGTTCTGGAGAACTGGTAGTGGAAATTTTGAGCAGTGCAGAGAACCTGTAGCGGAAATTATGAATAGTTCAGAGCAGTGTGGGATTCAGCCAGTTCGCACCACTTCAGGAGAACCGGTTGTTAACTTTCTGAGCAGTTTGGCAAATTAATTGTTGGAAGAAATCATTAGGGCAGAGAACCAGTTGTTAAATTACTTGAATCCCACCACTGGTTCAGAGAACCGGCAAATACCACCTCTGGCTGGCCCCAGAGTGTGCTGGGAATGGAGATTTTGCAGTATCCTTCCCCTGGAGTGGGGTGGGAATGGAGATTTTACAGTATCCTTCTCCTGGAGTGGGATGGGAATGGAGATTTTGCAGTATCTTTCCCCTGCCACACCCACCAAGCCATACCACGCCCACCAAGCCACGCCCACAGAACCAATAGTAAAATAATTTGGATTTCACCACTGGATTAGAGATTAGATCTAAAAAATATTACAAAGAAATAGAGCAGTAGGAAAGATTTTTTAAAAGTTGCCTGTTGTGCTTGTATGTATATGAATTTTATATAAATACTGTATCCTGAATTTTATTATGTATGTGTTTGTCTCGGATGTTCTCCTACATGGTACAACTGGTATTCCTTATATGTTTATTTAGTGTATCAGGGAATTAATAAACATTTCAGAGTTGATAGGAAAGGAGTGGCATATAAACCCAAGTAAATAAAATCATCATCATCATCATCATCATCATCATCATCATCATCATCATCCATGTAAATGATCTGCAGATGGAGTATCTCCATTCAACCAACTATAGCTTAAGCAGATGTTGTCCCTGTTCCATAAAAAGGGTTACTTGCCCAAAACCTCCTCTATTCACCCAGCAATTTATGCACAGCTCTTGAGCAGGATAGAGTTGTTTTGCAGTAAAAAATGCAGATATTCTAGCTGGTAATATTAATTTCAGAAGAAAATCAACATTGTCCATACTAACCTGAAATCTTCTTCATTTCCTATGCTTTTTCATTTCACATTTAAAAATTAATTGAGTGGGGGAATAAGAATTCCATCCTCTAGTTTGTTTATCCTAATCAGGATTATCTTATTCTAATCAACAATCTTTGATTCAGTTTTAATGATATTTCATTAGCTTCTTACAACTACCTTTCCTGTCTAGATCTAATTATATTTAATGGAATGTATCTCAACTCACTATATTAAATCATGGTAAAGACTATTTTTAAAATTATCACAGAGCCTTGGATAAGAGTTGAAGAAAGGAATAACCCCTTTTCCTCCTTCAAGGACCAAAGGACTTAATAGACTGATGTAGCAGTATCAAGTAGTTGGAAATACTGATAAATTATTCTGTCTCCCATGTGAAATTTAGCTCAAGTAATTGCTCGCTTTATATTTCCTGCACATTAGAATTAAAAATATGCTTTTGACTTGAAATGCAGTACAGTATGACATTAACGGTTAAAAACTGAATTTGTCTGGGTTTATGCTTTTTTTTCTGAATTGTATAGCTTTAAAACATCCTAGGAGGAAAACAATAGAATAGATCCGTGTTGCATTTATAATGCAGTGTTGTGCAAGACAACAGGCAAAACACAACAAATTGTAGGCAAAAGCAGGGAGACAGAAACAACTACAGCAGGCAAGACTTTATATTATGTAGCTTTATTTAACAATATATTAAAAGACATATCTATATCAGAGGTGGGTTTCAGCAGGTTCTGACCAGTTCTGGAGAACCGGTAACAGAAATTTTGAATAGTTCGGAGAACTAGTAGTAAAAATTCTGACTGGCCTCGCCCCCATCTATTCTATGCCTCCCAAGTCTCAGCTGATCAGGAGAAAATGGGGATTTTGCAGTAATCTTCCCCTGGATTGGGGAGGGAATGGGGGATTTTACAATATCCTTCCCCTTCCTTCTATAGAACCGGTAGTAAAACCGGCAGGAGGCCCCGCCCACTGACCCTGTTGCGAACTGGTAGTAAAGGTAAGTAGAACGCACCCCTGACATGAATGCATATAAATAAATGTGAAAACTTATAATATTTACAAATATAACAGTGTTTACAGATGATTTCATCAGAGGATTAATAAATGACAAAAGCTTGTGTTATTTTAATTATTGTTAGTTAGTCATATTTGTTTTCTATATTACAATTAGAAGACCTCTGCTTTTAAACTGGATTTTTCAAATATCATTGAAATATTAAAATGAAATCTGAGTGTAACAAAATGTTAATAAAATCTGAGCATATCTATCAAAATGCAGATCAGTCAGGGTTTCCTTTAAGACAGCAGTATATAATGTTTTCTACACATAGGGCTATACTTAGGCCTGGGGGGTGAGGTCACGACAGAAATTGAATGTAATTTGATTTCATTTATATTTACATTTAATTAAGGTTAAAAATATCATCCACTTGCCATTTAAAAAATACAATACGATAACAACTTTTGAGGTCTCTGAGTATTGCACCTAATATTTTCAATGACCATAGTTAGCTTTTGAAGCTAAGATGGTTCATCTTTGCTTTAATTGATTGATTATGTGCCATCAAGTCATTTTCATCGCAACAGATTTTTTTCCATGTGCCTGACCTAGTCCTTCAGTGCTTCCAACAGTGTACTCATTGCTATTGTATCTGAGTTTTACTGCAGATCACAAAATATACACATTGGGCATAATATTTTTATATTAGAGTACAATCCTATAGACTCACTGTTCCAGGGCCAAATGTTTCTTCGATTTCTATCCTCTAAGGTCAGAGAAAGGTCTCCAAATACAGAAACAGAAAATCCACTTCGTTATCAGTATTTATTTATTATACTGTATTTATTTATTTATTTTCCATAAAAAAAAACAAACTATGAAATAGTGAATATGGTGATATTGGGACCAAAGATCCTAAGGAATCTGAGTTTTTCTAGTTCTTTAAATCTCAGTTCTACTGGCTATTGAATCAAATATGACACAATTGTTATAAAGGAAGATCAAAAACTGGATCTGTCAAGGAACAAGCACAATTGCTTTCCTCAGGATTCAAACTAAGACTGTGTAATGCCTTCAGACAAAGTATTCTGCAACATAGAGGCATGGATGAAGTTGTCGGTAATGGTTCACATAACCACATAATTTGTAAAGATTGTGGAAATGATTCTGAACTTGATTCCCAGAAAAGACTTTCAAATAATATTGTTGTGTTAAAAATTCAATGTGTGTTTCCCTGAGTTGTAAAATACTTCTTTTGAAGGCTTTGCACAGTATTGTTATTGTACAAAATCAATCACATTCTTAAATCTATCTACTGAAATCTATTTGCATTATGACCAATGAGTTAAATCTATTCTTCTATATAATAGAATTAACTAGGAGGAAGAATATTTAGCTGATGATAAGTGCAATGATCATAATATGATAGCCATCCTTTGTATGTATATTATACAACAATAAATATTTAAACTGATAATCAGACAGAATGTATTTTTCTTTTATCTGATAGAAAAACATTATACCCAGGAACGATTCTATATTCCCTGTCAGTCAATTGAAATCCCTGAGAAAATAGGTTTCCTTTCTTCAGTGAGGAGAAATCCCACTATATCGGTCTTGTTTTCAAATAACTCACTTTGCATGTTGGCTTTGTAGGTGCCAAGAGCCCAAATGTCTTGTCTTATCTTCTTTCTTTCTTTCTTTCTTTCTTTCTTTCTTTCTTTCTTTCTTTCTTTCTTTCTTTCTTTCTTTCTTTCTCTTTCTTTCCTTCCTTCCTTCCTTCCTTCCTTCCTCTTTCCTTCCTTCCTTCCTTCCTTCCTTCCTTCCTTCCTTCCTTCCTTCCTTCCTTCCTTCCTTCCTTCTTCTTCCTTCCTTCCTTCCGGCCTGCCTGCCTGCCTGCCTGCCTGCCTGCCTGCCTTCTTAATTAATTAACAGATTTATAGGATGATCTGCAATGTAGTTTTCTGACCCCTCCCATTCAGCCCAAACAAAGAACTTCTGAATCTTCAGACCCTAATAAAATGTATCCTTTCTTCTACTTTTTCCTACATAGACAAACAAATTAGCAGAAATCTTTAATTTCACAAATTTTGCCTGTTTCCAATTTAAATCCAGTCAGCAAATATACACATAGACCCCATAATCTGAGGTTCTAAAATGATGTTCCTAGATAGTAACAAGGATCTGCTTAGTAGCAAACTGACATACTTTCGTTGTTATAGCAACTAATTAGTGTATACACCTGCTCAGAAAATAATCTTGGACCTTATGAAGATTTGAAAATTCCTAGCCTATTCACCACTCCATTTTTTCCCATCTATTGCCTTGAGGAAACCACTTTTCCTTGGCGTGTCAGAAAAATAGACATGACATGACTAAAAGAAAAAGAGATGGATTTGAATTATTTTAATGTCAGTATTGAACATGCAAAATCCCATGAAGGTTTTTCGAGCGATTGATCGGAAAACATAGACATTTCTATTCACTTTGGGAGACACGTCTTTAGCAATGCAAAGAGTTTTCCAGGAAATCAGAGTGCAGGAAATCCATAATTTCTAGACAGAAATTTGGAATAGCCTTCTATGTATATTTCCCTCTACCATTTTTCAATTCTTCTTCTTCTGCTGAAATATCTGCTGAAAGTATGACTATATAAACTAGATTTGCTCCTCTGCTAGCTATGAATCCTACAAGCCTTATGCATGCTATTTAAAGCAATGCTTTGTTTGATAAGCAAAGGAGTTATAGCATCCTAGTGAACTAAAAAAAAATGGTTCTGGAGCAAAGAAATAAACTCAAAATCCATTGATGGTATTATCTATGGTATGAAATGTTTGAATTATTTGATCCTATAAAAAAATGTTTCTTTTAGCTAGGGGAACTTTACTGTTGAAAGGTCAAGCAGAGTCAATATCATCCTGCTTCAATGTGAATGAAGAAAATAATGAGATCATAAAAAGCTGTTAATAATTTTTAGCCATAAAAGATGAATACATTATTGGAAGAGGTTTTCGAGTAATGGCAACATCTGGCAAAGTCTGGAGAAAATGCCATATTTTATTTAAAGCCTTCTCAAAGCCTGCGAGTATTCTATGCAACTTCTTGTCTGCCCCCATTCCCAATTTTCAGAAACTCAAGAGCTTGGATACAAAAACGTTGGCTTCCAGAGCTCTGCTGGCATGCTGCAACCAAGAAGGGAGGTTTAGAGTATTCTTCCCAGTGAGAGAAATTACTATATCATTATTGGTATCGTTTTGAGTGGTTGGTGGAATTATTTTGGAGAACACAGGGCTTAAGAATCTCAGCAGTCCTCACACACACGTACCCATTAGAATAGCATCTGCAGATATCAAAGTTCCTGCAAACATATTGGTTTTTACATAACTTTCCATACTGTTGGGCAGCATTTATTCTGGCTCCTCAGCTAACTAAGGAGTTACTGTTGCTGAAATGATAACATTTTTAGAAGTAATCATATTTATTTGGATAATGGTTCTCAGGAGGTCATTCATGGATATGCCATTTTGTGGCCATTGAGATTTGATGGATTATTTTCTTTTTCTTTTTAAAGTATGGGCTTTAAATTATAGATCCCATGCTAAGTGTTCCTTTAGGCAAGCATAAAACTTAGTTTGTCAATAACACAACAGATATTTCTAGAGGAAGGCTTTCTAAGTAATTCTGATATATCAGACTGAATCCTAGATAATGATGAGTTAATTAACTTTAATTGGTTGCATTTAGTTGAAGAGAAGAGTGGAAAAGATATCTGAGTAAGCAACAATATGAAACCCATTCAAGGGAATCTGAATTTTTATGAAAAGATACATATATTTTCCTGGACTAAACTTCATCATAATGCAGTTAAACATTTTAAAGTGTTTCTATCATATTAAATTACTTCTGGAGTTTCTAATGTTTCCAGGCTCATTACGAAGTAAAACAGTTTTGTACAATTTTCAGTTTTTGTCATTAGATACCACAATAGCTGTCACGAATGCTTGAGATGTCATGTTGATTGTGATTTCCCTTAAGATTTCAAAAAACAAGATTTCAGATTGAATTCTATCAAGAAAAACAAGGCAATCAAGCAAGTCCTTGATTAAAATGAACAGTGAAGCTGTTAATCTTATGTAAAACTTAAGAAATACTGTTGACTTACTAAATTTTATAAATACCTTTTATACATCATGAGTGGGTAACCTTTTGGTCCTTTGGTCACTGCATGATAGATAAGGAAGGCTAGGATGTCAACTTGCACATACATTTCCGCATATATAGCCTTCTCCCACTCCCTGATCCCTGTGCCAGCCAGCTAGGAAAAGGTGAGAACTTCACAAAGGAATGGTTGTTTTCTTATTGCATGGCTATTTCTTTTTCCTTGTCCATCTGATTGGCAGTGGGTAAAGCAAAGAGCATACTATTGCTTCCTTGCACTTTAATTACAATATCTATGCCTTCTGTTGAGGACCTGTATACTGCATAGGTCAGAAAGAGGGCTGAGAAAATATCTACAGACTCCTCACATCCAGGACAAACTCCTTCCCTTGGACCGTACTACAGGGTGTTGCATACCGAAACAATTAGACACAAAGGCAGTATTTTCCCTTGTGCCATCACTCTGTTGAACACCTAATTCCCACAATACTGTCTTATGTCTAAGTATTTTTACCCATGTAATATGACTATATTACTATTATCCTTCTCAACTTTTCTACTACCTTCTCTTATCAATATCATTATTATGATTATTATTCCTTTGTTGTTTTGTATGTACACTCAGAGCTTATGCACCGAAGACAAATTCCTTGTGTATCCAATCACACTTGGCCAAATTAAGTATCCTCCTCTCCTCTCCTCTCCTCTCCTCTCCTCTCCTCTCCTCTCCTCTCCTCTCCTCTCCTCTCCTCTCCTCTCCTCTCCTCTCCCACCCCACCCCACCCCACCCCACCCCACTCCACTGCATTCCATTTAGGTTTATTCCTCTGCCTCAGTCTTACTCTTTAACTGGGACTTCCTGTTGGATTAATTCTTACTGCCTTAACTTCATCTAAGACTATTTTTCATCCTAATGATTCTCTCTTTTGCATTCTTGTCTCTTACTTTTTCTCTTCGTCAGCCACAGATGTCTTCTATGGTACATAATTTGAAAGTTATTGATGAGAAACTTACTATAAGGCCTTTCACAGGTAAAATACTACAAGAAGTCATATATTCTAAATAACCTGAGACTTTGTTCATACCTTACTTCAGAAATGGTGAAGCACAGCTTTGATGGTGTTGCACCTGGATGCCTGCAATAGTTTGCAGACAGTTTTTTTCTGACTCTGCTTTCTATCCACTAATTAGTGTCTGGAGTAATGCAGTTCATTGGATCCTACATCACTTTCCCCCATCCCCCCATCTTTTTATCTGTCCCTTCTTTGGTTGCATCATCAGGAACATTATCTGTTTAAAGTGTTAATGTTGACTTTCTGAATTCAGGAACACCCAGGTTTTTTAATCGATTACTTGATTGGATTGATTTGATTTGAACTGATTACTATCATTACTATTTTTGTGTGCTTTCCTCAATGGTGCCATCAGACTGAATTAGATTTTTTTTAATTAATATGGCCACCTCACATATTAGGACTTTCCCCCTGTTTTTACTCTCTAGAATCAGTTCCCCCTTGAATTACAACTGTACACTTATCTCTTAAAAGAACAGAAAGGCCCTGAAAACACTTCAGAGAAATTTATTTATATTTTTAATTTAATTATTAGACGTATATAATCAACCTGTCATAGTTTAACAATTAAACATTAAAAAATACTATCAACAAAATCGCAACTTACACCCCTAAATAACATCCCTCCCTGTATTTGCTGAACTCTCACCTTTGTCCAGGTGGAAGGAAGGTCCAGCTATTTAAATCTTTATTGAAACCAAAATGGTGGAGACCTGCTGGATCCCAGGGTGGGATGTTCCACAAGGCAGGGATAGTTACAAAGTATGTGTAACTTCTAGGTGCACTAGAAGGCAACATTTAATAGAGTGGGCCTGTATTGTGCACACCCTACCTGACATGGCAGGATAGGCAGAGACCATGGACATTTTTTTCATTATTCACTATAGATTTATACTAAGGTACTAATAGTATTGTGCTACTATTTATGATAGATAGATAGATAGATAGATAGATAGATAGATAGATAGATAGATCACTTCTACTACTACACACTCTTCAACTTTTCCAAATGTTAGTCAGTTAGTTAGCCAAAAAAGGATTACTTACACACTACATGGACAAAATTGTGGGTCACTATTATTTATTTATTTATTTAGCATATGATAACAATATGGCAGAAGAGAAGTAGACATATACACAAAATCCATTTAATTATATCCAAAACATCTACAGGGGTATGGCAGTGGGCTTATAACTGGATATCCGATTCAGCTATCCAGGCCTCTGGCGTTGCTCAGTGTAGATCTTCTAGGGAACCAGAGAACACAAGTTATGATCAATCTTGCACAATATGTTTAATAGTTTGCATATCAGCACCACAATCACAAGGGGAATCTTTCTATCCCCACTGAGCAGAGGCACTTCTTCCAGTATCACACCTAATTCTGTTCAATTTTGTCCAGACAGAACAGGACAGGTTAAACCCAGATGGTTTGGTAGAGGGATCACTAATGGTCAGGTCAAAAGCAGATATCGTGGACCATTCCTTTCTCCAGGCTAGATGTTGAGTGAATAGCTGTTTTCCATGCTGGCCTTCGGGATTTCAATCTTGTGTTGAACTGTGCATTGTCCTATTAGTGACTATGGGTCACTGATTTGGGCCCTAAATGACAAAAGCTGTAAGAACCTAAAGAATGATGTTCTTTCTACTGTCGCATTGCAGTAGTTTAATAGGGCTCACGTTCTCTGTGGCTGTATTAATGCCACAAGTGTGATAATGTCATTTTTGACTTTCTCTTGCCACTATATAGTATGTGTTAACTATATAACAATTTTGGTACCATTAGTATATCACATACTCAAATTTGGGAAGGCTTGGACTCTGACTGGGTAGGTACAGGCGGGTTGTCCGAGGTCTGTCTTGAGACGGTTATCTGGGATGAGTTTGACCCTGTGACTCCCGAGGACGTGGACAGGATGCTGGGGAGGTTGAACGCAACCACATGTTTATTGGACCTGTGTCCCTCCTGGTTGGTGCTGGCTACCCAGGAGGTTACACGAGGCTGGCTCCAGAGGATTATAAATGCTTCCTTGAGTGAGGGGTTCTTGCCTCCCGCCTTGAAAGAGGCGGTGGTGAGGCCTCTCCTCAAGAAGCCTTCTCTGGACCCAGCTGTTTTAGCAAACTATCGTCCAGTTTCCAACCTTCGCTTCTTGGTGAAGGTTGTTGAGAGTGTGGTTGCGTGACAGCTCCCGCAGTACCTAGATGAAACCGTCTATCTAGATCCATTCTAGTCCGGCTTCAGAACCGGGTACAGCACGGAAACAGCATTGGTCGCGTTGGTTGATGATCTCTGGAGGGCTCGGGACAGAGGTTGCTCCTCTGTTCTGGTCCTATTAGACCTCTCAGCGGCTTTTGTTACCATTGACCATGGTATCATGCTGCGCCGGTTGGAGGGGTTGGGAGTGGGAGGCACTGTCTTACGGTGGTTCTCCTCCTATCTCTCCGACCGGTCACAGTCTGTGTTGGCTGGAGGGCAGAGGTCGACCTCAAGGCACTTGGTTTGTGGGGTGCCACAAGGGTCAGTCCTCTTGCCTCTCCTGTTCAACATTTATGTGAAGCCGTTGGGCGAGATCATCTGTGGTTTTGGGGTGCAGTGCCATCTGTACGCTGATGACACCCAGCTGTACATCTCCACCCCAGACCACCCCAACGATGCCCTTGAAGTGATGTCCCGGTGCCTGGAGGCCGTGCGGGTCTGGATGGGGAGGAACAGGCTCCGACTCAATCCCTCCAAGACTGAGTGGCTGTGGCTGCCGGCATCCCGATATAGTCAGCTGGTGCCATTGCTGACTATTAGGGGCGAGACATTGGCCCCCACGGAGAGGGCGCATAACTTGGGTGTCCTCCTGGACGCATGGCTGTCTTTAGAAGAGCATATGACGGCCATGGCCAGGGGGGATTTCTATCAGGTTCGCCTGATACGCCAGTTGCGCCCCTTTCTGGATCGGGACTCCCTATGCACGGTCACTCATGCCCTCGTCACTTCCCACCTCAACTACTGCAACGCTCTCTACATGGGGCTCCCCTTGAGGAGCACTCGGAGGCTCCAACTGGTGCAGAATGCGGCCGCGCGGGTACTTATGGGGGTGACATGGCGCTCCCAGGTGACACCTCTCCTGCGCGAGCTGCATTGGCTTCCAGTGGTCTTCCGAGTGCGCTTCAAGGTGTTGGTTCTCATCTTCAAAGCGCTCCATGGCTTAGGACCCGGTTACTTACGAGACCACCTTCTGCCTCCGATAACCTCCCACCGGCCAACACACTCCCACAGAGAGGGCCTCCTCAGGGTGCCGTCGGTCAGGCAATGTCGGCTGGCGACCCCCCAGGGAAGAGCCTTCTCTGTGGGGGCACCCGCCCTCTGGAATGAGCTACCCCCAGGGATACAACTAATCCCAGACCTCCGTACCTTCCGCCGGGCCCTGAAGACTTTTTTATTTCAGCAAGCCGGGCTGGGTTAAAATTTTTTAATTGGGTGAATTTTATGGGTAAGGGGTTTTAAATTGGAGAAGCCAAAGATAATTTAATTTAATGTATTTTAATATTTGTATTGTGTGTTTTTAATTCTGGCTGTTCACCGCCCCGAGTCCTTCGGGAGAGGGGGCGGTATAAAAATTTAATAAATACTAAATACTAATACTAAATACATACAGCGTTGCTGGAATTTAAATGGTTTGCCCTGATTTTATACTAGTATATTATTTTGGCTACAGTACCCCATTATTATATGGCAATGTCATAACTGGTGAACAATTGAACTACAAAGGCATAGATTGAGGAAGTAAACTGAAATGTTTTACTCCATAGCAGAGGTGTGTCTCCCAAGAGATAAAACTGGTTTGCATTTCCACATGTATCAACATAAGCAGCAACATTACTAAAAATGTCATGAGCTGCTCACTAGGATAACAAATAGCATTGCTTTGCTATGATTACCCCTGAATGGGGAAAGAATATATATTTCAAATTTTGACTAATTCTAAGTGGCTTCAAAATGTATTTTTGTAGGAACATTAGGAAAAAGATATATCATAATCATTACCGAAGAAAAATTCAAATATTTTAATATTGTTTTAACTTCAGCATCCATTATTTCCCAACATGTAATAGCTGAACTAGCAACAATAAAGATGTCCAGGTTTCAATGAAATATATTTCATAAATTAGCTTATCATTGCACTGATTTAGCATGCCTAGCAGGTGAAAGACAAAAACATGTGTTATCTTCCCTAGGGAGCCTTCAGTGAATGTCATTCCAGCTTCATATGTCTTTCTTCTTTCCCCTTCTTGAACTGATATAAAATTCTAATGTGTGCCCTCTGGTTCCATCTTCATTGAAATCTAGCAAAACCGCTGAAGGTAAGATAGTGGCAATGGTGCATGTAAAAAGGAAAAAGGAATACAGTGATTCATAGTGCACTTGAAGAAAGTTGCCATTGTTAACAGCACTACTTTTTGTATGTAGACAGGTTAAAATATGTCACATCGGTGTTAAAAAAGAATAAAGTTATTTATCTTAGCTAGTTTTTCAAAGTTCAGAAGCTCAGCAATAAAACTGGAAAATATATGTTTATAAATTACTTGACATCTCTCTCAAAAACAAACACGTTCAGCATCTCAAACAGAAAGAGGGAAGGCAGCAGATTGATCTGTTTCAACCACAAGATTACTATTGCACCTACCTCAATATAGCTTTTGCTAACTGCCAAATTCTCCCCAATGCATTCAGTATTTCACACCCACTGAATTTTAATTCTCCCATTATATATTACAGGAGTTCAAAAAGAACAATTGTAAAAAAATCTGCAATTAAGTTCCTGGTGAAGTGACCCAACCTTTTCTCAACAATGATATGTCTACATATTTTTGGACCACACTTCTCTTATATAAGACCACTGGTTATGTTATCTAGGGCTGATAGAATGGCTTTCCCAAATATCACTTATACACTCAGGGTACAACTGCACCCTTAAACAACTTTGATTACACTAGTCCCTTCCCCTTTCTTCATCTGGAAATGGGACAGCAATTAAGATATAGTGTCCCTGCTTATCCATTTAGTATGGTTCATCTTCTCTTATTTATTTGTTCAACTTGTTCAACTTATTTATTTATTTGTTCAACTTGTATGCCGCCTTTCTCCGAAGACTCAAGGCCGCTTACAATGCATTAAAAACCATATATAAAAACATTAAACATTAAAACATTAAAAACAATTAAAACCCATTCACACCATTCATGGCCGGATCTCGCCAGATCGCAACAGCGAGATCAACGGCCCCAGGCCTGCCGGAAAAGCCAGGTCTTCACTGCTTTTCGGAAGGCCAATAGGGTGGGGATGGTCCGGATCTCAGGAGGTAACTGGTTCCAGAGAGTTGGGACAGCCACCGAGAAGGCCCTCCCCCACGGGCCCGCCAGCCGACACTGTTTAGCTGACGGGATCCGGAGGAGACCAACTCTGTGGGATCTTACCAGTCGCTGGGAGCTATGCGGTAGAAGGCGGTCTCTAAGATAACCTGGCCCTGAGCCATGTAGGGCTTTAAAGGTAATAACCAACACCTTGAATTGTACTCTTGTACTTCGCGGCTCTCTTTTCTCTGATTCTTCTGCTTCTCCATCTCACCTCATCCCATAGGTATAAATATTTAATGCAGGCAGCAGAGATAGGAAGAGCTTGCCCAATATGTCACCAAGCTCAGAATATTAAAGGATGCAATAAGCCAGTGTTGATTAGAACAACTAATCTAGTAACAGTAACAGACCTTGGAGGTTTTCTAGTACATCCCCCTCCTCAAGCAGGAGACCCTATACCATTCCTGACAAATGGCTATCCAATCTCTTCTTAAAAATCTCCACTCATGGAACATGTGCAACTTCTGGAGCCAAGTCAAGCCAAGCCATTCCATTGATTAATTGTTTTCACTGTCAGGAAAGTTCTTATTTCTAGGTAGGATTGGTCTTTGATAAATTTCCAATTGTTACTTCTTGTCTGGCCCTCAGGTACTTTGAGGAATAGGTCTACCCCTTCGTCTCTATGGTAGCTCCAACTATGCATTTGAACATCCTTTTGAGTAAACTGACATAAGATTGGGGCATAAATGTGTTTCTTTGCTCTGTTTATACTTTCAGATACCTATTTCAATCATGGTTATGGTTATCTGATCCATAGTAGAGGTTATACTATTTCATAAAGTGAGCTTCATGTGTGATTTTGTTCCACCTTGTCTGAATAAGCTGTGATTCTCTACATTACTTGCTTGAGCGGACATAGTATTTTAGCTAGCTAACAGAATACTTTTATTAATTGTCATTGGCAATGCTATAGAAGTTTTACATTTCTGTGGAAATATTCAGTAATGTATGTTAGTTGAATGAAAGGAGAAATTACCTTACTGTTATTTAATCACAACATCTAATTTACCACAATCAGTTGTGGTAATCACAATCACAAGCTCCTGGGTTTCTGAAACAGTTTTTTAAGTCATATCAGATAGACCAGTGTTTCTCAACCTTAGCAATATTAAGATGCATGGACTTCAACCTGCAGAATTCCCTAGCCATAATTGAAGTCCACATATCTTAACATTGCTAAGGCTGAGAAACACTGAGATATACTATAACAATAATACAAATTGTCTCTTGGATATCTACTGTGAAACACATATTGCTCAAGAAAAAACAACTGGTTGGGCATGCCAAAAGAAGTCTTATGTGTATTATTAATTTATGCAGTATATTTGGGAAAGCAGATCTGTGTTTGTTAGATTAATGTTTCTGAAAGCATATGTGATGAATTCCAAATGTATAACCAAATAAACCTGCATTAGTTATAAGCATATCATTCACATATTCAAATGTACAAAATCCAATTAAGCTTCAGCCCTTCATATTTTTTCATTCATGAGACAACATCTTTACGACAAAAAGCAAATAAGTAAAAAGTTTCTTTTACCCCAAATATAATATATATATAAGTTTGAAGTTAGTCTTCCACAGATAGCCAGTTTAATTATGCTAAAAATGACATTTTTAATTAAACACCAAGGTAAGCATAAATGGATTTCAAAATAATTAATCAAACATCAAAAAATTGAAACCTTTTTCTGCTTGAGCAGCAGAAATGAAAGAACCATCTTCGGGTCTCATAGAGATTCAATCTAATTTAATTCTCTGTCTTCTCTAAATAAACATTCCTAAAACCTTTTTTTTCATCTGGGGGAATAAGGATGAGAAGGGTAATCAATATTTCTAGCATTTTAATTAAAACCGTTAGTGGAATAAATCCATTTAATTATCAGTTAATGAAATACAAGGTCATTTACCTGACAGGAACTTTGAAGGTGGATTACTAGCTGGAATAAAGTAGGCGCACCCAATGTCACAGCCATTTAGCTTCTGTCAAATTTAAGGTTAAAATCCTTTTAGACTATTTAACCTATTCTCTACCATTTTTCTATTATGTATGCAAATTGGGAAGAGGAAATACATGGTCAAAACCCATCTTCCATTTAATCTGTCCCCAAACTTTCTATCAAGTTTAACCAATTTTACTGTTCTTTTTTAGAGTGCAGCCCATATAACGGAGCCAAATATAGTACCATTTATTTTAAATGAAAATTGCACATGTAACATTCCTGTATTATCAGTAAAAATCATAGAACCCTTCTTAACACAATGCGAGTCTTATTTCACTTTTGCAACCCAATTAGTCGTTATTCTCCTCTCTTCTTTCACTCTTGCAATTGCCTCAGAAGGTTAATTTACTTATTTGTATCCTGCCTTTATTATTTTTATGAATATCTCAAGATGGTGATCATGTCTGACACAACTTCCTCTTCCTGTTTTTCCCACAACAGCAACCCAAGAGGTGGCTGGGCTGAGAGAGAGTGACTGGCCCAAGGTCACTCAGCTGTCTTTATGGCTAAGGCAGGATTAAAATTCACAGTCCCTGACTTTCTAGCCTGGTGCCTTAATCAATAGACCAAACTGACTCTCTAGATAGGTTGGAAAAAATCCATAATACTTCATAAAGTACACACACACACATACAACATTCCTGCGTGAAAAAGGTTACATATTCCCTAGAGTTAAGAGCCATACATTTAAAATTATTGCTTAATGCATTGTAAACCGCCCTGAGTCTCCGGAGAAGGGCGGCATATAAATCAAATTAAAAAAAAAAAATCAGTAAAAATTCAATCAAGCAAGAAGGGAGGAAGGGAGAAAAGTGTGCATGTGGAAGATGATTGTGGAGTCTGACTAATCCATTAATCACCTCCAAAATGCCATTCCCCCATTGGATCCCCAGGGCAGCTGGAAGAGCCATATCTTCAATCCCTTTTGGAAGGCCAGAAAGATGGGTGCAGATCTTACCTGGGGGTGAGGGGGCGGGATGTTCCAGAGGGTGGACGCCAGGACAGTAAAGGCTCTTCTCCTGCCAGTTAAAATTCCTTGACTGATGGGATCTGTAGCATGATTCTTCTACTGGCATGAGTGAGGCAGGCTTATCCATTGGGATAAGCCGTTCTTCAGATACATTGGAGCCATGCCATGGAAGGCTTTAAAGGTGGTAGCAATACCTTGAATTGGACCCAGAAGCAAACTGGCAACCAACACAGCTCATGGAGCAGAAATGTAAATGGGCCACCTTAGGGGTTCCCATAACTGCAGACAACACTCTGCAGATGCAATAAGAGTAGAGAAATACTGATACTTTGTTGCTCTTACTAGCCTTAATAACAGTTGAAGTTGTGTCCGATCAGATTCATCCCTTGTTTTCCTCCAACAGTGCTCTAGGCGTCGCTTTGTCCTTTTCAGAACCCACAGCTCCCCCATGAACCAGTGGAAGTGATGGATCAAGAGAGGCCACACAGGTGTAATCCTGTCCAAAGCTTTAGCCAACCTTTGGTTCAAGGACGTAATCAGAGCTTTGGCAGGACTATGCAGCAAGGTCCTCCCCCCCACCCCACCCCAGATATCCTCCAACTTCCTCTGGAACCTACTTGGGTCCATGAGCCTCTGGTGGACTATTCAAATGGGTGTGACCTCCATGCAGAGGGCAGCAACATAAATTTTAGACATGCTGAAAGTACTCCAAATTCTATAGCCAATATGCACCAAATTATGTGCTAAATAATTCAGTTGTAACTATCAAAGAAGTTAGATGAAACAGCAGTCAAATCTTAATAATAAATATTATTTACTCATGTGTTCATTTGTTCAGCTATTCATTCATTGACTCATTCATTCACATTTGTATCCCACTGAGATCTGAAAACTCCAAATGCTAACATCTAAATAAATTCACTACATAAACTTAATGTAGCAAAAATATAAAACAAAAAAAAAAAAAATCATGCAAATGTGGAAGGTAAAAAAATATCATTCATGCTGCAGCTTTTTTTTTTTTTTAAAAGATGCTACTTGTATTTGGATTTTGGGTTTTGAAATAATATAGGGTGAAGACAGAATTTAAAAAAAACCAGTCTCAAGAACTGGAACAGATGGGCTAAGACAGTTGCTTCTTTGCTAAATGAGTGATGACATTTGCAGGATAGAATGTACTGTATTAGGTTCTATAATTATTCTACAATTTCATAGACCACTATTTAGTTGAGTGACTAGATCCACTTCTTTGTCTTGCTATGCTAAAAATTTGTCTATTTATCTTCTTCTATCCAAAAACTGTAGCGATGCCTTCATTCTTTTCCTGTTTGAAAAAAAAAATCCCTATTCTGGCTCTGATTTAAATAAACAAAGGAAGAGAAAAATGTCTGCTGAGAACCTGAAAGTGATTATAAAAGAAATCGTTCTTTGCTTTAGAAAGATGATCTGGACCATATTCCCAGTGCTTGGAATTTTAAAAAGCTTTGTAACATTTCACAAAATATTCTGCAAATGAACATACCACTGCTAGTCAAATGCACCAAGGAATACTACTTTTTATTATTTAAGAGGCTGCAAGTTGTGTACATTTGTACAGATTTTGTATTTATGTTTATGTATGTACAAATGTGCAAATGCTCTGGGAATATAAAACAAAGTATTAAGGTACCTCTAACCATAATAGAGTTTAAACCTATATACTAATTTCACTATGTGCATGGAAAACAGTATGCCTAGAAAAAAAAATAGTTGTGCTATTAAATCAGGGCTTTCTTCTTTTCTTCTCTTCTGTGAGTCTTTTATTCCTAAAATTTATGTTTCGATTAAAAAAAACTGAGTTGATAGCCTTAGAGATTTCAGTTAGAGTTGCACTTCCCACAGTGCCAAGGGCATCTGTAGCATCTGCCTGGCCCCCTTCACTCTCTACATCTCTAACCCCCAATGTTCCCTTTCACTGGAATTGCTGAATGCTGACTAATTTGGGGTCTTTTACAATGACTGACTTCATGTAGTGTCTTCTCAAGTGCTCCCTTTTCAACCAAGCATGCAAAAAGTAGTTGTAATTTATGATTAACAACAGGTTGAATTGCTCAGTTGCAACAATGGATTTTTACTGATGATCTGCATTCAGACAAAGGGATTGCTCCATTGCAAATCCCAGAAATACATTGTTGTAAATTATCAAAGCATCTGTGCTCTTGGGGTCCTCCAAAAGCAACCCAGTTTAATAATCTTGGAAGATTATGTTTTTCAAGAAAATGCCATTGTTTTGTGTTTACCCAGGAACTTTTTTCTATATTAGACAGTTGGCAGATGCTCAAAATATCTGAAAAAAAATGAGACATGACATTCTAGCCAATATGGCCTACAAAAATACTGTTCATTGCTAGCAAGTTATTTCCTTTCAAGATAAGCAATATTATGCAGAGTGCCGAAAAGAAATGAGAAACCATAAACAAAAAACCTGAAAGGCCTAAAGAAAAAAATAAAGAGTAGTTCGTACCACTCTGTTCATTATTCCTCTCCATATTTTGTTTCCACCTCATCCATACATCACATCCATACATTGCTTCTTGCTTTTTAAACTTCTAATCTTTGCTCTTTTGAGGACTTTATCTACTTCATCCAAGCATAACTTTTACACATTTTCTTTTCCTTTCCTCTAAGCTCATTCACTCTTTCTTCATATATTTTGTTTAGCCATTTAATTCCCATTCATTTTCTCCATACAGGTAGCTCCAGTTAATGACATCCATTGGGAGTGCAATTGCAGTTGCTTAGTGATCTGGTCATAAAATACAACATCATGTGACTGTGCCACTTAGCAATGACAATTCTGAGACTCTCGGTTGCCATTGTCAAGCAAATCACCACAGATCATTAAATGAGAAGGTCATGTGGTTTGTAATCTCCTGCCAGCTTCCCCATTGATTTTGCTTCTCAGAAGCTGGCAAATAAGGTCACGAATAGCAAACACATGACTGCAGAATGTGGCAATATCATAATTGTAAGGTAGGCATTGAGCACTTCGATCACAATCAAGTGCTACGGGGATGCTGCAGTGCTAGAACTCTAAGGACCAGTCAGTACTAGTGCAAGTTCAAATGATCTGAAATCAAAGCACCTCAATTTACCTTTTTTTAAATAATAATCACTCACTTTTTAAAAATTCAATCTATATTCATTCAGCATTCATTTATTCTTGACATTTTCACTTTAGCCTTCCATTAAATACCTCTGCATTCACCTTACACATTTCTTACAACATACCCAACAGTTCCATATAATACTGTGGGTAGAAAAAATGCTTCTACAGAACCATTTTTGCTTTTTTTAAGATACCTTCATTCCCTACAGCAGACTAAATACTATTCATTACCTTTTACTAATATTTTCACATGTTATAATTTCTCTGCCTATTTTCTACACATTCATTTCTTGTCTTTTTTCACCATATATATGAAACCTATCATAATTCCTTCCATTTTCTCGATCAAGCACAATACCTTGAATTTTTCATACAGTACTTTTCAGCTCTTTTCAGTGTTCTTTGTTGCATCACCCCATTCAAATTAATAAATTTTCTTTGCAAATTATTTGGGTTCCTAGTCAGCAATGTGGTACCATCTACCTATAAAGATCCACATACATTCAAATCCACAACCAGTACACTTATGTCACTACAAACACTGTTTATATATTTATCCATAAGTACATTATGTTCTTCCATGCTCAGTGTTAAGTTTTCTATTAAGCAATCCATTCTCAGGCATGCTTAACTTCCATACATTGCTCACATCCCATTCAATAACTAACATTCAACTACATATTTGCATAAAATATTCCATTATTCCAGACTGTTTGCTTTATCAAATGCTTTCTTTAAATCAACAACTGTATAATATTTTCCTTTCTTGCATTCATCCGTTTTAATACATTTTAATGAAGAGCCAAAATCTGGTTTGTATAACATCTATCCAGCATAAAATCAAACTGTACTTTCTAAATTTTGCTCATTGTTACCTCTTGTAACCTATACATCAGAATTCTGCTAGACAAGTTTGCAGGTGCACTTAACAAGCCAACTTGCTGTAATGTTTCTATTCACTGTTAAGTGCTCTCCTATTTGTGTAGCGAGTATATTAAATAAGGCAATTGTAATTTTAACATACATTTTTCACAGCTTTTATAATTTCCTATGAGGGGATGGATTTATATGAATGCATTTGTTTCAGTTACACTCTTGAATATATCTCTATATTGTTCCCATATACAGTAAATCCCTTAAATGCTTGTGTTAGCACTTCCTCGTTTAAGTTTCATCTCAAATAATTGTAAAACCATTAGTTGTGTCCTTGTTTAGGCCTTTTTACTCACTTCCAAAACATTTTATTTCCATCGAAATCATAGCATATTTTCTCTGCCCTATTAAATCATAGCCATTTCCTTTTTGTTGTTGGTTCCTGTCTGACCTAATGAGTTTTTCTGTACTCTCTCATTTTCACCCTTCCGTTCATGTCATGTAGGAGAAGGTTTTGTTTGTTTTATTTGGAGGGAGGCAGTTAGTGTTTTGTGGTGTTCTGCTAGATCATTTTCATTAGAACGTTGCACTGTTTTCTCTAACATGACTGGTTCTTCCATTATTACCAGTCAATGGAATCAACAACCTACAGATTACTGCTTTCATATGCACTCATAACTATCTTCATTGCACTGATTTCTCTTTTCTAATATATACTTTAACCATTCATCATTAAACCTTCATTTGCATGCATGTATCCACCAATTCTGTCATACAAAATTGGATCACTTTAGTTCAGAACTGTTATCTTCTTCCTCCTTACCTTTATTTCAGGAACACACAACCTATTTGGGTTTTTTTCTATTCTGTTCTTTACGTTTCTTCTCCCTGTCATGATTTAGGTCAATGAAGGTTTTCATATAATGTCTATGGAGATTCTCAGTCATTCAGGTCATGGTTGTCCCAAAGGTGCTTTTCCAAAAAGCAACTTTTTTCTTTGAAGATGTTTTGCTTCTCATCCTAGAAGCTTCTTCAGTTCCATATTCATATAATGCTTTTTAGTAAGATATAGATCAATATGCCATATGGAGCATCCCCTCTTACTAGCAGGTTATCATACATTTTGATCATCAATAAGCAGAACCAAATGCAGTTTAGCCTAAGCTTGCTTCAATACAAGCTAATTTCTCCAACCTAGAAACTACCTTGCAAGCCAACATAGTTGCCAGCTTTCTATGAATTATGACATATATGGAGTATATTCCACATATACAACATGTTCCAAAATGAAATAGCATGATAGAGTTTTTTTTTATTTATTTAAATCCTATGGTTATTTACTTATTTATTTGAGAAGAGCTCAGAGTCATAGTTTTATTAGTTATTGTACAATTTGGCATTTGATTCTTCAAGCACATCTGTTACTAGGAAATTATGTAGATATTATAATTACACAAAATTATTCATTAGTCAAATAACTGGTTGAGGATTTCTATGTAGCTCAATAGGGTGAAAATACTGAGCTAACTCTAATTTAAAAACAAAATATTTGTGTCCATATGCTATTATGACCATAGAAATATCTTCAGACAACTTTGGCTTCCTCGGTTAAGAAATGGAGATGAACATCGCCCCCCCTAGAGTCAGATACAATCGAGCCCTTTGCTATCAGAATACACTCTTTTGATGGACTGTTCCTTCCTCTTTCCTATGCAGCCTCCATGCACCTCCCAAATCTGTTAAAAGTGGCTGGGAGACAACACACGCACACACAAATACATACCATAATAAGTAAATTGTAGTACGGGTAAAAGGAAGAGGAGAACTGGGAAGTTTTTATACTACATTGAATTTATCCTTTTGGGAAAGACTGTGATATTTTTAATTCAACGTTTTTTTTTATTGTGGCACTTTTGTTTTGGTTTTTTTAAAGTGAGGAGTATAAGTATCTACAACATAAGAGTCTAATACAGTCTAATATGATTTAAAATATTTACATTTCAAGGATTTCAAGTAACTTATTTATTGAATAAAATACTTCTTAAAACTGTCAATGTGCTATGTGATTTACAGCCTAGGGGAAAAAAATAACATAGAAGTCATAACTTTGCAGGTTTTGTGATGCATGAAGATCAGATTTTTTAATGTTGGTTAATGCTTTACTAATTAAAGTGTGCATGTTAATTAAAGCAGAGGCTAATGTTAATTACCTATATTAATGGAATCTCATGTAGCACCTGCCTGAAGCAATGGGTTCAATTTTCAAAATATCTCAATTAAGGCTGAAACTTTTGATTTGCATCTAGTAGGGTTTCAATTAACTGCATTGCAAACTTAAATAACACACTTAAAGGCATAATATCACAAATCACATGCAGCACTGAAGAATTGGTCGGTTTAATTAGTGAATAGGACTGTGAAAGCTTTCACAGTCAGTAAGGTGAAGGCCATAATGCTGGCACGCGAAAATAATCTAGGTTCTTTAGCTATTTCAAAAGGGATATTAAATGTTTCATTCATGTTGATGGTGATGAGAGCTATGTGACATATACGCCAATGTGTTAAATTTGATGGCGAAGAATAAAATTAGTGGGCCTTACTTTCACATAAAAGTATACATTAGAGTGCAAAGTCATTCACCAATTCACCAACTTAGTTTGTTCTTTTGGACATAATTTCTATCTTCTTTATACCAAGCTTTAAAAAATTACTCTATTCTAGATCATCCCTGCATTATTAAACCTCTGAGGGCTCATGCAATCTCTCCCTTCCTCAAATTCAAATAATAGCCTAATTTACCCATATTGCTATTTCATAATGCAGTTTCTTATCACATTCACTATGGTGTGCAAAACCATCCCTTATAACTTAGGGTTGTGTGAATTGGCCAATAAGACTTGTCTAACAAAGTATTTTTAAAAGACATAGTTTAGTAACATATGCAACTACGATCAATTACTATTTCTGTCTTTTCAAAACTGAGGGCCCATCTAGATCATTCTCCCTATAGATTCAGAAGTATTTAGTGACACAGACGTCTGTTTGGCCAGTGCAAAATCTACCCTTAACACACTTTTTATAAGTTGATTGTTGAGAAAATGAATATAATGGGTTACATCCAGATTAACTAAGCCAATGGTCTTCAATAGATCAGCCAACTTCTTAGTCTCTAGCTTCCTTTCCTCCACTGTTCTTGCAGATTTGCAAAGGGGTTGCAGAAAGAGGAAGGATTGGTAAAAAATCGTTCCTCTTCTATTTGATCAACATGTATTTCACGATGGTAGCACAGAGGTAAGACTGGAACAGATGGGACAATTGGGTAGATAAGAAGAGGATGAAATGAGAAATCAATGTGCAAAAGGATTTGGGGGTGTCGAAAGAAAAAAAGAGGTCTAGGTGTAGAGGAGGTCTGTGGCACAGCAAAGAGAGAGAAAATGATGGGATGCAGGCAGCAAAAGAAAACAGCCAGTGAACAAAGGATCCTTGTTAGTACAAACAGAGAGAACATGTATAGTAAGATGCAATGAAGTGTGAGATGGAGGGGGTAAAGAGGAAAAGGGTAGAGAGTTGTAATAATGGAAAAGAGAGGAAGTAAATTAAAAAAGCATGCATTTGATAATATGTGACATGTTGAAGAAGAAGACAATTATAAATATGTATTGCAATCAACCTTTTTAAAAGGCAGTAAAAAAGCGGAGATCAGATAAATACAATTCAGAGAATGATGTACTCACTTACATGCTCACCAAGCTCTAGTATCTGTGTTTGTCCCCTTCACTTCAAAGGAGCAGATAAGTACAAAGCAATGCACCACAGAGACCAAAAGAGTTTTATTAGAACTGGCAACGTTCTCCTTCTGTTGCCTCAGACATTAAAAGCAATAACTCAGAGGAAGAATGGACCTGGGCTTTTTGCTATATTTCTGATCTTAACTCCCTAGAGCATGAACTGTATGAAAAAGCAAGATAAGGCAAAGCAAAAGAATGGACAGCACTATGGGCTCTGTCATCATGCAGCTCTTAGCCCTTTTCTTAATGTTCATACATTAAGCACAAATGGCTGCAGGAAAAGCCCTATAGGCGTTGGAAATGAGACTAAGAAACTGCAATTTCGGGGTGGACCAGGGAGGTAGAGCAGAGACTAAGAAACTGCATTTCAGAATACTGCATTAGCTATCTTACTTCTAATGCCCTGATCAAAAACAAAATATTAGAGGACAATCTATAATTTTTCCAGCATATAAAAGTACATGTGAAGCAGGCAGGAGCTGAATCCTTTGAAAAGTACATGCACATGATTATGGGAAGGATGGAATAGAATATTGACTTCTCTGTATAACAGACAAAGTAAATAAAAGGTATAAAGCTTTCATTATTCTCCTCTTGAGTTACGCA
Organism: Pituophis catenifer annectens; assembly: GCF_029215685.1. Classification (NCBI taxonomy): domain Eukaryota; kingdom Metazoa; phylum Chordata; class Lepidosauria; order Squamata; family Colubridae; genus Pituophis; species Pituophis catenifer. The sequence continues at coordinate 293,304,552 of NW_027256881.1, forward strand.
CCATTTTGAGACCTAATCAAGTGATAGGCAATATTGAAAATGCTTAATTAAATGCTTCCTGAAATTGCACATTCTAAAACCTCTGGAAGGTAACAAAATATTAGGTTTCACCCTCCAGGCTTCTAATAGGAGTCTTTCAGGGATCCTGTATTGCTGAACCACCAAAATTTTCCCCCCAAAAGTTGTCTTTATGAAAATTGCCCAATATAGTTAGATGTTTCTTCTACTCTCCTCCCAGCCTTATAAAGGCTACTGTATTTCTATACAGCCTACTTACACATTGAAGGGGATCATCTGTTCCAACATTCTTCCAACTGCAGTGAATTAAGGAAGTATTTATCTGAACTATTTCTGATTGTTGCTATCTTGGAAATTAAAAAGGTTTCATTTTTCAATAGCTCCTGCATAGCTTCACCAAAGTCATTTTCTTTACTCACTACAACTAATCCTTAAAGGAATAAAAATCCCACCCATTCCAATCCTTGCATCAGGGAGGCTATTCTCTGTTTCTCATGCACATGGATACTTTTCCAATTCTTCTTCTCTGACTGGATCCCTCAGCCAAAAAAATTCTGATACTCAGGGGACTCCACGTACAGTAATCACATGCACAGCAATTGGACATAAATCTACTTTCTGACTGGTGCTGCTGGACTTCTCCATTCATTGACGTCTCTCCAGGCAAGTTCTCCAATTAAGCTATTGCAGTGTCCCTTCCTGGTCCCAGTCTGCCACCTTATTTGCAAGCATTTTGATATCAATAGTGGCTGCTATATCTTCTCCTTATCTCCTTGGTTACAATGCTGCAGAGGAGGCCATTCATTTTAGAGCACAGAATTCAGATTTTATGTCAGATCACACACCGTATGATGCTTATGTTAAAGTAACAGGTTTCTTCTTTTGTTTCCTACCTGTCCTTTTTTGGAGTTCTGCAATGAAACTTGTTGGTGTGCATTGAGAGCACTCCAACAGACACAAATAAAAGGAAATGAGTATCATACGCAGCCCCAGTACTGCAGATTTCCATTCCTATCACAGAGAGAATATATTTGTCCAACTGCTCCTTCATACATTACTTCAATATTTTTTCATTACTCATTGGTTTTTGTTTATTTAAGTAAATGAATATATCACAGAATCATAGTTTGGAAGTTTCAGTAATCACAAAAAATAAATTATACTGACAGTTGTGGCATTTGCATTGAGTTCTAAACAGGCAATGTTTTTAAAACACATTTCCTTTTCTCAAGTGTATTTCCTGTTTATCATTACATAATTTTTTTAAAAAAGAAGAAATCCTATAAATGATTTTGCACATTAAGCATTTTATTTTATTTTAAGATGAATAATATATTAATCAATCAGTATATGGGCTGTTCAATCAGTGCATGGTGTTTAATATGACTAAGATTAATCATAGATACACAAAGACCACATACTATTTTCAGCATACAAGTAATATGATTTGAAAGATTTCAAAATCAGTTTCTCAGCCAAATAAACAAATCCAATTTAGATAAGCCTCTCCTAAGAAGAAATCTTATAGGAACATAGACTAGCAATGGTGTGAAAAAATGCCCGAGAGAAAGAGGGTGTGATTAAGGAAGAATATTTCATATGGAGGCAGGGACGATAGGTAACAAAGATGGACAGCAGTTTAGTTACTGACAAAGAACATCATTAGTTTTGTGAGACACTTTTGTAGTGACCAAGTTATTCCCATACAGCTCTGAATTTTTTATTTTTAAGCCTGCCTATCCATTTTGAAGGGATGCAGTGGTTCAGTGGCTAAGACACTGAGCTTGTCGATGGAAAGATTGGCAGTTCAGTGGTTCGAATCCCCAGTGCTGCGTAACGGGGTAAGCTCCCATTACTTGTCCCAGCTTCTGCCAACTTAGCAGTTCGAAAGCATGTAAAAATGCAAGTAGAAAAATAGGGACTACTTAGGTGGAAAGGTAACAGCATTCTGTGTGCCTTTGGCATTTAGTCATGCCAGCCACATGACCATGGAGACATCTTCGGACAGCGCTGATTCTTCGGCTTTGAAACAGAGATGAGCACCGCTCCCTAGAGTTGGGAATGACTAGCACATATGTGCAAGGGGAACATTATCTGTTTTGAAAGAAATCCTAAATGGGACTTTAGAGGTGGTGGATAAAATGTTAGATTATCCAGCACTTTGAAAGCTCATCTACCTACTCTCAAAAAGGATGGAAAGAGAAGGGACTGGATAGACTGCCTCCCTTTGTTTTCAGAGGTCACACCTAACCTATCCCATGATTGTTCCATTTGGGGTTTTCATTAGGCAACAAATTGTCGATCCTAATTTTATAATAGTAGTAACTGGAATCAGACAGATTCAGCCTCACCACCTCTAGGGGAACATCTCTTCTATCAACAGTGGGAGATCAGTTCTGAATGTTAACTTACCTTAAGTGAGATTAGGGTGTTGTGCAAGTGGATATACAAGTTACTGTGAATTGTAAGGATGAATGTAAAGTAGGAAAGTATTTTGTTTCAGGGTTCACCCAAACCTCCAGAAAGACTGCCTGAATGGATTTATTTAAATATGGTTTTTTAAAAAAACAAAATTTACAGGGAAAATTGAAGTGAACTAAAGCATATTTTCTTCAGCACAGCTTCCAGGGAGCCCAGCGAAAAGTAAACAACAGCAAACAGATGAAGTCAAACACTACAGAATTACAATAACAAAAACTTCACCTCTCTTCATCTATAGTCTTGAGAGACTGTACTGCTTAATGCACATGAGTGCCCAGCACACTTTTTGCATCATGAACTTGGTCTGAGCTCAGCAGAAGACAATTGTATTAACCAAGTGGTCTCACTTCAACAGAGCCAGTGATGAACGATAGCAAACAAATACACACATAAACAGAATTATTCCTGATGGTGGATTGGAAAGATATGCTTCTTTCTAAACACACCAGTGCACACATTTTGCATTTTAAACTAACCTGTCAGTTGCAGCTCTCAAAATAACAAAATTTGGCAATGTTTTAGCCACCTCAATTAAAAGTTTTGAGTAGAAATAGTGCATATGTTTTTGCATTTCAAAATGTTAACCTGTCAGTGCTTGGGGTAAGTTTAGCTTTCTTTGGGCACCTGTGGCAGTTGTATAGGATTATCAATAACAATCTCATTAGAAGGGAATTTAAGTCTAAATGTTTAAAGGTTAGACTTAGAGTGAAAAAGACTGGGTTAGCTTTTGCAATGAGCAGTAACAACCTGAAATCTCAGTCAACAGCATTATCTAAATCTGTAATGAACTTGGCATACACTTTTCACTTGTCTATCTGCTGTGTCTGAAAAGGAGAAAACATGATAATACAAGGAGCGTGACAATAATACTTCATTAACCCATGAACTGAACCCTATAGTACTCTAATTTCCCTATAGGAAAAAATATCAAACAAGACAAGAAACACTAGGGCATTTTTATTTATTTATTTAGAAAATTTATATTGCCGCCTACTCGCACATGGTGACTCAAGGCAGCTTACAAAGATATAAAAATAGCATATAAAGGAAATAAAAAGAAAAATAATAACCCACCACCCACCCTGGCGACAACACACATTCATACTAGCCATTTAATGGGCTCCATCCCTCTCTGGGTTCCCCAGGCCCGCTGACAGAACCAGGTATTCAGGGCCTTCCGAAAGAATATTAGAATGGGGGCTCTGGATGATGTTCCAGAGAGAGGGAGACACCACGGAGAAGGCCCTTCTGGGTCCCACCAGATGTATCTCCTTAGGGAATGGGACCCACAACATCCTTGCCTCCCTGCTCTAGTGGGTTGGGTGGATGTGACTGGCAAGGTACAGTCCCTCAGATAACCTGATCCCAAGCCATGAAGGGCTTTAACGGTGACAACCAGCACCTTGAATTGCACCTGAAAGCAAATTGGCAACCAATGTAGTTCCCACAGAAAAGGTGATACATTTGCACACCAAGGTCTGCACAAAACCATGCAGGCTGCTGCATTTTGCACCAACTGGAGCTTCCGGATGCTTTTCAGGGGCAGCCCTGTGTAGAGCACATTGCAATAGTCAAGACAGGAGGTGACTAGAGCATGAATGACTGTGAGTAGGAATTGTTGGTCTAGGAAAGGGGGCAATTGGCGCACAACCAGCAGTTACACAAAGGCCCTCCTGGCCCTCTTTGAGCAAGAATTGTGACTCAAGAATTCAACTGTAAGTCCAGGAGAAATTGCCAGTTCAATTTAAAATCTGGAATATTTTGAAAATACCTTGTAAATTGTGGCTATGTTAATTCTATGAGTAATTCTTTTTAGAGGGATTTCCTGTTTTGGAAAAAATGACAATATTAGCTGATTAAAGAAAAGAAAAATAAGGTCAGAAAATATTAACTTGAGAAGTTTACATAATTATGTTCAAGAAAAAAAGATATATATGTATTTTTACTGATTTGAAATTTTACAAATAAATATTTAAATTACAAATTAATTAAATTACGAATAAATTCATCCTTTCTTGCCTTTATTCTTTGGCACACAAAAAAGTGCACATATCAAAATTGCCTATAGGTTAGTATGAAACTGCTATGTTGAGATAAAGCACAGCAAATGGAATTGCATTACCATACTTACTAGTCTAAACAGAGTTGATTATATGAAAGGAAATATTGGAAAGTAATTCCTAATTCCTTTCTAATTTTTATGTATATTAATTAGATCATGTTTTGAATATCAGTTTTATCTTTTATCAACAATGGTGGTACACATCAATATATAGACAGAAAGTAAAGGTTTAACTGTAAGTTTATATTCTCATCTTTGTTGCTATTATTTTACTGCAGGTTTCAGTTTGACATAAAGGCATAAAGCATTTTTATTTTCAAGTAAAATTATATTAGCTACAATCCCCAGCTGTTTTAAATGTAGCATCATTTCCTATTGATTCCATTTCTGGGATAATTCTTCTTCCCCCTCTCTAGTTTCCATAGCTCTTCAATCTCTTCCTTTTGAAATAAAAATGAAAAAAATGTCTTTTAACAAAGGCATTTTATAATTGTCTTTGTATTCAGCAATCTAAATATTTTATTTTATTTAAAACATCTGTTTGCATAATACATCATAAATGTGCTAGTAGATATCATCCTTGTTCAAATCGATTGTTGCCATTTTTATTTAATTTACCAAAGAAAATAAATAAAATTGCTGTTTAATTTGAAAGCCTTTCTACTGAGTCAGTATAAAGTTATTTTTGCAAGGCCAAAACTGCATCTTTGGTTCTTGCTACACCAATCTAGTTCTTTTTTTAAAATATGGAGGGGTTATTTTTTAAAAAAGTATAAATATTATATCATTGTTAATTTTAAATATATATTTTTTTTTAAAAAAATCCTTATATTAAAAATAAGCATATACTGCTCATAAAAACAGCACCTAAGTACAATTGCATTTTAATGGCTTTTGTTTGGGAAACAACATTCATTTCTGTACTGGATAACATTGCAAAGTTTTAAGCATTATTACAGCAGTCAGCTAGAATTTGCTTGTCATTTTTAGGGGGGAAAACATCAATGGAGAGAGTACATGTTTAAAGCTCTTTGTTTTCCTAGTGTTCCCAGGGTTTTCTTTATTCAAAACCCACTATAAATTCTGTTTTTTTTGTGAGAGCCAAAAGAAGTAAGCGTTTAACTTATAATAGGTTGACACAGCAGTAGAATTGGCAAACTGCTCTCTCTCACTCAAGAAATAAATACACAAACATTCTATGGTATGTCTAAATAAGACGAGATTACTTTTTCTACTGAAGTAAATCAAACTACGTCTTTCTGATGCACTAACAGTATGAGAAGGAAATGATTATGGCTCCCTGCTGGCATCCTGTTATGACTGACAGGAAAAACCAACAACTTTGCCATTTGGGATGTCTTGTTCAGGAACTTTCTGGAGGATAGTAAATTGGTGTTGGCACAAAGACAGAAAAATAAAATGATTTGATTCAGCAGTTTTTCGTTTTGAAATCTCCTAGTGCTAAAGGAAGAAGTAAATATTCATCAAATGATCAAAATATATATATATTGATTTTTATTCCGCATTAGCAGCTCAAAGTCAAGATTCCTGACAGGGTAGAGGTTGGGGTTTGAATGATTCTCTTTGAAATAAGGATATAGGCCCTAGGCTGAGTGTTACTGTGCATTCTGGATCGCTAGGAAAAAGAATATTAGAGCCATAGGAGGCTAAATTTTTAATATTTAAGGACTCTATAGGACCAGACCTCTCACTCCTTTTTGATAACTAAATTGTTGTTATTCATATGGAAAATAAATCCTATTGTTCCTACTTGCATCCCTCTGCCATTATTCAAAAATGACTCTTTTGCCCAATTTCTATGTTACTCTGATAATTCTTTGATATTGCATCTGAATAATTATGATCTTTACGATTATGGGTATAGTAACTGCAGTAGATAGAAGCAGTAGCTCAACCAGATAAAAGAGAGGCACTTTATTTATTCTCCTTATGCATCTTCCATTCATGATTGCTTGCTGTGAACATCACAGTAATCTGAACTGATGAGGGGGTGGGGGAGAGAAATGGTCATAATGTTACCTAGACCTTGCATGATAAGTCCAGCAGAAGTAAGATAAGCAATTAAATAAGAAAAGTTGTTTTAGAATGAACTGCATCCTTTTTTTTCAGGCACTAAGATATAAACTGCACCCCTGGCTGAAAATAAGTAAATCCACAACATTTTTTAAAAAAATACTCAGTGAAATGTAAAATATTGAAAATAAGAAGACATGCCACCTTCATAAACGCTTTGCTGTGATTTAAAAAATGGTTTTAGAATACCTTCTCTTGTATTAAAATTGCACTCATTGCTGTAGAAAAAGAAAAGGGATTTGTTTACTGCCTTCCAGTCTAAGGCACAAATAGTGTAACTAGTAGAGTGTTAACAAATTTCCCAGCTGTCATAGATGCTTACAATTCAGCAAACATCTTTAACTGCACAGCTTTAAAATTAAATTTTCCAAACATTACTGCTAATGCTTTAATGGTATGCAAATTGCCAAGAATTCAGCAGCACCAGAGAAGCTGACCTCTCACCAATATAAATAGTTTATTTTTAGAAAAGTTGTGTTTTTTTAGAGAGGCTCTGGACATTACAAGGAGTACCGTTGACTGGATGTGTCAGTGATGTATCTTTGTAGCAGCCAAAGGAAAACCGATTTGGGGACATGTGCCAGCTTTTAATGTGAAAACAGCTTGAGTAAATCCTCTGCATGAATTTCTAAATAACTGCTGCTAGCAGGATGAATAAATCACTAGTTTGTTTTCCCCAGTATGGGGTTCCAAAATGATTTGGGCTCCAACTTCCATCAACCCTATTATGCTGGCAGGGATTGACAGGACTTAGAATCTAAAATAATTAAAGGCACCCAGTCGGAAAAAGGCTGCGTTTCGGCTGCACTTTCCATAAAATCAAAAGATAGTGTGAGTTGTTGTTGCTGATTATAATCAAAAAACTATTATTGACGTCACTCTACATCTTGAAATTCCCCATCCCAAATGTGGTTTTCCTACCCTATGGGATCCTTCTGGAATTCCTTGCAGAATGAGAAATCCTGTCCATTTCACTGGTGGACAGTACTTTGCTTTTGCAGATGATTTTAGCTACAGTGATACATTCGGGCCTATTTTGAGACAAAAGGTTGATTTGTGCAGTATGAAATTCCATATGTGTATGGATTTTTTCCCCCTAAATACTGGTTATATCTATGTTCTTTCCAATTGCCAGGAAAAGGCTTTTTACAACTAGTTTTTCCATTCCAATTTCTTGTATTGGGATGGAATATGAATATTGAAACACATATTTTTGAGCCAATATATCTGCAAGTATGACACTGTTTTTTGATTATGTATAACTAAAAAGAATAAAATATAGTGACTTGAACACTAGAGCTTTCTAACAACTGATATATTTGGTAGTTATCTGCAATGAGGAAGAGAGAGTATGTCTATTAAGAAGATATATGATCAGTGTTTCATAAAATGAATTGAGGTTTAAAATAATAAATGCTTTGAAATATTGGTTGAATCCTAACTTTTATTCTGCTCATAAAAATGAACCTCACCTAAACAATTTCACAGAATAAGCTTTTCCAGTCTCTTTTTATTTTATTTATTTTATTTTTATTTTGCAGCTGCTGTTCACTATCTGTTCCTGAAGGCTGGAGAACTTTCCCAGACACTCATTCTATAAATTTAGCAATTTGTTCATTCATCCATTCTATAAACAGATATGTATAATGGCATGTGGTTTGGGAAGCTGCAAAGGAATTGATAAATATTAGATGCTTGTCCTAGGTTCTGGACTTTCTCTTCAGTAAATCTCTAATGTTGCCATAAGATTTGGATTTGTAGATTTGTTGTAAATCTACAACAATGTGGTCTTTTAGTCTTTTCCCTTTTTTCCCCTAGGTGTTTTGCAATTCATATCTTGTTCATCCATGCAAGAAATTCTTACCACAAATCTTTGGGAGACAATGATTTGATCACAGCTGCACAGTAAATGTAGCAGAGCAATGGATTTGCACTCTATCACACCGAATATTCTTACTGTAGCAATTTGTGATAGAAATGTTAGAAATGAATAAATATTAAATAATAAACCAGCTTCCCAAATTCACATCATAAAAAGACAAAGCTTGTTAGACAGGATCAGAAACATTTCGTCTGAGAATAGCCATTGTTTTGGAAAGAGATGTTTAATAGTTACAACACCTGCTAGCTTTCTTGAACACTGGTAGCAAAGCAGAATAAAACATAGCAGACAAATAAATACATTTCAAAATAATTCTCCCAAGTGTTGGCAAAATAATATGGAAAGAATGATGTCAGTTCAACATCAGTGATATTCTAGGACTGGGTAAATGTAAGTATCTGTCTGTCTGCCGCATTCAACCACAATATCACATATTGATAGCATTAATTATGAAGGATTGTAATCTGGGTAATATGATTCCTCATTTATTCTGTCTGATTGAAAGATACATATGCTCTTCGTATTATTGTGCATTTATTCATTAAAAACCCATTAAAGGATATTTAAAAGTCTGGTATCTATTTGTTTTAAATTTCTATTGTTGGAACCAGTCTTGAAAGTATGCTGACATTAAGTCAGGTAGCCAAACCTAATACTTTGGATTGAATCTATAAATTTATTGCTACCCAATGCAGGGCTCACCGAAGAGGTGTGATATGATATAAACACCAGTCAACAAATTGGTAATGGCAGCTGGAGGGGGGCTCATTTCTTGGATGTATAAGGCTGTTAACATATTGTGGGAGGGGGTGTTGCCAGCAGCCTTGAAAGAGGCAGTGGAAAGTACACTTTCCACATTTAATTGTTCCTTCTGGTTGCTCCCCTGTCATGCCAGATAAATCTGATATTCTCTGGCATTACCATCAAAGTTCTTTGCTCCAGTGGTATCCTTTGTGGGATAGCACTGTCCCTGAAAAAGCAGATCCATGAGTTGGGGATCTTCCAGATTGGGATTAGAATGGTCTAATTCCAAACCCTAGCCTCCTGCAGAACAACATGGCTTTCTCTGAGGTTCAACTGGTGCATCAACTGTGGCTCTACCTGGGGCAAGAAGATCTTGCTTCAGTGATCCATGTCCTTGTCATCGCACATTTAGACTACTGCAATAAGGGGATGCCTTTTAAGAAACTGACAAATTACATCTGTGCAGTGGGTACTCCATAGGTTATACCCTATCAATAGTGCTGGTGCTAATGTAGAAAACCTACATGGTTTGGCACCAAATTATCAGCAGGACCTCATTCTTCCCTTGGAATTGGCCTGTCCAGTTCAGTCTAACCATGAGAAGCTACTAGTGGATTTCCACTTTAGGGAGGTGAGGAAGACTGTGGCTTGGAGGAACTGATTTTCAGTGGCAGCACTTGTCCTTTGGAATGACGTCCCATTGGAAATCAGGTTCACTTCAAGTTTGACTTATTGATTTATTTATTTTATTTCTATACCGCCCTTCTCCTGAAGGACTCAGGGCGGTGTACAGCCTAATTAAAAACACAAAGACAGACAATATTTAAAAATAATTAAAATTATTAAATAATAGGCCCAATTTATAAAACCCCAAATTTAAAATCCCATTTAAAACCAATTAAAATCTTTATATTGATAGCCCAGCCTGGCGGAACAACATGGTTTTGAGGGCACAGCGAAATACACGGAGATCAGAGATTTTACAAATTTCTGGGGGGAGTTCATTCAAAGGGCAGGGGCTCCCACAGAGAAGGCCCTCCCCCTGGGTGTTGCCAGCCGACATAATTTGGCTGATGGCACCCTGAGGAGACCCTCTCTGTGGGAGCGGACTGGCCGGTGGGAGGCTACTGGTGGCAGAAGACGGTCTACTGGTGGCAGAAGACGGACTGCTTTCCAGAATCATCTCCAAACAGATGAATTAATTGATTTTCCCCCAAAACACCAAATCTTATTTCTCACTAAAGTGATTGACAAGTATAATTAGCAGACAAGATACAAAAATAGCTGAGTAACCTATAACATCTTTCTAACTTTAAAATAATCCTTAAAATGTGCATGCTTTTAAATTTTTTCTTGACTTTTGAGCATTGCAGTAGCCTCTGAAGATACAGAAGTGGTTTTTTTAAAAAAAAAATAGAAATAATCAATACCTACTTGATGTTTTCAGAACCTCTCTGAAATTGCAATGATATCAGTAGAAGATGAGCTGTTGCATGGGAAAAGACTCTTAAGTACAGTGGCCATGTGATAGATAACTTCATATAAAAATCAGAAAGAGCTCTTTGAACCTCACTTCTGCTTAGATTTGTGCACACTGAAACATTTGCAGTAGCTGGACAAAACATTATATATAATATTGAAAAAGCAGTTGATGTAGTGGAGTCTCGGCTCCCCTAGGACCGTGTCCACGCTCAAAGAACACGCTTAAAGCCAAGCTGGTGTATCTTCATTTAATCGTGGCAATCAGCGCTTACAGAAACCGGAATGCAAAGCTAGCAAAACAAAGACGCAGCTGTCACGCCCTTGCAAGCGAGTCCTTATATAGTTCCTTCCAGATTACATTCAGCTGGAAGGTCTCGTACTTCCTCATTTCCTTCGGACGTACTGGGATGCCGTCATTTTTCTAGAGTGTTCTCAGAGTAGTAAGCTAACCCCACGCGACCCCATAAGGCACCCGTGCACATAAACGCCTACTCGGAAGCCTATTCCACCACCATCACCCATGTGGCTCAACCCCCCCCCTTCCAGTCGGGTATCCATGTTCTGCCGGTGCATGGACATGATGTCGAGTGCTTCTTGACGCTCGACAGGCGGCTCCCCCTACCAGGCGTCCGTCTAAGAGGAGGAGACAAAAAGAGATGATATTAATGGTCAGGTAAGGGATGTGGTTTCTGGGGGTTTGCTTTGTGGAACTTTCTCAGTAATCTGGGGGCGTTTATGTCTTTTACAGGTACCCAGGATGCTTCACTATCAGGATACCCTGTCCAGCGGACTAAATAGTATAACTGGCCTCTACGTAGTTTGGAATCGATGATGTCTTGTATTTCATAGTGGGCACCGGTTACCGGGCCAGGAGGTGGTTTTGGTGTTGTAGTGGGTGTAGTGGCCGGTTTTAACAAGCTAGAGTGGAAAACCGGATGGGTCTTTCCCAATAAGGGGGGTAGTTTTAGCATGAATGTTACGGGGTTAATTACTCTAATGATAGGAAATGGGCCTATATATTTGGGTCCTAGTTTTTTACTTGGTAATCGTAGCTTTAAGTATTTTGTTGACAAATAAACCAGGTCTCCGATCTGAAAAGATGGACATGTAGCCCTCCTTTTGTCTGCCTGGAGCTTGTATTCATCGGCTGCCCGTGTCAAAGCGGTTTTTACGTGAGGCCACACAGCATTCACGTTAGTAGCCCAGTCGTTGGGAGTCATAGGTTTTTGGAGGGAAAGGTCTAACTCCGGGATAGCAGGGAAGTCCCTCCCCATGACTACCCGGAACGGAGTAAATCCGGTACTCCGATGTACTGCGTTATTGTATGCCGTTTCAGCAAATAGAAGGTAATCAACCCAATCGTTTTGTTGGTAGGTAACGTAGGAGCGTAAGTATCGTTCTATCATGGCATTCGTGCGTTCAGCAACACCGTTCGTACTAGGGTGATAGGCTGAACTAAGGCCCTGGGTTGACCCTATATCACGGAGAAACCCTCTCCAGAATCGGGCGGTGAATTGTACCCCTCGGTCTGATATTATCCTCTTAGGCACTCCATGCAAACGGTAAATATGTTGTAGGAATAAACGTACCAGGCGTCGGGCAGAGGGTAAGCCTTTACATGGAATAAAGTGGGCTTGCTTTGAGAAAAGATCGACTACTGTCCAAATAACGGTATAACCTCTGCTACTGGGAAGGTCTACAATGAAATCCATGGCTATTTCCTCCCATGGTCTGTTTGGTTCGGCTACGGTTTGTAATAAGCCCAGTGGCTTCCCTGGTTGTGGCTTGGATACCGCGCATGTGTGGCATCCCCGGACGTATTGGTCAATGTCTTTCCTCATTTTAGGCCACCAGAATTGTCTGCGTGTCAGATGTAGGGTTTTAAGGAACCCGAAGTGTCCGGCGGTTTTCCTATCATGGCACTGGAGTAACACTCGTTGTCTCAATGTTGCTGGAATATAGAGTTTATCTCCCCACCACGCTAGGCCATCATGGTGGGTTAGGGATGCTGCATTGTTTTGTGCCCATGCGTCCGTCCGAATGGCTTTCCGTAAAAGCGTGAGCCAATCCTCGGTCTGCGGGGCTGTCAATACATACGCTTTTAGGGGTGAGATTACTGCTTGTAAACCCTCATCTCGTTTACTGTGATATTGCGGCATCCGTGACAACGCATCCGCTAAAAACATTCCTCTAGCTGGCTTATACACGAGGGCAAAACGGAACCGCTGAAAATATTGTGCCCATCTCACCTGTTTTGGGGACAGTTTCCGAGGTGTTTGGAGGGCCTGTAGATTCTTGTGATCTGTCCAGACCTCGAACGGTATGGGATTACCCTCCAGTAGGTGCCGCCATGTCTGTAATGCCCATTTTACGGCATAGGCCTCTTTCTCCCACACTGCCCAGTTCCTTTCTGCGGTTGTAAATTTTCGGGAGGTGTATGCACAAGGCCTTAACATACCGTTCGCATCTTTCTGCATTAGAATAGCTCCTACTGCCACGTCACTAGCATCCGCTTGTATTACGAACGGTTGTGACGTGTTAGGGTGTATTAATACGGGTTCAGTGGCAAAAGCCCGTTTAAGATTTTCAAAGGCTTGTTGGCATTCAGATGACCATTGTAGTTTGTATCCCGGCCTAGGCTTTTTCCCAGGGGCCACCACACCTTTTGTTCGCAATAGCTCCGTTAATGGTAATGCTGTTGTTGCAAAGGACGGAATGAAATGTCGATAAAAGTTTGCAAAACCTAAAAAACTTTGCAGTTGTTTACGGGTTTGCGGAGCTTTCCACTCTAAGACCGCAGCTACTTTCTTCGGGTCCATCTGGATACCAGTACGACTAATTCGAAAACCTAGATAATCGATCTCCTCCCGGTGGAACTCACATTTTGAGAGTTTTACAAAAAGATGTGCGTCCAGCAACTTGGTCAGGACCTGTCTAACCAGCTGGACGTGTTCTTCCATTGTATCAGAGTAGATCAAAATGTCGTCCAGATAGACTAAGACGCCCCGATATAGGTGTTCATGTAAAATACCGTTTATAAGCTGCATAAACACCGCTGGTGCCCCTTGTAGACCGAAAGGCATCACCAGGAACTGGTAGCTGCCGAGGGGAGTGTTAAATGTGGTTTTCCACTCGTCTCCCTGACGTATCCGTACCCGATAATAGGCTTCGCGGAGGTCCAATTTCGTGAAGATTTTCCCTGACGCCAGGGTAGCCAACAAATCAGTTATCAGCGGCAGGGGGTACAACGGTTCTACGCAGACAGCATTCAATCCCCGGTAGTCAACACATAAACGTAAGCCACCATCCTTCTTACCTCGAAAGAGGACGGGTGCCGCTAAATGCGAACGACTGGGACGAATAAATCCCCGGGCCAGGTTTTTATCTATATACGTTCGCAATTCCTTCAGTTCCTGTGGTGTCATCGAGTACATACGGGGTTTTGGCAACCGGGCTCTGGGAAGTATTTCGATACCACAATCCGTATCCCGATGGGGGGGCAGGATGTCACATTCTTCCTCGCTAAATACTCGGGCGAGGTCATTATATGCTTGGGGGTATGTACCTTGTCTTGTTGTTTCTTGCTGGAGAGCCACCCTCTCTTTTGTACATGGCAGTCTGAGCCTACGATAACCCCCCTCCCACCATATGTGTGGTTCCCACCTGTCCAACCACGCGAGCCCAAGAATGATGGGTTCGATCATCTGGGTTACTACAATGAACCGGATCATTTCCTGATGGGCTCCTATTTGCAGGAATACGGGTTCTGTAACACTGGCAGTAGGTGTGCCTCCCAGGATGGACCCATCCATCTGCTCGAATTTAATGGGGGTACGAAGAGTCAGGATCCGAAGGCCCAAGCCCTCAGCTACCGACTGCCGCATAAGGCATCGAGTACAGCCTGTATCAATTAAGGCTTTTTGTTCACACTCCTTCTTAGTGACAGGATGTCTAAGGGTCACTGGTATCAGGAAGGGGTGTACAGGGTCACTTACCATAGGATCCTGCAACTCATCTCCGTTGTCGCTTTCTTCGGATGCGTCGGGGACACGAGCCGTCCCTGGCATGGTATTACTGGACCGGGTTGTCGGTTCTAACGAGGGCGTCTGCGTGGCTGCCCTAGAGCGTTCTGGTGTTCGTAGGGGTCGGTCACGTGGCGTGGTAGTCGGAACGGATGGCCGGGAAGTTGACAGCCGCGGGGCTGCGACGGGGCAGTCCGCAGCTCTATGACCCTCTTGGTTGCATCGAAAGCACCGGAACGGGCATCTGTTCGCCTCGGTAGCGGTCGGCCCGAATGCCGGGGTTCCTCTAAACGCCCCGCGGTCACTGGATCTGCCACTTGGACCACGACGGGACTGGAACGGTGGTGTGTTCCGAGGCCTGAATTCTCGTAAACCAACGTCTAGGCTCACCGCTGCCTTGTACCATTCGGACAATCGTGGGCCTAGACCCCGGTATACACAGGCCTGTTTTATTTCTCTATCTAGCCCTGCCTGGAATTGGTGGATAAGTAATCGCTCTGGCCACAAATGGAGTTTTCCTGCCAGATTACGGAACTCCTTGACATAATCCTTGGCAGGGCGACCACGCTGTCGTAGGTTGACCAATTCACCTTCGATGACCTGGGTCCGAGTTTCATCCTCGAACCTATTGCGTAATGCTTCAAGGAACAGGCCCAGATCTGTTAACTCGCGGGCGTGTTCACTATGCAAATCGGCAACCCATTCAGCTGCCTCCCCCGTGAGCACTGCTGTGACCGCCACGACCATGGACCACTGCGAAGGATATAATCTGCCATAAAGGTCCATATGGCTTATTACCTGACTCAGGAACAGTGCCACCTTTCCTGCAGTTCCATCAAATGCAGCCTGCACAGGCGGTAATCCCCAGGGATGTTGCTGGAGGGGGGGTGCCCAGGGACCGTGGCCCCATGCCGGTAGCGGGTCTCTGTAACGCTGTTGTGGTGGCCTATCTCCTGTGCCGGGTAGCTGTCGAGGGGCGTCTCTCACGGGATCTACTCTCCTCTCTCTCCCGGGCTGTGTAGCGGCACCGGAAGTTGCGTGGCTGCCCTCGCCCCCACCGTATGAATGTACAGCCTGTCTCCGCTCTCCACTCACCCAGCGTTGTTCACGCCCCTCCAACTTCAGCTTCGGGCTGGCAAGGCGGAATTTGCTGTCAGAACTCCCACCCGCCGTACCGCCTCCCGACCAGGAGGTGGCTCCCTCCATGCTGGGCGCCCATGGCTGCCAGGAGGGCGCGTCGCGAAAGCTCGCCTCGCCAAAACGGTCGCGTAGGATCTCTAGGGTGGAAGGCCCCAGGCCAGTGGAGTGGCTCCAGTCCCCTTCCTCGTCTTCCAGCCATCGCCGTTCCCTCCAATCCTGGAACTGGGAACCGGCATAGGGCGGGGTTTGAAGACGCATCCCACCTGTCTCTGGGCCGGGCGTCTCCCGGGCGTTGCGTTCGCGTTCCTTTCGTTCACTAGGGGCGCCGTCGACCCCGGGCTCATGCTGTTTCGGCCGCACCACCGGCGGGCTGGCCGCCCCATCCATCCCGGCGTCAACCTCCTCCTCCGCTTCGCCCACAGTCTCCGCTGTATCCTCCGGCAGCACGTCGGCCGCTACGCCCTCTGCCATCCCGTTCCTTCCTTCACGGGGGGGGGCGGCTCCAAAACGGCTTGTGAAAAGGGAGAGCTGCGTCTTCCTCTCGGCTCCCCTAGGACCGTGTCCACGCTCAAAGAACACGCTTAAAGCCAAGCTGGTGTATCTTCATTTAATCGTGGCAATCAGCGCTTACAGAAACCGGAATGCAAAGCTAGCAAAACAAAGACGCAGCTGTCACGCCCTTGCAAGCGAGTCCTTATATAGTTCCTTCCAGATTACATTCAGCTGGAAGGTCTCGTACTTCCTCATTTCCTTCGGACGTACTGGGATGCCGTCATTTTTCTAGAGTGTTCTCAGAGTAGTAAGCTAACCCCACGCGACCCCATAAGGCACCCGTGCACATAAACGCCTACTCGGAAGCCTATTCCACCACCATCACCCATGTGGCTCAACCCCCCCCTTCCAGTCGGGTATCCATGTTCTGCCGGTGCATGGACATGATGTCGAGTGCTTCTTGACGCTCGACATGGAGGACAAACAATCAGGTACTCCTTGTTTAATGAAGCTAATTGAGGCTGGAAACTCTGTTGCCAAGCATAAGCCAAAAAACTACGCTGCTTAGTGACAGCAATTCCAGCAGACCAGGTTGCATTGTTAAGTGAGGACCATGCAGCTCTTTAAGCAAGGATTTCACATGACTGCAGCTGACCCTTGGACGTCCATAAGAATGTTCAGCATGTCCAAAAACAATTTAAAAACAGGAGTCCTTGGTGCTCCCTGTGCTTGGTTGTTTTCTTGCAGATATTTCATTACACAACTTAGGTGCAATGTTGATGATGTTGCCTAGGTTGTGTAATGAAATGTTTGCAAGAAAACAACCAAGCACAGAGAACATCAAGAACCTCTCGTTTCCACCTTGAGCTACAAATACTCTCCTTTGTTAATTTAAAAGCAACTTGTACCTAGGGTCTGAATGTCGGGAAGCAAAGATTTGAACAAATCTGGGAGCCAGGGTGATCAAGATTTCAATGTTGTTACCATGACTTTCTGTAGAACAAGTTATTTTTTTTAAAAAAAAATAAAAGTAGTATTTTGGAGCATAATAAAAATCCCTAGATGAGCTGTGCTGTAATGTAAAAACATGAAAAAAATATGAAAGTTTCAGAAGTAAAAAAAATAATCCTATAATCCTTCTTGGGGAGAAGAATCCTTCATTTTTCTATACCTTCTAATCATTGTTAATTTATCTCTCATCCTAAGCCTGATATATATACTGTATATTTGTGATATATTTAGGTAACTAATTGAACATAAAACATAGAATAATATAGTTGGAAGGGACCTCGGAAGTCTTCTAGTCCAACCCCCTGCTTCAACAGGAGACCTTATACCATTTCAGATAAATGGGTGTCCAATTCCTTCTTAAAAACATCCAGTATTCGAGCACCCACAACTTCTAAAGGCAAGGTATTCCATTGGTTTATTGCTCTCACTGTTAGGAAATTTGTCCTTCATTCTAGGTTGCTTCTCTTCTTGGTTAATTCCCAGTATTGTTGCCTTTTCTAAAATTGGTTTAATAGCTCGTTGATGTTATGGAAAAGTCTAGTGAGTGACAACAAGCTGCACTGTGTTCTGGAAAGAGTATTGTATTTCCTAGTGACTATCTATCTCTTCATTTAGAAGAATCTACTATAATGAAAGGTGGCATCATAGGGTGGTCTTGGTTATAAATTTCATCGATACTTTGGCATCATACTTTAAAACATTGGTTTTAAATGGTTCATTTTTCAAAACCCTGCTCATTCTTTCCTACCTGTCTAATGTTGCTGCAACTTGGTAAATACAGTCTAGCTCTGTGAGTTGTTTCCAGGAGAGTGGGAGGATAAAATCCCATCTACTTAAATCATACTTCAAAACTGGGAGAGAAACCAGAACAGATTGCCCCTGGAATGACCTTGGACAGAACTGATAATTTATGAAAAACCAGATACCATTCTTAATCGGTTTTTTGCACTGTACATAACTACTATTGTGGATGTTTTATTGGAAAGTGCTCAACAACAACAATAACAACAACAACAAACAACAACATCAACAGGCAATTTTGAATAACACAAAAAAAGGCCTACGGACATCTGTGAGTCACAAGCTCCATAAGTTTCTTCAGGAAAAAAAAAAATCTGAAGAGTGGCTGCAGCCAATGCTTTGTTTGGATGTGTATAGTATTTGGCTGCCTAGAAAAATGTAAAGCAGGAGTTTCAGAGTTGACTGTTTCTTTCAAGAGTGGGCGTTAGAGCTGATAGCTCTACCAGTGCTTTGTGTCTATCCGGCTACATGCCTCTGACAGCTATTTTGTACTTCAAAAATCCAGCCCACACACCCATTTTGTGACAGCACAAATTGTCAAACCCTCAACATGTCAAAATTCCAAACATACCAACAAGTCTTCAGCTAGAAAGCCTGAAGACCCTGCTCTGCAGTGACTGGCAGCAACTGGCTGAGACTTCTTCACCATCTATTCCTAAGAAAGCCAGAATCCAGAACTGGATTCTTCTTCACTCAAGGCATATAATAAACTTTCAGTCTGCATTCTTCTCCTCCGCCATCCCCCTCCCCAACTATCACTATGTATTTTGGGGAAAGAAGTCTTTCTGTACTTTTAACTAACTATCACAGCATTTCTCTGTATATCAAATAGACACTTTCCATAGACTACCTGCCCTTTATCAGTGGGGATGTTTGATTGTGGTGCTGATATGCAAACTATTAAACATATTGGGCAAGATTGCCCATGACATACGTTCTCTAATTCCCTAGGACACGGGTATCAAACTCGCGGCTTGCTATCATGTGACTATTGTGACATTTTTTTCCCTTCCACATGGAACTGGGGTAGGCATGGCCTGCACATGACGCATCCAGCCACGAGCCACCAGTTTGACACCCCTGCCTTAGAAGAT
Source organism: Pituophis catenifer annectens (assembly GCF_029215685.1). Lineage (NCBI taxonomy): Eukaryota > Metazoa > Chordata > Lepidosauria > Squamata > Colubridae > Pituophis > Pituophis catenifer. The sequence continues at coordinate 293,323,875 of NW_027256881.1, forward strand.
CTGCACAAAACAACATCAGAGGCAATTGCACAGATTGCTGAATTCCAGTTGTTAGGCCAATGCAATACCCCCCACAGACATTTTGAATATAATTATGTGGATTGTGTGCATATGTTTACATACATACAGCAATCCTTATATGCATAATGTAATAAAAATAATAACAGCAACAACAACCCCCAGTGAAGCACTACTTTGATGTGATTGTGGGGTTGTGTGCTCTGGGGAAGATGAAAACTATGTCAGAGGTTCTGGACAGTCTCATCAGATGAGTCAGACAAAGAGTGTCTCATTAAAAATATGGAGAGACGTAAATTTCAGAAAGCCATACCATCTCGGATATTGCCTGGGTTAATAAGGTCCACACCAAATGTTGGAGTTCTTGGATATTTGGTGAAAAATGGGTTACAGGACTACAGGACTCAGGAACTAGGGCCAGCAGCTGAAGAACTCCTGGAAGAAAAGGAGTTAACCCTTCACAAATATGCAGAGATTGAAAACAAACAGTTTCCATCCTGCAATGATATCTGTAACAGCATCAAACATCTACCTATCCCAGGTCCTTGGAAAGAACTTGATAGGTAGACAAAAATGCCAAACCCAGTCTGAACATTTGGATGATTGCTACAAATAATAATAATAATAATAATAATAATAATAATAATAATAATAATAACAACAACAACAACAACAACAACAACTATAGAAATCCTGCCCCCTTTAATGTTCTTTGTAGCAAGTGAGACATCCAATTATATAACATTTCTGAACTACATATAGAATCCTTCTTTCTTAGGAAATAGATACTTTATGTGGGTAGACAAAATTAAGTTGCAAATTGATGCTTCTTTATGAAGCTCATTGTAATTATAATCAGCACGTTAGGATTTTAGTGGAGCATGTTGTATGAAAACAATGCCATATTGGCCCCCAAGTGCTCTTGAACTCAACCTTGCCTCTGTACTTTTCCAGCTACCCAGGGATAAACACGGCAAATGGCCAAATGTATCTCTATATCATCTCCTGTGCTGAGCTCCCGAATCCAACTCATCAGCATAGCTGCAATACATAATGTAGCTACATTCTAAAGCCAAAGAGAATTCTATATGCGTTTGATCAGGAAATTGTCTAAAAGAAAACACCCGGATAAATGTATTTCATTTTGTTTAAAGTTGAGGTTGCTGGGTAGTCTTTGGAAAGCTGATTGGTCCAATGAGACCTCTCTGCTGTTGTATTTACCTTATTAACAAAACAAACAACAAAGATGCAAGATTGGCATATGAAGCTACTAAGTAGAACATGATCCCCTGGATAAATGAATAATTCTTGGAAATTCAACACAAATAATTCTATAATCCATGTGCTGGCATTTACATGACTGTAATGGAAATGACATAGTTGTTAACAAAATTATATAATGATAAACTACATATATTGCTTCAAGATAAACATAACTTTCTTAGCATCACCAGAAAAATTTCCTAAAGCCATTAGGGTAAGGAAGATATTGTTTCACATAGGCACACAAACATTCTAAATTGATAGTCAATAACAAAATAATATATTGATAGTCAATAACATCTGTCATCTGTGTGTGTGTGTGTGTGTGTGTGTGTGTGTGTGTGTGTGTGTGTGGAGAGGGAGGGAGGGAGGGAGGTTTGGTCTACTGGTTAAGGCACCAGTCTAGAGAGTCGGAAGCTGTGCATTCAAATCCCACCTAAGCAATGAAAGCCTGCCTGGGTGACTGTGGGCCGGTCGCTCTCTCGCAGCCCAACCCAATCCACCTCACAGAATTGTTTTTCTGGAGAAAATAGGAGGAGGAAGTGTACTGGATATGTTTGCTACCTTGAGTTACTTGTAAAAATAATAAAAGCGGGATACAAATAAATAAATAAAATATATTCAGAGATTGTTTTCACTGAGCTTCCATGTTCACTTCAGTTGAGAGGATTGTTTCACAAGTCTCTAGACAATTCCCTCTGACATTAGTTGAAAACTCCTGGTGAAGAACATACCATGATCAATAAATCACAAAAGTTGGATTCACTCACCAGTGCTAAAGCCAGATCCAAACAATACACATTATATATTCAGTTGGCATCAAAACTTCCGCCATGCAGGAAAGCTGAGGAGCCCAGCACATGAATTTAGACAAAGGCTGAGAGAACTGGGTCAGCATTCAGTAAGTGGACACAAAGATATACACGGTTGCTGAATTCAGGTGGAAGGTGCTTTTTGTTGACAAGAAGGCCCCAATTTGTTTCTTTATTTGTTAGAACTGACACAGAAAGGACAAAACTGCAATATGACCAAATAGCTGTGCATTCTTAATTTGTTGCATGGACAAGGTATAAAGCAAAATACTTCCAGACAATGCTTGCTGTTTTGGAAAACTCTTCGGATTTCCAAATTATTTCTCTTTTTCCCATGATTTGTTAGCAAAGATGTTTGATAATATCACTGGTCCTAGGAAAAACAATGATTTGTAGTAAATGAACATAGCTAAGACAGTTAATCAAGAAGAAAAATTCCTCTAAATGATTAATGGGAGGAGGCATGGTTCATAATTCCCCCCCTTCTATATAAAGACAGCGTCATTAAAAATCAATACAATAATTATTGCAGTAATGCTTAATATCATTGCAAATGAATTCTGGCTGAGTTAATCATTTTGTCTAAAAACGGCAACTTTATATAAGCATTTGTTATGAATTAAAGGAAGGCTTCATTCCTTATTGTTTCCTTTTTCTAGGCAGAGGTTCAGCTATGCTTCCTGGAAGCACAAAGAGATGCTGTTGAGCAGATGTCCTTAAAGCTATACAGTGAACAGTACAACAGCAGCAGCAATCGAAAGGAAGAATTTGCGGATATGTCAAAAGTTCACACAGTGGGAAGTAATGGGTAGGGAACTATTCTTTTTGTTGTTTTATTCTCAGTGATCTGTATCTTCTTTTTTAAAAACATGATCTTCTCTTCCTCACTTCTATGTTAGCCAGAAAGATTTTTCTTACTAAGCCAAAAAACAGGGAACCCATTATTCATTCATTCATTCGCTCTCTCTCTCTCTCTTTCTCTTTTTCTCTCTCCCTCTCCCTCCCTCCCTCCCTCTCTCTCCCTCCCTCCTTCCCGCTCTCTTTTTCTCTCTGTCGCTTCTAGAATATCAGTCTGCTGCAATTTATTTCCCATAATTACTTGATCACTGAACAGGCAAACTAAGTACAGCTGACCAAGTTTGTTTAAAGGTTTCATCCTGGAATGCATTGATTGGTATTGGTCCATTATTTTTATGCTTTTACTTTGTTCTGCATCATTTGTACAAAAATGAGTACAAAATTAAATGAAACCCAGCATTTTGCCCAGCATCAACCTAAATATCTGTCTTTCCCGAACTCCCCCCCCCCCCAAGCAATGGTCAATCTGATGTCTCCACAAATTGACAATTCAGGCATGTCAAAGATTACCTGATATAATCTGGTAATTAATTGTAATAATCACTGCTTCTAGTTGCAATGCAGTGCTGGTGACCTCTGGGCCAATAGCTTTGAAGCAAAATGGGATTAATTATAGACGAAATAGAAGTCACTACATAATCAGATATGTAGCAAAATGTAGCATTTAAATTCAGCTCTTTTGCCTCCAAATAAGATGGATATAATGTAATGGAAAATAGTAAATATATATTTGTGTCATAGGACAGCCTTAATTTCTCCCATGTGTAGTTCATTTATTCTAGGTCTGCTGAGGTTCTTTACATCTACATTACAGTACAATATTGAACAGTGACCTGCCTTTTAACAGAGTTGTTGCCCCCATCTTCTTTCAAATATATGTGTATGAATGTATACATATGGGAATGTGTGTATATGATATTACTTAAATATATTGGTACTCTTAGTGTAGCTAGAAGTCATGCTAGAAGTTATTCGCTCCTTTTTGTCCTCATTTGCACATTTAAAGGCACCAAACCAAAAAACCCCCCCAAACATTTATAATATCTGGATTACTTCCACCATGGGTAATTTATGGTTAAAACTATTCATGTAATAAAGTTATTTACTTCCAGCATGGGCAATCTATTGTCGCAGGATGCAAGCTATTCCAAATAAAGCTGTCTTTTGCAATTGAGTGATTGTGATTTTGTCAATGTTGATGGTATTCAAGTGGTACTCCCAAAGTTTTGGGATTGCACCTTTGGCCCCTCTTACCATTGTCATTGTTTTTGCTTTCTTTTGCAATAATTGTTCTATTCAATAATTGTTCAATAATTATTCAATTTGCAGATCTTTTTATTTTGTTATTTTTTTCCAGTTCTTTCTCTTCTATTCCACTGTCTCCAGGTACTGCCACACCTGCTATCCAGACTTTTTTTATCGACAATTATTAAGTCTGAAATGTTATGTGGCAGCTGCTTGTCTGTTTGAATTCTAGAGGCCCAGACCCCTTTAACCTCTTCATTTTCTATTACTTTTTCTATTTTGTAGTCCCACCAGTTCTTGTTTGCAAGCAAATAATATTTCTTGCAGATACTCCAACACACCATTGTTGCTACTTTGTCATGCCATTGTTTATAGTCAGTCTGTGCAATCTTCTTGCAGCACCAAGTATTGATAATATTATTATAGAATGATACTTTTATTGTCAGTGTATGCATGTACCTTTTACTTACAGTAGTTTGATGTGCGTAAAGGTAAATTTGCATGGAATGGCTGTGCAACTTGAAAAACCCAACTATGCCTAAAGATTGAAAAATGCTATTATTGTTTCCCTGTACAAAGGAAAAAAGTAGCAAGAATGAATTAATGTAAAAAAACTTTAGGGAGATTAGTTTCTTCAACATGCTTCAGTAGTTTGAAAGTATGGAATAGGTAGCAGAGAACCAACTTTGGGAAGTATAGTGTGTTGTTATATAAACAGGACTATACAAACAAGATTTTTCCTCTTCACAAAGTCATGATAAAATGAGTGAATAAAAGAAAGAAAATCTAATCTATGCTGATTTAGACAAATTTATGATAAAGTGAGTAGGTTTGAATAATAGGTTGTTTTGCACATATCTGAAATCAAAGGGAGATTGCTGATGCAGTAAGATTGATATATGATGGGAATAAAGCTGGCATGAGAATAAATGGAATGTTCGCTGAATGATTCAACAAGTAAAAGCAGACAATAAAACAATATAGCCTTGGTTTTTAATGTATTTATTGATAAATGTATAAGGAATGTTTGTAATAAGAGCAATATGTTACATAGGTTGTAATATGTCTGCATTTTTATATGCAGATGATCTGTTACTGACTAAGATCAATTTAATTTGCAGTAAATATTAGTCAGGTTGTAAATGCAATAAGGATCATGAATCTGAACATTTGTGTATCAAATAAAGACCAAATAAAATAGAATGAATGATTGCACAGTAAGAAATTAGAGCCAATAGATGAATTTATGAATCTTAGTAAAATGTTCACTAAGACTGGGGGAAAAGATGGCGAAATTTGAGGTGTATAAATGTCAGTAGAGAGATAATGGGTAATATGTAGTCTGCTGTGAGGAATTAATATTTGTGACCAAAAGCTAAAATGGCTATGTATAAGAGCATGTTCCTGCCCATTTGGGTGTATGAAAGTGAGAGGTAAATATGTTAGCAGAACCATAAAGATAAATTGGATGTAATGGGAATGGGTTGCTTAAGATGTGTGACTGGTAAAAGAAGAGATCAGATCAAGAATGAATAATTGCTGAATGAGAAGCTTAAAAGAACAAAATATGATGTATGAAGTGGTGTATTGATGTGGTAGAAGCAGGAATGCTTTGCAAGGATAGAAACATATGGAGAGATACAGTAACTGCTGCTGGCATAAACAAAATTCAGATTTCCTTTTCTTTTTCTTAGCTTGTGCCTTTAATTTGATTTACTATTTCTTACTCTTTATCTATGGTTTGCATAACATTGCTTACCTTGAATTATGTGCTGGGTCTCTCTGTAGGTGCTATAGTGTTTAAACTAGGATTTTATATACTTAGAACTATCCAGTTCTGGAAATCAACAAAGAGGTGAGAAATCAGATTTCATTCTGAGGTCAGAGTCCTCTCATTCTTGGAGGATGGCACAAAAGAACCATAGAGATTAGATTAGATTAGATTAGATTAGATTGAAATAATTTCACTATGGAACTCCATTCATGGACTGCTCTAGTAGTATTTTTACTCAAAACATTGCTGATTGCTAATGATGTCAGTTCAACATGGTGCACCAAGGCATCATTATAACTCTTGCACTGATTTCACTGCTTCATGTTATAACTGCAAAAAAAAATAATCCCAAACAAACAACAAAACAAAACAAAACAAAACCCTAGGCAGGGTTTGAAAAGTAATGCATGTTTCGCTATTTGTCTGTACATAGCTAATAAAAGCCACATGCTACAATAATGTACAGTTCCAAAGAAATATAAGATCATATTGCCATATGATTTTTGGCAATTTTTTTTTTTCAATTCAGTAACAGATGCATACAATCAGAGCGATGCGGAAGTGCATCTTCAACATTTTTTTAGCATTATTTATCGAAGTGGTAATTTATTAGTCCACTCAGAAAGCGGGAGTGTTTCTGAACACAAATCAAAAGAAAACTAAAGAAGGATACAGCTGTAAACAGATAAAAAGAATGTTAATCAAGTCCCCTTAGAAAGAGAGGTCCATCACTGGAGACCTGCTTTATATATTGACCAAACTAATTATTCATAGTGGAAAGTTATTTCACAAATTATATTTTAATAATAATAAATTATAGGTCAGTATGAGTCAGTTTGGTGTAATAGTAACATCAGGCCAGAAACAAGGAAATTGTGAGTTCTAGTTTTGAACAGCAGAGCCAAGAAGTTGAATTCCTAAAGATCAGAAAAGGATGCAAGAAGAAAAATAGAACAGTCATATTAGTTGATAATACTCTACTACAAAGAACATAAATGAATTTGATCCAGCTGGTCCTACCAGTTTGTGGAGTCTGCACTCTGCCACAAATACTGATTAGGAATCGATGCAAATTAGTCCAACAATAATTTCTGCTCATCCATGTGATACTATGATGAACAGCTACAGCCCATCAATATGGGCTTGAGTCTGATTTTAAGATTTGATCCTAGAAAGGAAACTCATTCTATGGTTGAATACTTTGGAATTTGAAAAATATATTTTATTATATTCAAAACAATTTTAGGTAGAATTGCATACCATGAGAAATAGGTGGGGAAAATTGTGATGGGGTGATGCAAGAAATTCAGAGGGGGGGAGGGAGAGCTTTTTCATTCTAGATCTGAGAGAGAATGATTGGCCCAAGGTCACACAGATGGCTTCATGCCTACAATGGGCCTGGAGCCTTATAGTAAGGCTTGGTGCCTTAACCACTACATGAAACTGACTTCCAGGCAAAATTTGCAATTCATTAATGTTAAAACAATTTATTTGTATACATCTGGAAAATTAAAACCTCCATGAATCTTCTTTCATTAGCATTTATCCAAGCAATTCTCAGAATATTTTTTGTAAACAATTATTGGAACGGATGATAATAATTATTATTAGACAAATGTCTATGCCAGCAGCATATAAAGGCAGATGGCTTGGTTATCATGGCCCTGCTGGGATTGTCTTTAGATGTGAAGGAAGTGGAGGTTGAGATATTTCGGGGCAATAATGTTGGAGTAGGTGATTCCAATGAAACCAATCTAACTGAGACAGGGTAGCAATCTCCCTAGGATTCCTTGCCTACACCCACTCATAGGCTCTCAGACTTTGAAGTTTAACCATGTAATAAAGATCCAATAACAGAAAGCTAAGCTTCAGGTGGGAGTGGTTTGATAAAAAACAGACCAATAGATGAGCAGCACTCTAATGAGTGATGTGCATGTACGTTTGAATGTGTTGTGGCCCGCCAGCGTCCAGCGGAGCTGGCAGCAGATTCAGACAGTGAGAAGGTTAGGGAGGAACATGGGCCAATCCTGGAGTCTGGGGAAGGCTATGATGAGTGCTCTGCATCAGAGGCAGAGATGGGGCCAGGGCCATATGACAGGTATCAGCTGCCTTCAGAGTCAGACATCAGTGAGGCAGATGGAGCCTGTCCCCAGTGTGCCCATGTGCAGAGTTGCCAGATGAAGGGAACAGCTAAGGAACAAGGGTCAATTTGGGAGTAAGGCCACAGGTGGATGATGAAGGGCCCCTCCCAGTGGTGGGATTCAAGTAATTTAACAACCAGTTCTCTGCCCTAATGATTTCTTCCAACAACCAGTTTGCCAAACTGCTCAGAAATTTAACAACCAGTTCTTCCAAAGTGGTGCGAACTGGCTGAATCCCACCACTGGTCCCTCCCATAGGGAATAAAAGACGAGCAAAAGGGGAGGGGTGTTTGCAGGAGATAATTAGTTCATTCCTGCATTCTTGCACAACTATTGCAGTGTCTGAAAGATATTGGCCTGGCCACTCTCCAAACCTGCTAAAGGTCAGTAATTGTGAACTATCTTGAAAGACTGCGAGAGAGGAAAGACTTTGCTGCACAGGAATTACAGGGACGAGGACTTGGCTTCGCGCTGCTGGGGAAGCCTAGGTCAGAACAGAACAGAGGTTCTCTATTGCTGATTAATTGGCCTTGTTCCCTGGGAGAATGCTAAGAATGACTTCTCAAGCCTCAGTTCTGTTTGAACAGAGAACCATCATGCCCCTTTGCTGTTCAAATTGATGCTTCTGATTTTGCAATCAGAGCTTCGAGAAAACATATTTTGCCTTGTATATTTTATTTAAGGCAGCTACTACCTGGTCCAAAACACAGCAATGTGAGCAGTAACGAGGCCTTCTTGTTATGCCCATCTGTTATCACTGCTGTTCAAGCTACCAATTAGATACAACTGAACATATATTAAGTCCTTCAATGAGACTGATCATTTGCATGACTGTCGGTCTCCAATAATGTCTGTATTCTCTGTACATTCAGGTAGAGTGAGTGTGCTCCAGGTCCCCTCAATTAAATGTCATCCTGTGGGATGGAAAAAGCACCCCTCCTTTTTCATGCCCCCTGCCCACTGAAATATCTCCCCAGTCATACATGTAGTACCAGAAGAGAAGGGGAGGGAATACTCTTTCCAGCCTTTTGCAGGAATGAAGTAGGAAAATCAGGACTTGCAGACAAGGGTGAACATGAAGGAAGAGATATTGTGAGAGTGGATTCTCATAATAACTAATAGAGACTAGTAGCCAATGCATGAACAGTATTGAGGGATAGAGTGGCTTGTCTTGTCAGAAGAAAAAGGCTTTGAAAAAAACCCCAAAATATCAGAATTAAATATTAAATCTGAACAATTGACTGGTAAACATAATTCCATGTTTTGTTTATTAGCGGTACTCACAATATTATTTTCTCATGAGAAAGACTCATGCATTTTCATTTTATATTACGAATTAATGCCCACACCTTAAACGTATGTTTGCATTCAAAGGATTAGGGGTGTGCAACACTGCATTTATGATTACATGTCCACATAGTTAAAATATATTCCTTACAACTTGATTTTGCAATATAGACAAAGAAACTAAATGAACTTGTATTCATATTCTATAGCATACTAGGCTGCCCATGTTGCAGTTATTGTAACAGCATAGGGAAGTTGACCTGTATGGAATCAGAAAATCCAATCTGCCCTGCTCAGTATTGTCTACATCAAAGATGGTATTCCATACATTGCTGAACTCTGCTCCAAGTAGTCGGTTCTGGGAATTGTCTCTGGAAGGTTGTGGGGTTTGCACTCCTATTTATACTAATTGGTAATGGATCATCAGGATTTCAGACAGGAGCTTTTTCCTGCCCTCATGGAGATGTTAACACAAAGATAGGACACTTTTGGAGCCTGGGAGTGACATATTACATTTTTTTTCAGGGAGAGTGAGGGCTGCAATAGGCATGATAATAATGTACAGTCTAGGCCCGTGATGGTGAACCTATGGCACGTGTGCCCAAAATTGCACACAAAGCCATGTCGCCCAGCACACGTGGCCTTGCCTGTTTGTCTTCTGGGTTTCTGGTGTGCATACACATGCGATGATCAGCTGTCCTTCACGCACATGGCAGAGTTGAAAATTAGTGTGTGCATGGGTGCCGGCCAGCTGATTGTCGGGTGCACATGCACACCAGAACCCGGAACTTTGGCTTTTCCGGAGCGTGATCTCAGTGCAGAAAACCAGCCTGTGCATGCATGCCAGACTGGTGATCATCGGGCGCGAATGCATGCTAGAACCCAGAAGTTTGGCTTTTCCGGAGAGCGGCCCTGACGAGCACGCACGTGATGTTTCCGTGCGAGTGCCAAAAAGGTTCACTATCACTGGTCTAGGCTGAGGTCAAATGTATGGGCTGGGAAGAAGTCTGGGAGGGGGATTTGGTTTTGTAAAGAATCTTGGAATACAGGTGCCATTTTTTCATATAGCCTATGGAAAAAGACAAACACTGAAAATAATGCTTGACTTTGAAGATAGTATTATTAGGTGCAATGTATGACCATGGACTTGGTCATAGACTATGTTTCCTTGATTACAGGTTTCTGAATTGGTTTCCCATTACAAGAACTGATAGAAGTGTGATGAGGATAATCTTGCATACTTAAAAAATAGACATTAAATTAAATATTTTGCAGAGTATAATAAAATATCAGGTGACAATGACACCAAGTATTGAATACAGGAACGTGACTGAAACCATATATTTCAAACTTTATGCTATTGTGGCTCCATAAAATTATTTAAATAATAGTCCCATGTCCTCAATAAATAAAAATAATGAATTTAAGGAATAATAAATTCGAGAAATAAATATGCCACTTGTTTTAAATATTTACATTTAATCTACATATCAAATAAAATCATGATAATACTTTAAAGCTTTATAAGATAAAACGATTACCCTGAGAATCATCATCCACCCAATAACATTTAAAGCCATATTGAAGTTACATTGTGGCAACGTTTTGCAGAAATCTTGTGTGTTGTTTTCTAATATCATATTATTAAGTTTTCAGAGCTGGCTTACATAATAGCAATGGGAAAATTTCGAGAACTGTGATATCAGACTCTAAGAATGGAAGATTTAATACATGCTTGATTTATTTTGCCAATAATTTCATCAACCCAAAAATGGAATGGGTAATTATCCTAGATCTAATTCTCACCAAGAGCTGATGTTTGTGATAAAATGCACACAATATCTTCTTTGAATTCATGATATTGGTGGAACAGAAACTCAGCATGTCAGATATTTGTCATGAACCAAAGTTAATTTCAGCAAATATAAAGAGATGATGGGCACTTTCCCACAGCACTCTAATCAGATAAAAGTTTGAGATATGAAGGCCAAATCAGTTTATATTCAGCCAGTATCAGTTTCACATATATACAACCCTCTCTATAACTTCATAAACCTGTTGATATTTTAATGCATAATATCTGCATTTAATGACTCTTTTTCCATGTAGGCACTTTGTACATTTTATCCCTAATATGTACATTTTTATATGCAACATTCTCTAAGGCCCAGATTTTAATAGGTCATTTCTACATTAAAAATTGTGGTACAATAATCACAGATATATCCAGTGGTATTCAATATCTAAAAAACAAATAGCCAATTTTTGTGACAGTAACTTGAAAAGGATGGAGAAATTCTAGGATTTAAATAGGCTTGAGCACAGTACAGTTGAATATGGGAATGTGTTACGTTTGGGTTGTTCGTATTTTTGTTTTTGTTTATGAGCAATCCAGGTCACGGTACATAAGATGTACATACAAGTCTTTTAAACAAACAAACAAACAAACAAACAAACTCTGGGTGCTATATATCTGGAACTATATTTACATCTATCTTGATTTCTGTGTTCTTCAGTTTGCAAATTGTGTGTGTGTTTGTGTGTGTGTGTGTATTTGTGCTGTATTAGATTTCACACCTGCCATAGCAATAAATCTTAGCTGTTCAGACACTTTCACGCTATAGTCAGGAACAGAACATATGTATGAGATACCTTGTTTACAACAAAATCTACCCATATTGTATATATGAGAGTTCTTGTTTACAACAAAATAACTAATCCACCCATGCTGTTTCTGTAAGATTCTGCTCTTGAGTATGGGGTGAAAGTGTCTGGACAGTCAAGATTTATTGCCATGGCAGGTGTGAAGCATGAACAGTGTCCAGTACTGTGGAGTTGAAAGTTTTGCTGTCATATCCTGCTTGAGAAAGTTTGTCACGCCATGATGGAAGCAGAGAGAAATGCAGTCTGATACAGCAAGAATTTTCTTAGATTCATTCCCATGTAAGAGGAATACATTGATAGGGTTGCTTGTATATTATCTGGAAGGTCAAAAATAAGGTTTCATGTGGTAGGAGCAGAGAGATAATAATTATGCTGTTATTAAAACGTAATTTTAAAGTGTAATCAAAGTGTAGTGTTATGTGGCTGCTGATTTTGGTTTTTGCTTAATTTAATTCAAAGTCCATGCATGCCAAATATTTATGTTCAGGATCTTCTTGCTGCATCATTTGCAGATCGAATTGGTTGTCTTCCGGTCTACAAACAGTATACTACACATGGAATTCAAATATACCAAGTGAATGAGTTTTGATACAGTATACCACACAGTATTTACGATAAAGTTGTACAGTACTTTGGATTTATTTCCCTAAGATGCTTTAGAGTATGTTGGAGCGTGAATATACCATTTGCCCAAAACTTTTAAAAGCAGTTTCATCTTTTCTCAGGATCCTTCAGCTGGCCTTTATAAATTCACATATTCTATATATTGATCCTCTTTCCTTGCCTCTCCTCCTCCTCCTCCTCCTCCTCCTCCTCCTCCTCCTCCTCCTCCTCCTCCTCCTCCTTCCTCCTTTCCTTTCCTTTCCTTTCCTTTCCTTTCCTTCCTTTCCTTTCCTTTCCTTTCCTTTCCTTTCCTTTCCTTTCCTTTCCTTTCCTTTCCTTTCCTTTCCTTTCCTTTCCTTTCCTTTCCTCCCCCTTTTTGTATTGTGATGTTTTACTTATTCACTAGGCTTTCAATAGAGAATAATGTTAATCCTTTTAAGCTCCTTATTCTAATGATTTATTTTGTTGGAAACCGTTGTGATCCTTCTTTGAATTTTAATGATTGCTGGCTATTCAAGGATTCATTGTTTTGACTTCCTGTCCTTACCTTTGTTTCTAACATGTCTGTAGGGAACACCTGTCTAATACTGTATCTGGCCTTGGTTCTCACTGGCTTACCATCTTCACTCAAGCCTATCTTAAAGTGTTGTGTTGAAATGCTAGCTATTCATGCATGAAAATATACTTGCAGAGATAGGCAGATGGACAGAAAAAGGATGGCTAAATGGATTGAGTCATTTTTGTCTGAAAATAGTTCTGGTGCAAATAACGGCTCATCATGATTATCACACAGAGAAGTTTGCTGAATATGTTGTCACTTTAAAAACCGTGAAGACACTGTATTTATAATTCCCATTTTTTGAAGCGAATGAAATATGTCTGCTTTTGTTGACAGACCTAGCATAATTTGCTGAGACATGAGTCATGGCTTATATTTGTGTTGCATTTTCATGCCTCCTGTTAAAGTAAAGAATCTTTCTGCAAAAGAGAAGGTGCATTTTCTAGAAAGCCTTATTCTAATATAAGATTTGAACAGTTCTAATCTATTAAGCATAATGTTTTTTTTTTCTTTATCTGCAGCCTTTTGGACTTTGATTCAGAATACCAGGAGCTCTGGGATTGGCTGATTGACATGGAATCCATAGTGATCGACAGCCATGACCTGATGATGTCAGAGGAGCAGCAGCTGCATCTTTACAAGGTTAGAGCTTTTGTTGCTGCCTTTACCTAGCTATAGAAGATCTGATGACTTTGACATGTCTTTCTCTCACAGGATAGCTCTGTGTTCATTGTATATATCATGGTGTCTATTAGAATTCCCTCCCCTGTCCCCAATCTCATTTCCATCCCCTCTGTGCTGACAAGCCTGCGCCGACATCATAATTGTAAGAAAGTTCCCTTCATCACATTCCATTTGGTACAATCCTATAGGAGGACAAAGATTTGTCATTAGATGAATTGAAATGGATGAAACTGCATTCTTAAATAGACTGAAACAACACGAAGGGAAAAATGATTGTACTATTTAGAAAATGTGCTTTGATAGGAAATATTTTCAGAATTTCTATCATCTTTCATTCTTTTTAGTGAATCTATTGTTTCAGGATATACAATTCTTATATTAGTTATTTTGAAAGCAGATGCTCTCTTTTTAAGAATGCACAAACGTTATAAATGAAAAACACAATTTATAAATGTGTGCATTGATTATGAATCTTTTCATTTAATGCAGAGAGAAAGAGAAAGGGAAAACAATTCTTTTCTTACCATTGCTACTACACAGGAAGCCCAACTATCCTTCCTTCCTTCCTTCCTTCCTTCCTTCCTTCCTTCCTTCCTTCCTTCCTTCCTTCCTTCCTTCCATTTTACTTTAACTTTCATTTTAGATTGTTCTGTGAAGTGGAAGCAGAAAGTATAGATGTAGATTTTGTCACCAGAGGAGGCTTCATATGGAACTATAAGATTGTAGTAAATGGTTCTCATTTAGGCAACTTTTATTGGACTAATTTTGACAATTGTCATCCTTGACTTGCATTGAGCATATGGCACATCTCAAAGAGCAGATTGTGAAACATAAAAAATAAAAATAATAATAACTAGTCACAGAATCAAACAACAACAAGGTGTAACAACCATCATTTCACTTTTAAAATTTTTTCCAGAAGAAATTACAGATTCAAGGTTAAAACAAGTTATTGCTTTTTTATTTATCAATCATGGTTTAATTTTTTTTTTTTGCATTTTTTCTATGTGATTTGTATTGAAATATTTTCCACAAAATGTTTGAATGGAAGAAAATTGTTTACATTTAAATAAATAAACCCAGCTGGGTGATCTTGGGCCAGTCACTCTCTCAGCCCGAGGAAGAAGCCAATGCCAAACTACTTCTGAAAATCTTTCCAAGATAACTACAGAGACTAATCCAGGCAATTATGAGTTAACACTGACTTGAAGGAACAAAAAAAAGGGGTGGGGTGAGAACACCAACCATAATCTTCCTTTCACAGGACAACTTGGAATTACCCTGACAATTCTGACTTAAAGGCACACACATACATTACTTAAGAGCTGTGGTGGCATAGTGGTTAGAATACAGTTTTGCAGACTAACTCATTGTTCACTCCAGGAGTTCGATTATGAGTGGCTCAAGGTTGACTCAACCTTCCATCCTTCAGAGGTTGATAAAATGAGGACCCGGGTTGTTGGCGGCAGTATGCTGACTCTGTAAACCACTTAGAGCTGCAAAGCACTGCGAAGTGATATATAAGTCTAAGTGCTATTGCTATTGCTATTGCTATTGCTATTGCTATTGCTATTGCTATTGCTATTGCTATTACTTGTGTTAGAACAGGCCAGGTTCCTATTCAGTCCCTTTTGATCTTTTGGGATAGTTACTTAATATTCTTGTGTCTCTATAATATTGACATTTAAGTACTTAGTGTGTGTATATGATAAATGATAAAAATAAATTGCTCAAATATAATAAAGCTAAAGTCTCTTGTTTTTTTAAACAAATACTGTACTATATCTGTAAAGAAAACTAGAAAATTTAAAAAGGGTATTCTTTGACTGTAAAATGGAGACATAAAATGTACATGAAATGAAAACTATCTCAGATTCATAGAAAATATGCCAGAGATACTTAAAGAATATTCAAATACCAGCAAACACTTAAAATAATCAGATATTGAGTGATTAGATTATTTTGGGTTAAAAATAGCAATGTAAGATTTGATTTGGGAATATGATGTTACATCTGGAAGAAAGCTGATATGAATATTCAGTGATAGCAGAGAAATGCTGCATGCAGTTTTAGTCATAACAGCCTTTACTTCAGGAATAAGTTTGAATTTGCACTGCAAACTACTATAAACAGTAGGACTACACAGCAATCATGATTAGTAGACAAAAAGGTAATTTAGAGCATGCAGGGTACTTATATACCACCTGTTAGCAACTCTTTAAACAAGATGTATTTGCTTTAAGGAAGGTTCAGCAGGTGCTATTTGTGCACTCCAAATGCTCTAAATCATTATTTTTCCTTTTGAAGTTGGATTGTTGCATAGTCCTAATAGAGAACTTGGACATTTTTCTTTCAAAGAATTAAGCTATGGTGATTTGATTACTATCTTAACATTAAAGACATCATAAAAACTAAAATAAAGCATATAATTGAAGCCAAATCAAAATAAAATATAAAACAGAGACTATAGTGTTTGGCTACTAAACATAGTGGTTATGGCTTCCAAGCACCTTTGAAAAATCTCCCAATATTTTTAATGGGATAAATAGCAAATGATTTAATATAAAGTAAATATATTAATGATGATGATCAACCAATAAGTCAGTATTATTTTTTTTACTGATTGCATAGATAGATTTTCTCCAAGATGATCTGATTCTAGTAGGGGTGGGTTCCACTTACTTTCACTACCGATTCACAACGGGAGCATGTGCGCGTGGTGGAGCCTCCCGCCGCCGTTACTACCAGTTCACAAATTCCGGACCGAACCAGTAGCAACCCACCACTGGCTTCTACCTTGGTTCTTCAAGACCTTCCAACAGTGCACCTGTCACCATTTAAGGTTTGTCCATTCACCTTGCTGTTGGACATCCTTTCTCTTTTCTTCCACCTTTCAAGCCTCTTAAGAGAGGTACAGTAGGTCTTCTCATAAAGTGTTCAAAGTGTGATAATTTGAGCCTGGTTATTTTTGTAGTCATTAGCTTGGTCTTCTTTATGTTTAATCCTATTCCTATTTTTTCACTGTACTCTTTGATTACTCAGCCCTGTAGATTGTTTGCATTCTCAGTTATCAACGGGATGCCCTCAGTATAGAACAGGTTATTCCTGTTTCTTCCCTTCAGTTTTAAAATCTTGCTCAGTTTCCAAATCAGAATATAAATATAAATTCAGCATATAGGTTAAATAATAAGGGAAGGGAATAGAGCCTTACCTCACTCCTTTGCAGAGCCAGAAGCTGTCCATTTCATCATGCTCTGTCTGGATTATGGATACCTCATCTACATTTAGCTGTGATGGTGAACCTAAGGCATGCGTGACATGCAGAGACCTCTCTGCGGGCACACCAGCTGTCGTCCCAGCCCAGCTCCACCATGCATGCATGCGCTCCTCCCACCAGCCAGCTGGTTTTCAAGTTTCTGCTGCGGATGCGCAAGGGACGGGGTGCATGTGTGGGGATGCTCGCATTGCATTTTGGGGGAGGGTGTGTGTGTGCACGTGCACCATTTTGTGCCTGGAAGGGCTCCTACACCAACCTGGAAGCCAAAATGGGGCACAGAGGCACAGCATGAGGGCCCCCCACTCCATTTTGTGCCTGGAAAGCCTCCTGCAGCAACCTGGAAGCCAAAATGGGACACGGGGGTACCGCATGAGGCCCCTGCTCCTGGTTTTGGGCCTGGAAAGCCTCCTGCACCAACATGGAAGCCAAAAATTGGTGGGAGGGGGAGTGGGGCACATGCACAGGGGGCACTCACATTGCATTTTGGGGGTTCCGGTACGCACACGGGCATTCTCACGAGCAGGCACACGCTTTGGGCACTCGGCACCAAAAAGGTTAACCATCAGTGATATATAGGTTTAAGATGGTCTGGGATTTCCATTTTCAAAAACATATTGCCCAGACTGGCAACACAGTCAAAGGCTTTTCTATGATCAGTGAAGCACATATTGAATTTTGGAAGGTATTCTTTGGATTTCTCAATTATCCAGTGTACATAAGTAATGATGTCTCTTGTTCCTTTGCTTTTTTAATGCCAGCCTGAACATGTGGCATCTTCCTTTCCACATAGGGATCTATGATGCTTTAGATTATTTTAAACATTAGATGGTAGCATGTGAAAATAAATTTATTTTTTATTCTGGCCTCATGTATGAGTTTTGAACGCATGCCCTGAACTAGAAAAAAGATTACCTCTAATATAAAATTAACTACAGTATAATATAAAGCAACATGTATTATACAGAGAGATAATATTTGATGCAAGAATATTTTATTGATCTTCCATGTCTGGTATCTGAGTAGGAAAGTTAGTTATATTGGTAATCTTGTGCACACTTACCAGGTAGTAAATTGTATTATATTTGCCTGCAGAGTTTAAGCTTCACTTGTGTTCATTGCTGGTTGAAGAGAAAAGAGCTAGCATCAATTCCTATATGATTCTATCCAGTTGCCTGCATGGAATCCTATAGCAACCAGGTGATTAACTAGATACAAAGTAATATGTGAGAATTTTCCAATGTAAGAATAGATACATTCTGAATGTGATCAGATTTAGAAAATAAATTTGGAGTTCATTCTCACTCTATTCTCTCTTATGAATGAACAAAGGGGATGACTGTAATGTATGAACCAAGCTAAATTAGGTTGAAACTTAAAGTCTTGCCTCAGGCTTCAGGATTGGCAACATCCAGCAACACTTTAACACTAATAATAAAATTCAAAATTTGTTATAAATCACATTATAAAATATGAAGATTTTAAGATGTTTACAAAATTTAATTCAATTCCCAGAACTTGTGATGTGTTCTTGATGAAACCTTTTAACATCATTTTATACATTAAATAATAAAATTATGTGTAGGTATTTCAAGATGTTGTTGTTGATGAAGATGAGCATGACAAGAACTAACTGCAGTCAATTTCAAATGATTAATGCCTCTTGTTAAAACATACCCATGTATTGATAGCTGGCATTTATTGCAAATGGAAGATTATTCATTTCAAGCCTTGCTGGAGAAGTGATTAATGCTATCTGTCACCACGTGAGGGCTCACTTGAGAACAGAAATTGAAGTAGAAAATGTGCATCTTTTTGGTACAGAATTTACATACTAGTCCTCTCACTTTTCAGTGTTGGTCAGTATGGACTGAATATTTGAGTTGTTTGCCCTGGTCATCTTCTTACAGAACTACACCATGAATATTTCTGTGGACAAGCACTATCTGATGAACAGTCTTTTAATTCATGATACTCCCCTACACCAACCAGTTCGTTGCACTTTCTCTTTTCCTGCGATGAGTTTCTTAAATCCACAGAATTTTCCTCCAGATATTGAACTGATAAGTAATTGCACCTCTGAGCCAGTTCAGCAAAGCATCTCTGCCAGGTTACATGCTGTGTTATCACTACTGCCAGCAGTAATCTTTGCCTCTATGGAGTCTATAAATGAGAAAGATCTGTAATAAAACAAGTACATTGCAAGACAAGAGTATGCATTAAAAGTGTAATAACAATATAGAAATAGCCAGACTGAGTATGAAAAAATGCTCTGTAAATTCACAGTTCAGCGTATGTTCGCCATGATGGGTTTTTTTAAAGATCTCATACTGATTCATATCAACTTCTCTGCCCTCTTGTTTTATGCTGATAAAGAGAGCATGTCTTTAAAAAAAAAGGCATAGAACTCAGTCGTATTTTGTTGCCCCTTGGCTTAATCTTTAATTGTTTTCATGTCCAAAGAATTCTCCTTCTGTTGCCTCTGGAGAGCATTAGAATACAATATTGTTTTTTAAAAAAAACAAGTCTGTAATTATTTGAAACCTTCAATCAGATGGCATTAGATTGTAGACTGATATAAAAATGATCTTCATCACATGGACAATACACAGTTGGGTTTCTTGTTATAATCTACTGGTTTCCAGCATGCCAAAGAATTGAATGTTGAAAAGTAAACATTTGACATTTCCTGCTTACTAGGTTGCCTAGCCAATAATGTTTCTAGTTAGAATTAATTCAAATTCAAATTCTTTATTGGCCAAGTGTGATTGGACTCACAAGGAATTTGTCTCCGGTGCATAAACTCTCAGTATACAAGCAACAAGTGATAAATCATGATCATAATAATCAAATACAATTATCATAAATCATAAGATACAACACTCAGTGATAGTCATAGGATACTAAATAAAAACAATCAATATAAATTAAAAGATACAACTACATTATAGGCATAAGAAGCTAGAAAATAGGTAATAGGAAAGATGAGAAGGATAATAATAATACAGCCTTATTAGATAGTTTGACATCCCAGGTCATAAGAGAATGTTGCGGGAATTAGTTGTTTAGCAGAGTGATAGCATGGGGGAAAAAACTGTCTAGTTTTTTGTTCTAGTTGTTTTGGCATGCAATGCCCTGTACTGTCATTTTGAGGGAGGAAGCTGGAACAGTTTATGACCAGGATGTGTAGGGTCTATTGATATTTTTATAGCCCTTTTCATGCCTTCTCAGACTGGGGTATCAGTGGTGGGTTCCTCCCGGTTCGGCCGAGCAGGTAGCGGTGATGATATGACGTCACCGAACAGGTTCTCTTTGTTCGGGAGCTGGGTCCTCCCACCCCACCCACATTATTCTTACCTTTTATTTGGCCCCACCCCCAATTTATTCGCTGCCTCCTGAGTCCCAGATGATGGCTAGAAGGAAAAAAACTTTTAAACTCTTGCCGTGGGGCTTCAAAGGGCCGCCCTACAGCTGATCAGTGTTAAAAGGCAGTGTGGTGGTAGACCGGTGCCTCCAAAAACAAATGAGTAGACCAGGACGCTCCAAAAACAAATGGGTAGACCAGGACGCTCCAAGAACAAATGGGTAGACCGGTACAGCTCTGCAAGCAGTTAAAGCCTGGTAGACCAGTACCTCGGCTAAATCCTAAAGAATTGTCACATGACCATCAAGCCATGCCCACAAAATAAGCCATGCCCACAGAACCAGCAGTAAAAAAAATTAGAACCCACCCCTGTGGGTATGTATTACAACAGTGAGTGCCTGAGTCAGTCAACCACTGTTTCAGACACAAAGCTGCAGAATAGCATTTGGTTATTTTGACTGAGAGTAGGGTAAGATGAAAATGGTAGCAATATTGGTCAAGCAATGCAACAAGAGTTTGGATAATTATGTATCAACTTTTGATTTGCTGGTATGGTAAAGACTGATATTAATATCCATTTCATGATAATGCATACACAGCTCTGTATGAGTTTGTGTTTGACCTCTGCATGAGCTTGTCTTTCAATCTTCAACTAACACCTGTTTTTAATCATTCTTTTGTTTTTAAAACACATAATCAAAATTAAATATTTTGGATATATGCCTTGTTTATTCTAATAAACCAACATATTGCACAGCTAAATGTCAACTAGATTTTGTTTGTATATCAAAAATATGGACCTGATCACACAAACATTTTATAAAGTTTCAGTGGCAATTATCCTCAAAAAGTATTATAGGATCTGGCCCAAACGTGGAAACTCCTCTTATTAATTCTTTAATAGAAAACCTCTGTATTGATGCAAGATTTCTGCCTGGAGAGTTCAAAATTTAAGCAAATAAGGGTTTATTGGAGCTGTGGAGATTAGAAATGAGTGTACTAGATAAAGTTAATGATAATTCCTTACATTTTCCCCAGAAGATTAATTGTGTGTTAGATTAAAACCCCATTAAATTCAGTAAGATATGATTGTTAAAATTGTTAGCATGTAGGGAATAAAATTAACCAAACATTTCTTTACCAATATAAAAAATGTTGGCATCTCCTCTGACATTTGAAGGTTTGATTATGAAAACATTTGAGGTGCTTGAAATACATATTATATAAAATCTGCCCTGATTAAACCTTCAGTAAGGAGGTGTGCATGGTGGGTTTGAAAAATGCTGCTACTGGCATAATGATTTATAAAGAATATGTTGATTTAATAACAGGAGAGCTTAAACACAAAGCTGTCCTATAAAAGATAGGTTGTTCCCTTGGCTAAATGGCATTAAAATTTGTGGAAAAAAGTGAAAGCTTCCTAAAGAAAGTTAGATTAAAAAACAGCTACCTGCCTTTTCCCCTGGGTGAGGTAAATAGTAGCTGGAGGGGAGAGTAATTAACATTGGACAAACAGGTTTACATTAAACGTATGTAGAGTTGGAACCATATATCAGCAGGACCACCTATTCCCAAATGTGCCCATCAATTATGATCCTCAACAGGAACCGTTCTCTGGTTTCTTGTAATCAACACAGCTAATGAGAAATATGTTCTGGCATTTAAATCAGTGGAACTGTTACATCTACTAAAATCTTTTTTCCCCCTATGATTGTAATTGTTATAGTGTCTCCCACCCCCCCACTCCCCAGTCTTTCTGTCTTTTGTTCAATCATGTCCGATTCTCAGATACTGACTGGACCAGTCCCTGCAGTTTTCTTGGCAGATGTGGTTTGCCATTACCTTCTTCCTAGAGCTGAGAGAAAGTGACTTGCCCAAGGTCATGCATTTGGCTTCATGTCCAAGGCAGGACTAGAAATCACAGTCTCCTTGTTTCTAACCTGATTTCTTTAATCGCTACACCAAGCTGACTCTCAGTCTCTTGTTTTATGGTATTGTCAATAATGTTAAAATACACTCTATTTTAAATGTTAGAATGGCAATTTATTGGTTTTATTCTTTGTATTTCATGTTGAAATCAATGGCTAAGTGTGAGAGCTTCTTCTGTCAGGATCTGAAACAGGCAGCCTGAGACTGGATTAGTTCATACTGAGACTGAAATAGTGCAATCATAAAACCTAGGAATAAACCACCCCTACCACCACCATCTCCAAAAGTTTCAATCTGGTTGCATCATGCAAGTAGAAAAAACAGCACAAGAAGTTCAACCTTATCCCAAAGGTGCTTTTTTCCAAAGGCAACTGGATTTTCTTTGTGTTGCTTGAAGACGTTTTGGTTCTCATCCAAGAAACTTCTTGGATGAGAAGCGAAACCTCTTCAAGCAAAACAAAGGAAGTCCAGTTGCCTTTGGAAAAAGGCACCTTTGAAACAACCATTGACGGAAAATCTCCATTGACAATTTCAGTCTTAATTTCACTATAAATAGGGGCTGAAATGTTGCAGTTACTGAAATGCTTTCATAACAGCTTCATTACTTTTTACATAAAAAGTCCGATAAGCATCCTGGAATGTCTACTTGAGCCTGCTTCCAGTGGTAGTTACTGCTAAGAGAAGTCTTGTTAGTTTATCATGTTAAAAAAATCATTTGTACAATTTGTTGCCTAATTTATTTAAAATTAATAATAGTTTAAAATAATGTATTGAGTATCATTTTATGTATGTATTTGTTTGTTTATTATTTTTAAACAAATTTACATGGCCTCACATGTGGTAAGTCACACGCAGTGACTCTCATATGGTGATGCCAGGAGCCTGACAAAATTAAAAATTCACATTACAATAATTATTTTTTCAAATTTCTATGTTAATCTGGACTTTGGAAAAGAGTATTTTTGATCCTATCTTTCATTTCATTTCATTGATGAACCTGCAGTTTCTCCATGTAAGTGTAAATATGTCTGAGGTAAAACCTTGAATTCCTGCATCCTATTGTGGAAAGGATAGACTCATTAATAACTTCTCTAAGTCAAATATAGTATTCTTCACCAAAAGGCTTGGTTTTTGTTACTGGAGAATTAAATAACGGTGAATAATAAATAACATCACTACAAATCCATTATTTTTCAATCTGCTGTTGTCTGGAGGAAACAAAACAATCAGAGCCATAGGTTTATTAATGCTGTTCTACATTTCACAGGTATCAAAGATCGGGAGACTAACTGTCCACTGTCCTAGACATCTTTTAAACTAAAGGTTTTTTTATTATTTTTTTGCTTTTTAGTTCTCATATCTGTTCCTACAAAAACCTAAGACCCATGGAACTGGTCCAATGTAATTTGTTAAGGTCTAATTTCTGAGTCCCCCAGAATATGCCTTTGTTTCCTTGCTACAACTGGAATCAATTGCTTCTAGGAAAGCCATTATGAGGCTTTGTCACCTAACATTCTGTGTAAAATTAATATCTAGGTAGGAGGGCTTTTTTTTTTACTTACTTGAATAATTACCAATCATCTCAGAGGGAAGGGCATTGAATTTGGTCTGTCATAGTATGAACTTTAATCCCATAGCTGGTTTTATTAGACAGGTCAATGGATAATTGAAATAATATGGCCTCAGTGTCAGTCTTCACAGTGACTGGATCACAATCTCCTTTAGTTTGTGGGTGCTATGGAAGGAATAATAATCCAAATACTAACTAGTAACTATTAATAACCTAGTAATCTACTTGCCATTAAGTATTCATACCGGTAGTTGTTACGAGATGGGGAAAATACATTCTTTTTGGTTTGTGTAATTGTCATTAAAAGCCTAATGATTAATGCTCTGTAATTATTAAATATTAACATAATGATATGTTTATTTTTTTGGCTCATGGGTGAGATTATAAACCTTATTAGTTCCTGATGGAACTTCCTTTTTATTGTTTTTACATTCTATATAGTTCCTTTTTCCAGTATGATTATTGACAATAAATAAAGCTTACACTTACCCAAAGGAAATCATAAAGAGATTGATTCATAAGCAATTTGAAACTATGCAGTAATCAACAGAAATAAGCATGCATTTGTAAAGAACAAATCTTGGTATGCTCATTTTATCGTGTTTTTGATCATATAACTTCTTTAATAGATTATAGGGATGTTATAGACATAATATATCTTGATTTTATATTCTATGCATGCTCATTAGCAGGATAGTTAAATGAATGATATTATATTTAAGCAGATACTTAGCTGGCTAGAAGTGTTTTCATCAATGGCTTTACCAAACTAGATTAAATAAGGTTTAATTCTGGGTTTTCTACACTTCAATATTTCTTTAATGACTTGAATGAGGAAATGGAGAGAATACTTGTAAAATTTGCAAGTGACACAAAATTGGGTGAGTGAGCTGATGTTCTAAAGGACAGAAATAATCTTGATCCAGGTAAGCTGGAGAAATGAGCTGAAAGTAACCAAATGAACTATAACTGAGACAAGTGAAATTCTTCAATAAAATAAAAATCAAATGGCTAAATATAGAATAGCTGGCTTGGTCATGGTGACTATAAAAAAGATATTAGAATAGAAACTGAATATGAGCCAGCAATTTGATGTGGGTACAAAAATGTAAATGCAATTTTAGACTGTATAAATAGAGTATAATTTCCAAAGCATGGGAACTAATCAATTTATTTTGATTTCGATCATAGAAAATTGAGATGAAATGTTATAAAAAATATTCTTCTCATTCAGTGAAACCAAGGAGATGGTCTCTCTTTCACTAGATGTTCAGATAGAGACTAGAGAGTTACTGTTTTTGATAGGGGTGCTTTAACTTGGATATCTGCTTAAATGGTCCTTTCCAAATCTATTATTTTATGTCTCTGTGTTAATGCTCAAATTTTATTGTTCATAATTCATTTAAATCACTTTGTGATTTAATGAGGTACAGTATATGGAAATGAAAATAAAGAATGTAATTTTATCCTTGTTTGTTACCTAACTTCTTTTATTGATGGCAGATACATAATTGCACTAAGAAGTTTCCTCCCTGGTAAAAGCAAATTGTATTAATTATAATTATATTAATTAATTTATTAAACAAATTTATATGAGTACCCAACTTACACATGATGACTCTGGGGGTTGTATAATAATTTACACACACAAACACACACACACAATTCCACCTCTTCCCCTCTGTGGTGGTGACAGACATAATTCAACAAACCACTTGAAGGGCTCCATATCAACTGGGTCCCCAGACAGAACCATGATTTCTGGGCTTTTTGGAAAAGTAACAAGGTGTAGGCCAATGTTATCTCTGGGGAAAAGATGTTCCACAGGGAGGGAGCCACTACAGAGAAGGTTCTTCTTCTTGGTCCCAACAGACGTATTTCCTGAATAGATGGGACAATGTTTTAGTGTATTACTTTATTATTTGTCCATTAAATATGCTGCTCTGAATGCACCAGAAGGTTGATGAGTAGATTGGATTCACCAACAACAACCAAAAATAAACACTTCTGAGAACCTTGTTCCTATCATATTTTAACTTGTAGTACAATCACATACATTGCTAAGTAGTCCAGGATAGATTATTGCTGAATTAAATCTATTACTTCTACAGGAATGAGCCTGTAGTGATGCATCACATGCTTAAGGCGGCAATCATTTGTGGGCAAATTATGTCTCTTCTTTTCACTAGTAAAATGTATGAGAATACATTTCTATACTTCTGAAGGTACAGCTCATTTTCTCCTCTGGGTGTGCTGCTGCTCCATGTGCCTCTTTCCCAGCTCTGTGCGATACTGTGTCCTGAAGTGGATCAAACAAACCATGGTGAATGTTTCCCTCATTTGCATCACTTCTAGACAGCCCCTGTCGTAGTCTTTGCTGACAGGAAATCACTGTCTTTGTCACCTTTCTTCAGTGATCTCCTTTTGGCAGAGATGGTCCATGTGACCAGGATTAATCACAACAACAATTCTGGCTTAGAATTCAATGACATGTTTTGCTCTGTGCTCCAATAACAGTGTAGGCTGAAATCAGTAGGAAATGACTACATTAATTTCAGAGTGAAAAGATAATTAACACTTAAAGAGTAATGTTATAACTCATGAAGCTATAATTCAAATGCATGGAAAAATGTGTTGTGGTAGTGAAGTGCGGGGGAATGGACGAGTTCTCTGTTTTATAGTTGGAAATAAACTTAAAATAATTTGGGAAACTGAACGTGGAGGAGGTGAAATATATTTGAAGAGAACAGTGAACAGAAGCTATAATACTTCAGTGTTTGAAACTGCAGCCTGAAGTATGCGTAAAGTGCTTACTTAGATGATATGAATAGGATACGGGCAAACAAAAGCAGCAGTGTGCCCGGAGAATGCTGTGCTTAAGGAGTTTCCTTGGCAACAGAAATGCAGTTCCAAAAGTAGACAGAACTTTCCTCAGAAAACATGCTATTAATAACAACCTTCCGGAACAACCTGGAACAATTTGACTACTTGGCAGTGATAATGCCAAGTGTTCTGCAAATTAATGTAACACAACAGTTATATGTTTTCTCCTGCCCATAATTCTTCTGGAACTGAAGTCTGAGTTCTGTTCTGTTTGTGGGTATAAATGCACGAAGCCATTCCAAATGTTAGCAAAGTGAAAGAAAGCTGGTAGTTCAACAAATGCCCTCGCTGTATCATTTCATCTTGAATAACAGCTTTGTCCAAAGAGATGATTTTATTCTAATTAGGAGGACAAAAAAGCTTACATGCTTAGTGAAGCCAGCAGTGAGTGTAGTTTTAATTTTACCAATTTACAAATGGGTAGACAGTCTTTTAACAGATCCAGGAAGGCTGAGGGAATTTTGTATACATTTATTCATCCCAACTGTTTATCATCTCTGTGTGTATCACTCTATGTGTAAACCGTACCCTTTTTAATCTGTAAAAATATTTTTTCCCACAAACAAGAAGATTGGCAACATTTCTTCTTATTTACTGGCATGGTTACTCCCCTCTATCCCACTGGTTGAGGGTGGCTTCTAAAGTTAACATTAACAGAAGCTGAAGTTAATCAGACAGCCCCTGAATATTCTCAACAAGTCCAAGAGCCAGCAGAAAAGTATAAAATATGCTATCCATGCAGACTTTTCAAAATAGATCATGGTAGCTGTCTGCCAAGAGAATAAACTAATTTCAGATCTGCCTTGCCAAGTAGAATCATTAGAATTCTGTTAAAGGCCATAAGTTTACTAGACGGGAAAGGTAGGCTGCTCTACTGCCTTGACCTTTCCTGAATCCTTAGATCTAAAGGTTAAAAGTAATCAATATCTCATTGTGCATCCTGGTAATAAGTAATAACCATCATGTTAAAATCTAAATGATTGCAGATCGCACTTAAGCATGTTGACCCATTTGGGAGCCTTGTTTAATTGCAATCAGGATACTGATTATGGTTTGCTAATAAACTTTTAACCTAAATGGCAAAAATTGCAGCCTTTAGCTTTTTATAAAATATGACTTCAACCTGTAACACTGTACCAGAGGTTGTGTTGCACATTAAACAGCCACTTCCTCTGATAAAGACCTAAATAAAGATCGTGATTGTTTTTCATAAAAGTGAAAAAAGGGTATTTGAAATATCAGAGAGAATTCTGTTACCCTCTTGTTTACTTTTTCAGTATACACCAGGGGTGAAATCCAGCAGGTTCTGACAGGTTCTGGAGAACCGGTAGTGGAAATTTTGAGCAGTTCGGAGAACCGGTAGCGGAAATTTTGAGCAGTTCAGAGAATCGGCAAATACCACCTCTGGCTGGCCCCAGAGTGGTGAGGGAATGGGGATTTTGCAGTATCCTTCCCCTGGAGCGGAGTGGGAATGGAGATTTTGCAGTATTTTTCCCCTGCCACCCCACCAAGCCACGCCCACTAAGCCACACCATGCCCACCAAGCCACGCCCACAGAACCGGTAGTAAAAAAAAATGGATTTCACCACTGGTATACACACTTTACTTTTGTTACACATATTTATCTTGAGCAGGATTATATAGGAACAAAGAGACTTTGTGGTCCATCACTAATTCTCAACTCAATCTACCTCAGAAGATTGTTGTGGAGAAAAATTGGTTAAAGTACTGGTATGTATGCTACATTGAAATCCAAGAAGAAAGGCAGAATATGAATCCAAATACAGACAAATGTAATTCAAGACGATTATGATAATTGTTGAGAATGGCAATGCATGACCTCCTATCCATTGTCAGCACGGATGTAGCTTGTGCACCTTCTACTTAGAATGTGTATCAAGCTTTGCATTTGTCTACAATGCAAAAGGAAAGATTCTGTGCATGAATGTTAGATGATTGGAAGGCAGTGAGTGAGGAGAGGTGATTAGGAAGATGTGGGAAGAAAAGCCCTAGAATGGCCTAATTTATTCTTCTCTCCTCCTTTCTCCTCTGTTTTACCAGTGATAATGTACGATGCTCCTTTTCCTTGATTAATCCTTGTGTGAATATCTTCTAATCAAGAAGCATGGTCCTGACTACACAGTATATGTAGAAAATAAAACAGAAATAGAGAGGAAAGAATTAAAGAGGGCCAAAGTGGTTACTTTTTGGTTACCCAAATTCTTCATGAATCGTTCATGACTTGCTTACTGGATTCTATCTTCCACATTCCACATTCCACTGTTGTATTTTTTAATCTTTACAATATAAAGATTAAATTGTATTACAAGAATTGGCAGTCACAATTACATTAGATAACTCTAAAAGGTGATTAGTCTAATTTATAGCAGACACATCTATCAGTAGCTATTAGTGACATGTTCAGAAGTTATGCCATTGAGTATCAGATGGAGGACAGTACTACTGTTTTTATGCCCTATTTCTGAAATCATCTGGTTTGCTAATGCTCCTTTTTTCAATTTTATTTGCTCCTAGAAAGTGTAGAAAGGTTTGATTGAAATGTTCTTAAATTTTACAAGTTGCTATAATAATAATAACATAGCAAGACGAGGGTAAATAGTTCAGATAAAGATCAACTTTGAAAAAAAATTCCTAGTCCCAATGGTTTTATTGTGTTTCATACTATATTTGTGTTTGAATACAAGAAAACAAAGACATGTTTTTTTCTCTCAGATTGTAAGTAAAAATAAGCTTTATTATTCAATGAGAAGAAAAAAGACTAACTGATTTCAGCTCTTCTTGCTGAAAACCTCCAAACTACCTTTTTTTTGTGTAATGGGATGGATTTGTTTGACCTTCTTGACAGTGTGTCATTTTCAGCAAAATGATATTTCATTGAATCAGTGTTTGTTTGTGAAAGTGAGATCTCCATGGAGATACTCTAAATCCGTTGTTCAAGATACAACCTATAAATGTCTATTCAGCAATAAAGTCCCATAGAATTCAGTCAGTCTTGCTCCATGATAAGTTCATTAAGCAAAGTTTGCCATCTGAAAATCATGACATGTTTGATATTTCAGATATCAATAGCATGAAATATGCTAAGTGCTATTGTCAGCCATCCTGGCATGTGAACAACACATATGCAAAGAACATCAAGTCAATGCCAATCACAAATTGAAGTTCATGTACATGCAGCTAATCTATGCATCTAGTCTTGAGTGAATGGATAGAAGGATGCTGGAACTTTTAGAAAGAAATTGATTTGTTATGAGGTTATATTCCTCCCTCCCCACATGCACCTATCCTAATACAAAATGAACCATGGTGTGCTTACTAGGGTAAAGTAAGCTGGTTGCATATTAAGCATTTTATGTGACTACTAGACAACCTGTGAACTTTTGGGTCATTCTTTCAGAAATATTTCCTTCCCTAAACAGAGAAACAAAATGATTACTGGCAGGCAAAAAATCAGTGGCAGTGACTTCCAAATTCCTGACTTCTCCATTGATGTTGCTTGTGGGAAGCTAGCAAGAAACATTAAAAATCATTCTTCCTTCTTGACTGAACTGCAGAACTGCCTACCACTTTACTTGGGAAGGGCAAACAAACAGAGCAGTGGAATGTGAAAAAAACTGCACCCACACTCCGCATCCTGATATGTTCCCAAGTGCCCCCAGGAAGGAAGAAGGCTGTCGACTGTTGGCATGCTCCAGCTAGCCCTACCTTGCAAGCAGGCATCCAATTGCTCCCTCATCCTTCTTTCGCTGCCCACTGCCATTAAGAAATGTTAAAATTCAACCTTGGTTCCAAAGCAGGCAATCACTGCCCACTTGCCATGCCTAGTCACCAGCTGATTGGGACAGAGGCCAGATAGAAGTAGGAAAGAGGGAAACGGCCTTCTCATCTACTCTTGAACCATGCAACTTCCTGATTTCTTGGAAGCAGCTATAACTTTCCTAAATTTCATTACCATGGTCCCAATATACTGTAAAACAGCCATTTGATTTGTCTTGATTCAATCATTGTTACCCTATACCTTCTATTTTCACTGAATTGAAGGTGACCAACAAAGAGACATGACAGTTTTAGTATATATAGGTATATCCTTTTGTACTTAAAACTGAAAAGAGAGTATTTAGTGACTACTTAAAACAGTATCAGATTCAAAAGAAAATACAGAAATTCAAAAATAAGAATAAAATTATATTTTAAATGGCCCCCTTTTGACCCAATGCCTTGACATCTGTTGATTCTATCATTTGTAGAATTCCCAGGCAATAAATACTTGGGTAAAAACTTTTATTTCTTTATCACAAACTTGGACTGCAAGTTAGAAATAACAAACATATCCTCACATATCTTAGTTTAGTGAAATAATACCCAATAAAGGAGTTCTTTTATTAAATCATTTTCTTCCTAAAGACTTATCTAGATTTTGATGATGATGATTAGAGATGCCAACTATAATGAAAAACTACTTTAAATTCTTTCCAGAAATGAGAATTTTTGCAATTGCAGCTTGTTATGCAGAAGTAAGGAAAATGGAGTTGGATTCCCTCGTCTATCACTATTAA
The DNA here is from genome assembly GCF_029215685.1 of Pituophis catenifer annectens. Lineage (NCBI taxonomy): Eukaryota > Metazoa > Chordata > Lepidosauria > Squamata > Colubridae > Pituophis > Pituophis catenifer. The sequence goes on from NW_027256881.1 coordinate 293,355,380, forward strand.
TATCAGACTAGCTTTCCCAGAGTTGTTTCCAGAAGTAGGTCAGCATCACTAATATAATTAATACCTTCTCTATTTTTGTAAATTCTTTTACATAAAAGAAATGATTCAGTATCCTTAAAAATATACCCTTACTTGGTGAATCACTGTTCAACCAAAGAAAATCTAACAAGTGGGGAATGATTTTGGACATTGTATAATTTGTATAGAAAATCTGATTTCTTGCTATAGTTTTGGAAGATGATCAGCTGATTAAAAGGATTTGTTCCTTAAATGCTTGTTTCAGTTATAATATATAAACTTTTGATGCTTCAAAGCTGACAATATTTTGCTTGTCTTTCAAATTAATTATTCATTTGACCACCAGGTGGCCTCCCACACTGCATTGTGTATTGTATAGTTCTGGTCTGGCTTTTTAAAACTTTCATAATGCAATAGTACTTATACAATACAACTGTCTATTGCCTAGTGGAATTTCTTTGTGGGTGTCACATTATAGAGTTTGCAATGTTAACTTCAGGCTCTATGGTCCTTCTAAATTTACATCAATCTCCTATCCATGGAAGTTATCTGTTGTTGAATCAATGGTAGAAAATTGAATTCAGAAAAAGATTTTTAAAGATTATGACATGGCTTAAATATGCTAGCTTTTTACTTAAGTACTTAATTGCTTTACCCAATGACACCTAACTTCTGCCAGTATCACTTTGTTCAGCTGATTAGATAAAATGCAAAGAACAAAATCAATATAATAGCAGTTCCTCAAATGTCAGTATCTAATGCCAATCACTGTGGCCTGAAAAATTACATTTAATAGGCTCACAGTATTATCAGGGTAAGCTATTAAAATACTGTACTTTCTTTGAAATATTTCTATCTTGCTTTCATTTTTTTAAATGTTGGACATATTAATACTTTATACTATAAATCTGACTGAAAAAATCTGACTATGCAATCTTGTACAGTGCAGTTTTGCAGATTTCAGTGTAATTTCTTCAATTGTGGAGGATATCCGTCTAAAATAATGTGATTTAGGCTGATTTTCTCAGCTCACTTAATGGGGAAATAAGACACCTAGCAACAGTGGTGGGATTCAAATAATTTAACAACTGGCTCTCTGCCCTAATGACTGGGTGGGTGGGTGTGGCCAGGTGGGAGTGGCTAAGGCGGAACACCACTCAGCCTCCTGCAGCACTCTGCCATCCAAAACGGGGCATGGGGGTTAATTACAAAATGTGGGCTTTGCTTTGTGACATCCAAATCCAGCAAGCAAGGGGTGTGAACTGCACAGAAAATACACTTTTGTTTAGTTATGAAGAAATATCTCTAAAGTCAGATGTACACTAAATATAGACTGACTTTTAGCTACACACCTCCCCAGCAAACAGCAAATTTTGAAGCTCCAGGTAAAAAGGATTCATTTTAGGATGAGTAACCATAGTTTGCATGTTGGAGGTTCCTAAAGGAATGCTGGGAAACTCTATATTTTAAAGAACATTTGAGGGAGGGGTGCAGAATAGCCCTTCTCTGCCTGAGGCTGTAGAGACCTGGCACCAGAGGTGGGTTTCAGAAGGTCCTGACCAGTTCTGGAGAACCGGTAGTAGGAATTTTGAGTAGTTCAGAGAACCGGTAGTAAAAACCCCTGTCTATTCTCTGCCTCCCAAGTCTCAGCTGATCGGGAGGAAATGGGGATTTTGGAGTGGAGTGGGAATGGAGATTTTACAGTATCCTTCCCCTACCACGCCCACCAAGCCACACCCACAGAACTGGTAGTAAAAATTTTTGAAACCCACCACAGCCTGGCACTAGTGGTGGAATTCAGCTAGTTCTCTCCAGATCGCGCAAACCAGTAGCGGCAACTGCGGGAGCTCTGCCCATCTGCCCAGACGTAATGCGCGACTACTGCGCATTCACAGAAGGCCATGCATATGTACAGAGGTGGCACGTGCAAACTCACATTTGCAAACCGTTAGGGAAGGTAAGTGAATCCCACCTCTGCCCAGCACCAATCAAAACACTTTTTGTGAAGCAACTGATCAACACTGACAGGGTAAGTAATTTGTATATGAAAATAAGAGCAAACTCAATTCCTTTCTAATACTGATGATGTTACCTAGTTTGGTAATGAAACATCTGCAAGAAAACCATCAAGCTCAGAGAGGAACCAAGGAACCCACAGTTCAACCCTAAACTACAAATATTCTCTTCTATCGATAAACACTTTTTGGTTAGAGGGACTCAGAGCCAGTGTTATATGAGATGGCTCCCAGTGGATTTCATTCTAAATTTTGATATGATTTTTGTAAATGAGGAATGTATAATTATAATGACTGAGTATTTGATTCTTCATACAGCAAAAAAATTTGAAAGCCAAAATGGGCTGGGGGGGCTATGTGATGTCCCTGTGCCCCGTTTTGTGCCTGGAAGGCACCACCCTGGAAGCCAAAATGGGGCACAGGGGGTGCACAATGCCCCCTGTGCCCTGTTTTGGGCCTGGAAGACCTCTTGCACCAACCTAGAAGCCAAAACAGGCTGTGGGGGGACTCCTGAGAGGGGTGGGGTGGGCGGGGCCAGCCAGAGGTGGGATTAGACAGTTCTCCGAACAATAATTTTACAATAATAATTAGAGTCCCATATAGATCTCATGGCATGCTTAGAAAATGTAAACGGGTTGCAGTCGTATGTTTTAGAATGGGTCCATTTCAAAAGAAAGAAAAAATAAATTGGAATATGTACTAACAAACTGGGTGGCTAGGGGGTACTCAGGGAGCAGCCTGTCTGGCTGGGCTTATGAATAAATGTGTATTTTGTAACTGGCCACATCCACCTATGTGAGAAATTTTGCAAGTATGGAAGGCTTCACTGCAATGGGCTCTAAATGACACTGTTAGAACCTTGGTTTCCAATATAGCTGCAAGGTATCCTGGGATTTGATTCAACGGGTCAGAATGTAATCTACATGTAACACTGTAGTCATTTTTCAGCAGTGACATTGCACTTTTTTCAGTTAATCTTGGGTAATTCCTTTGGAAAAATCCATATCAAAATTTTGAATTTAGCATTTAAAGGCCTTTAATTGAAGGTTTTGGTTGAATGTTTGGAGAATTCCTTTGCATACCAATACTCCGGCACAATTATAACTATAAGAAAAACTGTGTTTTAATATTGTTATATTTCATAGAGCTGCTAATGTATCAGGAATAAGTCATTCCATAGCTTTCTGTGCAGACATGGTATCACAAAGATCTGTCAAGAAAATAAAATAATTTTGCCTTGAAGGAAGTCTAAATACTTATATATCAATTGAACCAGATCCATGGGCTAGCATGGCTGTATGTTTATTTTATTGGTTTCTCCGTTAGAGATGTTCCTTTCTCCCTTGCCCAGCAATTGTGTTAAGAAAAACTTAAATTTACATAAGTCATGCAAATGTATGCAGGTAATTTGAATAAGGTATAGGGAATTTTGTATATGTGCTTGAAACATGCAAAACTAGCCTGTGTAATGGTTGAAAAATAGAGGTAATACTGTTTCCTTGTAATGTTTCCAATAAATTAATACAAACACAAAGATTTGTGGAATCTAACAATTCGATCCTCTGAGAACTTAAATTGCTTTTGCACTTTTTCTGCACTATTGTGCCCCTCCTGTCCAATTTATATGAATGTATGATTGTTGGTAAGGGTGAGAAGAAAACGGATTTGAAATATAAACAGACAACCTGGCCATATTATAAACTAACATATATAAAAAATAAGAAACTGGAAAACCTATGTGATGCCTTAAATTTGTGCCAATAGTGGAGGCATAATTTGTGATTCATGAAGGAATAGTTTAAAATATGAGAGACCCACTGAATCATTGACAATGCATTTATCTCTACCGATCATTACTTGATTCTTTTATTGTAATGGACCAGCACAGCTACCTGAGATGTTTGCTGAAATGACACTTCGGAAAATGCATAAAGGAAATAACTTTGACTTCATACATCTACAGTTACAGATACTGTTTCTTGGCAGAATTCACCTGAGCACAAAGGCATATTCTTTCTACCATATATTTCCAAACTTGCAACACTGGATAAAAGTTAAATCATTACTTTCCTCCACATAAGTACTTTCCCAAGTTTGCTTGATATTAAAAAACGGGAAGATACAGTAATGATTGTGGTGTAGGAAGTCAAATACTGGTATTTTGGCTATGTGTACATAGACACAGCATTCCGTGTGCCTTTGGCATTTAGTTATGCCAGCCACATGACCACAGAGATTTCATCGGACAGCGCTGGCTCTTCGGCTTTGAAACGGAGATGAGCACTGCCCCCCTAGAGTCGGGAACGACAGCACATATGTGCGAGGGGAACCTTTACCTTCACCTTTACCTTTATTTTATTTTTATTTTTTTTATATCCAATTTATATACCGCCCTTCTCCCTGAGGACTCAGGGTGGTGTACAGCCGAATAAAAACATAAATTACAAACAATTAAAATAGTATTAAAAGAATATATATAAATTTGGCCCGTAATTTAAAAACGATAACAAACCAATTTAAAACATTTAAAAAAGTTAAGCCAGCCCGGCTTGCTGAAAAAAGAAGGTTTTAAGGGCACGGCGGAAGGCACCAAGATCTTGGATTCTCCTTATCTCTGGGGGAGTTGGTTCCAGAGGGTGGGTGCCCCCACAGAGAAGGCCCTCCCCCTGGGGGTCACCAGCCTACATTGTTTGGCTGATGGCACCCCGAGGAGGCCCTCTCTGTGGGAGCGCACAGGTCGATGGGAGGCCGTCGGTAGCAGCAGGCGGTCTTGAAGATCTTACATCTTTACATATCTTTACATAGACACAAATACATTACATATCATATATCACATATATGATGTATCTATATATAATGTTAGCAGATAAATAATTTATAAAGGTAGTCCTTGTTTAATGACAGTCATTTAGCAATCATTCAAAGTTACAAACAACCTCCCCAAAGCTACTTATAACCCATTTTCAAAGTTCCAAATGTTTTTAGTTCAGATAAATTTATTTTTGCTTTGTTCAAAAATGAGCAAAAATATATAAAATGAAATAAAGACAATATAGGAATTTCATTTGCTTCAAGCGGACAGTATCCAGAATAAAACAGTAGTTCGAGAAATCTGGTTAAAAATATAATGGAAAGAAAACATTTTAAAAATCAAGTTGCTGAATAACTACCATCAACTAGTAGATCCATGAGACCTATTCAGCTAAAAGTCACAGCAGACTTTGTAATGCAATGATGTAATCTTGGCTTTGTGTCATTTATATTCAACCTAAAAATTTTTTTTTCCCTGAATAGGCAGGCTGACAACAATATTGTTCAGTGTTGGTTTTTATTTGGATTGCTTCCAAATTGTTCACATGCCTTCATTGAATCACATCATGCCTGCTTAAGTTTTCCCTGAATTCCTGCTTCCTCCTTGTCTCATATTTTATTTTGCTTTTAAAGCCTTGGTTATGTTTGTGAAACTAACCAGCCTGGCCACAAAATTAGGATGTATCTTGCAGAGTGCATTCATTTTACTTTTTGCATATTTTTCCTGAGGTCATGTCAAGGTTAGTTTGAATTCCATCCTACATTAAGACTTCTTTCACAGCTATTTAGCTCTGCAGCCTACCCCCCGCTGGGGTCTGCCCCCTGGGCACGTCAAAGCTTCAGACCTGACAAATCACACACAGATGAAGCTGTACAGTTTTTTTAACAGTTTCATCAGTAACATTTGCCTATACAGTATTTTTTTCTCAATATATCGAACTGCATTCTCTTGATGGTGGCATCAGGAAAATTTATTCGGTATGCAAAAGCATTGTTCCATGAAGAAATTACTAAATATGAGGCACTAGGCAGTACAACTAGAATTTACTCAGAGGCAAATATTTTAGAAATGAATGAATGTGTTTTCTGTTAGGTCCTGTTAGATTTTAAAATCAGATATGCAAAATGAGCTGAGATAACTTTCGTTGAAATGCACTAAGTGACATTCTTGAGCAACCCACTATCTTCCAGCCCTCATTCAACTGCTTGTATCCACAAATATGAATAATTCATTAATTAGTCTTTATGACTCTTCCTAGATATTAATAGGAACCCATAAATTCTCATTATTGGTAGATGTGTGGTTTAATGATTGCCATGAGAAGTATTTGAAAAAATATTATTAAAAGTTTGTGAAGGTAACTTGTTGAATGAAATCAGAGCAATATTGAAGTTTATGAACAGTTTCAGAGGTAGGCTGCTGCTGGTTTGAACCGGTTCGTGCAAACCAGTAGTTTGATCCGCAGGTGGGCACACCCCTCCCACTCCCCCGGTGCTATTCTATCCTGTATCACCGTGTTTTTGATGCCACAAGCATGCGCGGAAGGCCAAGCTCACATTTTCAGAACTGGTTGTTACAACTAGCAGCAGCCCACCACTGAACAGTTTGTGTGTATAGCAGTTGAGATTTTTTTCTTCTGCCCACTTGGGTTACTGTAATAAACAATTACTTCTATGTATGTTTGTGGATTATGTGTGTACATGCTTGCATTTGCTTAAAAAGTATATACCTCTGTCTCACTCCACTATGGGCTGCTTAATGTTATATGTTCATAAGTATATATTTTAAAACATCTGAATTTAGCAAACATGGTTTATATTTTATTCAATACATTTCCTATCTTTTCAGTAAAAAAAAAAGTAATAATAAAGATAAAATAAGCAAGTTATTAAAATTCATTAATATACCACTAAAACAATAAACTCATCACCTTACTTCAGCAATAAATCCATTTAGGAACAAATTAAAGGATGTTCAAGCAATTTGGTCACACCTGCTTGACTTGTATTATTTTTAAATATTTCTATTAAATTTTTAAAGTGTATTTTATATATTGAGGGTTTTTTTTTATCAATTTGATATTTGAATTTTTTTTCCTTCTGAATTTGGAAGCAATGTTAATATAAACGTTAAGAGCCTGTTGTGATGAAAATGTCTTCATTAGGGTGGATTCAATCCGGACAATTTTGGGAGGGAGTTTTAAGGACTGGGAACAACTAGCATGAAGTCCTTCTTTCGTGTTCTCACCAAATGTATTTGTGATAATGATAGGACAGAGAGAAGTGTGTATTACAGTAATTCAGACAAGAAGTAATTAAAACATAGGTCAAGGAATTGGACTGGCCATCTTGAGAAATGGGTGCCCTTGGCATACTTGCCTTAGATATGTAAATGTACCTCTGGCCATTATCAACATCTAACATCCCAATAAAGGGCTGAATGTTAGAATATAAAGCCAACATAGTCCTAGGCTGCATAAACAGAGGGATAGACTCTAGATCATGTGAAGTGTTAATACCACTTTATAATGCCTTGGTAAGGCCACCCTTGGAATACTGCATCCAGTTTTGGTCGCCATGATGTAAAAAAGATGTTGAGACTCTAGAAAGAGTGCAGAGAAGAGCAACAAAGATGATTAGGGGACTTGAGGATAAAACATATAAAGAACAGTTGCTGGAACGGGATATGTCTAGTCTTATGAAAAGAAGGACTAGGGGTGACATGATAGCAGTGTTCCGATATCTCAGGGGTTGCCACAAAGAAGAGGGAGTAAAGCTATTCTCCAAAGCACCTGAGGGTAGAACAAGAAGCAATGGGTGGAAACTAATCAAGGAGAGAAAAAACTTAGAACTAAGCAGAAATTTCCTGACAGTTAGAACAATTAATTAGTGGAACAACTTGCCTCCAAAAGTTGTAAATGCTCCAACACTGGAAGTTTTTAAGAAGAAGAGATTAGATAACCATTTGTCTGAAGTGGGTGTAGGGTTTCCTGCCTAAGCAGGGGGTTGGACTAGAAGACCTACAAGGTCCCTTCCAACTGTTATTCTATCTACAAATATGTTGATATTTTGAAGCAGAAGTAAATTCTTGTTCCTGATTTCCTTTTCAAAGGAAACAGGAATCGAGTTCTCTGTGGATGAGACTTCATTTTCATCCAGTACATTTTCATCCAGACTTCATTTTCATCCAGTACATTACTGATACTGAAAAGCTTGGGTGAGCATCATAAGCATATTGGTAGCAACAAACAATCTTTCCTAGTTGTTTCATACATGAAATCACAAGCAGAATAAGATGAAGTTTATTAGGTTTTAGCATAGCTTAATTTAGCTAAGTTTATTTTAGCTTACTTTAGTTTAGTGTGTAAGCCTAAACATATTCTTTGCTCTCTTGACATGTTTAGTTTCTTTGCCTCAATGTACTTGACTGGAGACTATGGACTTGGCCATCCTTCTCCCTTGTGCACTCCAATGTGAGAGTGGTCTCAGTTCCTGCCACTTATTCTACTTCTCTAAATTAATGATTGATTGTTTAAAAAGCATAAGAGTGAACAGAAGCAGTAACACAATTCCCCAGTCAATCTCCTGGCTAAGTTGCCCATCAAAGCAGCTGAAGCGTATTCTGTCCCATAACAATTTCCAAAGTCAAACAGAAATGGATCTAAAATGTTGGAAGAGAATAAAATGAAACTATCAAAATAGTATATTGTATATGGAAGAAAACATATCACTTTCAATTAAGTGTTCCATGTCTTATGTGATAAACCTTGGAAGTACTGAAAAGATATTGATAATTTGATAATATATTTCTTGTTTAAATAAATAAAGCTGGAGTTCTTGGCTTTTAATGAGCATATTAGTGAGCAGCAATATACTTTTAAACAGGCTTAAGCTGTTAAGGATTTTTTAAAAGCATATTACCTCCTTTTGTTTTACAGGACAAAATGTACTGCCTTCTACAAATTGCTTGATTGACTGATGAAGTGTGTAATTATAGTTGCGCTGCCATTTTGACAAAGCCACAATAACTGATTGTAGTTTAGTTCCTACTTAAGACATATCACCCTTTGCATAACAAAACCCAGTTTTACTGGTCTAATTTTTATTCAGAACAAAAGGCACCTGGAGATATTAACTGTATACTAACAAGGAAATTTAGAACCTAGAGAAAAATAATAACATTGGAACACAACTGCAAAGGGGATAGTGGTTATACAGTTATTTCAAGAGGAGTGATATCTAATGAGGAGTTGTCTAAAGGGCTGCTTGTTTGGAACTAATTAAAGACAGATCTTCTAAATAGCAAAAGGATCATGGGAATTACATTAGGTGTCTGGAGACTTGTTATTCTTTTGGCACTCTGATTGTGGAAGTTGTTAGTCTAGAAATAAAGCATCCTAATAACAACTCCTTCCCGCTCATCCACTATTGGCTGAACAGTTGTATTTATGTTACTGCCCTTGTTGCAATAAGATTCATATCAATGGTCAGAGTCCTGAAGGAAAAAAACAACAACTTTTTTTCTTTGCATTAACACACCACGGTGAGAAGAGTCTTACACTTTCACTCATGCATTTTCAGCCTTCAATTAACGTGAAAGCAGTACAATGCCTACACAACTTCTCTTGCCTAGTGGTGCACCATTTATCATTGCAGTTTTACATTGACCTTGACACCCACTTCATTAGAATAAAGATTGTCTACCATTTAGGTTACATTGTTCCTCTGCACAGAGACCCCATGCAAATTTTCTGTTCAGATAGAAGAGCTGTGAGCCTGTCAGAGGTCATCTGCATTAAATGATTGCAGCTATTTTCCAACTGCTTCTTTTCATTCTACTCAATTCAGGCTAGGAGGATCAATCAAGCCTTCTGCCTGAAACAGTGGGACTGCTGGGAATATAACTGTTTTTGGTGGTAGTGGATATGCCCTAAACAGTATTAAATATTTAATATCAACTCATTAAAGGGCACAAAAGATTTTACAGTTACAGTCAAAATTTAAATGTTTTGGATCATATCATTTCATAAAAGTGGAGCAATTGGTTTTTTAAAAAATACATTATTATGGTAAAATAAATTCTTAAAAAAGAGTTTTTCTTTCATAGAACTGTGACAAAGATATAATTGAGGAGGTGTGGAGCTTAGATGAAAGACATAAATGCTGGCATGCATGTGCGCACATACACACACACACACATATACACACATACACAAACACACAGAGACATAGGTACTGCCCATCTCACTCTCAGTGAACGTATTCATTCCTTGCTGAAATTATTTAAACAAAAAGAATTTTTGTTTTGCGCTTGCATGTTCGTTAAGCCTTTTTATTGTGCATAAATGACATTGTGCAATTTTTTTTATTATTCTTTCTTAAAAGACTTTACAAGAATAAGTTACTGATTTCTTCCTTCAGTTTTCAAGGTGATATAATTGGAGTGAAGTTTAATGAAATACACTTTTTAAAATATTGCTTTTTGAACTTCTGTTGGGGAACATTCAATTCATTTTAATATAGGAGTTTGATTTATATTTAAAAAAAATAATGCAATATAACCCCAATTAACAATATATAGCCAAAGTAGTATGATTTCTAGATCATGCAATTGCAATAGCTTAGAGAAAAAGAAAACAAATTCTTAACCCTGGAAATTATCTGCTGTATGAATTCGGGCTACTTTAAACCATCTTGCAATTTTTAATTTTTTCCCCAAGGCTTAGCAGCAAATTTGTCCCAATAATAAGAAAACTAATTATTCATTTAGAAAGACAGCTTTAGAAGTCTTTATAATTTTTCTGTGCAGTTTTTTGGCATGCTCTGATAGTAGGAGATTGCAAGAAGTTTAAACAAAGTAATGGCTGCTAGACAAAAATATGCATTCTAAGACCTGAACACCAACCAGATATTCTGATTGTACTTGCAAGCTATGTGAAATATGGAATATAATCCTGCCTCTGGATTGTTTGTAAAATGTCTTGCTTTGGTGTTAGGAAAGGACTTGGTGCCTACGAGCTGTTGTGAAGGGTAGCCTGGCCTCTAGCAGATTCCTTCACTCTGCATGTATACAGCTGAGCTTTGGACCCTGGGCTTTGGAATAAAAAGAGTCTTTGTTCATTAATGAATGGCATTAGGCATGGGCTTCCTGAGGGGCCACCATGAAGCCTAGGCGTGAAGAGCAGGGATATTAGCCAGAAAGCAAAGGATGTATATGTATGTAGGCAGATGACAGGCAAAGACTTGAGTCATGCATAGGTATCAGTTTTAATGCAATGTACATTTATTAATGTAATTGGAGAATGTATCCACAGGGCAGTGTTCCTAATAAGAGGCTCTGTGCAGCTCATAGGAAGGAGTTATTTGCAAATGAAGTGCACGTACGTGTGTTGTATGTGCTCATACATGAAATGCATTTATATCTGGTAATACAGTAACTCTTTAGCAAGAGAGAAATCTATGAACACTTGCAGTGTTTCAATGAAATTTGAAGCATTGTTTAATTCCTTAAAGTAACAGGCATTATTCTGTTGTTATGAAAACAAAGTCTAAAATGAATGATGTAAAATCTGAAAAAGTGAACCCCACTCCCAATAATATTTCAACCACAGAGAAGTATTCCTTGACTTAATTCTTCTTTCCCTTATACTCACAGCTCGCTATGTTTGGTATGTCTGGTCTCTTTTCACTTTAACCCACAGAAGCACCATACAAAAGTCTTACAAAAGATGTCTTAATCTCTCTGTGTGCTTTTAAAGCATTATTTTGAATTCCATCATGCAGCCTTTTTTCCCTTTCCTTTCCTTTCCTTTTTTTTTTCTTTCCTCTTCTGAAGTTTTATTACAACAAAATTCCCAGGGAGCTTTAGACCCAAGGGCTGCATAATATTGCCCTAACATTTCACTCTAGGGCAAGAATATGAATCTAGATCCTGATTTTTGTGGGGCGAGGGTGGGGCAGGGGTGCCCAATGCAGCTCTTTCATGAAAAGCATGCAATAAAGACTTGGTCTATTATTAAATGTCAGAATTATTATTGTTGTTATTATTATCATTAACCACAGAGTTGACATCCACGATCTTTTCATAATGATTTCTTTCTTTGACCTCTTAGTGACTAGGCATCTTGTTCTTTAACACTGAAGGAGACAAAAAAAAATGCTTAGTTGCTCAATGAGTGCCTTCTAGGCCGGTTTCAAAATGGCTTATTCTTCTGGTTTCCATGGTGACAATTAATGCTGTTTCAAGGCATTGTTCCAGTCTCTGTTTGGACAGAATTTTGGGGTGTGATTTTTCACACACACACACACACACGCACACTTTTAAAGAAAAAGCTGGACACTTTAGGAAACATTCATCACAAAATTCTCTTAATAATCTTTTCTACATTCCCTGATTATGTTCCAGTGAACTGTTTTTAGTACAAACTTTTTACAAGATATCCAACGTGTATTGGTTTTAATTACTTTAAAAGATTGTAAGTGGAGACAGAAAAAAGAATGAGGGGAAGAGAAGGGAATCAAAATTCCTCAGCTTACATCATGCGCCTGCCTTTTTCTCTTGAGTGGATTCAAAATAAACCCCTTCTATTGGTCCATAGATATAAACATCTGACTTTGCCATAAAAATATAAAAATATGTAAGGTTTTTTCCTGCGGGGAAATGAAGAAAAAAAATATTAAATCATTTTATTTATTGTAGCTATTGTTGGATGGTGGAGGAAAAAAAGAGGAAATGATGTGACTTTTAAAATTCTTAATCTCATTGTTGGCTATTGAACAGTAATCTATATCATAACATTCACAGCCTGTCACAATACAGCCGTCTTTGCTCACTTAATGCTGAGAGTAGAATGAATATGAAGATTAAATTATCTTCTCACCACAGGATAAAGGACTCCTACTAGACTAGGGTTGTGCAGCACTGATAGAGCTGGGAAGCTAATTTTGCAGAGTGTAGGTGTTTGAAGGGTAAAAAAAAATAATCATCATGTGCTATCAGAACCTTAGCTCAACAGTACAGTAAGCATTTTTCTCACAATGAAATAAATAACTTCAGTTTAAGCCCTTTACCTTGAAACAATACTGACTGTTCTTTTCATACTGGTGCATCTTTCGATAAAATGTTTTTTCCCCCTATAACTTTTCCAGCCACTATACAATGCATATTCTAGCAATTAGCCTCTTTTATCACGCAGTTTATGCAGGATGATACCCTGTGAGAGAGACAGAAAGCATATAGAAACCTAACCTATTTATTTGGTTTAATGTAATAATCTTTTATAGCATCTGTCACAAGGACTCTTCGTATTATGCTGCATAATGCAACCACTTTATTTAGAACTGAAATTAAATGATACCCATTAGGTCTTTATGATAACTAGAGTATTATTGTTAAAAGACATATGCTGCCTGATTTGTTTGTATGTTAATCTTTACCAGCTCAAAAACACAGCTATAATACTTTTTAGCCCAAAGGAAACAAACCCAATTTGTTTCAGGTGAAAAATATTAGTAGGGAAGTCCAAACATAGTCAGAAAATTAGAGAACTCCTTTCGACTTTCTAGGAAAAATGCAAAATAATTGAAACCAGGTACATTGCACTGTCTAGCTAAATCAGACTTGGATTTCTCTTGATATTATGCATACTTACAGAAATAATTATGTAAATCTTTTTCAGCTATATCATCTTTAAATAGAAATCAGATTACATAAAGCAGATTGTAATCTCCTCTAGTCACCCTATCCAGTTGAAAAGGCAATCATATAGAGCCAAGAAGCATACTTGTTGGCAATTTTAGCCCAGGGAAAAGGTTAGATATTCTATGATCCAATCCTATCATTTGAAACCTGATTACTTCTTGTTAATGCAGATTTTTTTTAAAAAGAAAAAAGAAAAACAGCTACTACTTTCCTTTTCACATATTGAAAAGACAAGTTTGTTTTATAAATCTAGACAATCATTGGTTGCCTCTTATGCATATTCATGCTTATTTTTGATACACTGGCATCTGATCTGTGTTCATTAATAATGAGAAATACTTTAAACCATCTAATTTAAAACATTTTGCTCTGTGATCCACAAATGACTAATATTTGAAGTTGGCAAAATATAAATGATATTCATGTGCAGTGCAAATGAAAGATTAAAATATGAAATTAACAATATGCAAACATATTCATGCAAATACTGAGGATCTATTAGCTGAAAGAATGATTTCACACCTTCCTTGTTTTCTGCTAAGTACCCTCCAATTATATTTTTGTTTTGTTAGGCATCGTGTTCTTGGATCTGAGAAAAGCACCCATGTTTCAAATGTTCTTTAGTCTACTTTGACTTTGCTCTAGTTTCTTCAGGTTTTAAGTTTTTTCCTTCAACGGCAGCAGAAGGAACTTTATTCTTCAGGTTTCAAAAAAGCCTAACATGAAATGTGCAAATTGCTAATAGACAAGCTTGATTTGTATGACACTTTTAAATGCTTTTTTTTGGACAACTGTGTTTTGTACTAGTATCTAAATTCATATTATCACTGTTTCTTTAAAACAGAAAGAAAATGTGGATATGCATCTCTGTGTGTGTGTGTGCGTGCACGTTCATTTGTGTGTATGTGTGTGACAGAGACAGAGAAAAAAAGTATCCAGTAATAGGTTGTTGTTGTTGGGGTTTTTTTTGTCAAGTAAACTGCCTGTGGTTTGCTCAAATTTATTTCAGTCTTCCAAATTGGCTAAGACATCTGTGGGAGGATGAGTAATCCGCACTTTATAAGTTGTACATGAATTACATCATAATGCAATTGATGTATGTCATTTGCATGGTGATATCATAACGTGATATTATTATGGCTTCAGTGCATAAACAAAGTGTAAGACCAGGTGATACAGGATTTTCCAAGCTTATACCTTCCAGTGGTGGCAGAATTGCAGTTCTCAAAATTGGTGGCTATGACTGGGAATCTGGGTAGCACCAATGGAAGAAGGTTGCTATAAGAACGGTCTAGGCATTTAGTGGCTTTCTGTGGATTCTGCAATACAAAGTATGAGATCCAAAGTAATATCACCATATTTTGTATGCTCACTGAAACATTAATTTTAGTTTCTCAGGCAGTAAACTCTCTAAAGTCAAGTTGCCTTCAAACATGACAGAAAAATGTACCCACTGGGCACTTCAAGACAATGCTTGAGCTAATGAGCTATCCATGAATTATTTGACCATGTTGAGTGAGTCAGTCATCTGCTTCCAGACAAGACATTGTCCTGGTTACCTGGCCAACTGTGCCTGCTCTTCAGAAGACCCAGTGGAAAGGAAATGATTATTTGCCAAGTCATAAACTAAGGCTAGAGGGACATGTGAATACACTCAGATTATGATATGGATTGAGATTTGTTGGCAAATGTAAAAATATTTTAAAATGCAATTAAGATTCATATGCCCTTGAATAGGATAAAGTCACATGCTGGATCCCAGCCAAAAAAACAATTTGTATGTGGGAACATGGGGAAAAAATGTTTCTCCCAAGAATTGAGAGATAGAAGGAAATTTATAAACATCACCTTTAAAAAGGTTCTAAATAAATATTTTTTTCCTGTTATAAGTGAATTATTTTCATTAACTTGAGTTAGAATTGGGAACCAAACGAATGCAGAGACCCTACTAAACAGAGTTGGAAGCAATCTTTAGGTCACAGTTGTCTTCATTATTCTCATTTTGTTGGTGTAATTTTAAAAGACATTTAGAAGTACATGAATTACATAATAGTGAGATCATATTCAGTCCAGAGTGCAGAGAAGAGAAAAAAAATGATTAGGGGACTGGAGGCTAAAACATATGAAGAACAATTGCAGAAACTGGGCATGGCTAGTCTAGTGAAGAGAAGGACCGGGGTGACATGATAGCAGTGTTCCAATATTTGAGGGGCTGTCACAGAGAGGAGGGGGAGTGGTCAACCTATTTTCCAAAGCACCTGAAGGCCAGATAAGAACTAATGGACGGAAACTGATCAAGGAGAGATTCAACCTAGAAATAAGGAGAATTTTTTTGGTGATGAGAACAATCAACCACTGGAAACATTTTGCCTTCAGAACATCATCATTGGAAGCTTTCAAGAAGCAACTGGACTGCTATCTGTCAGAAATGGTATAGGGTCTGCTGCTTGAGAAGGGGGTTGGACTAGATAACCTACAAGCTCCTTTCTAACTCTGTTATTCTGTTCCTCTTACTTTCTAAGATTATATTTTAATTAAAGGTATTTTTCTATAGCTAACTCATCTTTTTTTTTCATTTTAGAGGTACAGTGTAGAAATGTCAATCAGACATCCCAAAAAGATGGAATTGCTGAGTAAAGTCGAAGCTCTGAAGAGAAGTGGTGTTTTATTACCAAGTGATCTCCTTGAAAAAGTGGATTCAATTAATGAAAAATGGGAACTGCTTGGGGTATTTGCATTTTTATTACTGTTTGTGGGTTCTAGGTCCTTTTTCTGTGTCTTAAAGTATGCTCTGTGTCTGATTTCTAATATGAAACTCAAATATCTCTTTCATTCAATTCACTAGATGCATTTCAAACATACTATTATAGAAAAATTTTCTTGTCTGTTTTTTTATTCTCTGTTTGTTCCTGGTCCGACGTTAATAATTTTAGTACTTTAATACAGAAAAATGTAAGTAAAATGTGCCATGTATTATGGGTATGCGCCAAGTCAGCTCTAATACAGTATACACTATAATACAGATATACATGGACTGTCATGCTTGAGTGAATATTAATAGAATTTATTCTGAAGGTACATGTTAGAGACATCTACTCTTTAACTATTTACTATACCCTAAAGATGAAAAGTGGGGATGTCACTACATATTTCAGGTCACACTGATGCTGCAGAGAATAAATGTGCAAATATTGCACCAATCTGAAATCACAACTCTGAAGGTAGCAATCAGGATGTGTTTCATAGTGACATGTGCAGCTCATGTTTGACAAAAGAAGTAAACAAAAAAGTAAAGATTTTATATAATTCATTTCATGCTATAATAGTCCCACTGTCAACCAAATGTGAGATTCTAATATCTGCAGCACAGTAAGTCTCTTAGCCAGATACCAATAAGGCATTATGTCAGAAACATTACTGCCAGTTGCTGAAAGGTATGTGAGAGGACAAATGTGTTTCTATTCTCCATTCCTTCCCTTAATTGGTGTCACTCAAGATCAAAGGTCAGGTAACTTTACAAACTAAATGATAAAATCATAGGTAAGCAATCATTTTGCTAAAAGTTCTACACTTTCAGGCTTTTAAACAATAACCTTAAAAACAATGGATGCACCCCCACCTCACTGTATCCATCTCCTGAAAAATAGTTTCAATGCAGTGTGATTCAGCTACACATAAGCAAACAATAACAATAGTCATAAAAATCAGAATAATGAGAGGAAAAAATAAGTAACATAAGATAGCACTCTCATACAATTCACAATCAGAAAGAGGGTTAATCAGTGTTGAATTCTAGTCCAAATTCAAGTTCCAGGAGCTGCAAGTCAAAAGATTCTGCTCTCTACATACCTGCTGATTACAATTCTGATGGCAATGGCAGAGAAAACAAAGAACAAAGAGGCACATGTGGGAGCATATTGCTTTTTAAATCGCCTTCCAGAAGATAGCACTTTGAACTGACCTTAGAATCAAACTAGGAGTTAATTAAAATGAAATAAGAGTGGAATAATACATTCTGAAAAACATCCCCATCAGACTTCTATATCAGCTACCATTTTTGACATGTTGTGTAGACAAGATCACATGTAATGTTTTCGGTAACTAATATATGACCAAAGTCCATGCAGAGATCCACTTCTCAGAATTCTGCACTGAAGATTTTGTGCTCAGCCAACCAACCAATTGGCAAAAAGTCATTTTCTGTACATTTACCACTTTTGATGAATCAAAATATCTTCTGAAAAATTGCACTTTTAGATTGAGGCATTTAAATACTGCAATATAAAACTGCAATGTTTTATTGGGACAAAAGTTTCTGTCCTTAACATTTTCAAAATATTCCCTGATGCCGACCTCTATGGACCAATGATGTTTCCATAGTTTTAAACAGGCCTGCACATATTTGCCTCTGTCCGTACACTTTGGCTAGCTATTACTTACTGAAGACACTCAAACTGGAAAAAGAATTACACAGACTATACTGAATGGGTGGATATTTGATATGATGAGTTTTGATAGCATTGATTATCTGCTGAGGGTGGCATAAGATTATGTTTCCAACAGCTGCTTTAGGTATTCCCAAGTTTTTAATCATACTCAGCAGCAATAGTATTTCTAATTCTGTTTCTTTTGTTTTCATTAGGAAGAAGCAATCCCCATGTCATATAACATTTCTCTCTTTCCAAGTCCCTTCCACTAGCAAGGTAGATGCTGTGTGATGTGGAAAGGACTATTTTATATCAAACTCAAATTCCCCTTGGGCATACAAAATTAATTGTTCATCTTTTTAAATCAGTGCATTTCAAGAACAATCCTAAATTCTTGGTTACCCCAGAAGCATATACAGTCAGTCAGAAAAGCAATTAATCAACTTTCCTTCATTAAAATAATCAGATTTTAAAACAGAAATAAAAGACCACTCTGCCATTTAAAATGAATTTTAAAGGTCCTTTCTTTTTCTATCAAGAAGCAATTTTATATTACTTTTTCAAATTAATTTCTGCATTTACAAAAAAAAAAAAGTTGCTTTTTCTTCTTAAATGAAATTTCACGTCTAATGAGCAGTTTTTGATGGAGTTTTCTTTAATTTAATAAGAAAAACTGTGGAAACTAACAACACCATGCATACTGTTTAATTGGCATGATTACTTTTAATTGGCATAAAAAAATTAAAGACAAGGATTTTAACTTCTAACAATGGTAAAATAGAGAGATATGGTTTTTAATATTACTTTCATCTAAGGTGAGCAGTGTGGAATGGAAATACATTAGAATGAAATGTCAGTGGTGCGTACAGTTTAATCTGTGAAATTTTGTCCCCTGTGCTGAATATTACTCAGTCTCAATTGCATATTAAACAACCCTATCAAGGCAGGCATTGGCATCTGCTGTGCTGACACAAATTGTGAATTAAATGAAATTGATGTCCTCTGTCGTATATTTATGAAGACGGACCATTCTCTGAAGTATTCTGTTTATGAAGAATTTATGATTGCAAACTGTTCCAGAACAAAAAAGTGGCAATAAATTCTTTTTTGTGACCCTACCCACCAAGGGCATTGATTTCACCTCCTGCTGCTACTTTTGTTACAGCGTAAAAACAATAGCTAAAGCTGGATTCCACCGAGAGCCTTCAAATTATCAATATTTGAGCCATCAAAATAGAAGGGTGTTGCCAAGAATGCTTGTTTTATTCTGTTACGATCTCCCAAACACATTATTTGCACAATGTTTGAGAATAGATGAGTATCTGTTGATTTAATTCAGTATGTATTTCAAAGCCTATTGTTAGGCTGTTAAATTCTCAAAACACTTATTTCCCATTTCACTGATTTGAATGGGACTAATCCTAACTTATTCTCCTTTTAATAATCCATTGATTATTGCAGGAAAAGTAGGTCTAGCTTTTGGAAGCCTTGATAGCAATAACTCCAATTACAATGCAACCATTCACATAATTTTAATGAGGGGTCCTTGGTGCTCTCTGAGATTGCTTGTTTTCTTGCAAACATTTCATTACCTTAACTAGGTAACACCATCAGTGTTAGTAAGGAGTGTATTTGCTGTCACTTTATATTCTGGTGTCTTGCCTGTCTGTGTGGGTGGGGGTGACCTGAGGACCCCTCATTTCAACTCTGAGCTACAAATATTCTCCTTTATTGGTACATAATTTTAAAGTATTTTGAGTCATTGTAATTACAGTCAAAACCAAATCTTGAATGACTTCTGTTACCTAAAGTAGCACAAGTGAAACTGAATCCAAGCAATTATATATGCAAAATTAGTGGTGATGAATGATAGCAGCCTAATAAATACCCAGGTTAATATAATAATAATAATAATAATAATAATAATAATAATAATAATAATAATAATACATTCACACATCTGTATCAGTATCCATTTTTCAGACCCAACAGGAGCAAAGATGAAATTGTTCTTGGATGATATCTCTGCCATGGTAACACTGTTTTAAAATGATGCTTGATGGAGTAGGTTGTCTTGGGTACAAGAAGAATGCTAGCTGAATTTTAGATTCCTGCAGTCCCATTTCCCCTTTTTTTTAAAAAAAATGAAGGGATTGGTGAGAATTTCTACAGAATCTGAGACTTGGCATCAATTGATTGGAATCACCAATGAATCCCAATAAATCGACTTATAACTCTGCAATCTAAAAGCTAAGATATATGCTTATATTAACCCTATCAGCACAAAAAATCAAAGTGATTTTTAGGTCAAGAAAGAAAACTAGTAATGGATTCTGACTGAAAAAAATGTATAAAAATTATAGAAGAATGTCTGCCTTATATCTCTGTGTGCTATTAAATCTGTCACGCCCATCCTATATAGCTTTCCTAACTGTCCTGGCATGGTCCTTTTATTTTTTCCTTTGGTCTTCATATGGCCATATCATGTGGCACTTTATCAGTTCCCCTTATGAAAGGGATCTTCTTTCTGCATTTATTATTTGCACAATGATAAGCTGGTGCTCATGTCCCAGATCATCCTGCTTCATTGAATACACATTCTATGACTACAAACGCTCTTGTATTTGAAAACCTGTCTACTTATTTCATGAGCTCATTGTTAAACACAAATAAAAGTACAAAAATACAAAAGGTATAGCTATTTTAATGCATTAAATTAGCATTTTAAACAAATAATTGAATAAACTGACAGAAGTAAACATAATTGTGGTAGACTGTAACTAGATTTTGTCCTATTTGGAAACCCTACTGAAAGCAACAACTAAATTCAGTTGATTCTATTGATTTCAGTATATCTTCTCTAAGCCTTAACTATCCAGCATCATTGAATATTTAAGTTATTGGCAATAAGTGGCTTTTTTTAAAAAAATGCTATTATTATAAATGATTTTAAAACTTCCCATGTAGTCTATTTACTATTTCATTATAGAATTCTGGTTAAAATTTCTTGTTACAATTTTATGTAACAAGATACATAAATTTTATGTTAGATCATAGTGCATAATCTAGATCCATCTAGTTGTTTTAGACCATAACTTCAGAAAGACTAGATAATGTTTTTGGACCTTGGGAGCTGTATTCCAAAAAGCATGTGGAGA
Organism: Pituophis catenifer annectens; assembly: GCF_029215685.1. NCBI lineage: Eukaryota > Metazoa > Chordata > Lepidosauria > Squamata > Colubridae > Pituophis > Pituophis catenifer. The sequence goes on from NW_027256881.1 coordinate 293,376,510, forward strand.
GCACCATTGTTGCATACTTTGATTATAATTAATTTACATTATAATCCCCTGAGCCAAGTAATTGATTTTCTCGTTATATCATTTCATATATCGTATTACACATACATTTAAGAAAATAACTATTCAAATACAAAATGTTGTAGCAGAAGGTATTTTTCTTGGAGTAGGGAGATACCTCCTTCTCTTGAATTTCTTGCCACTTGTCTCCTAGCTCTTCTTTGCTATTATACCACACCATTCAAGGTATATCTAGAACCTCCACGGTCTAAAAGAAAGATAAGTAATTGTAATAATACTGAATAGAAAAGTAGGTTCTCAGTCATAGGTCTACTTGCAGTTTTTTAGATCCAAATCAGTTCTTACTGAAACTCTTCTACAGGAAAAATGTGGCACTGAGATGAATTGAGATTACTAGATTTTGCATCAACTAAACCATCATTGTTTGCGTTTGGCTTTTGTGACCTCTGTCATAAGCCATGGATTAAGCAAATTATGTAAGTCCAGCATTGTGGCAACTTCAAATCATAATTTAATACCTATGTTTCAGCTGTGTATTTGACTATATATCTGTAGTAGGTATTCCAAAACACAACCAGAATATTATACCCATAAGCTTCTATTGATGACCAAACTTCTTAGAGAATTGCTCACCCCAAAAACAATTGTTATGGGCTCAGACAGTATTTTGATAAGTCTATTAGAAATATACTAAAAACACTAAAACCTGTTCTGTATCTATTTACCTGGGATTGAGCCATGCTAAATTTAACAGAATATTCTTTTTTTTAAAAAAACATGCATAAGATAAATCAGGAGTTAGAGCAACTAATTTGGTTACTTTCTAGTCAGTGGTTAGCTGTTAGATATACTGTACGTACTTTAGAACCTTAGATTAATCTATGTTTTCTTTCTCTGCTGCATTAGAAAACTCTACAAGAGAAGATTCAAGACTCATTGGTGGGGCACAGCGGGTTAGGAGCACGTGACTTGCTTTCCCCTGAAAGTGGCAACCTAGTAAGGCAGCTGGAGGTCAGAATCAAAGAACTGAAAGGATGGCTGAGAGATACTGAGCTTTTTATCTTCAATTCCTGTCTGAGGCAAGAAAATGAAGGAACAATGAATGCCGAGAAGCAACTGCAGTACTTCAAGGTAATAAAAAAGCATTGATGCAAATTGGGTTGATTTTTGGAGCAATATAAAATATGAAATGCATATATGTTTAGTACTATATACTGTTACCTGCATATTGAAGTGTGAACATATAATTTCTGCACATTTATATGAAGACATTGCCTTTTCTGTAACAGAACTTAATTTTTAAAATAAATCTTTCTGTACATAAACATTTGCAAGGACCAAAATAATTTCAGTCTTACATCCTGACTCCTTATAACATTCAGTACTGAATTCTGTACACTCCATCCAGCTTAATGAAGACTCATTGTGTGATTTTTAGTAGTAAATTACTCTTGAATAAGTTTAGCATACATAAGAGAAAAATGGAAAAGCATGCAGCTGGTTTTATATTGGTACAGTCCTGTGACCTATTGATAGAAACGAACCAGGACCTTTGCTGTATAGGTTGAGATTTGTTATTAGCTGTTGCCCACTAGCCAATATTCTGGCACAGACTGAGCCTTGTTAATCAACACAAATGTTGATCCAGGATAGCAATTCTGACAGCAGAATATATCATGATAATTGTATTGTTTTATCTACATCCTAACCAATATAAAAGCATAACAGAAGTTGTAATTGAGCACACACGGGAGGATCATACTTGATTTTGGGTGCACTCAGAAATTGATCTTTTAAAAAGGGAAAATGCAACATTGTGCCATTTTGTCCCATTTTGTCTCATCTTGCCTTATAGTAGATGAGTGCTGCTGGGGAGTGCCTAAAGGAGTGAGTTTTGTGACCAGAATTTCCATTGATAGTGGATGCTATCCACCAAGGTGGTTGCTAAATGAGTTATGACCAATTTTACAACTGTTTATGCCATGGTTGTTAAGCAAATCACTGCAGTTGTTAAGTGAATCCTGTGGTTAAGTAAATTTGGCTTGCCACATTGACTTTGCTTGTTGGAAGCCAAACACCATATAATCTGGTTGCCAAACAACTGCATTTTGTTCAGATTGTGGGGATGCTACAATGATGATGCAGTAGTTATAATGTGGTATTGCAGGCTAATTCTGCTAAGTGCCAGGGATTTGATTCTCACTGGCTGAAAGTTGACTCAGCCTTCCATCCTTCCGAGGTCAGTAAAATGAGGATCCAGATTTTGCGGGACAATATGCTGACTCTGTAAACTGCTTGGAGAAGGCTGTAGAGCAATGTGAAGTGGTATGTAAGTCTAAGTGCTATTGCTATTGCTATAAGTCATAAGTCACTTTTTTCAGTACCTTGAGACTTCAAATAGTTGCTCAACTAATGTTTGTAAGTTGAGGACTACCTGTACTCTAAATGTGTCAGAACTTTTCAAAAGACTAAATAGGAGGATGAATGCAGTGTTAAAAATACAAGGATTTCCACTCACAGGCAAATTTTTAGAGTGTATTTAGCTGGAAGCATTTTTAAGTCTTCTGGAACAATTTGCTCAAACTGCAGATATCTAGAGAAGTGCTGGACACACATAAGTAGTAGAATTAGATCTACAGATAAACTCTGTAAACTGCCTCAATACACTCCAGGACAGAAAGCAGGATATAAATCTAAAAAATAACTGCAAAAAATAAATACATGGCTTTTTTTGAGCTCATCCAATGACGGAGAACTCATTATTTCATGGGGTAATTAGTTTCACAATCAAATTGTTCTAACTGCTAGGATGAGTTTCCTAACATTCCCTCAGAATCTGCCTTCTTGTAATTCATATTTTGTGTCCTGTTCTTTGGATCAGTGGAAATTGATCTTTTTCTGCACTATATCCTTTTAAGTATTTGTAGAATGCTATCTACTGTATTTGTAGACTTCTGAAATTTCAGCCTGAAGTTGCCCGTACTTTAAATCTCTCTTTGTAGAATTTCATTTCTAGTTGACACTCCCTACTGAGTCACATTTCCCTTTTTTTGCAGCCATGGCATACTCAAGTTTAGTTTGTCATCAACTAGTATACCAAGACCTTTTTCAAAGATTTTACCAAAATGTTCCTTAACTTTCCATTTACGTCTCTTACATTTCATTAATTATATTTCTTAAATCTGTCTTCTGAAATATTTGCTATCCAGTCCAATTGGGGGTAATCTGTAGAACTTTTAATCCACCTCTTCATTTAATAAAAATGTTGAGGAGTTACAACTGCAAGACCAATCCCAGCACCTACCCCCAATTTAATGAGGAACCATTCATGAACACTATTGAGCAGTTTTCAACCATCCATGTATCTATTGGATTTTCATTGTTATTTAACCTTCACTTAACTAGTTTACTAATCAAAATGCCATAGACTATTTATTTAAATATCTTGCTGATATCAAGAAGCATTATGTATAAAGCATACCCACAATTTACTGATGAAATTATCTAATCAAAAAATTGAAATAAAGTTAACGTAGCACGCCAATGCTGATTTCCTCTAATGACCACATTCTTTTCAAATTCCTTTTGATCAATCACTTTATAACCATGCAAGAAACTTCCCATGGTTGACTATCACATTATTGATTTATGTTTCTTGTATTCTCTTCTTCCCTTTTATCAGGATAGGAACAAGATTTGCTGTTTTCTAATCATCTGGCATATTGCCAGTTATTCACTTTGTAGTATTTTCCTTTCCCTTTTCAGTCCCCTTGAATGGACTATAAGGATAGGTAAAAACACCACCTGAGCCCATTAACTTGATTTTTTTCTTTATACTTAAAATTTACATTTAATATAGTCCCTAAGACAACAAATGAATCACCTTTAAATAAATGTCCAGTTTTAAAAGCATTATTGCATGCTGATTTTTATGAGCTGATTATCTATCCTTACAGTTTAAAAATACAAATAACTGAGAATAAACAACAAAATAATAAAACAATATATTTAAATATAATAATAATTTATAAAATCAGGACAAAAACTTTATATAGCAAGTAATATAAGCCGTTATAATTGTTCTTAAAATGTGATCCCCAGCACTGAAAACAAACAGTTTAACAATTCTGACTAAGCAGAACTACGTGACGTGATTTAGAAATGATACTTTAATTTTAAGGATTGATTGATTGATCAATCATGTGTTGTCAGCTTATTAACAATTACATAGATAGAGATTCTCGGAGATCTGTTCGTTTCTTGCCCCTTTTGATCCTCCCATACTGCAATCAAGTTCATCCTCCTTGCTGATGGTTCTTTTCTTCTTACCTTTCTTTCCTTTCCTAGCTATCCTAGCTAACAGCTTTCCTTGTTATCATTTGTTTGTTTGTTTGTTTGTTTGTCAAACATGTACAAGGTAGCAAGTATAAGTATGAACATAAACATGAACAAAGAAAGTAAATACAGATAAATGGGGACAGTAAGACAGGGACGGTAGGCACACTGGTGCGCTTATGCATGCCCCCTCATCTCAAGAGAACATCCCCTCATCTCAAGAGAACTTTACATAATGTGCCCCAAAATATAATAATTTTAGACTGGTCCTTTGAGTCTCAAGTGGATCTATTTGTTCAGTGATTCAATTTTTTCCCCCATTTTCTTGGGTATCCTTAGGGGTCTTCTTCAATACCACATTTATAAGTATTATTTTTCTCCTGCTTCTTCACTATTCAGTTTTTGCTTCAATAACATGTCACGAGAAAACCATTCCTTGCACAATTCAGATCTTTGTAACTATGGACATGTCATGGCATCCATGAATCTGGATGGGGAGAAACAGGCTCAGACTCAACCCATCCAAGACCGAGTGGCTGTGGTTTCCGACGTCCCGATATAGTCAGCTGGTGCCATCGCTGACTATTGGGGGCGAAGCATTGGCCCCCACGGAGAGGGCTCGCAACTTGGGTGTCCTCCTGGATTCACGGCTGTCTTTAGAAGAGCACTTGACGGCCGTGACCGGGAGGATTTTTTATCAGGTTCGCCTGATCCGCCAGTTGCGTCCCTTTCTGGATCGGGACTCGTTACACACGGTCACTCATGCCCTCGTCACCTCCCGTCTGGACTATTGTAACGCTCTCTACATTGGGCTCCCCTTGAGGAGCACTCGGAGGCTCCAACTGGCGCAGAGTGCGGCCGCGCGGGTGGTGATGGGAGCGACGTGGCGCTCCCATGTAACGCCTCTCCTGCGCGAGCTGCACTGGCTCCCGGTGGTCTTCCGAGTGCGCTTCAAGGTTTTGGTTATCACCTTTAGAGCGCTCCATGGCTTAGGACCTGGTTATCTACGGGACCGCCTGCTACCACCAATAGCCTCCCACCGACCAGTACGCTCCCATAGAGAGGGTCTCCTCCGGGTGCCGTCGGCCAAACAATGTCGACTGGCGGCCCCCAGGGGGAGAGCCTTCTTTGTGGGGGCACCTACTATCTGGAACGAGCTCCCCCCCGAGATACGGAGGATTCCGGATCTGCGTACCTTCCGTCGCACGCTTAAGACGTTCCTATTCCAGCAAGCCGGCCTGACCTAAACTTCTCCTCTTTTAAATGGGAATTTTAAATTTGGTTTTAAATTATTGGGGTTTTAAATATGGTTCAGCCAAATTTATTTAATTTGTTTTATCTCTATTTTAAATTTTGTATTTATATGTTTTATTTTATGGCTGTTCACCGCCCTGAGTCCTTCGGGAGTAGGGCGGTATACAAATTTAATAAAATGAAATGAAATGAAATGAAATGAAATGAAATGAAATGAAATGAAATGAATATCTTTTCCTTCATTATTACCCTGCTAAGTGCTAGTTCTGTAGCATATTTCTTGACTACAGGCTTTCTTTCTTTTATTTTATTTAACCCCACCTTTATTATTTTTTTATAAATAACTCAAAGTAATGAACATACCATTACTCTTTCCTCTTTTTTTGTTTTCCCAGAACAACAACCCTATGAGGGGAAGTAGGCAGAGAGAGAGTGACTGACCCAAGTTGGTCACCCATCTGGTTTTTCATGTCTAAGGCAGGACTAGAACTCACAGTCATCCAATTTCTAAACAGGTGCCTTGACTATTAGACCAAACTGGCTGTTGTTGGTAGTCAATCCTAAAAGATAGCAGCTGTCTACCACTTCAATATATTTAATGTTAATAATATGGCTGATTGCTGTACCTGTTAAGTAGATTGATGTTTTAATAGATTGATAAAATTATATTTTGATTCTAGTGGGACATAGTGATAGCTGCCAACACTTTAGTAATAATATACAGAATTTGTATCTATTAGAATTTTCTTTCAGAATAACTTAATCTTCATATTAAGTTATATGATTAGAATTTTAATAGATTTTTTCCCAGAGTACTATAGTGGACTACTAATAACATAAGAACATGTACTAAATATCAGTACATTAGCATAGCATTAGCATTAGATCCTCCCATGCTGTGTAGCATAAATATCATCAAATAAAGAATATTCTTTAAATAAAAACAGTTTAAAAAGTAAGAACAGTTTAAAAATTTACTTAACTTTGCATAAGATGTAACATGGAGAAATCTTTTTAAAAATCATGTTTGGTTAGTCATTCAGGATATCTCTGTCTATATGATATACTTTCGGAGATAACCTGGCATAAATATAGATGCCAATTATTGGCTAATGGTGCAAGGAATTTAATTGTTTTCAAGTAATTTAAAGTATTTTATAGTGTACTTATATGCTTATATTTCAAAGCCTATAATTTGACAGGAGTGATTATCCTTAAATTATTTAACCTGAATAGCAATGAGTCATGGGTAATTCTTAAATAATCAAGCATATTTGAAGTAATTTTTTTGTTAAAATTTAGCATTTTACATAACATAGCATTTGCATTTTTTCACCTGTGAATGGGCCAAGAAAGAAAAATAAGGCCTTGATTACAAATGTGGATATTTTTAATGCTAAATGTCACATGCCATTTCAAAACTTGTCAGTGAGATCTTGTACTCCTACAAAAGAATCTTGGCAAGGGAGATTTTCATTGGAACAATTTGGTGGATAATAGTATAAAAGGTATGCTTCTTAAATAGAAAAAAAAAATACAGTTCACTTTTAGAAAAAAGAACTCATGATGTCTTTTAAACTGTCATTCCTTGTTCCTAACTTGCAATTAGGCAGCATTTCCAAAATGTCATTCTGAGATTTTCCTTCAACCATCATCCTAATAAAAACTGACGGCAAGCATATTATAACCAAACTTTCTCCCCTGTAATTACAATGAAGAATTTCAAACAGATTAATAAGGGAAATTCTACAACAGATTTCCAGGGACAGCTATGAAAACAACAGCATGCTTTTAAAGAAATACGCTGCAATATTGGCAAGATGGATGACGATCAGGAGACAAATCTATGAGCAAAGCTGTTTGGAGAGAATAGTTTTGTAGTATGTGATATATACTATGTAAATGAGCTTATTAGGACACTCATCTTTTATTATTGGGGCCCAATTTAATAGAGGCATTTAAAAAACAATATTTCTGCCTGACTCCTGGGACAGAAAAAGACATATTGATATAATTGAAATCAAATGATTGTATGTTATACTATTTAATCATGTCATTTTTCAGTTGCTGTTCCTTGTGTTTCATTGCATGGTTATAGAATAGTTAGTTTTAGTATAGATTAGGTCTCCCAATAGTAATCAATCTTGTAGGTGTTAGTTTATGAAATCAGTTAAAATATTCCTATTTGCCAATATTTTCTTTTAAAATATGACGTCATAATTTACGTCAAGGATGTGGTGTATGCTTTATTTTTGTTTTGGGAGATTACTTATAATGGGCTGTTTTTTTTTAAAAAAAGTTCCAATGTATCTTGTTTAGGAAGTATAGGTAGCTAATTTTTAAATTAAAGAGCTCATCATAGGATAAATCAAAATATAGCTAAAAACGAATACTGTGAATAACAATTTCAGCTAACGTGTGCAAAGATACCTGTTTATAACAAATATAAAAATACTGATGAAAGGACTCTCTACACTGTGCATATATTTAATGCAACCTGGCTATCAAGCTGCCCTAATCCATCTCCTTTCGAACAGATTTTAGAAATAGCACAGGGCACAAACAAGTAAAAGGCCATAAATTACTTTAAGGCTATAATTCTAGCCATACTTATGTGCCCATAAATCCTATTGAATCATAAGATTTATTTCTGAGTATACATGCTTAGGACTATGTGCTTTTTTGTGATCATTTTCCTATGATACTTCATCAGACTAAAGCCAGACTTTTTTTTAAATCCAAAGCCATGTTTTCATAACCCCTAATCCAATGTGAGGCCTTAAATACTGCTCTCACTTCAAATTTCCTGCTTTGATAAGAACTGCCCCTTCCACAAGAGAAGGGAAGAAGATATCAGAAATTAATATCCCTACTTACTTCTGATTCTGGACAGGCTGACTTCAGTTCTCATTTCCTTAACGGAATTCAGCCCGAACAGAAAAATGGTTTTTAAGCTTCCTAATAGTTGAAGAAGCTTCTTGGATGAGAAGCAAAATGTCTCATCCAAGAAAAAAACAAGAAAGTCCAGTTGCCTCTTGAAAAAGTTGCATCTTTGGGACAACTATGACCTGGATGACTGAGAATCTCTACAGACTTTTAGCTCCCCAACAGCATAATCACAAATTCTCCTGCAAGAATTCCACTCATTTTCAAGCAAACACAAGCAGAATTTTCATACAGATTTTCTTGTTTAGCAATGAACTCTAACACCCAGATAAGACAAATACGAAGTATGCTTCCAGGGTAAGATATTGAGAATTTTCTCTAAGGGTTATGATAGATATATCATTTATAGAACATTAGGATCTATTTGGAAGTACTCTCAGCACTGGTATTTTATAAGTAGCTCTCCTTCTTCGTTGACTATCTCTGGAGAGACAATAAAAGTTGACTGTGAAGAGTATTGATTAGCTGGAGTCAATAGTTGGATGAACACTTCATCTCTGCTCATATTGTAAGAAGTTTGGTATATCATGGGAATCCTGTTTCAGAGAAACCTTAGCAGCATTTAGTGTATTGCATTAAATATGATCATGAGGAAGAGGAAAGCCTTGCAAATGTGGAACTGGATACATGACCAGAACGACAGTAAGCAGTGTTTGGGTTGCTGGTGTATAAATTAATCATGCAAATTGCAAAGCTGGCAGAGCTTATGTATCTGTTTTAAAACTACATTTGCCCTTCAAGTAAATGTTGTCATAATAATAAACTGCAGGAAAGTAAATATGGAGGGAATCTGTACAAATCATGCACATCTGCATGAAGCTCATAGGTGAGATCATCCATCACCATGTGTTGAGGAATCATCAGTATGCTGAAGAAACCCAATTTTGCATCTCCGTATCTGGTAACCTGAATGATGTTATTGCTACCCTTTCATGGTGCCTGGAGGCTGTGGGAGCTTGGATGGGGGACAACAAGCTAGAGTGAACCCTACCAAAACTGAGTAGCATTGGGTGCTTGGAACATCAAGATCTGGATCTTTACCATTTTAATTCTGGACTGGTTACACTACCCCTTTCAAACCCCATTTGCAACTTAGGGGTTCTTCTGGACTCATGACTCCTTCTAGATGACTAAGTGGTGGGCATGACTAGGAGAGCCTTTGCACAACTTTGGTTTATGCACCAGCTATGGCCTTTTCTGAATTAGGTCTCCCTGCGCTCAGTCATTCAAGCCCTAGTCCAGGGGTCTGCAACCTTAAACACTCAAAGAGCCATTTGGACCCATTTCCCACAGAAAAGAAATCACCAGGAGCCACAAAACCTGGGTGAGCATGGCCAACTTGACATCGCTCCCTCCCCAGTCACATGACCACCAGCCCCCAACCACACTTACCCAGGTTTTGTGGCTCCTGGTGTTTTCTGTGGGAAACAGGTCTCTCTCTCTCTCTCTCTCTCTCTCTCTCTCTCTCTCTCTCTCTCTCTCTCTCTCTCTCTCTCTCTCTCTCTCTCTCTCTTTTTCTCTCTGTCTCTGTTTCTGTCTCTGTCTCTGTGTCTCTGTGTCTCTGTGTCTCTGTGTCTCTCTGTCTCTCTCTCTCATGTGTGTGTGTGTGTGTCTGTGTGTCTGTGTGTGTGTGTGTGTGTTCTCTCTTGAACCATTTCCAAAAACAGGCGAGGGTTGGTGTGGTTTTTTTTTTTTGGCTGATGTTGTTCTTTCTTTTTCTTTGGGGGCTTTTTACCATATTTACATCAAGAGTCATTTCAGATTCCCAGATAAATGAATCTCTTTCGTCCTCCTGCTGGGCCTCCATCAGCTGAACCCACCACTGGCTGAGCCCATCCCTCGCCCTCGCCCTCCCAGTCTCTCCTCGCCTGGCCTGAGAAGATAAGGACAACGGTGGGGGATAGAGACTCACTCCATATTCTGGAGCTGGAGCGAAGCATCCCTGTACTTGCCATATCTTGCAGGTGCTTTTCTGGACCTGCTGTGCACACCTTGGTCACTTAGGGAGATGCATGACTTGTTCTCCGCCCTGAGACACTGGCTCAGCCTGGCTGTGGCTGATGCTGCTGTTGTTGCCACCTCCATAGCCTGCCTGCTGCTCTCACAGCACCTTGCACAGCTCAGTTAAATTTAGTGTGCTTCACAATGGGGGGGGAGATGGTGTCCCCTCCTCCTCCTGGAGCCCATTACTATGCAGAGCATCTGGGCTTGCCCAGTGTCTCAGGATGGAGAGCAAGTTGTGCATCTCCTTGAGCAACCGAGGTACGCACAGCACCAATAAGGGACAGAAGAAACGCCTGTGAGATATAGCAAGTACAGGGGTGCTTCGCTCCCGCTCTGGAATATGGAGCAAGTCTCCATCCCCCACCGCCACCCTTATCTTCTCAGGCCAGGCAAGGAGTGACTGGGAGAGCGAGGGCAAGGGCTGGGGCCAGCCAGTGGTGGGTTCAGCGGACAGGGAAGCAGGGGGATGAAAGAGCTGCATGTGACTCCGGAGCCGCAGGTTGCAGACACCGCCCTAGTCATTTCTCGTCTGTTCAATATGTTCTACACCGAGGCTGGGCTATCGCTGAAATGAATCTGGAAGCTTCAGCTGCTGCAACGTGCAGCAGTGTGAGCAATCTTGGTGCTCCTACAATAGCCCATGTTACAGTGCTGCTCCGTGCGCTGAACTGGCTGCTTGTTTGCTTCTGGGTGTAGTTCAAGGTGTTGGTTATGACCTTTAAAGCCCTCCATGGCATGGGTCCTGATTATTTATGAACCATCTTGTTCTACTAGGACAGGCCTTTTCTAATCATACCATCAGAGGAGGCCTGCTGCGGATCCTATCAATCAAGGATCCCTACCTGGCAGGATCCAAAAGAAGAACCTTCTGTGCCATAGCGCCCACCTCCTCTCCTTCCATGAGAGTCTGGAGTAGGATTGCCAGGTGTCCACTATTTGAGCGGACAGTCCACTTTTTTCACATTATGTTCACTATTTTTTTTCACAAAATAGTGGACATTTTTTTTTATTCAAAAGCTTTATGATGAAATGGTATGTAATCTAAAGCTGTACAGTCTAAGAGAATAAGAATAGGAGAATCGCGTTTTGTCTTTTTTTTCATAAATTAGAATGAGACAAAGATTGAATATCCATTGAACTCGATTCTCCAAAAAAATTAATGATGAGATTAAAATAAAAATATATTATAAAATTATGTACAGTTCACATTTTTAAAATGTATTGTAGCTTGTGTCAACTGACCTAAAGTGGCATCGAGTGATGAGAGTGACAGTGTCGAGATTTCGAATTCTTTAAAACGAAAGAGAGGAGTGTGCAAATACACCAAAGACTGGGAAGCTACTTTTGCGTGGATTACCAACAACGAAACCGACAGAACAAATACGACGGCCTACTGTAAATTGTGTCAGAAATCGTTCACAATTGAATATAATGGTATAAAAGCTGTCACACAGCATGCAAGCACAAAAAATCATTTAGATAAGGAGAAAATAGCTTCCAGCAACAAGCGAATCAATTCGTTTTTCATTGTTAAAGACTCCTCTTTCAGTGAGAAAGTGACTGTAGCTGAAATGGCTGAAACTTACCATGGGATCAAACACCATATTTCTTTCCTGGCTCAAGATTGCGGTATTAAGTTAATGAAGCAAATTTTTGATGATTCAGAAATTGTAAAAAAGATGTCTTGTGGAAGAACCAAATCATCAGCTATTGTCAATGAGGTTTTGTATCCTTTTTCTATTGAGTTGGTTCTCAATGATCTTAAAACTGGAATTCCATTTTCTCTCTCCACTGACGCATCAAACAAGGGAAATCGCAAAATGTATCCCGTTGTTGCACAATATTTTACTTGTGAAGAAGGACTGTGTGTGAAAATTTTAGACTTTTATGAGGATTCTTTCAAAGATTCTACATCAATAAAAAATCAGCTGTGTTGAGTTCTTAGTGATAACGAATTGGAAATAAATAATGTTTCAGCTTACTCAGCAGATAATGCATCGGTCAATTATGGAGTGAAAAATCTGTTTACCAAAAATTATTGCTGGAGAATGACAATATTGTAGCTGCTCATTGCAATAATCACATTTTACAACCAGCGCAAAAAATGCATTAAAGCAGTTATCTTTTGATATTGAAAATGTAGTGCTGAAGGTTTTTGCTGAATTTTCAAATTCTGCGAAGAAACGAGAAGAGTTGAAATCATTTTTTGAGTTTTGCGAGTCAGAATTCCAAGAAGTTTTGCGCCATGTTCCAACACGTTGGTTACGTTTGTTTAAAGCAGTTGAAAGACTTCTTTTAAACTGGATACCTCTAAAATCGTATTTTATTTCTCTTGGATCTGATGAGTGCCATAAGGTTATCTGGAACCTTATTTCAGATCAGGAAAATGAACTCGCAAAGGACGATGAACCAACAATTTCAGAATTGTATTTATATTTCACGCACTTCTTCATGTCAATAATGCAAGACACCCTACTGAAGCTGGAAAGCAAGAAAATTCTTGCATGTGATCTTCACATTATCATGTGTAAGCTGCATGATTCTTTGCAAAAAAAATACGATGAGCAGTTTTTTGGAATGAAAGTTTTATTTGCCTTACGTAAAAAACATTTGCCTGAGAATGCCATGCAAAAGTTCAAGAAAGAAGCCATCAACATGTATCAAAGAACCATTGCGTACCTAGAAAAGTGGTATAATTTCACCAATTCAGTATATGAGACGCTAAATTGTTTCAATCTAATTGATCGCAATAATCCTCCAACTTTAGAAGAAATGACGAACATCTGGTTATTATCACCATGGCGAAAAGAACTTCCACCCAACAGTCTCTTCGATGAAATTTCTGCCTTAGAAGAAGTTTATGTTCATCTGCAGGGCGATTCATCCCTTGATAAGTGGACGTACTTTTTCAAAAAAGAACCAGCTCCGAGTTTACTGAAACAGTTGCAGTATTGTGCATCAATTCCGGTATCAAATGCAAACGTTGAACAAATTTTCAGCGTCATGGGAAATTTGTGGACTGACGAATGTAACCGACTGCTTGTACCATCAGTTCGAAGTGAACTTTGTATATTTTTTAATATTTCTCAACGTTGTACTGAAATTAAAGAATTATTCCTTAAACACAAAGAATTGATCAAAGCTGCACAGTCAAATAAAAAATACACACGACAGCAAAGTAAAAAGTAATTTAATATTTTACATATTATTATAATATATTTGATGTTTTGAATTTTAAGTAAAGTTTTGAAGTGATTATTTTAATACGTGTTAAAATGTTTGTAAGAAAATATATAATTTAATTGTAAATATTTTTTTATTTTTTTACTACTTAACCCCCCCTCCCCCCCGCTTGTCCGCTATTTTTTGGAAGCAGACCTGGCAACCCTAGTCTGGAGGTTTGGGCCTGCCAGTTGGCCTGGGGACCTAATGGGGGAGTATCACAATGAAGGTGGCTATTGGACTAATAGCTGACTCCTTTTCTCCACTGCACATTTTGTTTCCTCCCACCCATCTTTTAATTCATATTGCTGTATTTTCATTATTTATTTTATTGTTTCATTGTTTTACTATTGTTATATTTACATTTTTAAAATAATTTTATATTTTACCATTGTAAGCCACCTAGAGTAGCCCCACAAAGAGATGGGCAGCAAATAAATGTACTAATAAATCAATAAAATAAATAGAAACAGAGCAATTGTTCAAAAGGATACTGATTAATAATTCAGCTATGTTATAAATGCAATCATAATTCTGATGAAGACTTTTCAGTTTAAGAATGTCTTTCGTATTATTCAGAAACATAAAAAATATTCTAATTAGAAATTCTTATCAATCTCTTGATTCAAGAATTCAGGATTATAGATACAGGTAGTCCTCCATTTACAACAGTTCATTTAGTGACTATTCTACATTACAATGGCACTGCAAAAAGTGACTTATGATCTTTTTTCACACTTACAACCGCTGCAGCATCCCTGTGGGTCATTAGAATTTGGCTGCTTAGCAACTGACTCCTGGGGTCATGTGATCATCATTTGTGAGCTTCTGACAAGGAAAGTCAATGGGAAAACCAGACTCACTTAACAACCATATTACTAACTTAACAACTGCAGTGATTCACTCAGTGTTCCAAGACTGGTCGTAAAATGGCACAAAATTACTTGACAACTGTCTCGCTTAGCAACAGAGATTTTGGGCTCAACTGTGGTTGTAGGTTGAGGCCTACTTCTACTCCTCAATTTATGATTAAGATGGGTCACGAAAAAGCTACATAAGGACCGAGATCTTCCCCACCCACCCCCATGGTCACATGACCGCATTTTGGGCACTCAGCAGCTTCTCCATATTTATGGTTGTTTGCAGTCTCCCATGGTCATGTGACTATGATTTATGACATTTTTGCCAAAAACTGATGTTTATTGTACTTGTCGTTTCTAGCAAAAACCACCCTACAGCGAATAATGGATTTGCTTAATGACTGCTGTGTTTGCTTAACAATCACTGCAAAACAAAATTCATAAAATTGAGTCTGGTCACCCTGGTGATCCATTTTACAACTGTCATGATTTATGATTTAAATTGTGGGCTTAATTACAGTTGTAATTCAAGGACTACCTGTATACCTTCCACATATCAAATGCACTGTATATTTTGATACATAGGATTGTTAGGTAAATGTTGCCATTTTATACAGTTAAATTGCTCAAAAAGGGCCTAAATGTGAACAGTATATTATAATATGGTAAAAGTGTGCAGAACACTGTAAATTAAATACTGAACTTAATCCCAAAATGAAGAATATAACTTTATCCTTCTTCAAAAGTGTTAAAAAATACTGTATAATATTGATTGTAAATCTTCACATGTACATGATGTGGAATGGACCAAATAAAATATGAAGCATTACAACAGGACAGAAGTAAAAGCAGTGGTGAAATCCAGCCGGATCTCTCTGGCTCACACAAACTGGTAGCACCGGCGGCGGGATGCTCTGCCCACCGGCCGGGACATCATTATGTCCCGTTTTTGACCCTCTGCCCATGCGCAGAAGGCTCTGCGCATGTGCAGAAGAGGCGCGCATGCTCACACTCTCGAACCAGTAGCGAAGGCAAGTGCATTTCACCACTGAGTAAAAGGAAATATTGCTTAGTATGAATTATCTCTGCATTCTAGATCTTTCTATTCAATGTTTCCATAAATGAAATACAAAATACAAATATTGAAGCTAAATATGCAGGTATCAAAAATTATCTTGGTCCATTATAAAAGTGTTCAAAGAAGTAATGAAATAATTTCATAATTATAAACTGCTAGTATTCATGTGCAGAATGGTTAGTTTCATTGCTACCTATTTTCCTTTATCATCCAGCCTAAGGAAAAGACGTGTATTTCAAAAATTGGCATCTTCATGCTTTGTAGTTTTATGTATACCTAATAAGTCATTCTTTCACTGACATTGTGACCTTTATACTTTGTAACCATCTATAAATAATGTGTGTGTGTGTGTGTTGACTTACTAGTGACAAGGTGATCCTTTCTAGGAAGGAAAAGTAAAATAGCACATCATGTTTGTTTACATCAGTCCCCATGAACAGTGGGGTAGGGTGTGGTGGGTGAGAGAATTTTTTCTCTGGCCATTTGTGATTTAAAAATTTCAGTCTTGTCACTTTCAAGAGGAAAGAACATGACTATACCTGTCTGAAGCTGACATACCCAACAATTCAGTTCAGCCTTGGGTCTGAAGAAAGGGTCCTATTGAGAGAGGCATATACATGCATGCATGCATGCATGCATGCATGCATACATACATACATACACACACACCAGAGGTGGTATTCAGCAGGTTCGGACCTGTTCTGGAGAACTGGTAATGGAAATTTTGAGTAGTTCAAAGAACCGGTAAATACCACCTCTGACGGGCCCCGCCCCCTTCTATTCTCTGCCTCCCAAGTCCCAGCTGATCAGGAGGAAATAGGGATTTTGTAGTAACCTCCCCCTGGAATGGGGTGGGAATGGAGATTTTACAGTATCCTTCCACTGCCACTCCCACCAAGCCATGCCACGCCCACCAAGCCATGCCCACAGAACCGGTAGTAAAAAAATTTGAATCCCACCACCGGTACACATACATATATCCTATATTCAGTGATATAAGCTATTATGCCCATCATAACTAATTGGAGCAGCTTAGGAACCTCATGAATAAATAAGTTCATGAAGTTGTGAGTGCAATCAGGGAATTGAGACCACACAGAATTGTTATATAAATGCGCAGCGGATGTATCTAATACTCATGACAAGGAAAAGAAATGTCAAAAGACTGTTGACTCAAGAGAACAGAGGAAATGGCCTAGGATTTAAAGATTGGGATGAGATATGTACAGTGAAATCACAGATTAATGGGCCTTTGCTCTGATGCAATGGACATTTTTTTCATTCAGTTGTCACCCCATTTAATGTCCATTAAATGAATATTTGTCTGTTAAATAGAGGTCTTCCAGGAAATGGCATTATTGACAGCAACTATGTAATAATGCAAATGGCATAAATTAATGCAATAAAGCACAACCATAATTTATGGTCATTCAGATTTAATGGACATCCTATCCCCTTTAATGGGTTGGTAAATTGATGTATACACATACACATATGTATCTCTCTGTTTGACATCAAGTCCTGGATTTTGTAACAGGCATTTATAGTTCTTTGTAATAAAAAGATATTATCCAGCTATGTTGAGTCTGTGAAGCTTCTGCTGATAGTTAGTAACTGAATATGGAAGTGATTTTTCTGGAGAGTAAAAAATATTTAAGATTGTTGTGGTTTGTGTGAAGTCCTATATACAGAATCAGAACTTCTGTATCTATCTACTTGGAAAGCTCTGCTTAAAGGTCTTTGATGGTGGTAGATTTATATCTGAGAACATTCTGTAAATATAGCTTTCAATTTCTGGGTTCCAAAATGATAGAATGAGTCTCCAATACATAGTCATTGTTAGGTTATCATACCAACTGCCCAGTGAATCTCTCTGCAGTTTACAATAAGAGATCAAATCAAAATACCTGAAATATTAAAACAATTAAAATCACTTGAATTGAACAATTGAAAAGCTCTTTTAACAGGTTCTTTGCATGGCTTTTTTAGAAAAGGAAAATAAAAAGATTAGGCTACCAGTTTATCATTCTGTGGAGCTCCCACAGAAAAAAGATTTCATAATAAGATGCTACGAGATATGCCATGGCAATTGTAGACAAATCTTTTCAGATTATCTTAAAGATTGAATTGATAGGGGGGTGATTTTTGGACCCCGTGTGTTCTTTCAGGTTGTCTGGATCCAAGCCACACAGAATTTTAAAGCTCTTTGGTTTTTACCTGGATATTTCCCACTGTAATGCTTTTTACAAAGGGATAAATATGTTCTCCTCAGTTCTATACTAAATGTAGGATTAGAATTAAGGGGAGCCCCACATAGGTCAAATTATAATAGCCAAATCTAGATATAAGATTATAACCAACAATGTAAAGTAATTCATACAGCATTATTTATTTATCAAACTTGTATGCTAGCCAGCTCTCTAAAGGCAACTCGTATACATGTATTTCAAGGCCCTTATGCTGCTTCAGTCCTTCAAACTCTAAGTAGTTTAGAGCAGAGAATCAGTAATAAATAAAATAATATAATAAAAAATATCAATACTTGTGCTGTGTATATCTCTAGATAGTATAAACTATCTGTCAAACAATCAGTACATTGCATCAGTACTGATAGTGCCCTTATACATGTTATGATTATATTCAAACTTAACTCTGTGATCCTAAAGATACTTGGAAAAGCCAAGCTTTTAACAGCTTGCTAAAAATCAAAACTGAGGAATATAGATCTTATTTCTGGTTGTGGGGCACTCTTCAAAGGGGAAGCTTCTGCAGAAAGCACTTGTCTTTGAACTTCCATCATGCCTCAGCAGCAGGTACTCCTCTGCAGGCACAGTGGATGGATGGACAGAGTCTATTGGAAGGAAGCGGCGTTGTGTATCAGGCTGCAGACCACTAGCCACCATACTCAGCAAGAGACACATGTCAGGACATTGATTATATTATCATGTAGGTTTTCCATGTGGTAAATCCTAGCTAGAGGTCAATATGGTAACATCATCCATTTGTTCCCATATACAGTATATCATGGAGGGATCCCCCTATAAAATGTAGTCTCTTTACCAATAATCTATTTCCAAAACTTATGAAGTAGAGTAAGATCAGTTCGAAGTAGGCTTCATCACTCTAGTTAGGAATCTATTTACAAATATATTCCTGATATAAGCCATTGCCCTGACAATAAAAAATCTTCCTTTGGAGCTTTCCAACTTTTAGGATTCTGTAGCAGTTCCCTTCTGTCCTGTTGTGAAGCAGTGTAGAATCATCCAAGAAAGCAACTTTTTTTTTTTTTAAATCTATTACGGAAATTTTTTTAAAAAATTGTCTTAGTGAATATAAACAACTTAAGTCTATTAAGTTGTTTAAGGCACCACCAACATGACTTCTAAAAATTTTGAACAAAGAAGGGACACATCACTTATACATTATTTTCAAAATTAGCTATCCAGCCTTACAGGAACGTATTTGCATTTTGATCTGACTGTTGTTCACTCAAGAGCTGCTGCAATCTACAAATAATTCTTGCAATGTATATGTACAGTATACAGGTAGTCCTCGACTTATAACCAAAATTGAGCCCCAAATTTCTGTTGCTAAGTGAGACATTTGTAAGTGAGTTTTGCCCCATTTTACGACTTTTCTTGCCACGGTTGTTAAATGAATCACTGCGATTGTTAAGCTAGTAATATGGTTGTTGAATCTTAGCTTCCCCATTGACTTTGCTTGTTAGAAGGTCATGAAAAGTGATCACCTGGCCCACAGGACACAGCAAAAGTCATAAATATGAGTCAATTGCCAAGTATTTAAATTTTTATCAAGTGATCGTGGGGATGCTA
Source organism: Pituophis catenifer annectens (assembly GCF_029215685.1). Lineage (NCBI taxonomy): Eukaryota > Metazoa > Chordata > Lepidosauria > Squamata > Colubridae > Pituophis > Pituophis catenifer. The sequence goes on from NW_027256881.1 coordinate 293,396,060, forward strand.
CAACGATCATAAGTGATGAAAAATGGTCATAAGTCGCATTTTTTCAGTGCCGTTGTAACTTTGAACGGTCACTAAATGAACTGTTGTAAATCGAGGACTACCTGTTATAGTGGTCATACATGTAAGAAATACATTTGCTTTATACTCCACCTACAGGAGCTCAGGGTGCTTAACAACAACCAAAACAAAGTGCAAAACATAAAAGATGACCATAAAATCCATTAAAATCAATAACAGTATATTGACATTGACCCTTCTTCTGTCCACAGTCTCTGTGCTGTGAAATCAAGCAGAGGCGTCGAGGGGTAGGCTCAGTGTTACGTTTGTGCCAACACCTCCTTGATGATCAGGATACCTGTAATCTGAATGCGGACCATCAGTCGATGCAGTTGATCATTGTAAATCTTGAAAGAAGGTGGGAAGCTATCATCATGCAAGCAGTCCAATGGCAAACTAGATTGCAGAAGAAGTTGGCAAAGCATCCAGTAAGTGATACCTGTCTGACTTACCCCCACTTCCCTTCCCTTCCCTTCCCTTCCCTTCCCTTCCCTTCCCTTCCCTTCCCTTCCCTTCCCTTCCCTTCCTTTCCCATCCCTTCCCATTCGACTTACTGTTCCATTGTCTCACACTTTTTTTTTTAAAATTATGCTATAGCCAGGTACAATAGGAGCCAAATAATTTGCTTTTAGAATTTTTTTCCCCTTATAATTCACATCTTAATTTCCACATGGATGGAATCAACTGATTTATGGATTGGGCAGAAATTATTTTAAAGAATACAATTCTGTATTTTACATTGTGTAATGTCTCTACTGAATGAAATGATTTCTGGAGAACAAAAACTAATGGTAGATAAATAACATCAGTCCTTCTTAAGATTCAGTCCGAACTTTTTTTTTTTTTTTTTTTTTTGTAGACTTCTTTTAGCATCTGGGATTGCCTTTTTAAGGATAATTTTCAATTAGTGTTGTGATAAGGAATGGGGCAGGGACATTATGATATTTTGCAAGTCTACGGAACTGGAACAAAGTGTTGCAGTTTTAGGTACCTGTATGTGTCATTTACCTGCCAGTGACCGCTAGTTCATATCTAAATACTTCATGTTTTTTCTTCCTCTGTAGCACTATCGCCAAGTTCATCACTAATAAAATCACAGAGCAAGGAAAATGTGAGGCCATAAATGTTGTGTTTGAGCTTGAATTATTATAGAAATAGTTCTTGACTTATGACTGATCGTTTAACAATGGGTCGAAGTTACTATGAACCATCCCTACAGTTACTTATAACCTCTTTTCAGAGTTACAAAACTGCATGCACCCCCACAGTCATATGATCACATTTTGGGCACTTGGCAATCAGCTCACTTTTACTGCCATTTGCAGCATCCCACAGTCAGATGATCATGATTTGTGACTTTTTTGCCGATTTCCAGCATTTGCCCCCAATTTCCAGCAAAAACATCCTTGAGGAAATTGCATTTGGTTTACAACCAGATGTTTGCTTAATGACTGTTGTAACAAAAAAAAAAACCAGTTGTACCTTCAAATCTTGTCATGTGATGCTTCGTATTATGACCACAACAATTTACGACTGAAATTACAGACCCAATTTATTGTTGTCATAAATCAAGTGTTACCTGTATTAGAATTACATCTAATCTGTTCCAACCCACTGTACTACAGAACAGTCATATCATCCTTGGCAAATATTACCATAATATTGCTCTTCATTTTCTTGGATTTTGGCCATTGATTGACAGGGTCTGTTTGGTTTAATAATTTCCAGGTTTTTCACCAGTATTCCTAAAGCAACTCAAAATATTGGTAAAATAAAGAGTAAATTTAAGAATAGCTCTGCTGGATCCATCTTTGTCCACCATTTTGTTTCTCAGAGTAGGCAATGAAATACTTTTCTAGCCTCAACCATCTTTGTTCTTCTGCCATTAATTTGGAAGCCAGATGTGTTTGAGCCATTGATAGACCATAACTATATTCAATTGCTATTTAAATCTTTTAAAATTAGCTTTAAAATTTAAAGCTAATTCACTGGTGGCAGTGAATTCCACAGGTTAATTATGCACTGTGGAAGAAGTGCTTTCTGAAGAAGTATACAGTATGGTTTCTGTCTTTGCAGAACTCACCTTTGCCCCCAACAGTCGTTTGATTTTGCACGAACAGCACACTGGTAGTATGGCAACTCCAGCTAACCCTGCAGCAAACCGTTTCTGTCTCACTCCCTATGTTCTCATACAGTACAGTACAGCTGGTGAATATACAACATATAGCCGGGAGCAGAGAGGGTGATTGGTTGTTGTTTGTTTTGTTTCACTTAAAATACCTGCAACCGGCAGTGAACTGTTCTTTTGCATTGTGCTTCCATTTCAATTTCACCTTCTAGAAGGTCCTGGTCTCTTCTGCCTCAAGCAGAGGCAAGGAGCAGCCATGGGAAAACCTGGTGGGCTGCTAAACACACAAGAGTGCTGCTGATGGGAACCAGTTTTCTCTTTTCCAGGCAGGCAACTGCTTGGAGGTACTGCAGTACCTCTAAATAAGTGTATATGTGTTAATTAAAGGTGAATGCTGCTTCTGCAGCAGGAGAGAAGTAGTCTTGTGACTTTATTTGGATAGGAATCGATGGGGAGGTGAGGTAGAATGAGTGTACAAGCATTATGTTTTTTTTTGTCTCAGGACTGGACAGAACTTCACAAGCTCCACACTGCTTTGTTCCCACTTTGCCTGGGAAAACCTGGCCTTGTTTGTTGGACTGAATTATCTTTTACCTAGTAGGGAACACAACTTGTTTCCTGCCAAGATATGGCAGCTATTAAAAATTCTTTCTAGGTTTGATTGGGAGCGCAGACGATATTTTTGTTTTGCGGAGACTTGTAGCTGCAAACATATGCACCATATAAAAACGTGGGCCTTCGTATGTAAGTATTTTTCCAGTGATGAAAGAGTTCTTAGAATCCAAATGTTCTGGTTGGAATTGAATTTTGTTAGCTTCTGCTGCATTCGCTGTCTCCCAATTCCAAGCTGGCATTTTACAGCATTTCCTTTCATTCAGTTCCTGTGTAGTCATTTCTTGGGTTGATCCCAAAATTGCTTTCTCTGCCTTGTCTATTTCCTTGAGCTTGATGTTGTGCCAGTCTTGGCAAATGAATAGTTTCCCTGGGAAACTGTGTGTGTATGTGTGTTTTAATTGAGGTTGTCCAAAATATACTGTAATATATAAAACAAAGCGGATGTGTTTGCATCTCTGATGGCATCTTACTTGATATTATTAAGAGTCACTGATATGGAAAAAGATTACTTGGATCATTACATCATGCAATATGGAAGGTCAGGAGCTATTTCCATCTTTTCTTTAAAGTGCTGTTCTAACATTTTCCTTTGTCCATTTTTTTCCTAATGATATCTACTGGCATTCTATTATTACTGCTCAAAGATTTAATCAAGTGTTTAATTTCTCTGTTTAATTTCAGTTATTATATCTTTCTTCTTCTCCTCCTCCCCTGCTCCCAAAGGAGGAAAGATTAAGTAAAGGAACTACAGGTTGGGACTATTAGCTGGCTGTCCAAAATTCCCTTTTTTGGATGAAAAGCACCCGGTGATCAAAAGACATGTTAAGCAATTGTTATTTTCTTTTCCCTGTGAATCCTGAATTTGCTTAACACAACCAGTGCTTTCATGTTTTCTAGAAAGAAGGACTTCATACTTTAGTTTAACTTTCCCAAATTTGCATAGTGCATGATCCTTCTTTTCCCCTCTTTTGAATGTGCAACTGTTTTAAAGACAATACACTCACACACAGACACGTGCGCATGGACACACACACACACATCATGATTGTCATTAGGGAGTTGGGTGGCATAGAAATGCGACTAATAAATAAATAATAAATAAATTTTTGTAATGGTGCATGCCAGGGGTGGGTTCTACTTACCTTTACTACTGGTTCGCAACGGGATGCATGCGCAGATCACCTATGATGACATCCGGGGTGGTGGGCGGAGCCTCCCACCAGTTTTACTATCAGTTCTTGCGAACTGGGGGCAACCCACCACTGGTGCATGCCAATTTCTCAATATTCAAAACATGTGTATGAACAATAACAACAATAACAAAATCCCTTTAGTTTATTCCACTCTGGCTCTAAGAACAGCATCGATTACCAGGCCCATTTTAACATTCCCAAAGAAGGTAAAATGAATAAACAACACTAAATTAATTCAATCCATCCAGTTGCCTAATTGCTAATCCACTATTCTTCCCTTTGGCTGCAAACTCTCTTTCTTTCTCTAATGGTTCTGAAATATGTTACTTGTATGTGTGATTCATAAGGATTTCTAACCTTTTCTTCCTCTGAGGAAGCCATTCCATTGTGCTGAATTAAAACTCCCTGAATTCTAAGCCATCCTGACCATTCTGGGAGTTGCATTCAGCATCTACGAAAAATAGGATTTTGAATAGAATGCTCTAAATTTTGGATAGTAAACTAGCTATGAAGTAATTCAGGGAATCTTTTTCTTAGAATAAACTATTCTGTTTTAATACTGTGTTTGCATATGTGTGTCTGTCTACTTGTCTGTATTTTATAGCTGTTCCATACAGTATTTTATATTCTGATGAAAACTTTTTAATACTACATCAATTGTAGTAACTGACATTTTAATACTCCTTTAACTGAAGGAACTGAAAGCTAATGTTTTCCCAGCTGAAACTTGGTAATGTTTAAACTGTTCTTAATAAACACTTGTAAATATGAACAATTTTGTATTTTTATACTCAACTTTGAAAAGAAAATGTCAATTGAACAAGAAGCCCTCACACTTATTTTTCTTGCCTTCTTCCTCATCTTTTTTTCCGAAGGCCAGTTTATTCATTAGACCCTTATATGCTATCTCTTTTTTTTCATTTCCTGAGGAAAATGAAAACATAGAAGGCTTAACCAGGGGTTGCTTTGATGCTTCTTTTGTCTCCTATTCAAGAAAAAAAAAATAGACAGTTTGAGGAATTCACTCTTGCGTTTAAGCTACCCATTCACTGACCAGATCTTGCTCTAACTCCATTCTTTCTAGAGGTATCCTTTATACACTGTATCATATTCCTGTCCCTACTTTCCAGGCAGCAAACTATGTGGGCTGGGTACACATATTTTACTAATCCAAAATGATTGATTTTCATTTAACATGTTTAGTGCATCCTGCTATTGTGTGAATGAATGCATGGATGATCTGTGGCTTAATGTTTTGTGAAGCCAGCAATTGTTGTTTGTTTCATAAACCATGGTTAAACAAACAAGGCATAATGCAATAGATAAATCCAGTCCACTTCTGACTGAGTTTGCATAAGTTTGTGCCTTAAATATATTTTAAAATATAAAAACACATTTTATTTATTTAACCACTCACTCCCAACATAAATCTGAGAAAGAATTAAGAAGGGGGAAAAACCCTACAAAGTAAGCATGTTATTCTTCTTATTTATTTAAACTTATTTGACAGCAACTCTAGTGGACTTTTGAAAGGATTTTTGTCCTTTCCTATTCTTTGATTTCACTGACCTAGACTTCAAATTTATATCAGATAAAACCTGCTTGGTTTTTTTTTTCTGTTGCAATCTACAAGTTACTAATTCCCAACAGAGACACAGAAATTCTGAAGCAGCATTATCAATTTGGAATAGTCTGATAGCCTGTTACTGATTCTTTATAATATTCCTGACTCGTATTATTCATGTGGTTTTGAGAAGCACTTCCATTCCATCATGCAAATTTTTATCTACCGCCGAACATTTCTGTAAGTACACTGTTCTGTGTGTCCAGCACAATTCCCATGTGCGTTGGCTTTGAAAGTATGCTGTACATCCAGCCACATAATTGAAAATAATAAGGCCACAATAAATGGGATGGCCTTAGGGTATAACACCCAAGGGATTCAATTGGTGTCGCTCTGCATCAGTGTCCATGCATCATGGTAATTGAGGTAACATAACCAATTACCACATTTTAATTAGAGTTGTAAGAACTTGGAAAAATCTGCAGTAGTGAGACAGCTTATTTAAAAAAAAAAAAAAAACTACCAAGCATTTTCTTTCCAGAAGCCTTTTCTCTTGGTTGCTTATTCTTAGGAGTCAAAGAGGCTGCTGAAAGTGCCATTTAAGAGAGGTTGGGAAAAAATCCCAGATTCTTTATAATGAATGAAAAGCAAACCTGGAAAACAAAATGTGTTAAAATGATGCATTGCCGCTAAGCCGATATCCTCATCCACTTCTCCCTTTGTGCTTTTTGGGAAAAGAAAACACGCCTTGGTAAAGTTGGTCCTAATGGTGTCCCTGTTCTTTCCTTTTCCCTTAAGAAAAAGCAAAACAAATAAGTGGTCTGATGGTCATTACATACTTTTTTGGGGAGAGTGGGGTGGAAATCTACCGATGAGACAAATGGAAGAGCCATTGTTTTGTTATTTGTATAAATTGTCACTTAGTATGGACAATCCCTAATTAAATGACTTAATGGCAAATTAGGTAATTATTTTGAACAGAAGGTACTAATAGAGAAAGAAAAAGTATAGAACTTTTGAAAAAGTTTTTGTGAACTCATGTAAAACTTAGAACAAAAAACACGCAGTGAGTGTGCTCTACAAATAATCTCCACTTATTACATTCCAGTAGTGTGAAGGGTTTAACCTGACTACTAATTGCACAGACTGGAGTAAAAAATATTTTAGAAGAATCACATAATCTGAATTGTTAGGAACTCTAATGTTATTGCAGGAGAGAGCAGAATATCCTCTGCTGTTACTGTAGACTGCTCATTTTCATAGTTGTCTGAGGGTCAAACTATATAGTATAAGGACTTTGGAATTCAATCCCTTTTCTCCTTGCCTGGTAAGCGATCATCTCCATCAGTAGTATTTGCTCCTCCGGAGAATGTACACACACATATGCAATCCTCTAATGAGTCTCATAGTTGGAGGACTGCATATGTGTGTGTATTTTCTTGTCCTGGTGTTAGGTGCATTATGAACAGAAAAACATCCCTGCTGGATCAGATGTACATCATGGCATTCTGAAGTATCCATCTTCTTTAAACACACATTTATTCGGCTTAGATTCATAATGTCTTTAATTGCAGATTTATCACATATGGTTTATTCTGTAGCTGTTCTTTTTAGATCATCAAAGTCATCAAACTTTACAGAAATACTGGATTTTTTTGGGATCAGTCAATGTCTCTCAATATAACCTACCTTACATTCACACAGACATTCGCTAAGCTGTCTTGAACTTCTAGAGAACATTTACTAAAAGGTTTTTCTCACTGAATTAATTAAATTGATTTGCAGCTATGTACTGGATTATACAGGCCATATACCGTATTTTCCGGCATATAAGACAACTTTTTAACCCAGGAAAATCATCTCAAAAGTCGGGGGTCGTCTTATACGCCGGGTACCCGAATCTGAGTTGCTGGCGCTGACCGATGACACTTTGGGAGCGCCGGCAACATTGAGGGGAAGCTGTACTCCGAATTAGTTCCAACCTACAAGAGGTGCCAGGCAGTGCGGGGCCCACGAGAAAGGAACGCGTCCCCACTCTACCCCGGAATTCGGATCACCTTCCTTCCTTTCCCAGCAGTCCACGGTGAAAGCGGCGCCGCGGTCGACCTGGGCCAGCGCCTTGCACACCTGGCTCTGCGTCTCCATTATGAGAAGCCCCATGCGACTTCGCATGTCTCCGCCCCAGTCGCGCAGCTCTCGCAATCCGCTCACCGGAGGAGCCATGAAGTGCTCGCACCGCCTTGCCAGATCTTCCTCGTCCTCCTTTCCCCACAGCTTTTCCCGTTGTAATTGCTGCTGCTGCTACCGCCGAGGCTGCTCCTTCATCTCCGCCCACCGCACCAGACCCAGCCCGGCCAGCACCGCCGTGGCTCCCGCAGTCCAAGCGGATCGGCGCCCGGGCTCGCAGGCGAAGGGTGGGAGTGCGCAGCGCACTTTCCTGGCTTGGCGCTGATCCGGACGGCTGCAGAAAGAACTGGGCACCGGCTGTCATGTCTTTTCTGCTGTGCAGGGTTCGGCACCTGGGCTCCTGGGGTTTAAGCCTTTGGGCCGGCCCGTGCTGCTCCAGGATGTTCGCTTCGGGCTCCTTGGAATTGCTGCTGGGCGCTTCTTCCCGTTGGGGCGATGGTGAGTGGACTGCGGGAGCCACCGCGGACTCCTTCCCCACGAGGTATTGCTCTGCATTTCACCACCTCTTCCAGGCTCGCAGCCACCCACCATCGCCCCAACGGGAAGAAGCGCCCAGCAGCAATTCCAAGGAGCCCGAAGCGAACATCCTGGAGCAGCACGGGCCGGCCCAAAGGCTTAAACCCCGGGAGCCCAGGTGCCGAACCCGGCACAGCAGAAAAGACATGACAGCCGGTGCCCAGTTCCTTCTGCAGCCATCCGGATCAGCGCCCGGGCTCGCAGGCGAAGGGTGGGAGTGCGCAGCGCACTTTCCTGGCTTGGCGCCGATCCGGACGGCTGCAGAAAGAACTGGGCACCAGCTGTCATGTCTTTTCTGCTGTGCAGGGTTCGGCACCTGGGCTCCTGGGGTTTAAGCCTTTGGGCCGGCCCGTGCTGCTCCAGGATGTTCGCTTCGGGCTCCTTGGAATTGCTGCTGGGCGCTTCTTCCCGTTGGGGCGATGGTGAGTGGACTGCGGGAGCCACGGCGGACTCCTTCCCCACGAGGTATTGCTCTGCATTTCACCACCTCTTCCAGGCTCGCAGCCACCCACCATCGCCCCAACGGGAAGAAGCGCCCAGCAGCAATTCCAAGGAGCCCGAAGCGAACATCATGGAGCAGCACGGGCTGGCCCAGAGGCTTAAACCCCGGGAGCCCAGGTGCCGAACCCCGCACAGCAGAAAAGACATGACAGCCAGTGCCCAGTTCGTTCTGCAGCCGTCCGGATCAGCGTCCGGGCTCGCAGGCAAAGGGTGGGAGTGCGCAGCGCATTCTCCTGGCTTGCTTACCTTAGCTCAGTGGTTGGGGGGTCAAACAACCCTTTCACAGGGGTTTTGATGGTGGTGCAATACAGAAAAACAAGCGCAGCCCTCGCCATCCGGAATGAATGGTGCTGTTGTGGCGGTGGGGGAGGGGGCGGCAGAAGCGGGAAGAAGTGGTGTTTGCGATGGCTGGAAGCTGTGGGAGTGAAGCACTACTTTCATTTGTACGGCAGCAGCATTCCGCCTTGGTATATTTGTGTCAGGAGTGGCGCAAGGCAGCCTTTGTTTCCTGCTGCCTGGGACTCAGAGTGGTAAATAGCGTCTGATCCGGAGAGCTGCTGGATTTTGCTCTCTAATCCGGCTGCCAAATCGGCCCCCTGCAAACTCTCGTCTCTCAAGGAGCGCTCCCTGAAGCGGGGCTGGAAACTTTGGTTGGACTGCTTGAGAGAGGAGAGCTTGCAGGGGGGCGATCTGGTGTCTGCAATGGAGAGCGGCATCCAGCTTTTTCTCTCCGCTATAAGAGTGCTGTAAGAGCGGCAGCCCTCATCTCCTAATGTTTGGGACTCGGAGCGGTAAATGGTGACTGGTCCGGGGAGCAGCTGGATTTTGCAGTCCCAAGCATTAGGAGATGAGGGCTGCCGCTCTTACAGCGCTCTTACAGCGGAGAGAAAAAGCCGGATGCCGCTCTCCGTTGCAGACACCAGATCGCCCCCCTGCAAGCTCTCCTCTCTCAAGCAGTCCAACCAAAGTTTCCAGCCCCGCTTCAGGGAGCGCTCCTTGAGAGACGAGAGTTTGCAGGGGGCCGATCTGGCAGCCGGATTAGAGAGCAAAATCCAGCAGCTCTCCGGATCAGACGCTATTTACCACTCTGAGTGCCAGGCAGCAGGAAACAAAGGCTGCCTTGCGCCACTCCTGACACAAATATACCAAGGCGGAATGCTCATGCCGCACAAGTTCAAGTAGTGCTTCGCTCCCACACTTCTTCCGGCCCTCAGTCTCTCAGGGAGATGCTTGACTTCCTCTCAGCCCCAAGACACTGGCTGGCCCATGAGATGAGAGAGAGAGAGAATGAGAGAGAAAGAGAGAATCAGAATGAGACAGAGAGAGAAAGAGACAAAGAATGAAAGAGAGAGAAAGACAGAATGAAAGAGAATGAGAGAAAGAGACAGAGAGAATCAGAGAGAGAGAGTGAGAGAGAGAGAATGAGAGACAGAGAAAGAGACAGAATCAAAGAGAACCAAAGAATCAGAGAGAGAATGAGAAGAGAGGGAGAGAAAATGAAAGAGAATCAGAATGAGAGAATCAGAATGAGAGGGAGAGAGTGGGGAGAGAGAGAAAGAGGGGGAGAGAGAGAAAGAGAAAGAGAGAGAGTGGGGGGAGAGAAAGAGAGTGGGAGAAAGAGAGAAAGGGGGGAGAAAGAGAATGAGAGAGAAAGAGTGGGAGAGAGAGAAAGAATGAGAAAGAGGGGAGAGAAAGGGAAAGAGTGGGGGAAAGAAAGAATGAGAAAGAGAGGGGGAGAGAGAAAGAGAATGAGAGAGGGGGGAGAGAGAAAGAGAGAATGAGAAAGAGTGGGAGAGAAAGAAAGAGAGGGAGAGAGAGAGAAAGCGAAAATGAGAGAGAGAGAAAGAGAGAATGAGAGAGAAAGAGTGGGAGACAGAGAGAGAGAGAGACAGAGAGGATGGAGAGTGCCTGAAGGACCCCATCCCGTACTGGGAGTCCAGGTGCTTCAGCAAGCGGGGCACTGGATTCGTATTAGTGGTCTGCGAAATTTAAAATTATGAAGTTGGTGGTCCCTGAGGTCCAAAAGGTTGGGGACCCCTGGCCTAAGACCATCGGAAAACACATATTTTTGATGGTTTTAGGAATAACTTTATCGTTGGGGGTCACCACAACATGAGGAACTGTATTAAAGGGTCGCGGCATTAGGAAGGTTGAGAACCACTGCCTTAGCTGCTTGCCTTGCTTCGCTTGCCTGAATCCATTCCATCAGCAAGCAACTCCCTGCCTGCAACCAAGCAGGCAGGGAGTTGTGGACTTCAACTCCCAGAATTCCTCAGCCAGCAAAACAAAGCTGGCTGAGGAATTGTGGGAGTTGAAGTCTACAAGTCTTAAAGTTGCCAAGGTTGGAGACCCCTGTTCTATTGGGTACGTAAGTTTTTTTCCCCTTTGGGATCTTTAAAAAAAAATAGTTAATTGGGTTTTTTTTTAGTTCTTTTTTAGACCTAGCCATTTAAAGTTTAGGAAGTTTTAAATTTAGCTTTCATATAAAAATAAAAATAAAATAAAATAAAATAATATTTGTGTAGCTTTCTGAGATTTAGTGTGTTTCTGTAGTGTTTCACTCTAACTACACAAACACACAAAATCTCACAAAGCTGTATGTGGAATTTTGTGTGTGTGAAGTGTGAAAGTTGGGTTTTTGGGCTTTTTGTGGCTGTGTGAAGTTCCTGCTTGTTGCAGGGGCCATTTTGGGTCTAGCACAGCTACTTTTACATTGTGGATGAGCCAGTTGTGTTGTGTTGTGTTGTGTGTGTGTAAAGCGTGAAAGTTGTTTTTTGGGGCTTTTTGGGGCTGTGTGAGGTTCCTGCTTGTTTCAGGGGCCATTTTGGGTCTAGCACAGCTGCTTTTACATTGTGGGTGAGCCAGTTGATGTTTTTTTAATTTTTATTTGGTGTGCGTTGGAAGAGGGGTAGTCTTATACGGCGAGTATAGCCCAAACCCTATATTTTAACAGGAAAAGTAGGGGGTCGTCTTATACGCCCAGTCGTCTTATACGCCGGAAAATACGGTAATAGTCCCTGAGCCATATATTTGATCTCAATTTTGATTAAGTAAATAAATATGCCTGATCTTGATACAAAATGCTATCAAGACAGATGTCTTACTTGTTTTGTATTTTGCTCAATGCTTTTATTAATTCACAATACACTGAAGAATAAATTAAAATAAATTAATAAATAAGTGGTACTTAATTTTTTTATTAACTAATTTCGTTCTGACATTCTCTAGGTAACTTAAGACTGCATGTTTCCAGAGTCAATGAATATGAGCAGACATTCAAGAGCTTTAAGAGTGCTTAATAAATATCCTCAGTCATGTAGGCTTGTTTTTAGATCTTCCCACAAAATTAACAAAGAACTACAAAATAGCTGGGCTGATGAGAAGCTTCTGTATGGCTCCTGGTTTAATCCTACAGGTATTGCAGGTAAATGCCTGTATAAGGCTATGAAGAAACACCCAGAGTATCAATTTTCTCATATATATTTTTGTGCCCAATAATTTTCTTTTGTGGATGTTAATGTATTCTTAAAATGCACATACATGTTTCTACATATATTGCACACAAAAATGTCACTCTTGAGAATGGTAAATTGAGGGGTAAATTTTCATTTTCTTTATCTATATAGCATTTGTGTCATAACAGGAGCTCTAATCCATATTCAGGTCTCCATGTTTGGTGTGCAGTAATATGTAAATTACCTAGCCAGCTGCATTAAGCAGTGTTTGTTTATTCTATTTCTTTTGGCACTGCATGCACCTGAACCTCTGCCAAAAAGAGGGGGGAAAGCCTGCTTCAGGGAACACCGTTCTAGATAAAGTAGTTTAGAAAAGGAATACACACAATAAATTAAATCTGTTCTGTATGAAAACAACAGAATAAAACCTAACTTTCTGTTTCTGGAGAGATTAGTCTTCACTAGGGAAAAACCCCCCCGATATGTTTTGTTATAACGAAGATAGTGAATTTTTCTCTTTCAGAAGTTCTGTTTGCCCTGGTGTGGTGAACAAAGATGCTGCACTAAGGGCTTGTGACATTTGGCTGTTGGCAATTTTTGACAATGATTAAAAGGAGGAACATGGGAAATTTTAAGGCCAATCGTTTCAGTGTGGTATATTCGTTCCTCATAATGGGTGGTGTTTGAAATGCATTTGGATTAGGACAGCTGTGGAGTTTAGGTATTAAAAAATGGCATTAATGATGCATCAGAGCTATCTGCTTAGGCTGGCAGTCCTCCTTTCTGTGTTTCAGTCTTCCAGTCTTCCAGTCTGACACTTCCTCTTTTATCCAGCCAGCTAATTTCCCCTCTTTTGTGAGGAGTAACTGTTTTCACACTACTGCTTACTCGGCAAGCAGTACTCCTCATTGTTGCATGGTTAATTATCTGTTTGAGCTTCACCTTCTCAAGTTAAGAGAAAAAGACTTGGGCCTCCCAATGGCTCTAATGAAAGCTCGGCTTTATAGGAGTACTGTGTGAATAAATGCAGTGTCTGATTGAGCAACATAATAAATGAGTTCCTAAAGTTTATAGAGCCATTCCCTCTGTAGGAGGTTCACTCAGCAGTATAGCAAGACCCTAGAGTTTTGTGTTTGAAAATGTCAATTTTGGAAAAGAGGTCCAAACTTGATCAGTGGCTGCAATCTAGAAACTGCACAAATACTGTATGCACATTCAATACACTTCTTAAATAATATTATGGAATATTGTGTCATAGTATCATTTATATCAGTAACAAGGAATCATGCTGGTTACCGTATTTTTCGGAGTATAAGACACACCTTCCCCCCCCCAAAGAGGCTGAAAATTTGGGTGCGTCTTATACTCAGAATGTAGCCTTTTTCAAGTTTTTTTTCAGCCCTAACGAGGCGCTAGTGAGTGATCTTCCCAGCTTTGTCTGCTCCCTCAACTCTCCACTGTGCTTTAACGAGGCGCTAGCGAATGAAGTGATCTCCATGCTTTGCTCTGACTCTCAACTGTTCTTTAAAAGCTTTTTTTCAGCCCTGACTAGGCGCTAGCCAAGTGAAGCAGTCTCCCCGTGCTTTGCCTGTTTTTCTCATTGCTGCTTCCTCTCAGCTGTGCCTTAGAAGCTGTTTTTTATCCCCAAGCAGGGGATAAAACCCAGCAAACTAATGTGCTGAAGCTGACCAGACTAAGGACGCTAGCCAGATGAATACCTGGTAGGCAGGTTTTTTTCCCCTATTTTCTTCTCCAAAAACTAAGCTGCATGTTATACTCCATTGCGTCTTATAGTCCAAAAAATACGGTATGTTAAGATGTTAAGAGGCCACAAAATTCTTTGTTAACTTTGCTGCAAAAGACTAGCATATTTGTCTCTTTGGGAATCAGTATCAATCTTATTCTGCCAGCTACTCTGGCAGAGTAGCGCTGCCAACTCTGTTAGTGCCAGAGTTGCTGCAGCCTTTGGGCTTTATGTTTAGCTAATGTTTGGGTGCTTTTTTTTTTTTTACTTCCATCATAAAATTTTTGGTATCCAAGCATTGTTATGATTAAAATTACTATGCCATTTGGAAAGTGCTTCCGTCACTTTGCTTGGAAAACTATATCATGTTCTGAAATACACTAATTTTCTTCTGTCGGTAATGCCAGCTCCTAACTTCTAAGCTGTCAGTGTTCCCCAACCTTTCCAGTTTGGTGGACTGGCGGAGATGGTGGTGGCAGCGAGGGGAACAGGGGATGGTTTTGTGCATGTGTGCGTGCCGCTTTCACAAATGCAGCTGTGCACGCTTTCGCACATGCACACATGCACACGAACTTCCCAACGTTTCTGCGGCCTGGTTATAGTTTCATGCAGGGGTGAAATCTAAAATTTGTTACTACTGTTCTGTGGGCGTGGCTTGGTGGAGGGGTAATGTGGGTGTGGCCATTTTTTTTTACTTTTAAAACCATTTTTTCTACAACCTCTTCAGCTAAGAGGTTGTAAAAAAATGCTTCCAAAAGGCTCTGACGATCCAAGCTGAGTTCCTTGATCAGGGAACTCAGCTTGGATCATCAGAGCATTTAAAAGAAAAAAAGGTTTTTTTCTTTTAAATGCTCTGACGATCTGACGATCAACTCTGACAATCAAGCTCTGACGATCCCAGCTGAGTTCCCTGAAAGCCTCTGCCGATCAGGGAACTCAGCTGGGATCATCAGAGCATTTAAAAGAAAAAAAACCCTTTTTTAAAAAAATGCCTTTGACGAGCCGCGCGATCATCAGAGGCTTTTTTTTTTTAACTTTTAAAAGCATTTTTTTGGCCGAAGTTGTAGAAAAAATGCTTTGAAAAGTTAAAAAAAGCCTCTGATGATTGTGTGGCTCATCTGGGCATTGGGGGGGGGGCGGGATTTTTGCTACCAGTTCTCCAAACCACCTGCCTCTATCGCTACCGGATTCGGCGATCCAGTCCAAACCGGGAGCATTTCACTCCTGGTTTCATGGCTGGAGCAATTGTGAAATGGAAGGCAATTTTAAAAAGTACAAGCTTTTTCTACAAATTCAAGAGCTTGAAACAAACAAGGAGCTGTGCAGAGATATAAAGAAACTGGATGTGCCTTCAAGTTTATAATCTAATTAAGATTAACAAGAAACAAAATGGGGGAGAACTGTGATAGTGGCCTCTGAATCTCAATTTAATCCCTGTATAGTGACCTACAGGCAAAGGTTGCATGTGGTTTTAAAACAACCAATAAGTCATCCATAGTGAAAAAAGAAAGTATGAATTTGAACAAATATATTTGAATATACTGCATTTGTCTGAGCAGAATGAATATTCAAATACATACCACTTCTTCACATTCTGGCACCAATCATGTACAAATATTGTTTAAAATGCAAGCCAAACTGGATTGAGATATTGCTGGTAATGTCATGTTAATGACCAGATAGATCTAAGAGTCAAGATCCTGTTTTCTAAACAGAACAGACACAAAAATGCTTGCTGTTTTTATAATCTTACAAATATTTCAGTAAATCAACATTAGAATTTGCCTCAGAGTATTGTAGCAATGTATATCTATATCTTTATATCTATCTATATCATGGCTGGCTGTGGAATTCTGGGAGTTGAAGTCCACAAATCTTAAATTTACCAAGATTAAATACCTTTAAATTGTAAGCATCAAAAAAACCTCAACATTCAAAGAAATTTTCTAGAGGCCCCAAAATGTTTGATAAAACTAGTAGGTTAAGTAAATAGTACAAGTACATTCAAGAGAGTAAGTAGATGATTTTTTGGTGCCAGTCTTTACTTTTTAAAAATGTTTCTTTCATTGCTTTCATTGGGTCCAAAAATGTCAGCTCCAGAGAAGTGTGTGTATATCCAAGCCTGTCCCAACAATCCCCTTTTCAGTATGTTCCAGACAAATTATTTTGGCACATGGGGCAAAAAAGAAAGAAAGAAAAAAGCATTGACAGCTCTTTCCATCCCTGGCCAAAAAAGTTACAATACTAGCAAATAAAACAATTATTTACTGTCCTTCCACAACACCCTAAATTAGCTACATAGACAGAGATAGAAGCACTTGTGCACACATACTAAATGCATACCATAAAATTTCCACAAATATGTAAATATATGCTTGATATAAAAAACATACATTTTTCTGAAACAAAGCATTCATTACACTCAGAAGCTCTGTTGAATTCAAAAGTGTATTCCAGTCAATACATATGAACACACAGAGAGACACATAAACAAAAATGCATACACATATATGCATATACCTGTCATGTAACTCTTTGACAAATAGTCAATTCTAGAGGAATAGAAGCTATTCTCAATAAAATTTACTGTACAGTGTTCTCAAATCCTCTGCCTATGCAATTTGACATGTAAGCCAGTGATTGTCATTTCAATTGGTTTAAAATGAAATAAAAGAAAATATAACCAGTGTTTTCTATGGAAATTATTCACTGGAATTGGAGTATCAATGTGTTTGAGAAACAGTAGTGGCTTACACTGATATACCATCTCAGTTTGTGGAATTGTTATTGCTATCACATCCCATAGACATGATGACTATTTCTACTCTCTTTTTTTTAAAGAACCTTTTAAATTGTATTTTCTTTCAGAATAAACAGAGCTACTAATTAGTATCCACTTTAACTATAATTGTTCTAGGGATAGAATAATTACCTTTTCCTCTCAAAAGCCATAATAAAACATAATTGTTGTTTTACATATTAGTATAATATTGCATTTTGAATGAAGAGGATATTCTCTGGCTATAACGCAAGAAGTTCCAAGTAAACATTAATGAATTAAGCAGAAGTGATCTGAAAATATGATCATTTTTATCCAAGTAAATGCACAGCATACTAACACATTTTCAAATGCAAAATTATTGTGGTGGGGAAATTCTTTCTCTGTGTTTGTGTTTTAATCTAATTTTGTGGAGGGCTATTACTGAACCTCTGCAAGGAGCAACAATGGCGTACTTATGATTGCATTGCACAACATATCAAATTACAACTAACCCAACTAACTTTCAGCTTAGGTTAGCCTATACGCTTATGATTGAATGGGTCATTCAAACTCATTATTATTTATTTAGCACATGATGAGAATATGACAGAAAAGAAGTAAGCATATACATTCAATATTCAAACCCATAAAACTGTGTTAATGGAGAAAGGCATGTGGTGCAAAGGCTTTGCTTTTGTAAATTGTCCTGTTTATAACAGTACTGTATGTTAGAATGACTCTGCAGACTTTTTCTGCCAAGGTACAAACCTTATGTACCTGCCATCATAATTGTTTCTTTATAGAAATATTTCATGCAGAGAAGAAGCTGACATAACACTGTCATGTGTTAAACTGTTATTTGTTGACATATCAAATCCAAGTCTCAATGCCACTCCATCTGGAAATTTATACTTTGCACACTCATTAAGATGATAATGTTTTATACCAAACAACTTTCCTATGTCTGCTAAGGAATTAGTCCAGCAAGTCACTTGGCATGACATGAGAAAAGTGAAGTTCTCTCACTATTTTCCATTGCAGCCATCAAGAGAACCAATTGTCTATTAAAAGTATTCCTTTTTTTAAAAAAAAATCCCTTTGTTTTGGGTTGTTCCTGTGAACTTCTTCACCGAAAAGAAAAAAACAATTTAGAATTTATTAGAACTATAGGCAAAGTGGTATCAAGTCATTAAAAATAGAAACAATAAGCCTTAAAGGATCCATTCAATTAAATAAATGAAGCAACTGCAATGTAATTAAAATGATTAATCAAATTACAAAGCAATTGACTAAAAATATAAAAAGGATAAACCAGAATCAACTGACACATAATCAATGGCTCCCCTCCCCCCCAAATTAGTTCAAACCGTGGAACAGTATAGTACATGCCAATTTTTGTTTAAAAGTAAATATGGTCCATAGGAGGATTTTTTTTAAAAAAAGAGAGTGACTGCCCTATGGTTCCAATTGTATGGTTTTGATGCCCTGCTGAATTAAAAGATTTCCCCAGTTGACCCAAAATATTGTATCTACCACTTTAATGGGAAACATTTTTTTCTGATGACATAACATTATAGTAGAGCAATGTGGAACATAAATAATATTGTAGTAATTCTACAGCATTAAATACTTCTCTCTCCAATCTATGCCCACCGG
Source organism: Pituophis catenifer annectens (assembly GCF_029215685.1). Lineage (NCBI taxonomy): Eukaryota > Metazoa > Chordata > Lepidosauria > Squamata > Colubridae > Pituophis > Pituophis catenifer. The sequence continues at coordinate 293,414,437 of NW_027256881.1, forward strand.
GTTTCCAAGTATTACACCAGCCACGACTCCGCGGGAGGGGTGGCGGGGTGGTGGTTGTCATTAGGGAAGGTCTTAGACCTAGGGAGGTCACTGTCTCTCAGATTGGCGGGTGTGAGTCCCTTCTGTTGAAATGGGACCCTGGAGTACAGTCGGCTCTGTTGCTTATGTACCTGTCTCCCAGCTGCGTGTGTTCAGTCCTGCCCCCACTACTCGAAGTCTTAGCTGAACTGACGGTTGAGCTCCCCAACCTGATGGTTGTGGGAGATTTTAATCTCCCGTCAGCCGGCGAGACATCAGAGTTGGTGTGGGAGTTCATGGCCTCCATGACGGCTATGGACCTGACTCAAGTTGTACAGGGCCCAACTCACAATGGTGGACACACACTCAACCTGATTTTCATCTCTGGGCAGTGGATAAATGCTCGGGGTAAGGGTGACCTTTCTGTGCTACCCCTTTCATGGACCGACCATTCCCTCCTTCGGCTAGATTTCCCTTCCGCCAACTCCCACCGCTGGGAGGCAGAACCGACTCGTTGGTTGCCTGATGGGTGCCTGATGGACCCTGATAGGTTCCTGACAGAGCTTGGGACATTTCCCACTGACCTATCCTGCGATTCACCAGAGGCCCTGGTGGATGCCTGGGAACGGGCGGCCACCAGGGCACTGGATCGAATTGCTCCCATTCAGCCTCTCCTCCGACAGGGATCCCGGGCAGCTCCATGGTTTTCCATGGAGTTCAGGGAAATGAAGCATCGAAAGAGACACCTAGAGGGCCGTTGGAGGTCTTCCCGCTCTGAGTCTGACCGAACATAGTTAAGAACCCATATTAGGTCTTATCTTGTGGCGATGGAAGCGGTGAAACGTGACTATTTTGCTGCTCTCATTGCGTTTGCAGAAAATCGCCCAGCAGCCTTGTTCTGAGTGACCCGCTCCCTTCTCCATCAGGGAGCGAGCGAAGACCCCTTGCAAGGCAGTGCTGAGGATTTTGTGCAATTTCTGCAAGACAAAATCGCTCAGATTCGGACGGGGTTAGACTCAGACTGGGCAGGATCCGATGGGGTGGGAGAAGATCTTGGAGGTAACAGCTGGGTTGGCTTTGATCCTGTTTCTATGGAGGAAGTGGACAGGATTGTGGGTAGACTGGGGGCCTCCACATGTTTACTGGACCCTTGTCCCTCCTGGCTTGTTGCGGCAACCAGGAAGGTGACTGGAGACTGGATCCAGGCGATTATCAATGGTTCATTGAGAGATGGGGTCTTCCCTGCCTTACTCAAGGAGGCGGTGGTTCGTCCCCTCCTCAGGAAGCCTGCCCTGGATCCGGCTTCCCTGAACAACTTTCGTCCTGTCTCCAACCTTCGCTTTATAGCAAAGGTTGTTGAGTCTGTGGTGGCGTACCAGTTTCTGCAATTCCTGGAGGAGACTGAGTATCTAGACCCATACCAATCAGGCTTCAGGCGCGAACACAGCACGGAAACGGCATTGGTCGCCCTGGTGAATGATCTCTGGCAGGCCCGGGATGGGGGTTATTCCTCCATCCTGGTGCTACTTGACCTCTCAGGGGCTTTTGATACCATCGACCATGGTATCTTACTGCGATGTCTCGGGGGGGGTTGGGGGTGGGGGCACTGTTTTACAGTGATTCTCCTCCTACCTCTCAGGCTGTACACAGTTTGTTTGGGCGGAGGGTCAGAGATCCTCCCTGAGGCCCCTCACTTGTGGGGTACCACAGGGGTCAGTTCTCTTCCCCCTGCTCTTCAACATCTATATGAAGCTGCTGGGTGAGGTAATTTGTGGTTTCGGGTTGCGGTATCATCAGTACGCTGATGATACCCAACTTTACATCTCCACCCCGGACCAATCCAGGGATGCCCTTTCTGTGATGTCTAAGTGCCTGGAGGCGGTACGGGTCTGGATGGATAGGAACAGGCTCAGGCTCAACTCCTCCAAGACAGAGTGGCTGTGGATACCGGCGTCCCATGATTTAGCTCCCCCATCATTGTTGATGGGGGGAGTGTCTTGCTCCCTCGGAAAGGGTTCATAATCTTGGTGTCCTCCTTGATTCATGGCTGTTTTTAGTGGACCATCTAATGGCCGTGACAAGGGGGGCATTTGCACAGGTTCGCCTGGTGTGCCAGTTACGCCCTTTTCTAGACAGGGACGCCCTCCGTACTGTCACTCATGCTCTCATTATCTCTCAGTTGGATTACTGCAATGCCCTCTACATGGGGCTGTCCTTGGGTGCCCCTGGAGGCTCCAACTGGTCCAGAACGTGGCCGCGCGAGTAGTTACGGGTGTGTCCCGCTACTCCCATATAACACCACTCTTGCGCGAGCTGCACTGATTGCCGGTGGTCCTCCGGATCAGCTTCAAGGTGCTGGTACTCACCTATAAAGCCCTTCATGGCATGGGCCCGGGGTATTGCGGGGTATTTGCAGGCCTCCCACCGCCCAGTGCGCTCACATAGTGCTGCCCTCCTCCGGGTCCCCTCGGCCAGACAGTGTTGGCTGGCAGTCCCCAGGATGAGGGCGTTCTCTGTGGTCACACTGACCCTCTGGAATGGGTTGCCCACCGGGCTCCGGACGGCCCCCGACCTCCGCATCTTCCGAGCCGACCTAAAGACATGGCTCTTTCAGCAACTTCCCTGATCTGCTGTGGATTTTAATTTGAGGATTTGGGGATTTTAATTGGTTTTAATATTATTTAATTTTTATCTATTGTCGGGTTGTTTTATTGTTGTGAGCCGCCCTGAGTCCTACGGGAGAAGGGCGGCATATAAATCTGACAAATAAATAAATGACAAATAATAAATACATTTAAATAATAGCAATTTCAGTATTATTTATTCATTTTATGACTTCTAATGTATTCTACTAAATTCTGAATTCTTCCAGAATCAAATGGGATACTATAATAAAAAAGAAACGTCACGATTTCAATTTCTGATTGTAAATGCAAAGAATTATAGGTGCACTACCTCTGCTTTTTTTTACTTTAAAATAGTATGCCAAAGCAAACAGGATATTCTGATTTAGTTTGCATCAACTATTTCCATAAAAGCTGAAGAGAGAAAAACCCAGTTAAAACCATCTTCGATTGAGAATGTGGCTTCATGCAATATTTTAGTCCAAAATTAATCCAGTTCAACTTCATTCAGCCAGGTGTTGTTGTCTATGTATTTGATTCCTTATTCACAGCATGAGCTTTCTTCAGGCTTCGTTCAACACAGACTTCAGGAGGCCGTGCCAATCCTCTGTGCTTCATTTACAGTATCAAGAAGCGACTACATTTAACATATTTATGATGCGATAAGGGCAGTCCTGCAGTCCAAACTTTGTATCATACTTCCGTCCCCCTTTAATAGCTTGCTTGATCCTGTGAAAGCAAATGAAACACTAATGTGGGTTACAACAAAATTTTGTTGCTGAGGCTGGATCTTTTTATTTATCTTTTAAAAGTTTACATTGTTTAAATGATATAAGAGACAAAAAAAGCTTTATATTAAAGTGGATCTACAGTTAAGATATGTGAGCTAAAATTACATCATTGTGGGACTTGCATTGTTGAATTTTTATAACGAGAAGAATAAATAAAGCTGGCAACATCTGATTTACAGTCCAAATGTTATCTTCCCAACCAAAGAAACAAATATTTCATATTTGAGAAGAGACCGAGTAATAATTCACAAACTTTATGGAATTTACAGAAGGCTATTAGTTTTAAAGTGTATGGAAGTTACTTGTGACATATACGTTTTGAATAAAGGATGCACTCCAGTGATATCATTTTAGAGCTAACTATGGAGCTTTTATGTAGATAGTTTAAAACCTTGAAATCCTTTACCAACCTTTTATATCCAGGTGCCTTCCAGATGTGTTGGACAACAATCAGAGATGTATAGTTCTTTCCATATTCAGTCTGCAGTAATACTGTATTTTTATTTCCTTTACATATTTTGTGTGAATCATGTATTATTCTTTGCCTTGATGTATTCATTTTTGAAATATATTTTTAAATGAAATTTGAGCTGAGAAATATTTAAGTCCTTGTGGATTTTGTGAATGACGTATTGTATTTTGCCAGAGTACTTATTACTTGAAAAGAAATTTGTCAGATAAATCTGATATTTCTAGCTACAACCCTCCCACCCCAGGATTCCTACAGTTAATGACTATGTTAACTGAGAATTATGGAAGACCAACTCTACTGAAACATATGGTCTCCCCTCTATTTATACATATTTAAGATACGCTTTTGTTTTTTTAAATTTTAGCAATTACATGATAGACTAAAAGTTGATAAATGAAAATTAGAAATGCATCTTTATTCCAATCTCCAGTATACCATTTTGATTATAAGGTCAAAAAAAGTGGTATAGATGAAGTTTTTAGTTTTATTTAATCATTGTAGTATACAATCTGCTTTTTGTTCACAGTTGAGTATACTTCTAAAATATTAAAAAAGAATATGTGTAATTAAATGTTGGACAAATGTGAATTGGAAGACAACTTTTTAAAATCTTGCATCATTATTCAATAACTTTCCAGAATATTTTTAAAGCTAGCAACATATGAAACTAATGCAATCAAAGGATTGCTTTACAGATTTATTACTTATAATTTCTTGAATGCTGCTTTTACGAGCAACCAAACAGAAATTCAAATAAATATTCTGCCCAGCTGAATATACAGAAACTAGAGAACTGATATAAGAACCTGTCTGGCACACAAGCATTAAGCAGCCTGATTGCTCTTTATGATCTACTCATGTTGCAGAATGTAAAATCTAGATTTGATGGATTGTAATGGGGACTTGATATAGTTCTTTCATTATGAATAAAGCATATTGAATGTGGATCGGTATACTGCATATATCGTCTAGTTGATGGGATGTCAGCAACAGTATATTGACTTGAAAGATATAAAATAGCTTGAGAATTCTTGGAGTAAATCTGGCCTTTAGTTGGGCTTCTGGCATACTGACTGCAATGTGCCACCATATTCCTCACCATTAGCGGGGAATACTGCATGTGACATAACTGAACTGAACTGTTTTTGATATGCATCATCAGCCCAATTCTTTCTTGATCTACTAAGTTGTTTGTATAACTATTGTTCAGATAGATTTGAAAAGAGAGCTACTTATCTCCCTGAGATATGTGCAAAATGTAAGTGTACCATGCCCCAAAGCAATAATTGTGTGTTTAAGCCAACATTAGTTTCATGAGTGTAAATTTCATTCTAATGATGATCAGCTAGAAGGTGATAAAGAAAAAAATATTATACTTATTGGAATTAAATTATTTAAATCACTTTAATTAAATTGCTTAAATGAGTTTTGTCTAGGGGCTCTGTTGAACTCCCCATTGTTGGATTCCTCACTTAGCACCTCTAACTTCATACCTGAATATCAATTGGAACTTGGTTCCTGTGTCAAATCTCAGTATTCTATGAATTGTCTCATATTTATTTACTGTATTTCTTTCAAATTGCACTGTAATATTGATGAGTAATAGGCTTTCTACTTATTAAATGTTCCAGTTAAATTTATGAATTAAAATTCTGCTTTTTAATAATTCTGCTTTAACTAATAATTCTGTTGTTCTTTTTTTAAACAGGACTCTCTGAATGTTATTGATCCTGGTTTAATGGAGCTAAATAGCACAAATGAAGATGCTCTAGAATGGGATGAAATGGATATAAGTAATAAGTTAATTAGTATTAATGAAGAGTTTACTGAACCTGAACCAAAACAAGATGACACAAAGCTGAATTCTCCACCTGAAGTATCTGATAATGGTAATCCAAAACAAGAAGGAACCCCTAACATTCATGGACATAGTCTCGGTGATCAAAGAATGGCATCTTCTTCAGGTGCAAAGGTCTACCAAGTATATAGTCTCCACGATGTTGAACTATCCAGAAAAAATCATATATCTCTCATGAAAAACACATCCAATGATTCCATTCTTACACCTTCAACTATTGCAAACAAAGACACAAATAAAGATTCTTCCTTATCATCTATAAAGTATTTGCCAGATTTAATGGGTAGCACCACATTGGCAAAACCGCAGAATTATATGTATCATAGCGGAAACATTACCAGGCATTCTGAAAGTCAGAATAAAGTAATCAGTGAAAGAAAGCCAAAAGCTATCAGCAACTCTGAAATCCAATTGTTTCCTGATACTGATGGAACACAAGATAATTCTGTGCCTAATATTTCAGATTCTGATTTAGGGAATATAGTTGATGTGATAAAACAAAATTTTAAGCAGAAAGATGAAGAAAGCCTTGATAATGTCACTACATCGGAACCAAAGTTCAGTAACAAAACAAAAGCTGTAGACAACGGTGCCCATCATGATTCTGTGAGTGCAGAAGAATTACAAGGAAAACACAATGCTTTTACATTTTATGACTACTCATATCTTCAAGGTTCAAAATTAAAGATACCACGGATGATAAAGCAACCACAGTCAGAAAAAGCACACAAGCAGGGCAACTTGCTTCATGGCTTTTATTTTGACAAAGTTCCTTTTATATCTGGAAATCAGTCTGGGGAGTTAAAATCATGTACAGAAAAGCTTGCTTTACCAACCAACTGGAATGATGCTGATCCTAAACACACTGAGTTTGTGGAAGATTTAAAGAAACTATGTGACACAACAAATGGGAAAGTGCTTTCAACTCTATCTCATAGCTCTTCTTTAGATTCCCTTTCTTTGACAAGTGATTTATTTGGTTTAACTGTTTTTAGAAGTGGAGATGGTCTTAATCGTAGCACTTCCTTAGAGAGCTGGCTAAATCCCTACAAGAGCAATGAAGATCTTTTTAGCGGTAATGACTCCGGTGACCTAAGTGGAAGTAGTGATTCTGTTGGAGAACTCAGTAAGAGGACGTTAGATCTTTTGAATCGCTTAGAAAATATCCAGAGTCCTTTAGATCAAAAAATAAAGCGGAGCATCTCTGATATCACCCTCCAAAGCACTTCTCAAAGAATGTCCTTGACTGGCCAAGTATCCCTGGATATTGCCTCCTCAATCAATGAAGATTCACCTGCTTCTCTCACTGAGCTAAGCAGCAGTGATGACCTGTCTCTCTGCTCTGAAGATATTATAATGCACAAAAACAAAGTACTAGATTCAAATGCATCGTTCAGAAAGCACCTCAATCGGTCTGTTGCTGACGAGAGTGATATCAACGTTAGCATGATCGTTAATGTTTCCTGTACCTCTGCTTGCACGGATGATGAAGATGATAGTGATTTGTTATCAAGTTCTACTCTCACCTTGACTGAGGAAGAGCTGGGCATGAAAGATGAAGATGATGATTCCAGTATTGCAACTGATGAGGATATTTATGAAAACTCCAATTTAATGTCAGGACTTGACTACATTAAGAATGAACTCCACACTTGGATTAGACCTAAATTATATCTGACAAAGGAGAAGAGGAGACATCATGTGGATGATGAAATTCAGGGCTGTAAGGAGCTAAGAGGTGGTGAGACTTTGAAACCAAAAGATTCATTGAACATTGAACAATTTTTGAGTGATTCCATATGTAAGCTTTCACAAAATAATGGCAACAGGAAGAATGTACTGGAGAATCGTACATCAGAGACAAAAAGACAAGCAAAAAATGAAGGTTTTCAGCTTTTGCAAGAACGCTTAGTAGATGATATGGAGAATGGAAATGTTGCAGTTACTCAAGAAAGTCTAAATGGACAACATATTTCAACATCTGCCATAACTGTTAGTACATTAGATGGGAAAGAGAATGAAAATGAAGATTTTGCCTGTGAATCATTTACTGATAGTTCAAAAGATTCTCATATTAACAGTAAGGAAGCTGTTCAACTACCAAATATAACCAGCCCTCAAAAAGAGTATCAAAATCATATTCCGTATGATGGCCAGGGTATTAAAAATCTTATCACAGAATTTGACTCACATGTCAAAGAAGACAGTACACCAGGTACAGCATTGCTAACATTGCCTCCAAGTTATCAACAAAGTAAAACAGGAATTGGTGAGCCTGTTAGTGATTGCTGTGCATGTTTAAAATCAAATGAAGCAGAAAAAAACACATCAGCTAGCAGTCATGATTCATGTTGCAACTGTGAATCAGTTGCTTTTGATAAAAGAAATGGGGAAGATTGCTCAGTGCATAATTTTGTGATGGAGATAATTGACATGGCTTCCACAGCCTTGAAGAACAAATCACAGCCTGAAAGCGAGCCAGCTGTTCCACATTCATTAGCCCAGATCAAAGAAAAGGTTCTAGAACATTCTCACAGGCCAATCCAACTTAGAAAGGGGGATTTTTATTCTTATCTTTCACTCTCTTCTCATGATAGTGACTGTGGGGAAGTGACTAAATATGTTGAAGAAAAGAGCAGTACTCCGGTTCCACTGGACTTTGCAGAAAACATTGAATGCTTTTTTGAAGCCTGTCCTGAGGAAGAAAGAGTTGAACAGAAGCTGTACACTGCTCCTAATGAAGCTGAGGCAACTTTGGTCAAGTACAAGGACTTGGATTTAATAGATGAACACCAAACACCCACCAATTGTAATGACTTTTCTTTCTTATCTAAGGAGATGGGTACAAATCCTCCAGGCACTATTAGTAAAACAGAATCAGAGAATATAAAAAATTATCCTGATGAATCTCTTGATCAAGAGACCTCTAACAAAGATCCAGTTTTGAATTCTTTTCCAAATGACTCTATAGAAAACCATCCAGGTCAGTCCTTTGGCACTGCAAAATCTGAAGAAGATTTTGTCACTTCTCCAAAGGCCTTAGTTAAAGCCACTCAGTTAAAACCTGATCACTTGAAAGGCAAAGAAATTAAGCACCCACATCCAAAAACTCTTGTATGTGAAGAAAAACTCCTGCCTCTTTACAAAGAAAGGCACATAAATGCAAAGAGATAGAATGCAACTGTCCCTGGACACATACATGTTATTTCATGAGCAGGTATGTACTGAAATATTGACGACTGAATATTATTAGTGACATGACCTTATAATTAAACAAATTGTGGTATTGCTGGTGACTGTTTAAATAGATAATGTGTGCCTTTTGAATTTATTTTCACAATAATAAAATGATATTTAATAGCAGTAGCATTTAGACTTATATAATGCTCCATAGTGCTTTACAGCCCTCTCTAAGTGGTTTACAGAGACAGCATATTGCCCCCAACAATTCGGGTCCTCATTTTATCCACCTTGGAAGGATGGAAGGCTGAGTCAACCTTGAGCCTGGTGAGATTTGAACTGCCAAATTGCAGTCAGCTGGCAGTCAGCAGAAGTAGCCTGCAGTACTGTACTCTAACCACGACACCACCACGGCTCATGTAAGCTCATTTAAGCTTACATTTTACAGGTAGTCAGGTTACATCCATTCTTTTAATGATCATCCAAACTTACAAAGATGCTGAAAAAATGAACTTATGATGAGTCCTCAAAATGGCAACTGTTGCAACTTCCCTGTGGTCACATGATCAAAATTTGAATGCTTGGCAAGTGGCCCACTTTTATGATTGTTGCAGCATCCTGCAATCACATTCTTCTGCCCTGCAGAAACTGCTTCCATTTCAGCTCCCTCCTTCTCTGCCTTTTGGCCACCCTGCAGAGCACAGCCACGATAAAGAAGCCATGTATTCATCCACCACTGCTGTCCAGGGTTGCCCCAGCTGATGTTTGCCTCACATTTGCTGGACTCACTTCTGCCACTACCCCCACAGCCACTAGTATTTTTTTTTTCAATTGACTGTGCTCCTCCTTCCTTTTGTGATTAAAAAAAATGATTTGGAGGGGAGGAAGCTGAAGTGGATGCAATTTGCACAGGGCAGGGGAAGAGTGACCACATGGTGCTGGTGACTGCAACCTGGACTGCTTATAACTCCCCTTCCAATTCTAATTGGTTCATTTAGAAAACATTTGTGCTTGGTTTCCTGAAATATAATACGTAACCTTAAATAAAATTCAGAATCGAGGTTATATTACATACACTGGAGAAGAAAAAAGATATATGTCACTCGTTATTTCCTATTAAGCGTAGCAGCGCTGAGTTTACCTTATTTAAAATATTTTGAGTCCTAACCTGTGATGCCCCACCTCATGTGCTAAAATTTCAATCCTAACTAGGGCCTAAAGCAATATACATAACATGAAGTCAACATTAAAATTAATATTATTTGGCCTTGTCCATGTATAGACATCAATTCTATAATCTTTACAGCATTGCTTTAAATCTCATATTTGTTTTCTGATAAAATTAATTATGCGTACATGTCTATTTAAATTTAAATTTGAGCTGAATGGTGGCAAATAATTGAAGAAAACTGGTATTACCATTGTAGCCTACATTTCTATGCTGTCTTTTGGCTTATTGCACTGTCTAGTCTAAGTCAGCTTTAACAACTTATTGGCTCTATACAAATTCTCAGTGGGCACTTCCTCACACCTCCTAATCAAAATGTCCTTCCCCCCCTCTCCCAAGAAAACCAGAAAACTGAATGTGAACTCCTGGAAGTAAGAAACATGGCAGTTATTACTGAAAGTAGTTCACCTTTACAAACCAATATGAATAGTTTATTGGAATGTGTATTAGCAAAAGAGGAAACTGATGCAGTTCTTATTTTCAGGACAATATACTGGAAATAACATATTTTCTAGAGTTACAATGATGTGTTCTAATTCAGAAGTGGGCGGTCTACCTCCTTCAGCCTCCATTTCAAAAGCTTTGTGAAGAATTCATTTAGGTTTCTGGCAAGAATAATCTGGCTTCCTCAAATAACTTATTTTGAGAGTAGGAAAACAGAAAGGGGAAAGAAGAAAAAGAAGAAAAAAGAGTGCTAGAAAAGAGTGTGAAAAAGGAAGTGCCATGAAGAGATAGAAAGCAAGCAAAGTCTGCACACTTCTCTGCATACTTAGTTTGGCCCCACTTCCATGCAACAACTTAGCCCAAGAGAATGCAATTCTTGACAGATTTTCTACCCTTGCCTTTGCTCAATATTCACCTATTGGTGATTGTACACCAATTTTCATTGCCCACACAAGCTTCCCTTTCACTAAAGGTATAAATTTGGTGCATACAAAGCCTATACACACTGAGGTGCCTTCTAAATGTCAATTAATGAAGGTGTAATATAATTCAGCAAGGATATTGCTGTGGGGTCTTCACATAAAAAGTACCCTAACTCATAAATCCACAGCTCCTCAAGTCATCACCAAACCCCAGGCTCTCTAAGCTACCCACCAGATTCTTGAAATCCCTCCTCCCTACTGTGAGGGCTTAGTTGATACTTTAACTTCATTTCTCATGCTATGGGAAATGAATTAGAAGCAATCTATCCTAATTTGTTAACTTATTCAAATAACAGTTATTATACTTAACTATGCTAAAGATTATCTTTTTGGTGGCAGATTGTTTATTTTTTGATGAGCCTAATTACTGATTTTCCAAAGGTAATTTACATTTATTACTAATACATCTTTTAAAATGTGACAGATAAATGTTGTTCCCATAAGTGTATTATGAAAAAAGTTACTATTTAAAAACACATTATTTAATTTGAAAGATAAATGGCAAACACCATTATTTTTTTTTCTTGGAGCACCTGTGCTGTAAGCTCATTAAAATGTGTGATTTTATGTGAAGCTGAGATACTTAAGAGAAAAATTATCTATGGTATATGTATACCCTAAAAATAAACCCAGTACGCAAAGGTGACAGTATGCATATTTACCAACGTAGCTCAACTAATTTAATGTGATTTCTGCTCCAGCTGCAAGCCAGAATAAAGCTGTTGTGAGCAAATATATTTTCCTGCTGAATACCGTATATCGAAGCTGTAATCTCACTCTTTTATGGGTATGGTATAAAATTGACCATTAAGAGACAGCAGCTTCAAAAAGTTCTATGTACTGTAAATGATAATTCTGCTGTTTTATCCAGACTGCTGCTGACTTTATAACTGTACAGATATGTTTCCTCTGGAGGTTTTGTTTTCCATGGAGGCAAGATTTATCAAGAAAATTTATCATGGCACTTTCTTTTTCTATCAATATGGTCCATAACCTTTTCCTCCTATACTTTTTTCTTTGAGGCACAATGAAGTTATACCAGAACCAATTATTTTTTATGCAGTCCAGTATTTTCTATTCTGATTTGCAGAGATTGACTAATGTGTCAGACAGAGGTTTTTTCCCACCATCTGTCATCTAATTCTTTCACAAGGTGATGCCAAGTCATTCAAATCAAATCATCTTTATTAGTGTAATTGATTGATCCAAGCATAAGAATATAACAGGGCAAAAGTAACAACAAGGTAGGCACCATCTATGCAGGAAAAATTTGAACTTTTTCCAACTGGCGAGACATCTCATTCATCTAGCCAAGGTTAGGCAGTATAAAGACTTCATGATAGCCTACTTCAATCTTCTTATTATTAGCAATTTTTTAAGATAAATTTCACATTTCCTTTGTGTTTCATGCAATTTTCTTGTGTTGTTTGTTCTACTATATTTGTGGTGTTCCCATCATCCTATTCTTTTTTTTTTTTTAGTATTAGGCCATGTAGATTTATTTCTTTTCTATTGATCCTATTGCGCTGCAGATACAGGACTTATGCTTAGCATGACCAAACCTTGTGCTCTAGTTTATAAAGTCACCCAAATGATATTTTTTGGGATTGGTTAGTGATGAGTATTTAAGACCCTAAACTTTAATTGGATCTTGCCAGCCTACCATCATTGCTACTACTAAGTATGATGATGATGACGATGATTGCTTGCACAGTCAACCGGCTTCTTGAAGTGGATTTGGCATTTTTGTCCACCTATCAAATTCTTTCCAAGGATCTGGGCTAGGCAGTGTTTAATAATATTAAAGATACTGTCACAACGAAAGCTGTTCCAAGTAAAGTTGCCTTTTGCAATTGACTGATGCTGATTTTGTCAATGCTGATGCTGTTGAAGTGGTGCTCCAGATGTTTTTGGATTGCACCCAAGACACCTATTACTATTGATACTATCTTTGCTTTCTTTTTCTATAGTCATTTTATTTTTATTTGCAGGTCTTTGTATTTTGTGATTTTCTCCAGTTCTTTCTCTTCTATTCTGCTGTCTTCAGGTACTGCAATATCCACTATCTAGATTTTTTTTTATCTTTCTTATTGACAAATGATAAGTCCAGGGTGTTATGTGACAGGTGCTTGTCTGTTGGAATTCTAAAGTCCCAGAACACTTTAGTTTCTTCTTTTTCAATTACTTTGTCTATTTTCTACCAGTTCTTGCTTGCAAGCAAATGGCACTTCTTGCAGATATTCCAATGCACCATTGTTGCTATTTTGCAATGCCAGCGTTTGTAGCAGTAGTGGGTTTCAAATCCCGGCGCTACCGGTTCATTATTGGTAGCACGCAGGAGCGCACTGCACTTCTGCGCATGTGCAGAGTGTTTTTGATGACGTCTTGGTGGGTGGGTGGAGCCTCCTGCCATCACCGCTACTGCTACCGCCACTAAGGACATGATTCATTGTCTATGGAGATTCTCAATCATACAGGTCATGATTTGAAAAGTACCTTTGGGCATGATTCATTGTCATTATTTTTTTGGTCTTCCTATCCAGGATTTTTAGTTCAGTGGCTTGAGTCCAGTCCACTATTCCAACTGTGTATCCAATGATTGGAATTGCCTCATTGTTAATTGCTTAGATGGTGTTTTTCTTTATTCTTATGATGTACTCACTTCTGACTTTCTTCTTAACTTCATTGTGCTTGATATTGTCCTGCTATATTGTGTTTTGTCACATGGTCAGACAGATAGTTAGACTGGATTTGGCATTTTTATCCACCTATCTAGTTCTTCCCAAAGATCTGGGATGATATTATTATTATTATTATTATTATCATTATCATCATCATCATCATCATCTGTTCTTACTTTAAAAATAGTTTGATTTGATGTCAGAGAGGCTCATTACCTCATGCCTGCAAACTATTTGTACTATCATTGATCAATGCTTAAAGCCATTTCTATTCTACCGTTGAGCTATGCCAATAAGTTTACACAAACCGATAGGAAAGATCTAGAAGTGGCCAGAACTGGAACAACCAACCAAAGACATCTTCCATTCTCCTTAATCAAGGAGATTATTACCAAATGGTGATATAGTTCCAAGAAATCATGAAGGAATACCAGATGTAGATTAACTTCCTGGTTTGTTTTGTGATTTAATCAATATTTTGTCAAAGTAGTAAATTTTTCTTCAATGCTTATATAAGGAGTACCACAATGGTTTGATTTCTAACATTAAGTTGACATGTTTAATTGTTTTAGATATGTATAAGTTTAGATATTTAAAAAGCTTACAAACAGTTTGAATAGTTTGTGTTTTTTAAAAAAATATATTATTAAAAGCCCATTTAAGGTGTTGAGGCTAGATATGCAACACATGTTTCATGTTTAAACCATAGGCCTGCATTTGTTTTAAATTTGTGCAAAGAGAGAGAGAAAGAGAAATCCACAACATTAATTAATATTAAACAAGAAGGTGACTGGATAACTCCAAATATTTTTACTTAATTTGGAAAGTATAAAATGCAAGGCTGGAGTGCCTCCTTGGAAATGTTGTGATAAGGTACTTTGTACTAATCCCTTAGCTGTATTCTAATAGTTATTTTTTCATAATCTTCATCCTATGCTTTGGCTCTTTGTTGCACAGGTTAACTCTAAATTGTAAACTGAAAAAAAATGCATCAGAAATACACGTAGTCTTTGACTCATATCAATAATTGAAACTGGAATTTCCATCATCAGTCAGTGCAGTCATAAAGTGAGCAGACGTAATTTTACAAACACCTTTACTTAATAATTGTAATAATTTCACAATCATTAAGCAAATGAAGCTTCCCCAGTTTACTTTTTTTGTAGGAAACCAGCTGCAAAGGCCACAAACCATGATCATGTGTCCACAGGATGCTGCAAGCAGTTGTAAATAGTTGTTGTTGCCAAGTGCCCAAATTGCAAATTATGTAATTGTGGGGATGGGACAACATTTGTAAGTGCAAGGGGCAGGTCATAAATCACTTTTTCTGAAGACATCATAATTTTGAACCATTATTTAAACAGACATAAATTGAGATTATATCCATATTTATATAATCTCAAGCCTAAATGGATTATTTGGCAGTGAATCCTACTGATTTTAATAGGATTTATTTCCATGTAATAGGCTCAGGATTGCAGATTATATTGGTTGGTTGGATGGCCTTTATTGAGTCTTATGCGCTTATTGATTGATACACTTTCAGAAGGTAGAGGAAGCATGTTCACAGATACCTAAAAGGATGGGATTGAGGGAAAAGGTCAAACTTGATTATTTCCCCTGTGCCTTTTGAAACTAAATCTTGTTTTATAAAAATCAATGAGGGTTTCCACTTCAATGAAAAGATATAACTCTGATTTAAACCATAAGCTACAAAAAATTGCTGTTCATAGCTGCTTTTGCATATACCTACCTGTAAGGACACTGGTGTGAGATCATATAGTAGCTAATGTAGCTATTTTAGAGAAAATTGTGTTTTACAAATGGAATTATAGTTGATGTAGCATGCTCTTACTTTTCTTTCCTTTTATTTCCCCTTTTCCTTTTAGAAACTTGGCTGCATTTCAGATGTAGGCTTATCCTCTAAACCCTGGGATGACCTCTAATTCCATTGTATCACTGCCTTTTGTTACACTTGACTCCCAAGATAAATTTTCTTTCCAAATGTTATTTGTACATGTTGGCTTTGTAACCAGGTTGCATATGCTGGAGCAATTTCAGTTATCATTTGGCTTTGTAGCAAAACGGTTTTCTTTCATATGGGTTTATATGCCAAGCTACCTCTTAACAACTTCCTTTTCAAATGTGTACGCCTCTGTATGACATCTCACCCACTAATATTTTAATGATTTTGCAATTGCACAGTTTCTGTGATCATTTCAAGTCATCATTTCAGAACTGTAAATGTCATTAATTCTCCTGTTTTATGTATCAAATTTGGTATTTTATGTGTACAACACCCATATTGTTTATTGAAAGTATTTTAGAAAGGAAATTTTGATTGCCGCAAAAAGGAAAAAAATTGCTCCTGAGTCAAAAGAACCGGTTATACAAAGTAAACACAAATGTATCCTTTTGCTTTTTCTTAAAAAAACAATAACAAAACTATGCAACACTTCAAGAAACAGCTATGTAGTGTTGTATATTAAGAATTGTTAACATTGTACTAAATTAAATAAAACATTTTGGTTTTCTACTATGCTTCTTGAGGTGGTAATCAGAAAAGAACCCCACATTTTAAAAAAAATGGTGCCTTGCTGTATTTCTTATAACATTTATTAAAAAGTTGCTTTCACAGTAAAATTACGTTCATTTGAAAGAAAGAAATAGCAAGGTGTGAATCGTTTCTGTATATATGTATAACCAAGTGCAAACATTGATGTACAATGACAGTATAAAATGCTTTAATGTTTGTGATGCCTGGTGGTGTAGAAAACATAAGCCTTAAAGCCACTAGATTGCATGATAATTAGAACTGGCATAATAAACATAAGTTTACTGGGGAATTTTTAGAACTGGCTCTCATTTACCCACATCTGTCTAAATGTGAATATTGCATGGATCTGCCATAATTATTTGAATATTTATAAGGGCCGCTCAGGTTTTGTGTAGGCCTTTAGGAACAACTTTGTCTGTGACCCTTCTGTCCTGAAAGTTCAGCTACTTCTGGTAAAATTGGAAGAGGACTTTGAACTACAATCTCATCCTGGAATAATTCCCTTACTGTCTCCACCTGTTAAAATGCCCATTTGGAGACCACGGAAGAGGTCATCTTCAAGAATTTTGTGCACTAATAAGAACCAGGAAAAGTATCTGTTTTTTTCTGAATGCCCACTTTCCACCTGAGTTACTTTTCCCCATAACAAACAGAATTATCTCTCTCCCTCCCTCCCTCCCTCCCATCTCTCTCTGTCTCTCTGTCTCTCTGTCTCTCTCTCTCTCACACACACACACACAAATATCCATCATAAAATGACTCACTCTGAGGTTTACTGCTCCTTCATGCATTACAACTCAGTTGGTCAAAAGAGTTTCTTAGTTTCCAAGTTCCTGCTATACAGGTATGTCTTGATTAGTGACTGCCTTATTTAGCAAGCCATTACAATGATGATGAAAAAGTAATCTTTGAAGCAAAGCAAAGGAAAACTAGGTCATAAGTACAGTAGCAATTTCATTTAATGACTGTTTCGTGAAACAACTGAATTGTTGGTTGCAATTGTGGTCACTAAGTGATGACTACTTCTATAGTTTACAACACTGAACAAAAGTATAAAGGAAAATACAGATCCATGTCAGGGGTGGGTTCCACTTACCTTTACTACCGGTTTGCAGCGGAATCGCACGTGCGCAGAAGCTTCTGCACATGTGCAAATCACCAATGATGATGTGCCGGGTGGGCGGAGC
Organism: Pituophis catenifer annectens; assembly: GCF_029215685.1. Taxonomy (NCBI): domain Eukaryota; kingdom Metazoa; phylum Chordata; class Lepidosauria; order Squamata; family Colubridae; genus Pituophis; species Pituophis catenifer. Next base: position 293,431,959 of record NW_027256881.1, read on the forward strand.
CTCCCACCAGTTTTACTACCAGTTCTATAGAACCAGACAGAACTGGGAGCAACCCACCACTGATCTACGTACAATGTACAACTGCTAATTTCTACCTAAAAATATAGATTTACTACAAAACGACAATGTTGTGCCACATCTGAAATCTCATTGATACTGAGGAAGAATGGCTTATTTTCTGCAGTCTCATCTTCTGTTGTTGTATCTGGAAACCTCCTCCCTTCCCAAACGATATTAGTATTGCCTGAATATTCCTTCTGTTCACTGTGGGTGATGACAGGACAGAAGGTTGTTGATTTTGAAGAGTGGGCCTCTTGTCATTCCTGGTGGACCAATGGACTCATAACAAGTAAGGAGTATATAAGTTTAGTTACTGAGTATCTTTTTTTTTAAATATTTTAAAGTCCACAGAGAGTATATTCCTGAAAAAATAAAAGATGCAAATCTTCCCTAGTTTTGCACTCCAAAGTGATGGGACTACACTTCTCATAATTCCCAGCCATCCTGAAAGTGGTAGGACTTACCTATCTGGTAAGATAAATGGTTAGGATCCTTTTTTCATATATGCATCTTTTCAATAGGTATATAATAAAAAGTGACCAATCCTTCATAGAGATCATTTATAGGTTTCCAAAGTTCTTATTTGTCAATTGCAGCTGGTTGATACAGTATTTAGGTAATATAAGCCACAAGTAAATATGGATGAAAATGGGAACATACATATTATAAAGTGGTTCTTATATACAGGGTTAAAAGAATGTGGTATATTAAAGTTGATGTTTCCGAATAAAAGGCTGAAAGCTTTGTAATAATATTCAGATTTGATGAATCCCTCATCCAATTACAAGTTAAGATTGTAAATTCAGATAATGCATTGATTTCCCAGTTCAATCCTGTTTTATTAGGCAGTTTTCGGCCATTCATATTTATGCTCTAATTGGAAATGTCTTGCTATTTTATTTACTTTTCTTCCAACAATGTGCACGTAAAGTCTGAGAATTTTAAATGTATAAAAGAAACCAAATCATTTTTTTTCCTGAAATAACTACGTATTGCCAACCCAAATGTGATTTGTCTATGGAACTGGAAACAATGTTCCAAACCCTCCCAAAAAGTGTGTGTGTGTATGTATATGTATATATCGGAAAGGCAGATTTGGCATAGCTTATTCCATGCATAAATTCTACCCAGATGCCTTCAGGAAATTCATACTATGTACAATTAATTCTATTTTGAAGAACTCAGCATTCGAAGAATTATAGAACCATATTATTGGTTTGCTAAGCCACTATGGATGAAACAAAAGCAACTGCCTTATATCAAGTTAGAGCTGCTTTTTCTGACTGACAGAAGAACACCAAAGACTCCAATAGCTGTCATTTCTATCACCTGCTGCCTGTTCAGATGCCAGAAATTTAACCCAAGATCTGTATATAAAAAAGTACTTTGCTACTGAGCTGTTTCAGCAACAGAGGCAACAAAATGAAATGGCCAAAGTGGGTGATTCTGATGTTTAATAACAATAATCCAAAAAAGAGGGTCCAGAGTAAAGGCGGGAGAAGAGAGTCAGTTGTTAACAAGGTTCACAATCAATTCATCACAGATATCTCTGAGAGTTTAGCAGAAGGGTATTGAAAAAGTCAAAAATACGGGACATAAATCACTTGTTTACTTTCATGTTAAACCAATACTATTCCAAACTAAAGCCTACCTTAAAACAG